>NC_141696.1:382269983-382979687 GCF_964263255.1 Lissotriton vulgaris
CCCACACCTGATAGGTGGCAGTGGTGGCAGCAAATCTGGATTAACTGAAAGACACAGGGGTGGGAAAATAATGCCCATCACCTGTATAGAGAGGTGCCACCCATTAACCTTTGGGCTGGGGCGACCTGTTAGTTCTGGGAGGGGATTTTAACATATTGATGAATCCCAACAGGGACAGCACTTCTCCCTCCCCGGACTGCAAGCCTAAATCACGTGCTGTGCTGGCGGAAATTTGTTCCCACTTCTCCCTAGTTGACATTGAGGCTAGATTGCACTACAACACCCCAGCCTACATGCATCACTCGGGCTTCCACAACACCAGCACTCGAATTGACTATTGGCTACTGTCCCAGGGTGTCACGGGTTGGGTTGTAGGCCTTTCCACGCTGCCTCGCACTCTTTCAGACCACTCTCCCATTGTTTTGACCCTAGAGATTCCCAGATTGGGAGGTTACAAACGGCAGTGGCGATTCCCTGGCAGGGCTCTACTAGACCCGACTTTCAAAGAAGACATACGCACTGCTATCGATGACTACTTTGACATTAACACCGGCTCTGTCACCTCCTGGTCCACGCTATGGGAAGGCTTCAAGGCCACATTAAGTGGGGTTTGCATCACTAAGAGCGCAGGTTCCTTGCGAGAGATTCGCTCCACCCTGGCTCGAATTGAGGCGGATATCCTTAAGTTGGAAAAGGAGATTCTTGAGAATCATTCAGCGGATCGTGAGGCTAAACGCCTAGAACTGCTTTTGGAGTTTCGGGACAAGGCGGACAGAGAGGTGAAGTTCATGGGCAAATACTACACAGCGCGACAATATGGTGAGGGAGATAGGCCAGGCAAACTGTTAGCGCAAATGCTTCGCCCACCACGCCAAGCTGCTTACATTACTGAGATACTTGATGCTCAGGGAACACAACAACACTCCACCCCCGAGATATCCAACACTTTCCTGTCATATTACAAGACCCTCTACACCTCCACGCTCACAGAGGAGCACTGCCACCCGGGTTCTTATTTGAATGAAATCGCCATGGTGTACCTGGAAAATAACATGCCGGAGTTTTTGGCCATGCCCATTACTCCGGATTTTATTAATGAGGCGATCGATTCTTTGCATAGCTCTTCTGTTCCCGGCCTTGACGGCTACACTGCTGACTTCTACAAAGAGTACAAAGAAAAACTTGCACCTAAACTGGTCGAGGTGTACGCAGAGTCATTGGAGGGCGGCATTCTTCCACCCACACTTAGGGAAGCGGTCATTGTTTTACTCCCCAAGCAGGGCCGCGACCCTTCGTTATGCAGCTCATACAGACCCCTGTCCCTCTTAAATCTCGACTACAAAATTCTGGCCAAAGTCCTGGCAATTCGACTGGCACTCCTAGTGGAAACTATTATTTCGCCGGCACAGTCCGGATTTGTACCACACCGCTCCACTTCTCTGATCCTTCGGACACTATTTTCGGTCTTACACAGAATAGAACCCTCCACACCAGCTGCTGCAGTGTTCCTAGACGCAGAGAAAGCGTTCGACACCCTGGAGTGGCCCTTTTTTCTGTCCATTATGAGGAGAATGGGGATGCCTGCTATGTTTGTGGCTACGGTCGAGTTGCTGTTCTCGGCTCCCACCGCCCGTATACGGCTAAATGGCACTATCACTGAAAATTTCACTCTGTCGCATGGCACCCAGCAGGGCTGTCCCCTATCCCCGCTACTTTTCATTATTGCGATGGACCCCCTGGTGCGACATTTCCAGGAGAAACATCTACACCGTGGTCTCCAGTTTCGCACCGGTCCCCTGCTAATCTCGTTATATGCCGATGACACAGTTCTGTATGTTCGCACTCCCCAATCCAACTTTGAGCCGCTGTTGACGGAGCTTTCCCGTTTTGGCGACTACTCAGGTCTAAAAACAAACTGGCATAAATCAATAATTTTCCCGCTCACCCCCTCCACCGTACAGTGGAACTGCTCGTTCCCTTTGGAATGGTGCACGGTTTCCGTGAAATATTTGGGAATACATGTTCACCTTGACACGGTTTCCATTGTCCGACTGAATTACGGTCGCCCCCTAGATTTTTTAGAGGACAATACAGAGTGCTGGATTCGCCTCCCGCTGTCTATGGCTGGACGGATTGCCATCATTAAAATGATGGTCCTCCCCAGATTTTTGTATCTATTTAACAATCTACCAATTCCCCTCACCAAGATCTTTTTCGCCCAACTCCGCTCCTCCCTTCTGCGCTTGATATGGGGAGGCAGGAACCCACGTGTGTCCTGGCGCACACTAACACTCCCTTACGAACTAGGTGGCTTTGGGGTGCCAGATTTCTTTTTGTATTATTTGGTGGCGCAGTGCGCTTACGCGTACCCTTGGTTTCACCCTGATGCCAGGATACCCCATCTGCGACCAGAGGCTGACTTGGCCCTCCCTGTGGCCCTCTCCTCCGTCCTTCCTAAAAGTCTTCCCCGGGACCCACAGGACATAGAGCCTTTGTCCACTACTTGCTGGGCCTGGGACAAACTTCGACGCCTCTTGCTGCTTGAGAAGCTATACTCACCTGCATTGCCATTGCCCAATCCCCACTGGCTCCCCATCACATGTTACTCGGTGGTACATTGCACCCTCTCCAAATTCCAACTGCACTCTGTGGGTGACCTTTTCCCGGACGGGCATGCCTTTTCTCTCACTGAAGATCCCCGCTTCACTGACAGGACCTTCATGGACTCATTCACACTGACTCGACTTCGTTCGATGCTTAGAGACGAGTTCCCCACATTCCCGCTTTCTCCTGATGACACCCCTGTGCTCACATTCATAATACAACACCAGACTGGGGCGTATGTAGTGTCTAAGCTATACAAGCTGTGTCTGACCTTAATTCCCTCGCTCGACTCTAAGGTGCGCGCGGACTGGGAGGGCGACCTGGGCATTCCAATCACGGATGACCAGTGGGCAGCGTGCTGTGCCACCACTAGGGATGTGTCCATTAACACCAGACACAAACTTATACATGTAAAATTCCTCAGGAGGGCATACCACACTCCAGCACTCACTCACAGAATTGACCCGAGCAGACCGCACACTTGCCCTAAATGCCACGGCCCGCAGGCCGACTTTTCCCATTTTTCATGGACTTGTCCGAAACTACACACATACTGGCTAAAGGTGCATCGGGTTTTAGGAGAGATGCTTGAAATGGTTCTACAACCTATCCCTGAAATTGCGCTACTTGGCTATGTAGCCAAATTCCCGCGCCCACTACGGAAGTTGGCATCCATTGGCTTCTTTTTAGCTAAGAGTGAAGTAGCGCTGCTATGGTGTGCTAGGCGTGCTCCTACTGTTCGCGCTTGGCTTCGCAGCATGGCATTCTGCAACATGAACAGCATTGAATATTCTGAGATGGTTCCAACTGCCTCTAGGCCGCTAGATATCTGGGGACCATACCGGAAATACATTGCAAAAATAGCCCAGGAGACGCAATCCCAATCTGTCAATTCCTTTGACCCTCCAGGGGTGGGATAAGCAGTGTCACTACAACGCTGGACAAATGCTTCTGGCACTGTTTGGTACTGTGACATGCCTGAATGACATCACTGGGCCATGTGGCTGTTAGCATTGGTTATATTATGTGTGCTCTCCGTGGCCGCAATGTGTGTTGCCTTTCTCACCATGTGGTACTGGCCTCCTCTATGTGCTAATTGATAAGTGATAAATCTGGGACTGACATACATGATGCTCCATTTGATATGTGCCTTGCTATGTTCATGTCAAGATTTTGTGCTGACTAGTCTGCTCGATATTGCTCGCAACTTTACTGTCCTCCATCATTATATATACCTACATGACCGCTTTTTCTTTATTTCCATTATGGTTTATCTTATACTGTCTCATTTTCTGAAAAAGCAAAAATGTATTATCGCTATGTGTACATCAGACAGTTTGCAATCCCACTATGCTGTACCTCTATGTCGGCTTTATCATGGAACACTTTACATTTATGTAATGAATACTTCAATGTACTGATTGGATTGCTACTCTGTGTAATAAACAGATTTACAAAAAAAAAACCTTTGGGCTGGGGCTCTGCCCCCAGGTCAAGATAAAGGCACCAACTCCCCGCACCACCACACTTGCTGTGCTTGTCTGCCTGCCAACCTCCCCAATAATAAAGGGAAGAGAAGGAGGGTGGGAAGGAGTCAGAGGTCAATTGGGGAAATTTGGAAATGGACAAGTCTCTGCTGGTCTCCCTGGTGCTTATGACAGCCTTCCTAACTCTCTGTGATGAGGTAGTGTGAGAGTTTAAATCTGACTTGTAAGTGTAGATCTGTTGACCAGTTTTCTACTTTTGACTTGAGGAGGTAAAAAGTGAATCTTAGAAACTACAGCTGAGGGAGGTTGCAGCTACTTTTGTTTAAATGTCCATTCCAGCCCAGTAGGGGAATGTGGCAATCTTCCTGATAGCATTATAATCTCTTCTAAGAATACCAGGGAGTAAGTAAGGATGCCGGGGTCAGAGGCCATAGTCACTGGACTAGCTACTGTAAGGGACTCCATTGAGCCTGCCTTGGGTGAGTCAGGGGGTAGGATTCTCTCCATGTTCAAGCTCCTCTTATAGGAAGTGCAGGAAATTAAAGCTGTACCAACTGCAATGGTTAATACTCTGGAAACAAATTGGAGGCAATAGAAACTAGAATCATAGATTTCAACTCTTGCCAGCCGGAGAAGGAGCAGAGAGTATGTAACCTGGAGGATGCTCTCACTAATCATACTTTATCAGCTCGGCATGCACAGAATGAGATCAGAATTTTAAATGTAAAGATTGAGGACTTGGAGAGTTGGTCCTGCAAATCTAATCTACATTTGTTTGGAGTGCCGAAAGGATGGAAAAAGGATTTGGGAATGATAGACGCAATTTCTAAATGATTTCCTTGCATGTGTTGAAAGAGGCAGTTTCCGATTTAACTTTAGCAAGAACCCATAGAGTGCTTTCTGGAAAGGTGCCTAAAAATGGGAGAAAGCATCAGACAATATTGGTGCACTTTCAGGATTTTTGTATTCAGGAATGAGTGCTAAGAAAACCCATTCAAAGTAAATCTATAAGCATTGAGAATGATTTCACTTTCCAGATTTTCCAGATGTCATTTGAAACCTTTCGCCAGAAACAGAAGTTCACATAGATGCATAATACATTTAAGGCCAGATGGGCTCAAACTCAAGTTATCTAGCCTTCCAAGTTGAAGGTGTTATGGCCTGGGAAGTTTCAGATTTTCTCTGAAGTACTAGAGACTAAAATGTTTATCTCCTCTCTGGGAAATGAGGAGGTTTCTGGTTAGTTCAATGCGGGGTTCCTTTATTTTCTGGAGGGAGAGAAGATGTCAAAATCGCCCGGGTCACCAACACCACACTGATTGGATGGAAGGAGCAGGAGGGCTTGGCTTTAGGGGCTAGGTGACCCAGGGTTTCTGGGTGGGGGAGGTGTTGGAGGTAGTGGGTTTGGGGTACTGAGGGAGGGAATTGCAGTGGGAAAAAGGGAGGTGCATTAAATGCAGTTTTTGTGCAGCTTTTTCGAAAAGAAAGGTAAGAAGGTATAAAGTATAGATCTGCTGAGCAGAGCAGATGTGAATGTTAACCAGGAAAGGTACATTTATAGCATGTTAAGATGGCTAGATTTTGTTTATATGTAGTGCACTTTATGGACGTACTTTGGGAAAGATTGCTTATTATCTTGTATTACTGCTTTGTAAGGATGCACTTTATTCAGAAGTTTAATTTGCACAGGCACTTTTATATAGAATGAAATGGCTCAAGCTAGGTTTAAGGTATTTTCTTTTAAAGCAAACGGGCTGAATAATAGGTAGAAAAGGCAAGCAGTACAAGCTTGGGTTCAAGGGCACAATCTCACAGTAGTATTCTTGGAAGAGACATATTTTTCTTCTAGGAAACTGAACAGGTTTAGTATGTTTACATTTTGGCTGGGTTTTGAGTTTTTTTTCCTCTGATGAAAGTGCTCATAGAGGTGTGCAATATACATCAATAATTTTTGGCAGGCCAACTCAGAGAGCCAACTGTGTTGGGTGAATTGTTCAATAGATTCTCTCCTCTTAATGCTAGTAAGTGTGTATGCTCCAGTTGAGGAAATACTCGTCCGTTAAGAAAACTCTTTCAATGTTTAGGGCAATTGAAGGTGAAATTATTCTGGGGGGATTTTAATTTCCCCCAAAGCCCAGGTTTGGATACTAAAAGTAGAAATAGGAAGCAACATAAACCTCAAACCTCAAATATTTTTTAAGTATACGCTAGCATGTTCAAACCATGATCCATGGTGAATAGCTTTTCCTGATAAAAAGTGAGTTTTCTTGCTTTTTGAATACAAATAAAAATACGTCCTGCACCAATTACTTTTTACTTCCCCAGGAATTAGATTTAAACCATTAAACATGCCACCAAAATCGTTTTTCAGATCATTCGGCAGTAGAGATGGACATTTTTGGGGGTGAGACAAAGTCTAAATTAGTGCGGTGGGTTTTCAATAAATTCTATTTGATTTAGAAGATGAGAATTGGGTGGGAACCCGCCAAATTAAGATTGAGAACTTTCTGGAGAAGTCTAAAAGTATCACCTGTGCGACAATAGTTTGGGATACCACAAAAGCCTCTTTATGCACTTCCCTGATCTCCAGAGACATATTTTAGCTTAAATCTTTAAAAGAAAGTAGAGAAAGCTTGTCCTGAGAATAGAATTAGTAATGAATATCAGATGAAATCTGAAATTGTAGAGTTGGGTCCTGACAAAATAGAAAGACCCTGGATGCGGCAAAAGCACTGCTTCAGGAGTACTACTATGCAAAAAATGGAGTGTAGAATTCTACTTACCTGCCGCAACTTTATGACGAGACTAATTACGCAGGGAGATTCATGGCATGGCAAACTTGGGAGCACTTTATAAATAGTGTAAATAACAGGATTAATTGCCCTAAGACAGGGTCTATTATTACTTCTGATGGGGAGATCAGGAAAAAATGTCGGAGCATTTTAAAAATATCTACAGTACTTGTATAGACGTAGAGCAGAGGGAGTCAGATTATTTTTTTAAAGACATCTCAATTCCAGATGTATCGAAGGAAGTCTGAGTTTTAATGGATAGTTTATTCACCCTGCAAGAATTGGAGGCAGTAGTGAAGAGTAGGCCTGAAAGTAAAGTGGGTGAAAAACTTAAAAATTGACTTGTGGATCGTCATCCATCAGTTTAAAGTTGCAACAGCCATGTAAGCACAAATTTCAAATTTTAACCAACAGTGTAATCCATTGTAATTCATTTTATTTCAAGTATTTTAGGTAATTTTACTTCAGTAATTTTTAATTCACATTGAAGCTGTGGCATTCCATACTTTCAATTCTAAAAAGGCCCATCCAGGCTTCAGGCCCATGCAGCACATTAGAATACATAATATATCCTGGGTAGCCATACATCTATTCACCCAATTGCATTTTGGGCTGAGACGCCCTTCCTTTTTCAGAGGTCTGCAATGTAAAAAAAACTCATCAATGACCTTAAATAATCATAAAGCACATACATGTGTGAAGCATTTAACTGTGTTCAACATACAATCCATAAAATAAATACCCCCAAACCACCCTCATGTCATGCGGCTGCCTGTTATGTCACTAGCTTTTTCAAACAAAAAAGCTATTATCCCCAAATCAAAAACCCTGTTGTAAGTAGGTGGGCCAGAGGGTGGTCAATCTGAATTTGATAAGGTATTTCGAGATGTTTTAACTCCTCTGTTATTGGAAGTGGCTAATTTCATTTTGAAAGGTGGGTCACCTCCCTTTCAATAGGAGCAATGAAATGTGCTTTCCAAAAATGGTTAAGATGATATAGATCCAAATTCCTATCATCCTCTTACACTGCATAATACAGATTATAAAATTATAACAATGCTATTTACAAATAGGCTGAATAAATTTGCACCTAACTTGAAGATCAAAATGGTTTACTGCAAGGGGGCTGCTTTGCACTTATACTAATTGTTGGATTTGGCCCTTATCACAGGGTCATCCCTGAACTTTTTGCCTTCCTCCTGGATTTTGTTTGACCTGTTTTTGTTGGTTTTATGACTCTGGGCACTTTACCACTGCTGATCAGTGCTAAAGAGCATATGCTCTCCCTATTATAAATTGATGTATGGATTAGTGACTCCATGATTGGCTGGTTTGGTTTTCTTGTCAGACCCTAGTACAGTGCACTGAGTGTGCCCAGGGCTTGTAAACCAAATGCTGCTAATGGGATTGCAGCACTGATTGAGCCACCCACAGAGGCAGCCTGTAAACGTGTGTCTCAGGTCTGCCATTGCAGAGCCTGTGTGCAGTCTGGTACTGCCAAGTTGACTTGGTAAGTGCAACCACTTGCCAATTCCTAAACGTTCCCTACTCTTCATATCAGATACCCCTATGGTAGGCCCACGGGCAAGGTGCATTGTAAGTATAAGTTAGGACATGCCCTGGTGTGTGGGCATGTCATAATAGTAAATTACAGCCATTTTCTTTTTTCACTATTGCAAGGCTACCTGTTCTCCATAGGCCAGAATGGGCAGTTAGATTATTACATTTGATAATCCTAACAGACTCAGGGAACATGGTTGAAATTTGAGTTTAGTATGTCTGAACTCAGAATGATAAAATACATCTTTTAGTGAAGTGGGTTTTAACATTCTGTGTTTGAAAATACCACTTTTAGAAAGTAGGTAATTTCTTGTCTAACTATCCAGGCCTGCCTCTGCTAGGTTGTGTATTCCTTGTCTGGAGTTTGAGTGACAGAGCTGGGGGATTCCAGGAGACATGGTGAGTCAGCCCAGTGGTGAATAGAGAGATCTGCATCTAGATGGGAGGGAGGAGTTGCACCTGGGACCTGAATAGGGCTGTGCCTTCCCTCCACAATGCTGGCTCCCCCTCCTGTGTTGCGTCTGATGTCTCTGCCCTGCACTGTGAAAGGAGAGAAGGAGTCATGTCAACAGAGTGCTCCAGTGCTGTGCCTTTCCTCCACAACTCTGGCTCCACCTCCTGTGGGGCGTCTGATGTTTCTGCCCTGCACTGTGAAAGGAAAGAAGGAGTCATGTAAACAGAGTGCTCCAGAACTGGTTTGGACTAGGCAAAGGCCCATCTTCCCTCAGAGGACAAAGTATTTTGGGGTACAAGTATTGGGACCCTGATCCCAAAAATTTAGACCACTTTTGGACAACAAGAAGAAACCTTTGCTGAAGAGAGGAATCTGAAAAAACTGAGGCGAGACTATCCCTTAGCCGAAGTGCTGCTTGGGGGATTGGCCTGCAGTGTTTGCCTGACTGCCAAAGAAAGGAGAAAGGACTTTGTGAACGTTATTCAACTTATAAGGATCTCCAAGGGCTTGAGAGAAGAGCTTGCCTCCTGCTGAAGTCTCAGGGACAACAGACTTCAAACCCCCAGCTCCCCAAAAGTTATTTGGAAATGCCTGCTGCTGTTTTGGGCCTTCTGAGGGACTGCGTGTCGCAAGGAGCTGGAAGCACAACTCAAGAGGGAGAAGCGTGTCACAGCCGCTGCTGTTGCATCCTGGATGTCGTTGCTGTAGCTGGTGCATTGCTCCACATCTCAAGAAACGTCCTGCAACCCCAAAGAAGCGTGCCGCCGTCGCAGCCGCTGTCGTCGCATCATGGATGTTGCTGCTGTTGCTGTCGCATTGCACCGCATCAAGAGAAGCGCCTTGCATCCACGGAGAAGCAGGGCGCCGTCGGAGCTGCTGTTGTCGCATTACGGAACAAGGGTGTCGCTGCTGCAGTTGTCGCATTGGGCGGAAGTGTCTCTAATCATCGGAGAAGGGTTTTGCCGCCAAAGTAGCAGTTGTCGCATCACGGAACAAGGGTGTCGCCGCTGCAGTTGATGCAAAGAAGTCGAGACTTCTCGCAACATCGGAGAAGCGTGCCGCCCCAGGAAGAACTTGGCGTCTTTATTTCTTTGCACCGGATCTTTGCCGCATATCCATCTCTGCAACACTTTCGTTGTGGAAGCGTGACGCATTGTAAGGTACATTGACTCAAAGTGTTGCATTTTAAGATCTAAAGAAAACGAAGCTAAACCTTGCATTTTAAGTACCATATTGTGGATTTTTCTCATTTGTGGTCTTGTGTTAAATCTATCTAAAGAATACTTATTTTTAATATACAACTTGTGTGGTGTTCATCTGTAGTGTTGTCACTTTATTACTGTATTTGTTCCCAAATTCTAGTGGCAACTAGAAACTCCTAAATCTAACATGAATTATTTAATCCAGGCTATTGAGTGTGTCACAAAACAGGCTCCCGCAGCAATTTTTCTTAGGGATGCTGAAAAGGCGTTTCATCTTGTGGTCTGGGAAAGACTCTTATGGATTCTGGAGAGATTTGTTTTTTCTTCTCAGACCACAGGATTTTTAAAGAGAATATATACTAACGTTGAGGTGAATAACATTTTAAATGTACCTGAGGCTGGTTTATTTAAAGATTTACGAGGAACTGCGCAGAGTTGCCCCCTCTCTCCTGTTCTTTTTGCCTATTTTATTGAGCCCCCTAGCTCGGGCTATTAGACAAGATGAGGGTGTTAAGACACCGTTGACTCAAATGTCCAAAATTAAATGATATGCAGATGATGTAATGTTACTATTGGCACTCAACAGATAAGCGCAAGAGAGGGACATTTTTACGACCTTCCATATTTTGGAGGGATACAAAGTTAATAAGGCTAAGACAGAGGTTATTTTCTGTAGTCTCTGGTAGAGAAAGAGCTGAATGAGTTTAGGGCTTGTGTACATACCCAACCAAAATGCTATTGTGTATTTTTTTTACAGATGATATAGGTAGGTTGTACAACATGAATTATACTCTTTTGATTAAAGTTAAAGTATGATTAAATAAGTTGATGTTACTACCTATCACGCTTTTGTGAAGGGTAGCTCTTATAATAGAAAGGGAAATTCTTCCCTGATTTACTTTTTTGTTATCAGCTGCTCTCTGCATTTTATACTCTTTTAAAAGGGTTGATCCTCAAATCTCATCATTTTCATGGACTACAGGTAGCCCAAAAGTATCCTTAGAAATGTTATACAGGAACGCTGGAGAAGGAGGGTTAGCTCTTCCTAGCATC
This sequence comes from Lissotriton vulgaris, assembly GCF_964263255.1. Lineage (NCBI taxonomy): Eukaryota > Metazoa > Chordata > Amphibia > Caudata > Salamandridae > Lissotriton > Lissotriton vulgaris. The sequence goes on from NC_141696.1 coordinate 382,281,136, forward strand.
AGATCCTACTATTTTCAACACTTTTCACAGTATGCCTTTAGATTTAGAAATCTTGTCTGTTTCATTACCATCTTCAAAATTATCTTGTGGATACCATCTGCAAAATTATCTTGTGAATATAATGACTTCAGAGAACCTAATTCTCTCTTTCACTTGTCTAAGCCCCCTAATAAAGTTATATACACAAATCTCCAATAGTTTTTTAGAAGGAACACACATATTTTTAAAAGATATAACCTCCCCTACATAAACTCAGAATCTAATATAGATCATATTAAATGGGGGAATGAGACAATAGTGGACATAGCTACTGTCAAAAGCTGGCAAGCAAATGGGTTTGTTAAATTAGATGATTTCCTGGTGAGCAAAAAATGAAAAACCTAGGCGGAAATAGAATTATCTATTGTCAGTAACAAATTATGTTGCCAATGGTTATTTAGGGCTATTTATGGTTATCTACAGCAAATTGATTCAAAGGCTCTGGCTGAGAAGAGGGAATTAGCAGAACTTTTATTTGCATTCTCCAGAAGAAGAAAGCAGGGGTCTAGTATAAGTGTATGATATAATGTGATAAAAGGGATACCTACAGTGGGATCTCCGCAAAATAGTTTAAGGATGAAGGGACAACACTGACTAGAGATATCTGGCAAAGACCAAATGAATTGAATTTTAAAACATTGAGGGGCGCAAATTGTCACAAAAGGGTTTATATATTGGACTCCTCAAATTTTAAATAAAATAAATAAGGGCCACCTTAATTAATGTTTTTTGTGTGATGCAAAGGACAATGGAAATTGGTTCCACATAATTTAGCATTGTACTAAATTGGGCAATCTTTGGAGTAGCATATTTAGATTTTTGAAAGATTAACTGCTGCTTTATATCCGTCAGAATCCTATACTCTGGCTTTTTGGGATATTGTCATATGCCATTGGTAGCAAAGGAATAATTAAACAACAGGGGATGGTGATGGACAGAGTTTCTGAATTAAGCAGAATACTCTCACCCAGTCAAGAGATCAGGGCTTAATCCAACACCGTTTTTTAGCTCACTGCACCATCCCAGCTCAGAACCTGGCTATATGCAAATTAGTCTGTCCCTGGCCCAGTGTATCATGGGAACAGAGCAAACCAAACTACCAAGCCAATTGTTTCACTGGGAAGGAAACAAGCTTCCGGGGACCGGTTTCTGGCTTTTCAGCCGTCTTCGGCCCGGCTTTCTTGAATCCTGATGGTGCGATGCAACGGACAATGGAAATTGGTTCCACATAATTTAGCATTGTACTAAATTGGGCAATCTTTGGAGTAGCATATTTAGATTTTTGAAAGATTAACTGCAGCTTTATATCCGTCAGAATCCTATACTCTGGCTTTTTGGGATATTGTCATATGCCATTGGTAGCAAAGGGGCATCAGAAGGAAATATTATTTTCAATGTTAGTGGCAAGATCGTTATCCTTACAAAACTGTAACCATTGTTGTTTTCCAGGGTTACGCCAACACCTGTTGGAATGTGAGTTCTCTGGCCCCAGGGGGATTGCATGGGAGGCAGACATATGGGTAAGTGCCAGAGGGTCTGAGGAGGCATTGGGGAGTGCCTCTAAGAGGAGTGGCTCAAGTATTTCCCATCCCAGAGTGGTGGTAAAGGTTCTTAGTAGCCCAGATAGGTCCTGGTGTAGTGGGAGGGGTGTAGGGGCTCATGTACTGTCTCCATGGAGAATGAGTGAGTGTAGGCTGTATCCGAAACCCAGTCTCAGGCCTTGAAGGTTCCCTAAGGGAACACCGGGTGGAGAGCCTAGGCTGTACTAGTAGGCCATCAGTGAAGGGGGATCCCCTAGTGTCAGGAGAACTTGGGGTATCTGTTAGCGGAGCTCCATCAGTTCTGGTGTCTGGCAGTGCCGCTACTGAGTGGAGGGTGCAGGAGTCCAGATTGAGCGGTGAAAGGGGGAGAGAGTCCCCAGTGGGAGAACCAGTGGGTCAGGGGCCAGCCATAAGGGTTGAGCCTTCTAGGAGTGACCATGGCAACACCACTTCTGGCCTGGGGGGTCTTTGCGCACTGTCAGATGCACAGGGGTCAGGAGATCAGCGCCAGGCAAACTGTAACACAACACATGAGGTATGTGTTACTCTTGGGGGGCCTGCGTGCTCCCCCACAAGTCCTGGTTTGCCAGGCAAGTGCTCAGCTGCAGGGTGTAGTCCCTGGCTTGGGAGGCCAGGTTCAGGTTCCATCTGACCTGGAGAGAAGGATATCTGTAACCAGTTCCCTATTGGTTCGTCTTCCTAGGGGTACCACTCCAGGTGGGAGTGTGCAGAACTCTGGAAGTGGGTGCAGAGGGAGGGAGTCCTCGCCTCTGGCCCCGGTTCAACCTGAGGGTTTAGATCCTAGGTTGGGAGACCAATTGCAGTAGAGAGGTCCTAAACTGGTGGGAGAGCTGTGTTCTGAGGCTGCCTCTCCTGGGTGGAGAGTGTGGAAACTCAGAGGGAGAGGCAGGGGAGGAGAGCCTCGCCCGCGACCTCTGGTCAGCCTGAGGGTGCAGACCCTGGGTTGAGGTATCAGTGGCAGTTTATCACTTTATCACTGATGAGAGATAGTGTGGAGAATGGGTACTAGTTACCTGGGGCTACTGCCCCCCAAGTCTGTGAGATGGCAAGGCCCAGAGAAATCTGGATTGCCTAGGGCCTGGTCCTGGCCATGGACAGCTAGGGAGTCCCAAAGGGGGAGCTTAGTTTGTCCTGGGAGCTTAGACAGAGGGAATCACATGGGTTCAGATTGGCGTAGAACTGGAGCGTGCCCCTGAAGTTGTGGGCCTGTGTCTGTGTTCTATTGCCCCAAGCAGGGAAGCCCAGCAAGGTTTGGAGTAGTAGGAGGAGTAGCACCTAGGCCTGAATGGGACTGTGCCAGACTTACACAATGCTGGCTCCGCCCCCCTGTGGTGTGTCTGGGGCCAGAGCCTAAACAAACAAAGGAGGTTGTTGTGCACTGTAATTAAAATATTTGAGTGCCCCCCAGAACTGGTTTGGACCGGGCACAGAGCCCTGTGCCAGGGGGAGAACTAAGGGCATAGGTGATATAAATATTAGGGCTGTGACCCCCATGAAAGTGTTACTGTTGGTGCATACTTGGGACTTGTGGCTGTGGCCAGAAGCCTGTCAGACTGCCAGGATGAACCGCCACTGGGGACTGTCGTGCTGCCCTGCTTGGCAGCTGAAGGGTCTGCTGTCCCGTCTAGGAGACCCAGTGTGCTGGCCTGCCTGTGCCAGCGCTGCCTTTGCCCTCTCCTGGAGAGAAGAGCTGCCTGCTCCCTGCTGGTGCCCTAGACCTAGGCTTGGAGTACTGCAAGGGTTTCCATGTGCTCAAGTTCCTGGCAGGGCTCGTATTGCAGCAGCGCCTGGTGAGCGCTGCTTCCTGCCTGCAGTTGGAGCCCCTAAGGAAGTGTTTTATTTGCTCCATGAGGTGCAAGGTCCTTACGGTGTCCACACATCAGACATGCAGTGGAAGCGCTTCCTCATGTTGTCTGTTGAGCCCAAAGAGTTGGCTCGAATCCTGATCAGGCGAAAACGGCAGCAAATGCGAACCGGAAGTCAGACTGAGAACGCCTGACCTGGGGTGAAGCTCCCATGTGGAAGGGGTAAGCTCTGCGGGTGTCATCCGCTGTTATTGGGGCGAGTCCAGCCACTAAGGAAGGCCCGCCGTAAGTCAGGCAGAGTCTACGCCTGATGGTGGGTGGGACCCACTACCGTGGGAGAGAGCCAAAAAATACCAAGGTAGGGCTGGAGCCTACCTCACATTCATGGGCCTTCCGTGGCAACTAAAAGGAAGTCAGGCGGTTGCGGCCTGGTTTTGAACCGGGACGGAGGCGAGCACAACTCAAAGCCTCATGGGCTTCCGGGCTCACTGGCTTGCCTGCTCACCGACAAGAGACTAAGGAGGCCCGGTGAGGAGCCCTGTTGTCCCTTCATTTTCCTGCATCTGCTGAGGTCCGCGGGGTGGCAAAGGGAGGTCGCCCTGCTGGAGCGGACAGTGGTTGTTGGCGTTCCCCCGCATGCCTGCGGGATTGCCGGGGGTATTACTCCCAAGACCGGGAGTTGGGGGCATTCCTTTAGGGCACAGCACTGCATTCCTTAGTGAACACCCACAAGGGAGGTGCCCATCGCCTAGAGGAGGCTGTAGGGCATAGGCCTTCTGGAGACAGAGGGCCAGATTGCGAGCCTTGGTGGAGGAAAGGCCCTCCACAGACTTACCACGCAGTCCGGGTAGAAAGCGCAGAGGCGCTAGGACTGCCATTTGCAGACCAGTGGGCTCTCAGGGACATGGGGGCATATTGTGCGTAATGATTATGCCTAAGAAAGGCATGATGTGTGGTGATATAGCCCCACATTTATGCGGATTATATTTTTGCATCATCAACCAAGTACTGCCATGATGTCTATGCATTAGGTGTTTATGATGTGGTGGTAATGTGTTCCTAATAAGTGATTACCATGGACTGCTGATTAGGTACAGGCCAAAGTGGGGCCTAATGCGATTATTATGTGTTCAAAATATGCTGTCCTAGATGATGTCAGGATGCCAATGCATAATGTGGTTATGCTACGTGCACTATTGCCAGTAGTGACTGGTTGTTTTCTCTCACTGTGAGTTATGATGGTGATGACAGTGGCCCGATTGGCCCTGTAATGTATATAATCCCCTGTAAAGTCATACCTAGTGCCAGGTGGCACAGTGTATATATGTGACTGCATTCTAATGTGTTTTATGAGTAATACAAAGGCTTTTTTTTCATAACCTTGTATGGAGTTTCTTTTGTGATGTGCCTAGTGTGTTGCTGCTTTGTGTGTGTGTTGCGCAATCGCTTTACACATTGCCTCTGGTATAAGCCTGACTGCTTGTGCCAAGCTGCCAAGGGGGTGAGCAGGGTTATCTTCAGTGTGTAACTCCCTTGTCCTAACTAGATTGGTGGTTTCTGCCTGGCTTAGGCGCATGCCCTAGCCAACCCGAAATCCCAGTTCTAACAATCCTGATCTATTTTTATCAGCGAATGGACATGGTTCTCCGAGAGACTGTGCTCACAACAGTAATTTACCATTTGTCCATAATCCTTTTGTCAGGCATGTAGCAGCATTAAGCTCATTCATTTGCAATCGTATATCACGTTTGGAAGTCAATGTAATCTAAGCCTATGAACATAATATATAGTAGACAATATTTTTCATGAGACCAATTTTTATGTCTCTGTAGAAATGGTATAGGTTCTATACTCAAAAATCCTACTTTACATATACATTTTACATGATAGTTAAGAACAACACTTAATGTGGCCTATATCTGTGGGAACCCCCATATTTAGGCTTAACCCACTCTCTATTTTTAAATCGAGCGTCCCAAATAGTGCAGATGTCTGATTTTAAAATCTCATCAAAGTAAGAGGGTTTTCCTATGCTATTCAACCCTTGAATTCCACCATTCTGGGGTTTAAGAACAAGACCATGGAATCTCTTAGATTACACAAAAGGATCCTCACCCACTTGTACCACCAGTGGCATACTTCATCATTGGATCCTCACACACTGCACATAGTGTGGGTTGGTGGGCTCAATGCAATTTGTAAGCAGAGCTCTTACTATTGGGGGGTCTCTGGTCAAAATTGCCTGCACGTTTCTCCGTTTATAGTTGAGTAGACAGTTTAGCATGGATATCTTTGGCAAGTTTAACAAAACCAATTATGAGAGGATGTTGTTAGGTTGTAGGGTATATCATGGCCAAAACATTGAAGGTCAACATGTTTAAGCCCTACCCACTGCCCCATAGGGCCACTAGGCTTTCTTCAGATCTGAGCTGCTTTTAGATCCATATATTTTAAATGGTGTTTTACCACTCTACAATATTTTATGAATTTGTGATATTCCCACATGCTGAAAAACATGCATGCAGATAAAAAAAAATGCATAGGGAATTTCCCTATGTTTGTACTGCCCAATATATTTTAAGGCTCCATAAGGTCTTGGGGGAGGGCGAACCCTGTAGTCAAACATTCATCAAGAGTTCTCGTCCTTGAATATATAATAAAAATAATGGCCTGTTATACTTCATGCCGTTTCACTCCAATGGAGTCTGTATCAAATAAATAAATAAAATAAATACTTTGTTTTGTACAGCGCGTCTAATCACCCATGAGGGTATCCAGGTGCTGTCCATATGCACAGGGAGATTAAGGGCCTCATTCTGATGTCAATCGGAAAGCCTCCAACCGTCATCTTTGGTTTTACTTTTGACCGCCGTATTACAATGACAGCAGTTGGACCTATAGTCGGCCGATTCCCATACTGAAATGTTGTTGGGCAGATGCAAAACTGCCTGACATCTTAATAAGGCCCTTAGTGATTTGCCCAGAATCACAGGATGTTGAGCCGATGCCGAGACTCGAACCTGAACCTGCAGCTCCAACGCCAGCAGTTGTATTGCCTGGGAAGCTGAGAGTATCCTATACTATTGATTCTCACTCCCTCTAGTGATGAATAAACTGTTTTGAATGCCATATTGTGGATTTACCAATAACATACAGGGGCTTGGTGTCCGCCCATTAATTGCTTGCCATAGGTTGGCTTTCCTGCCACTCTCATTTGCCTGCTTCTTATTAGTGCCCCAGCTTGTCATTCTAATGTCTGACCTTCCAAGGAGCATAGCCTCTTTCAGCATCTCTTTTTACTGGCTGGCTTATATGCGTTCACTACTTGCTTTTCGAGCACTATTATGTTTCTTTTTTGCTTAGCACTCACAAGAGAGAATGTATTTTTCAGCCATCTCCCTCATGAACTTTTCCCACCATGCATTTCATTGCGCTCGGTGTCACCTGTGTGCTTCTTCCCACCCCCCTTTCCATGTTGCACTCACTCTTGTGTCGTCCCCCTGTTGCTAACTCATTGTGCTTCCCTCCAGTCTGTTCCGCATTGCTCACTCACCAGTTGCTTCTATTTCCCTCCCCTGCTCTCTGTGTTGCTTCCGCCCTCCATCTTCTATGTGGCTTCCCCCCTCTCACAGCCTCCTTCTCTTTTGCCCGTTGCTACTCCACACTAACCACTCTCCCTGTTGCCCCACTCACGAACTCCATATTACAGCCCCTGCCTCTGCCTTCGACTTCGTGTTACTTCCACTCACCCACTCTTCAAAAAAAAAGGGCTTTCGCGCATTTTTTTCTTCTTTTTATTTGCCGATCCATCTCGGATCGGCAAATGAAACGAAAAAAAAACAGCTTGTATTTTTGAATGTTTTTTACATGCGTGATGCTCATCTACAAAATAACAAACCTGCTTTTTTCATATTTAGCTAGGCTGAACAGCATCAGGAGACCTTGTGACTTTGATCTTGTTCGTTTGGTATGGACCATTGTGAGCTTAAAGTTTTGACTTTTAATGGTAAAAATAGAAAATTGTCTGTGGAGGGAACCGCCCACTTTTAGTAAATGCTAATCGTGCAGGACATATGTTTTGATAAAGTTACTCTGAAAAGATAATGAATTATAACATGCCACTATTTTTATCTCTGTGTGTTTTTGTTTTTGGGAAGCAAAACACATCCCTCAAATGTCATGCTCCATGCTTTTTAGGTTTCGACTGCAAAAAAGCTGCGCAAGCAGCTTTTACGCAGGAGAAATCTAATGATTACAGTATGTTGCTCGGGAATCCGCCCTCTGTTCCATTGGCTAGCCCCATAAATGGAGGCTAGCCATTGGAACAGAGAGGCATCCGTCATGGCCGGACCAGATTCGGGGGCGTTCCCGAGAATTTTTGGCTTTTGGCTACGTCATGCTACGTCAGCCAAAAGCCGGGAACGCCCCCGAATCTGGTCCAGCCGGGCCGCAAGCAAGCCGGAAGTCCCGCCGCCGCTTGTTAATTGTTGTCTATTTGCCCGGGGGCTCTTTGAATACATACCAAGGCAAATGAGATCAAAAGACACGTTCACGCGCCAGGCGCGGCTCTCAGGGATAATGTTATGGCTGACGAGATGCCGACAGTTTTTGGGGAGCCATAATGAGCCTCGTGGCCAGGGCTCTCTCGCAGCCACCGAGGGCGGCAGATGCTGGGATTCCTCGGGGAGCAGATCTTTGGAATTTCATCAGCGTTCATGGGTGACCCGGCCTTTTCAAACACGCTGATAGACACGATAAATTATCCCTGCAACACATTCTAATTATGGGTCACGTGACCTGGACGCCTCCTGAAAAAGTAGAAATGCTAACACTTTTCCTTCTTGCTCCCGGGGTCTGTCTGGGTCTCAAGTGTGGTTCGTCCTGTTGCTCCGTGCGTGGGATACCCTGCGTGACATTAACTCCAAATCAAGGCTTCTTCAGGGCTCCTGATATTGAGTTAGTTGATCGCCCCCATAAAAGTAAATCTAATTCTGTTCATAAATGTGTTTGCTGGGGCTACGAACGCACCTCTGTTCATTGGTGGGTATAACAGCCCCCGATCACTCAGTGCCTCCAACACTACACTTATACTTCTGCGGCATATCTCAACAGGGGGGGCAGCTGCAGATTAGGTGTACGTTTGAACGTGTTTTGTGCAGTTTAGAATGAAACCAGGGCCGCTGGGATTCTGCGATTCTACGGATGCTGAGTTGTCTGTACAGTTGTGGAATTACCGCTTGTGCCACATAATCCCTCATCAATTGCATAATTTGTAGATTTTAACAAAGCAAAATAGTTTCAAGCTCAAGTGGATCGAATGTAACTAAAACATGGCTGCACTTGTTGCCACGCAGTGGAACCCCCTTCAGGAAGCTTGGCATGTCCCTTTTCAGTTGCTTATTGATGTGCTTGGGGGTTAAACTGGTACTAAAGAGGTGACACCTTTGCCCTGACCTATTCATCTTTGAAACAAAAAAAAGACAATAATGAAGTACTAGTATTTGGTCCTGCCCAGCTGCATAATTCCAATCGCCATGCATGAAACCCTATCTGGCGCTTCTGCGGGCAGTCCTCTCCCTCAAGTGGGTAGAAAGCATGCCATGAAAGACAAATTCCGACCACCCCCGGTGAACAAAAATAGCCGTAGCTCGACTGGAGCGGGCCCCTCGCATCTCTGTTCACTGGTGTTAATGGACTTGATGCACTTATGATCAGAGTCACTGGAATTATGCGGCAAGAGAGGCCCAAATTATGTGGCAGGATTGAGTAAATTATGCGAAAAGTAAAGCCGAATTATGCGGTGTAATGAGGCACATTTTGTAATAGTATTACTGCATTAGTTCATCATTTTTAAACATTCTCACACTGCCTGGGCATTAGTTTCACCTCATTAGTATCAGTTTGCGACCGAAAAATAGCAATAAGCAGCAGAAAGGTGACGAGTAGTCCCTCTTTGCAAAAGCCCTTCCACTGCGCGAAAACATGCAGCTACATTTTTAGTAACTGTTGAACCGTTTGAGCTAGAAAATATTATTTTATGTTAAAATCTGCAGATTATGCAGTAGCATATGGACTATGTGGGAAATGTGGCAAATCTATAATTATGCAAAAATCACCGCTGCCGCGCTATCTCATAATTCCAGTGGCGCTGCTTATTATATATGGTCCTGCCTTCCTCTTCTTTAACCCAAAGTCCAGCAAGGGCCGTGTAGTCTGCATGGTGGTGGGTAGCATAGAAGAACGGGGTGCTGGCATCCTTGTGTAGAGCGACATTGACCGCCCCCCCTCCTCCCTCCACACCTTGAGTGAATGGACGCACAGTGCCTGCATTTATACCCTGCTGTGGTATCTAGGTGCCTTGTGCTGGCATTGGTTTCTAATTGCATGTCTACTGTTGACCAGGCTTTGAAGCGCTTGGAGGCCTGCTTTCCGCTACCATGGGAACCCATGGCTAGAGTAACCGAACTTAAGTTGTTTTTCTGCTCGGGCATTGGGTTGCAGCGTGTGAGGCGAAACGCCAAAGATTGAGCTTCTGTCTCGTGTTCAACCACGCCTGCGAGTTTAAACTGCAATCTCGTTCAGTGACTGTAGAAGCCTCGCCCACGGCCTGAGTCAAAATAAACATTGTCCTTTCACTTTCCTATATTTTATTTTGTTTAAGAGGAGGGTCCGTGCACTGTTTGCGTAGTAAATGTGCCTCTTTATGCCACATAATTTGCCTTTTCTTGCCGCATAATATAGTCAATGTGCTGCTTAATTCGGTCCCACCCTGCCGCATATTTCCAGTGGCGCGGACCGTAGGCTCTAATAATTGGTAGCCACGCGAAGAGTACTCCTTGCTCCCAACACTTTACAGTTTGCTCAGGCGAGAATGCGGTGATTTGAACCCAAACCTACTGGCTTTGATCTCTGAAGCTGAATCACTAGACAGGATGTACGTCCCCTCGAAACCTGGCGCCAGCACAGAAGCGTAGTTAGTTTTATCTTTTATACCAAAAAGGTGTAAAAACTTAATTCATAAAATTACTACGTAAACAAGAAAGTTGGTGGCCCAGGCAGCAGCGCTCTTGTTGGGATTGTTGCCTGTAGCTGGAGAAGGGTGGCGAGGGCTGGACAAAGCTGCTGTTGTGCCTGCTTACAGTTAACACCACGAGCCCGCAGCCCGGGGCAGGAGAACGGAAGAGAGGGTGATCTTTGATAATCGATGCCCCGCCCTAACTGCGAACGCAGTATCTGCGAATCACAAGATTGCTGTGGTGCATGTGTGATCTGCGGCAGGGGGCGGGTGCGCTGGTCTGGGCTGTCAGACAGTGTTGGCTCTACCTCAGGCGGGCATCGAGTCATCCGACGGACGGAGGAGCAGCCAACCTGGAGACGGAGAGGACTCAGGGGGACGGTGGCATGCTCAAGTTCTTAAACATGACGCGTAATAAGCCGGCCAAGGAGCGGGTAAGTGTTGAATAAACAACTGCCTGTCTTCGCAAGCAAAACCTTTATCCGTTCATTAATGGACCGAGATTTCAGACTTGGTTGCGTGGCTCAATGAACGAATAGTTGGAAGGATGGGGGGGATGGGGGGGGAATGTGGGCGAATGAATTTTACTTTGGTTGAAAATGAATTAAGACTTCTAGCTAAGCGGAGAACATGGTCTCAGAACACTCGGAAATGGTGAGTGCTCAGGTTTTTATTTTAGCTTATTCACACAACTTCACCAACCCCCAAACACATCCTTCCTTATGAAACATGCATATCCTTAAAGAGTTTAACATCGTGCACTAATTTAGCGCCTCAAATAATTGAACACAGAGCATTAAACATTGACCTAAAATGGGAGACAGAAAGAGAGGTCCATGGAGGCTAAAGGGGGGTAAAGTTGCACCATTCGTGCTGGAATTCGAACGTTATGCTGCCACTGTTCTGTGTCTATACTGGAAAAATCAGAATATAATATAGTAACCAGGAAACCATACATTGATCCTGGATTCCACTTGACTCCCTTGTGTTGTCCTGGGGAACTCTTTTTTTCATTGTCTACTTTTCCTTCATCATTACATAACAGCACCTGGAAATACATCGGGTTAGGGTGCGCCCTACTCAAAAGTAAAAGACTAATGTTTCTCCTTCTATAGGCCACGCATAGAGGGCAAAAGTCAACCCCCTCTACTCTCTGTGTACTAAAAGCGTGGTCATCAGGGGTTGGAAGGAACATGCATGCTTCCAAGTCTATCATAAAAATGTATCACGTATAGCAATTACCACTCCAGCAACTTAATACGTGTTGCAACGCTCGAATTATGAAGAAACGCACTGTTTTGTCTTAATCGGGACTCTCCGGGCACAGGAACAGCAGACCCTGTCACCCCCTCCTTCTGAAGCCCCGAGGGTCCGCGCGGCGTGGTGACACTGCGGGAGTAAGCAACCAACCAAATGTAAAGCCAAATGGTGTAGACAAGAGTGTGGGCTGAAAGCCATTTGTTTGTAAAGTGTCAAAGCGCTGAAGGCAGGTAATGTGGCCAGCCCGGCCCGTCAGCAACAAAACCTGCGCCCACCGAGAATTTTTCTCTTTTGGCCACGTCATGCGGCGGCGGGTGGGGCTTTTTTTTTGCTCGTCGAGGTTTGTTTGGGCCATTTGGCGGCCGACCTCCGGCCGAGGAAGTCCAGGTGAGTGCGTTCCTTTACCGCCGTCTGTTCCTTTCCCCCCCCCCCCTCCCGCTGTCCGTTCCTTTCCCCCGCCCCCCTCCCGCTGTCCGTGTGCCTACCCACCACGTTTCTGCTGCTTGTTTATATTTGTTTGCGTGTGTCCTCCTCCCCTGCACTCCTTCACCTTTTGTTTACACTCAGCATGCGCTATCTGCCCCCTCAACCGCTCCCAATGTCCGTGTCTTCTCAACCCTCGGTTGTCTGTGCCCGCCCTTTGTACTGCCACTTTGAGACCGCTAAAGGCTATTTCCCGGTCAAAGATAAAATATAAATGCTTATGTATGACAGTTAAAAACTGCCTTTGGCTCTGCTCGTCAGTACCCTTTTCCTGCATTCAAGAAGAGATAGCGTGTAGAGTGCGATGCACATTACCACGTGCACGGCTCATGCACCGTTGCTTTGGGTCTGTTGTAACCTGCCCTATGTGCTCGGAGCCTGCCCCTCGTGCACTAACCCTCCCCCACTACAACCCTCCCTGCTTGAAAACTAGGATCCTTCAGTCGGCTACAGAATCCGCACAGCCCGACTTGGCAATTAAAGCGATTTGCCGGGCACTGAGGGGAGGAGATCCGTGGTGAACTTCGTTGTTTGATGCAGTGTCGGCTACAACTGCCCCCACCCTCCTCAATAGCTCACTTGTTTTAATTAATGTTCATTCGTTTGTATACTTGGGCAGCTTTTTCGTTTTTGGTTGTTGCTGTTTTAAATAGCATGAACTCGACCCGACGGTATTGGAGCGCTTTACACGAGCACCAGTTACCTTACACAAGGACTCGTTAATTTTTGTAAGCACGGGGAGATTACGTGATTTGTCCAGTGTCCCACGATGTTGAGCCCACGCCGAGATTGCTACCTGGTTCCTCCGTTCTAAAGTCACCAGCTCTGGTCGTTACGCCGCACCCGCTCTCTTTGTTTTCTTTTTGAATTAAAGCGCTTTGCCGGGCACAGAGGGGAGGAGATCCGTGGTGAACTTCGTTGTTTGATGCAGTGTCGGCTACAACTGCCCCCACCCTCCTCAATAGCTCACTTGTTTTAATTAATGTTCATTCGTTTGTATACTTGGGCAGCTTTTTCGTTTTTGGTTGTTGCTGTTTTAAATAGCATGAACTCGACCCAACGGTATTGGAGCGCTTTACACGAGCACCAGTTACCTTACACAAGGACTCGTTAATTTTTGTAAGCACGGGGAGATTACGTGATTTGTCCAGAGTCCCACGATGTTGAGCCCACGCCGAGATTGCAACCTGGTTCCTCCGTTCTAAAGTCGCCAGCTCTGGTTGTTACGCCGCACCCGCTCCCTTTGTTTTTGTTTTGCTGTGCTTCAGAGCGGCAGGAGTTAAATCCCAGACGGATGCTGCAGAAAGGTCGTCTGTTCCTCCGCTAGACTGCTGTGAACGGGTAGCACTATTAATGGGAAGAACTCGCATCACAACCCGATCAACCTTTATTTTACAATTTCACGAAAAATATGGTATGTCGCGTCCAGATGCTTCAGAGCAAAACCTGCAAACTATTCATGGTAGAAATAATATATTTAGGAATGGGTGTCTGGCTCTGTGTGTGTGTGTCTGGCTCTGTGTGTGTGTGTCTGGCTCTGTGTGTGTGTCTGGCTCTGTGTGTGTGTCTGGCTCTGTCTGTGTGTGTCTGGCTCTGTCTGTGTGTGTCTGGCTCTGTGTGTGTGTGTCTGGCTCTGTGTGTGTGTGTCTGGCTCTGTGTGTGTGTGTGTCTGGCTCTGTGTTTGTGTGTCTGGCTCTGTGTGTGTGTGTGTCCGGCTCTGTGTGTGTGTGTGTGTATTTGTGTGTGGGGCTCTGTGTGTGAACAATGCAAATAGCTCTAAGTTTTCCAAAGGCGAAACCATTGCATTGTAAATGCTTGTTTGCTCATCTGACCTCGCTGTCGGCGTAAACCTGCTATAAAAGATTTTCTACAGAACTTCTGAATGAGCGAAAACATTACCAACATCACTGTCAATCGTGCAATTTCAGCATTATCTCAAAACTGGTCTAATGGGAAACTATTTTTAAGGATCTAATGATGCGAGCTTGAAAAATGTATTAAAAAGAGCAGTGGGTATATTATTTTGAAAAAGGCAACACAATCTGGCTAAAAATAGAAAACTTATTTTGGGCGTCTGTTTACAATCACTTGAGAGTACGTCAAACGTAGGCAATTTATGCTGTGACCTTCATGTCCATGTGTTGTTAAGACTAAAAATAATCTTTGACCTTTATACGTACGGTCTCACTTTATTGAGCAGTGTTATTTATTTAAAAAGGTGAAAACAATGCTAAAGGGCAGATAAGAGAGTCCTATAACAAATAAGAAAGCAGCCATCCTTTCAAATGATTGATTCAGTGAAGGTTGACCCGTATTCTTATTTGTCCCGCACAGTTGTGCTCTAATTAGTCCAATGCATCAGGCACACGGTTGCCATTAACTCCTCGCTGTGAAACCACTCGTTATTAAACGTGGTAGCTTGTTAGTAACATTTCACAAGAATGTCAGAAAGAGAAGGGATTGATTCTGGGTTACAGTCCTTCCAGAGACGTTATAAAGCAGAATGTATCATTTACGTTTGAGGTTAGTCTTTCCATGTTTTTAAAGTGTGGAATATTTTAAAATTACTTAAGTATGCTCAGTATGAAAAATATGGTGAGGTAGTGTTATGAAAGTGATCACAAAGGGTACACAAAGGAAAAGATATACTCAACATCACCGAGCCCTACCGAGAGGAGGAGTGTTCGTAAACTCGTTCCTTGATATAGGAATTTAGGAACAGATGTACTCAGCTGTTTTATATCTGCAAATGGGCCAGTCCACTGAATTGGCCCGTTTATGACTGCAAAAAAATATTTTGGTACGTAAGAAACCAAAACTACAATTCAGTAATACGTTACCGAATCACATTTTGGGATTTTAAGTTTTCAAACACATACCAATTCAGTATTTGGAAGGGGCGTATTTAGGGTGTCCCTTCCAAATAATGAAAAGGAATGGTATGTATAAATGTTTTGTGACTGAATTCCAGTCGCAATACATTAATATTTTACCCACTACAAACATGTAGTGGTAACCCATCCACAAATGGGAAGGGATCCCCTTAGGACCCCTTCCCCCTTGTAAATGTAAAAGAAAAATGCTTAAGTTGAGGATGTGGTCCACAGGGCCACTGCCTCTTCTTAAAAAAACAAAGGAAACAAAGAAACTTTTCTTATTAAATGTAGTCCTGTATCCTTTCCGGGAAAACGACTGCAAAGCAAGGTTAATTTATTAAAAAGCAATCACAGACAATCAATCAATCTATTTTTAAAGCACACTACATACCCGTGAAGGTCTCAAGGCGCTGTGGGGAAGGGTGTGCTAAAACTGCTCGAAGAGCCAGGTCTCGAGGAGTCTTCTGAAGGTGAATTGGTCTTGGGTCTGCCATAGGTGGGTAGGGAAGGTGTTCCAGGTCTTGGCTGCGAGGAAGCAGAAGGATCTGCCACTGGAGGTAGTTCATTGGATGCGTGGGACCGCGGCGAGGCCGAGGCTGGTGGAGCGGAGCTGCCGAGTGGGGCGTAAAAGCAGAGTCGGCCATTGAGGTAGGCTGGTCCGGTGTTGTGGAGGGCTTTGTGTGCGTGGGTGAGTAGCTTGAAGGTGATCCTTTTTTTGACAGGTAGCCAGTGTAGGTCTCTAAAGTGAGGGGTGATGTGGCTGTGGTGAGGGACGTTGAGAATCTGTCGGGCGGAGGCGTTTTGAATGCGTTGCTGTTGTCGTAGGTGCTTGGCCGTGATGCCTGCGCAGAGTGTGTTGCCGTAGTCTAGTCTGCTGCTGACGAGGGCCTGGGTCACCGTTCTTCTTGTTTCGGTGGGGATCCACTTGTAGGTCCTGCGAAGCATGCAAAGGGTGTTGTAGCAGGAGGAGGAGACAGCGTTGACCTGCTTCGACATGGAGAGGGAGGAGTCAAGGATTAATCCCAGGTTGCGTGCTTGGTCGGTGGGTGTTGGTGCTGTTCCCAGCATCGTCGGCCACCAGGAATCATCCCAGACTGAGGGGGTGGTTCCGAGGATGAGGACCTCCATCTTGTCTGAGTTCAGCTTCAAACGGCTGTTCCTCATCCATTCGGCGACGGCCTTCATTCCCTCGGGAGGTTGGTTTTGGCGGTGTGAGGGTCTTTGGTGAGGGAGATGATCAGCTGGGTGTCGTCGGCATAGGAGATGATGTTGAGGTCACATTTTAGACATCTCACTCATTTACACATTTGCTAGGTGACGTGTAGATGTTGAACAGTGTCGGGCTGAGGGATGATCCATGGGATACGCCGCAGATGATGTCAATGGCTTCAGAGCGGAAGGGGGGAAGGCGGACGCTCTGGGTTGTGCCGGAGAGGAAGGATGTGGTCTGGTCCAGGGCCTTCTCTTGCATTCTGGCTTCTTGGAGGCGTGTCTGCTAACCTGTGATAGCTGCAGTTCATAGTGGATTGCAATTTGCAACCTATCTCCTTAACATTCATGAGGTAGATCGTATTGTGACCCACTATGAATCTGTAATTTTCCTGTTCTTAATGAAGAACAACAATCGAAATCAAAGTGTTGTGCACCACTTATCGCACATTTTGTTTCATTTTTTTCTGTTTAGAATACTCCAGGTTTTCCCTGGTGAAACGTGCGGAAGGAAACTCTTTGGATGTCAGTTATTTTCCTGCAAACTTGGCTTCCAAAAAGGCATTATCTCATAACTCAGAATTACTTTGCACCTGTAATTACCTATATTTGGGGTATCGATAATTTCAGGATGAATTTATACCACAGTATGCCAGTTTACACACAAAGGCTTCAGTGAGAACTGAAGAATTACCACACAAATCATTATTACACCCCCCCCCCCTTCTATTACAGTGGTAATTCCTCGTTTGTCTGCCTTTATTAATAAATGTATCTATTTTTGCAGTCTTATATGGGGCCAACTTAGCCCAAGGGTACTTTACATGAGAACCAGACATTTTACATGAGAGGAAGATTTTCTCTGATTCAAAATTTGTTTTACGGCTCCAAGGTCGACAGCTTTAGTAGGCTGCATCTCTCCACATCAAATGGACGGTAATCTAGCATCACATGATTCCTAATTCAGCCGGGATTTATGGAGTTACACCAAAGTTGTAATGGCAGCATAGTTCATAACTAAGCTAATTATACCATTACAAGGACAGGCAGTGTGCTATTTAAATTGAAAACCAAATTGAATCAGTTCATAGGTTTATCGCACTACCAAAGTCACAAAATGGTGAAGTTTCAAGTAAAGGACGAGTGCTTTGCCATGACCAGAAACAGACATACATACCACAAAGCACATTTGTATACAAAGGGCACAAAAGATATATGACTGCATTACATAATGCAATCAAACAGGAGAGTCGGTTCCTGACCATGTACAACACATCAAAAGGGACATAGACATTACAAGCCGAGATTTACCACACAAATTATATTCATGGAACATTACGTGCTGCTCTTCGAAACCTTTCATTACACATTAATGCAAATGAAGCGCATTACCATGCTTATTCATGCCTACACTCTGGAAATAAATTATCAAAAGTTCTTCTAGGCTAGACGGAGGTCATGCCTCCTGTACTGGTGACTGTTTGTCCTGCTCCCTCCGTGTCCTGGTCCACATTGTCGGTCTTTGTGCATAGGGTTGGGAGTGCCAGCCGGCATTAGCATGTTGCAGACAAGATGAGGCCTTCAGTGAGAGCGCCCTGGGTAGAAAGAGGTAGCTAATTGCCTGATATCTGATCTCTCTCACTGTCACCACATTCCCTATGGTTTGTGTTCATGCTGTATTGTCTGATCAGGAGCATTGTGCGGTTGGAATGTCTATGTTGGACCCTGGCTCAACAGCATCCTTTCAGAAGTTCATACTGTTGTGCTGCCCTGCCATGTCAGGTGTTGTGCTGCCCTGTTTTTTGTGCCACGGGCTGCAGTTTGAACTTCTAATTGGTGCTCCGTTTTCAGATGTTCAATGTCTGCTTTTACGGACCGTGGCCATGTACCATAGTCACGGACTATGTACCCTTGTTTGTGGTCATATTTTGCTCTGATCCTTGGTTGGTGCAATTTGCCTCCGGCATGGTGTGCGATCTTGGCGGCTTCACACTACCAGTGTTTCTCTCTAACACTGGACAGTGGAAGAAGTGTATCAAGGTCTATGTTCTTTATTGGCCACATGTGATCTTGTCAGTGGCTGCCTTCTCTTTTTCCTTGCTGTTTCTGTCCATCGTCACTTATCAGGTATTTGAATGATGTACCCAAAGGAGACAGTGTTCTGGGTATCTAGGTGCATTGACAGTTTCTGTTCACATTTTAGACATCTCACTCATTCACACATTTGCTAGGTAACATCCGAAATAATGTAAGTCCCGATAATTTCATTCCGAGGGCTGTGTGTGCTATACCTCTGCTTTTCCACATTCTTCCCTATATGCAGGCTTTGCACTTGGGTTTCAATTTCGAAGATGCTTATTCACTGCCCATTCTGTCCCTTCTTACAGTGAATGACCTGCTGCTTATGTCCTATTAAAATAGTGACGACTCATATCTATCTCTGCTCTCCTCTTCTGGCACTGTGTGTGACTGTTTACTGTATCGTCTTCTCTGTACAAAAGACCATGTCATATCGCACAGCCCCAATATGAATTGTTCGTGCAGCGAATCTGGTGGACACTTTTTTTTTGCCGTACATGTATCTTCTTATGTGCTCCTCTGTCTCTGCAAATTCTCTTTCAGTCATGTTAACAGGAAGAATTACCGTCTCACTTAACCACCCATGTGAACAGACTTTTCACTTAACTTGTAAAGAATTTTCTTTAGCATTCTTCTATTTTACTTCTAAGAATATTTGTACATCAAGTCAGGTGTGTGCGGGCAATACATTTTCAATTCGCTTAGTGGGATGTTTCTGAATTACCATGTCAATAACAGCTCAAATGCCTTGGAGCACCCTTCCTTTGCTATAAGATCCCTTCTTTCAAACTAGCAGGGTACAGTCACACTCGACAGTCAAGGATTCATTAAAACATTCAGCCTTTCCAGTTTTCTCGTCTTATGGTATGTAATTTTTGTAAAGGGCCCGATTGCCGCTTGACGTCTACAGGGCCGGACTGGGAACTGAAAGCAGGCGTGACAAATTTTGGCAGAGCAGCCCCATGCCAGCGCGTAGCAAGCAAGCGCAGCAAGCGAGACCGACCCCTACTAGGGGGTTCCCCCCCCCCATAAAAAGTTTGGAAAAAGACAGCAAAATGGTGAATTTCACAGCACATTTTTCATTACATATTCAATTGTATCAACTTTCAAAGCACAGTAAATAGTAGATGATGACATTAAAGAGCACCGGGTTACCCACCAGTCATATGTGTACCCATAGACATTCTTTCAGAGAGCACGAAAAATAGACACAGGTAGTGAATCAGAGAGAACAAAGTACTGTAGTTGCTGAGGGTAATGTAGACTAGCTTTGGGGTGCATGAGTAGCAGAAGTAGTGGTGGTGAAGGAGGGCGGGGTTCCAGCCTTGTACTGGCAGGTAGTACTTCAACAGTTGATGGGTCAGGGATACTACATCAGGACTGGGGAAGTTTAGCAGAGTTGTGTGTGTGAAATAATGGAGTGAATACTGAAAGGGTGCTAGGTTCTGTAGAACAATGTGTCAGTGCACTAGCACTGGAATTAGGGGTGCTCTAGGGCCAGTGCTGAAAATGGAAATATAGAAAAACATGTAGACATTCAGGTACTCACTATCCAAAACACCTGTTTGCTATGAAGAAGTGCCTATACGCTCCCATTAAAATTAATGCACCAGCGCTGGTACTCTCCCTTTCAAATGATTTAAGTGCAGGTACTCAGTACTTACCCATTTAAAGCACTGGCAGTGGCTAGGGCATGAGCTAGCCACAATAAAAGTGCTGCCCCATACCTATTGGTGTTCCTACTTTGTAATGGGACTGCATCCCAGAGAATACATTGTTGTGTCAACTCTGAAACTTGTTTTGGAAAGTGAACACATCTTGTCTGGGGATTGGAGCACCCCGATACAATAACAGATATTGCTAAACCTGACATTTCCATCCATGTCAGCCACCCATTAATGCACTCCTCTACTTTCCTTTACCAAAGGGTAGTTAACCGACATGTTCAGTGCTGCGCAGTGCAGTTAAACCAAGACTATAACTCCCAGAATGCATAAGATTGTCAAAGAAAAGTCCACGATGAGAGAGCATGGGCTGATGAAATATAGGCAGGTGACAACTCTAACCCATTTCTCCACTTTCCTTTATTCTCATCGCGCCCCAGAGCTACTTCCCTTACAGCCCCAGTCAATAAACTGTGCACAAGATATGGCTCTTTTTAAATTAACAATCCGAGGAGTTAAAGGCCAATAGTGTTAAGGTGAGCCTACTAAAACCATTGAGAATTCAACTTACGTGCCAGTTAGCTGCCCATTCTCAGGTACTCAGAAGCATTCAGGAGATAACAATAGAAGGCGTAGGCAGTCTGCTGTCATATTGTATGGCAGTAGTTGTTGCTAAGTGTAAAGAGTGTTGTCGTGCTGTACGAGACATGTTGTGCTTCAGACTTTGTATTCCTGAACCTGTATGCTCTACTGTTGATAGGTTTATCAGACTGTCGGGGCTAGTGGTAAACATAGATGGTATGGTACTGTACAGCCGCTCTGAGTTCACTGCGCGTGCCCGTAGTAGGTGCAGTCTTCCTATACGGATAATTCCATGTCTGTACACAGAGACAGGAGATACTACCATGTCTGATTGGGAGTAGCACTAGCAAACCAAACCAAAAACGGATGAAAATGTATAAACTGACATATCAGCAGTGATCGGCTAGCAAAGGAAATACTGAACGTTAAATTTCACCTGTTTCTAATTTTTCATTGGGTTTGCCATTATTCCTTTCAGTTGAACGTTGTCCCTATTTTACTGCCTCCTCCTGTACCCGGTCCCTAAATGGTAAATAGCTGCAAAGTTACGGCAGATGCGCCACATGTACGGAGCAAAACACAAGAAGGAGACGAAGCGGAACAGATCTGCACACAGCTGCAAGGAAGCAGGCGCTGCAGGCGGACGCGGAACTGGGCCGGGGCCTAACCAGGCTTTTGCTTTCAATTCCGGCCTGGTCGTGACGCCCCCAGACAGTGCCTGAGCATGACTTGTCACTTGATCAAGGTGGGATTGCATGCAATGCAAATGATCATTCACGTGCGGGCGCCGGGCGGCAGACACGGCCCAGGGCAGGCTACAAATAAATAAATTATGGGGTGCCTCCAGGCTCCACTCCAGCCTCTCTTTCTCAGTCGTCTCACTCCTTGGACTCCTCTGCCTTTCAGTCACGCACACTTTTTTATTGTGTGACCCCCAAAGCGCTTTCGCATTATCACCAGGTCCACTGACTCCAGACCCCTCCCTAAGGGTGAATGACTGTGCAGCGACACGAAGGCGGAAACTAAGAGTACACATCACTGCGCACTGTGTGCGGCGCCTGGTGCAGCCACCCAGGTGGATTTTTAGGAAGTAATAGGCTAGCCTAAATGAAATAAAATCGGGTGACATGACATCACGAACAGTATGTAACGTGCAGTACCACCACCAGCAGCTGCATTTTATGCAGATAGTTGTGGTTGTTGTTTGCTCGGTCACACACCAGGGTCCAAACCGGCCCCCTCTCGCAAAACCAGCCCCCCCTCCATCCAGCCTACCGGGGGATTGCCCGGTGCCCCAAATTACCTGTCCGGCCCTGGGTGTCTAGGCACAGGCTGAGATTACAAGCAAATAATGGACCCCAGAGGAGAAGATTGTTATACAGAGAAGAGCCAGGTTTTCAGAGCCTTCCGAAAGGCCAGCAGATTTGTCAGGACTTTAGGGTCGAATAGAATCATATTCCAGATTGTTTCTGCTCCTAGCACAATGCTTCTACCACCACAGGACAGGCAATGACACCTAGGCATTGTTACTAATTTTGCCAATGCTGATTGAAGAGACCTGCCTGGAGTATACCACTTGAAACTTTTCCTAAGAAAGTCTGGGCCTTGTCCATGCTGTGCTTTGAAAGTAATACAAAGCACTTTAAAGGTAATTCTGAGCCTTACTGTTAACCAGTGTAGTTTCCTAACAAACCCAGAGATGGACTTGCATTGGGAATTTTGAACAAAAGCCGGGGTACTGCGTTTTGCAGTACTTGCAGCTTGTTTAAAACATGCAGATGACTATTAAGATATAGTCTATTGCAGTAATCAATGCTGATGATCCTGATCCGGTATTTAGTCAGTTCTAAAATTCTCTCCCACAGGTTATTTCGAATCAAGTGAAATTATGAAGCCCACTTGAGATACTATTATATACAGTTTTACATCTGTCTCACTTATGGCACCACAGTGAGGTTGCACAGTGCCCTCAGCATCAGGCATAACACCTAGGTTCTCTCCCTACACAGCTGGGAGAGGAACACCAGGCACACATGATCCGGGTGATTTAAGCACTGGGGAGTATTTGTTCTCACTGGTGTTAAGATAGTCTAATTAAGTCACCTCACTCTAGCTACCTGCTTCAGCCTTTCCAACTCCCAACTCTCTCCTTCTAGATGCCAACCTCAGGCACACACTCAATATTCTACATGGGCATCACAGATTCATCACTCACAGTGAAGCTGCCACACATTTCCTCAAAGTGTGTCCATCCTTCACTTATATACATAAGAGCTTACATACGCTTCACGTATTCTACCACCCCCCAGGTGATAACTTGACTTTCATCGACGAGCTAATGGAAGTCATTGGATCCAACGTCAACTAACATGTACCTCAAATTTTCTTATGTACTTTACTCTCCACTGGAACAACGCAAATGATCATGGTGTTTCGCGTTTCTATCAGACCAGGGCCTATCTCAATTTTGTGACAGCCTAACTCATAATAAGGGAGAGACACTGGACCTCATCATAGCAAAAACAAACACCGTCTTATTAGAATCCATCACCCCATGTGACTGGTCTGATTATCACTGCATCCTGTTCTACATCAATATTGAGGTAATTCAAAAAAGAGGCCAACCATATAAGACTAAGCAACGAAAAAGGAACTTACCAAATATCAACCCCCATCACCCTGGTAAACTGATGCAACTCCGCCCTAGCCCCCACGGCGGACTTGACTGATGTACATGACCTCACATCCTTCTACAATTCCACTATGCTTGAAATCCTGGACTCTACAGTGCCCCTCCAAGAAAAAAACACCTCCTTCAAAATTTCCACGCCTTGGTTCAATGAGACCCTGAACTCAGAGCGACACAAGCTAAGAGTTGCTGAGCAACTACGGAAAGCAGCACCTCCCACTGATCACCTAGATCACCTTAGAAGATTAAGGAACTCATGCAACAGGAAGATTCTTAAAGCCAAGGCAGACTTCATCAGAAACCAGCTGAACCAAGCAATCAACTGTCCAAAAAAACTCTTTGAAATCGTCAAGAATCAAGCAGGCAACACAACTAATTCTAGGTAACTAAATGACCTGGCTACACCTACCTGCGAGGAGCTTGCCAATTTCTTCAGTGAAAAGACTAAGGCCACAGAGTTCGAAATCCAATCTAAGAAGGCCCCCTCAAAACCTGTGGCCCAAGATATTAAATGCGCACAACTCAAGGCCTATTTTAATACTCCAGGGGAAATCACAAAAAACTTCTTGCCAATCTCTCAACAAAAAATATTTAACACTCTTCAAGCAATCAACCCCTCCAATCACTTCTCTGACCCCCTTCCTCCTACCCTATACAAAACGCTTAAAGCTACTATCCTACCACTATTGGTAAAAATTGTGACCGCCTCTCTGAGACAAGGTTCCATACCGGACTGTCGTAAAATAGGGCAGGTCACACCTATACTAAAGAAATTCAACGCCAACCCATCTGATCTCAACAACTACAGCCCCATATACAACATCCCCACTTTGGAGAAACTGCTGAAGAAATGTGTACAAATTCAATCATGCAAACATGTAAAGAATTACAACCGTTGAGACAATCACCAATCTGGCTTCCGCCCAGGTCATAGCACAGAATCTGCACCCACACACATAATGGATGACATACTAAAAATGCTTGACCGCAACAAATCATGCCTAATGATTCTCCTTGACTTATCTTCCGCTTTCGATACGGTCAAGCATGACAACCTCTTGTCACTATTGGAACGAAGGATGGGCCTCTCAGGGAAAGTGTTACAATGGTTCTCCTCATTCCTAAATAACAGAACACAAAGAATCAATAGGAAGAACTCACTCTCTCAACCTTCCGTGGTCACACTGGACGTTCCACAGGATCAGCCTTATCACCTATTTTTTTTTTAACCTTTTAATGGAACCCCTGGTGAATTAACTGAAATCAGTGAATATTCTATATCACCTGTATGCGGACAACACCCAACTGTATTTAAAAATCTCCATTCCAGAAGACTTCATTTCCCTCAACGCTATTCTACAGAACATGCAAAGCTGGCTCACTAACAACCACCTCATGCCCAATACCAAAAAAAGGAATTCATTCTCATCTCTCCACAGAATCACACACCTAAAGTAGACCTATGATTGAAACATCTAACCTTCTTTGACTGTGCTCCCCTCATCATTGAGTCCGCAAAACCCCTAGGAGTCACCATAGACAAACACCTGAATATGCAGTCGCACATCACTAATGCCACTAAGGGAGCTAAGCACAAGTTGAGCATACTAAGGAAACTCAAACCCTTCCTCCCCCTTTCCGACCTAAACATGGCAGTGAAAGCTCTAGTGCTACCAAGATTAGACTATGGAAGCACCACTCTTTGCGGTCTCCCCAAATACAAACTGGCTCCTCTGAGGGCATCACTTAATGCGGCGGTAAGACTGGTATCAGGAACGAAAAGAAATAGCCACATCTCTCTGACCCTGAAAGCTCTGAACTGGCTGCCCTATGAGGCAAGAATACACATAAAGGTTGCCTGCACGACCCATAAAGCACTACATAACAATACACCCAGTTACTTAGTGCTAAAGCTAGAAAGGTAGGGAGGATGCAGACAACTACGAAGTGTGAGTACTTTACTTTTGAAACCACAATCCTTCCATAAGAAGAGAACTGGCTGCAGAGCATTCTCGGGGATTGCTCCAAAGATTTGGAACTCCTTACCTCCAGTGGTACTTGGAATCTCTTCCTTCAAAGCATTAAACAAAAGTAAAAATACTACAAATTCACGTCCTAAGACTTAATTGTTATGCTGACATTGAGTCACCTATTCGATCCTTTTGTCACTGCCTACCTCGGGTGGAATGAAGGAGAATATTGTATGTATGTTTATTACCACATCCACTTCGTGCTCATTAACTATAATCAGTGTAAAGCTCTGTTGGCCATGGGTCTCCTATATTATCCATAGACATCATACCTATGGTGGATCACCTATGGTGGACACTACCTAATGCTCAATAACTGTAAATAGGACAATGTCCTGCTGGAGACAGGTCATCTATGTTATTTGTATACTATGCACCCCTTCTGTACGTAATGACAAATATCAAATGTTTGTATACTACCTCATCTTTTTTTTCTGTTTTTATACTGTATAGCGCTCTGATTCCTTCGTGGATCACGTTCACGCTATATAAAACTTTATAAATAAATCCTATCTTGCATACACATTCACTGCAGCCATCTGTTCTGTAGAAGGTTCTGAACTGTGGCCTTGTGTTAGAATACTTACTAGAGAACGTTTTGTGTAAATTAAAACACGCCTTGCCCATCACAACCTTCTTGTTTTCCTACACCCTAACTTGTGAGTGATGACACATTTGCTTTTAGTTTATGCCACTTCAGTGTGAATGATGAGAGCTGTGGAAAGACACAACCCTTGCTACCGACTGTCACAACATGTGTGGAAAGACAATGAAATGTGAATGTGCCTGAAAGGACATTTAACTGTTCAGTACAAATAATAGTAGTTATTGAAGAGGAAATATATCTATTCTTCGATGTAAAACCACCAGTAGCGTGTGTGTTGTGTGCATGTGTTTCTAGACAAACTATTCAGTGTGACTTGCCAATGTGTCATGGTGCAACACAGTCCTTTGGAAAGATCTTGGTATTAGTTTCTGCATGATCATTAACCACATTTACATCCCTTTTACATTCTCTTCTTGTTTTCAGGGGAACAATGGCGTTGTAAATGAAAACTACTCATGGGAATATCATTCGCTGAAGCAAGAGGAGAGAGCCAATTCAAAATAGATAAATGGATTCAAAGCTTTATCTACCAACAATGATAGGTGGCGGTTAACATAAAAAAATAATTCCTTCTTGCAGCAGGCCAAGGTGTGTTGTACTGTACAGCAAACATGGAATGTGGAAAAAGTTTTAAGCATAGTATTATATATTGGAACGGTACCCTTCTAGTACAAAAAATATGCTAGCCATCAGGTATACTTATTCGCACTAGGGCGTAATGTTGTGTGCATCGCTCCAAGCAGCCTGAAAGACCGTCAGAACTGTGGAAGCGATCAGCAGCCTTCTGTCTTGATAGAAATGGCTCTGCCTTGTCCTTACCTCTAGCACCTCGGTGCTGGTAATAATAAGAGTGCAGTGGTGAAGCAGCAATCCCTAAATAACCATACTAGAGTTCAGAAGGTGAATGAGCAATAAAGAGGCCTTTACATTTTGTTTTTATCCTCACATGAGCTGTGCCTTCAAAGACAGTGGTCAGTTGTAAGGCTATGCCTTCTGCCAAATTGTTGCTTCTATTTTTTTAACACAGAGATCGTTTTTAATTTTCTTTTCTTTCTCTGACTGCAAAGGGAGAGGGTTTTGTAAAGTGAATTATATGACAAACTTGCAAGGGTACAGGGAGTGTGAAAGAAAAGCCAATAGGATGTCAATTTTATTCTAACACAAAACATTTAAATATCTGTAAATAAACCTTACATTTAAATACATGTGAATGAACTGCACACATATTTCAAAATATATCAGTCATAAGGAAAGCACACATAAGGCATGTTTGTTTTGAGAATCTAAATTGTTGTGGAAACAAAGTTTTTTGCGGATCAAGAGAAATCAAGACACTTTTCTTGGCGATTTACACAGGGCCGACTCTAGGGCGGTGTGATCGGTGCGATCGCACTGGGTGCTGACTTGGTGTGGGGGCGCCATGTTCATCTATTTTGAAAGCACCTGATGCCGCGTACATTGTCCCAGCAATTTTCAGGCATCAATAAAAAATTGACAACTCCTGTGATTAATGTTCTTCCTGGAAAGGGACCTGAGTGTTGTCTAGTGAACATTCTGACTCATCATGGCGCAGGGGGTTAATATGCCTGCTGCAAAGAACGTGTTCCATTCACATCACAAAGTGCAAATAATATCAATGGGTCAATGATATTGCCGAATATTAAAGGACGAGCCCAGCTAGGAGTACAAGCTTTTGCAGATGCTCTGCTAATCATTCCTAAGGTACTAAGTGTCGCAGCGCTCGTTGAAATAAACACACCGAGGCAGAGGTAACTGGTTACGTGCTTCTTTATTCCCTGCTAGTATCATACTAGCTTACAGACTACCTTTTCCTGTCTACCTCATTTCCGGTTCCCGTTTCCTGTCCGCCTGTCCTGTCCGACAACAGGGTCAGGCGGGACGACATGACATCTCCCCTGTTTTGCAAAGTCTCATTTCCTCTACATTTCCTCCACGAGGCGTCGAGGTTTTCTGATCAGACGTTGTGGGTGCTTCTCTCGCCTGGGTGCGTGACTGTGATGGTTTATGGGTTCCACCATTCGTGGGGGACTGTGGTTCTGGTCGCTACGGTGGTTCTGATCACTGTCATCGCTTTGGTTAGACAACTCGCTTGAGAGTTGGCTGGATGAGGTCTCATGTCGATCACGCCTGGTACACTTTTTGAAATGTGATATATTCCTTGTTATCTGTTTGTGATCCGCTTTGGCTGTGATCATAGTTCCTTTCCTCTGGATGACCTGTAAGGGGGTATCGAGATATCGACTGTCTGCCTTGGCTCGGCGGTCGCTCCTTACTATTACCCAGTCTCCTTCTTGGATATTGGAGTCTCTGGCATGTCTACGCCGGTCGGCGTATGTCTTCATCTTGTTCTTCTTTGCCTGATCGATTTCAACTAGAGTGTTGTGATCAACGGTGATTGGTCGTTGTTGTGGGGCCGCGTTTAGCATAGGTATTCTGGTTCGAGGTGTTCTTCCTAGCATCACCGTAGCTGGGCACTGATTAGTGGTGGCGTGTGGCGTGTTCCGATAAGCTCTTAGTACTTCATTTAGTGTCTGTTGGATGTCCCGGTGGGATGATTCAGCTTGCTGAATTGCCTTTTTAAGTGTTCCCATGAATCGCTCCACCATGCCATTTGCCTGCGGCCATAGTGGTGTGATCTTTTGGTGTTTGAAGTTTAGATGGGCTGCGAAATTTGTGAATTCATGCCCGTTGAAGGGGGGCCCATTGTCTGTCTTTACTCGCAGTGGGATGCCCCAGGCTGCGAATATCTCATCAAGCACAGGAATGACTGTGGTTGCCCGGGTAGATGATATTAGGTGTGCAAATGGAAATCGAGAATATTCATCTATGGCTACAATGATGTATTGCCCTGATTGTAGTGGTCCAAAGAAATCGACTGCAATTTGTTGCCAGACTCCTTCCGGCAGTTCCGACATTTGCAGTGGTGCCGGTGGCTCTTCTCGGCTGACTATCTGACATGTCATGCAGTCTTTCAGGGTTGTCTCTACCATGTTGTCAAGGGAGGGGAACCAAACACGTTCTCTCAAGGCTTTCTTGGTCGCATTGATGCCTCTGCGGCCTTCATGTGCCAGATTGACGACTCCTTGGCGTAGTTTGTGCGGAATTACTATCCTCCCCCCTCTCAAGAGGAGGCCATTGTCACTAATGGAAAGTTTGTCACGCACCCGTTGAAATGCAGCGAGGTCTTGACGCAGTTGAGCAGAGTCTTGAGAGGACTGTTTCACGTCCCTCCATGAGTTAGTGCGAATGCGAGTCATTATGGCTTGCACGAGGGGGTCGAGTGCAGAAGCTTCCTCTATGGCTTCGACTGGAACTGTGGGAGGACATGCTGTGTCGACGACAAAGTGAAGGTATTCATCCGCCACAGAGAGTGCAGCTCGCCTACCAGGTAGTGGGTGGCGCGACATGAAGTCAGCTGGGTTTTCAGCTTTTCCTGGTTTGTGGACAATGGTGAATATGTAGTCTTGCAAGCGGAGGCCCCATCGTTCGATGCGCGGTGGCATTTTCGCATTGGGGTTTCCGAAGATTGTGATGAGTGCCTGATGATCTGTGATGATCGTGAAATGTTTGCCATAGACAAAAAGGTGGAAGTGCTCGCACGCCCATACGACAGCTAGACTTTCTTTCTCCGGTTGGGAGTACGCCTTTTCAGTGTCTGTGAGGCTGCGGCTTGCGTATGCGATGATGTGCCGCTGATCAGAGTCTTCACGGTACTGGGCTAGAATGGCACCCAGACCCACCGGGCTGGCGTCTACTGTGATTTCTGTTTTCTTCTTCGTATCAAAGTACGCCAGGTTGATGGCAGACCCGACAGCTTGTTTGATTACAGTGAAGGCTTGATGGCATGCTTCAGTCCATTCAAATGGCTGACCTTGACGAGTGAGCTTTCGTAGTGGATAGCTGATTGTGGCATAATCTCGAATGTACCGTGCGCAATAGCTTGCCATTCCAAGGAAAGAGCGAAGGTCACTCACGTCTCTGGGCTTTGGAGTGTCGGCAAGGGCTGCTACCTTTTCAGGGTCCGGTCTCATTCCTTCTTTGGAAAATATGTGGCCATAGAATTTAAGAGTGTCTCTGTGGAATTCGCATTTGCTGGCGTTGAGTGTTAGGTTTGCGGTCAGTAATGCGTGGCAGACCCTATCCAGCGCGGTGTCGTGTTCAGTTTGGTCCTTTCCAAATACCAGTAGATCATCACTGTAATTAAAGGCATTTGGGATGCCCTGTATGACTCGTCTGATAGCTTCTTGAAAGATCTCGGCGGCCGAGGAAATGCCAAAGTTTAGGCGTTTGTCTCGGAACAGGCCCTGGTGGGTGGTGAAGGTCGTGATATATCTAGATTTGTCGTGTAACTCCAACTGGTGGTAACCTTTGTTTAGGTCGAGTTTGGAGAAGACTGTGGCGCCATTTAGTTTTGTGATCATGTCGCTGATGTGGGGCCCAGGATGACGTTCCCGCTCGATAGCGGTGTTGGGCGGGCGCATGTCGACACACAGTCTGACCTTGTTGTCCTGTCCCTTTTTGGGGACCACCACGACTGGCGATACCCATGGAGTGGGTCCTGTCGTGCGTTCTATGATGTCTGTTTGAAGCAGGTCTTGGAGCTCGTCATCGACGGCTTGTTGTAGGTGAAACGGCACCTTCCTATGGTGTTGAGCAATAGGTGTCACGTTTTC
Organism: Lissotriton vulgaris; assembly: GCF_964263255.1. Lineage (NCBI taxonomy): Eukaryota > Metazoa > Chordata > Amphibia > Caudata > Salamandridae > Lissotriton > Lissotriton vulgaris. Next base: position 382,311,730 of record NC_141696.1, read on the forward strand.
GTTGATGTGTAGTTTTACCTTGAAGTGATTCAACTTTCCGAGACCCTTGAATAAGTTTGGGAATTTTGCTACGATGTCGGGAGCATCTTCGGTCATGTATAAAAGTTCTACGATTTTGAGTCTTTCTGCTGTGGGTAAGCTGAGCAGACAGTCTGCTACATCTGGCCCTTCTACTACGTGGATGAAAGCATCAATTTTCCGATCCTTGAATGTGAGAGTGGTGTGAAACCGACCCAGGCAAGGTAGCGGTTTGCGTGACATCCATGTGAATATGCGAACAGCAGCTTGTTCTAGTTTAGGTTTCTGCTTCATGTTGTGGTATTCTAGGGCGCAGATGTAATTCAAGGAAGCTCCAGAATCTAGGACAAATTTTGCTGGGTGGTCGCCTATCAGGATGTCAAGCTTTGGATATCGCTTCAATCGGTCTGGGTCTGATACCATACAGATGTATTCATCACTGTCTTGTGATGTAGGAGTGCGTGATGATGACTCACTGGAGGTGTCTCTATGTGACCGGTATGATTCAGTCATGTGGTGCTTGGTACGGTGACCACTTCCGGAGCGGCCTCTGGATTGATGGGAGTATGTTGACTGGACACTGGAATTTGACGAGCTGGATGACCGACCTCTTCTCTCTTCTATTGCTCGTGCATGATGACGTGTGTCATGTCTTTTGGCCGACGACCTGTGATTCGACTGCTTGGCTTGGCATGCGATCTCAAAGTGGTTATCTCTTCCACAACGGTGGCATCTCTGACCTATCACTGGACACTGTCCTGAGTGTGGGTAGTCTTGCCCGCATCTGTAGCAAGTGGACGCAGACTTCGTGGATTTCGTGTGTCGCGAACTCTGTTTGGACGATGTCTTTCGGGTGGTGTGGGACTTGTGAGAGTTTGACGTATGCCTGGTCGTCTTGGAGGATCTCTGTGCCTGGACTCGCAGAGCCTGGTCTTTCCTGTCTGATGATTTTTGTGTTCCCATCCGTTTGGCGTAGTCCTCTGCTTGATCGTTGATTCTCGTTAGTTCCTGAATTTCCTCTAACGTGTACGGTTTCTTTAAGAGTCTCCTGCGGAGAGTTTCAGATTGGCATCCGTCAATAATGCGGAGTCTCAGAGCATCCTCTGTTTTAAAATTATCAAAGTCGCAGTATCGCGCTAGTCTTTTTATGCGCATGATGAAATCACTCATGCATTCGTCTTTTTCTTGCGTTGCTAGATTGAACGTATGGCGCTCGTAATCTACGTTGCGTTTGTGAAGGAAGCGCCTGTCAAGGGCAACTTTTACCTCTTCATAGCTGGCAGTTGCTGCGTTGGGTAGTTCTTTGATAATTTGTGCAATGTCCGGGCCTATCAGGTTTCTTAGAGCCACTAGTTTTTGCTTGGGGTCTTGCACCAGGGATCCTACCATGTAATCTTCAAAGTCTTCACTCCACGTTTTCCACGTCGGGCCCATGCTATTTCCTGGCGTCAGTGGCAGTGGTTGTGGTTGGCGCATGAACGATGCTCCAATAGGGTTGGTGGCCATCGTGGGCGTGTTAACTGGAGGGACTGGGCCTCCTGTGTTTGCTGGTCCTGCTACGTCGTTCACCCCTGATGAGCTGTCAGGGCTCGTATTGGACATTTGTAACTGACTGGCCCTGTATGACTAATTTGTAGATAGTCCAGATTTTGTTTCTCTTAGTTCTGGGGTCCTTCTGTACCCTGGGCGTGCGTTTTCCGCCCTGTTCTTCAGCCAGTTTCTTGATTTTTGGACAGCGCCTGACCCTAAAATGGCCGCCGTCAAAGGTGTGTGGTCTGATTTCATGCACTGGCGCCTGACCCCAACATGGCCGCCGCTCGAGACATGATGTCTCTTAACTCCCCTCGTGTTGGCTGGAGGCTGTATATATATATCTAGGCGCGCAGGGCAGTCGTCAGGGTTTGAACTCACCCTAGTATTTTTTTCGTCTTCGCGTTTAGCCGGCCTCTTCACCTCTCTCCCTTGGTGTCTGGGGGGGCGGGTGCTGCTTTCCGGCACTGCGGCGCTGTGAGGAGCCGACTGCTCGACTCTGAGGCTGAATGGTAACAGCGCTCGGTTACACGCGCTCGTTACCTGCAGACAGCGTCTTTCTCGGCAGGCGGGGTCCGGACGCACACGGAGCAGCGCTCCGACTCTCCGGCAGGCAGCTTGCAGGCAGCTTGAGGCACACTTGGTGGCAGCGCCCGGCACACGCGCTCGTCTCCCACGGAGTAGCGTCTCTCTCGGCAAGCAGTGTCTGGGCACACGCAGAGCAGCGCTCTGGCATACGCTCTCTGGCTTTCCGGCAGACGGCTGGAGGCACCTTGACTTTCGCGCTCTTTTCCGCGTGGTCAGGATCGGTGCTGCAGGGTTCGGTGGTCGGTCACACAGGATGGCTGAGCGATGGTGCTGCGTGTGGGGCTTTTATAAAGATCCCACCCTTGTCGCCATTGTCGCAGCGCTCGTTGAAATAAACACACCGAGGCAGAGGTAACTGGTTACGTGCTTCTTTATTCCCTGCTAGTATCATACTAGCTTACAGACTACCTTTTCCTGTCTACCTCATTTCCGGTTCCCGTTTCCTGTCCGCCTGTCCTGTCCGACAACAGGGTCAGGCGGGACGACATGACACTAAGGTCTGCTTTTATCAGAGATCCTTTTGTTACTGGCAGTTTATAAGTTAAAATCCTCACAATAGAGCAGTGAGCTATTAACTGCCCTCAAAGAGCTGTATTCAAACTGCAAGGAACATATTAGAGCTATTAGAGCTATATATTTTTTGCCCAGTTTTTTGTTATCCTAATATTGCAAAAGGGGTTCATTTGGGTAGAAATCAAATCTTATTATTTAAGAAACCCCCTCCTTAAAATAGTGTTACATTTTAAATACAGAATTTGGACTTTTCCAGTCCAAGGACTCTTAAACTATACTACCTACCAGTATGGATGCACTGTGACTACTATACCTTGTAGACCTCTCTCCTTTGTAGCATTTCCTATACACTGAGTTACACATGTATGATTGTGTCTGTGCAAAGTGTCTCTGATGTAAAGTGCTCTGATACATTAAACTGCTATGAGTGGCGCTATAAAACTAAATTAATCTTAGAGACAGTGGTTATGGAAACTTGAGGGGCACTGTCAAATGGTGGTAGTGAGGGAATGCGTGGCGGAGGTGGCCATTGGAGGGGTGCCAACAAACAATGTCGCACAGGGCACCACCAGTGCTAAAGCCGTCCCTGGATTCACAACTGATAAATATTTACTGAAACTCAATTTACACATATTATCCTTGGTGTCCTGCAGTTTTATCAGTAAAACTCCATGTCTGTGGAAATTTAGTGACCATTTCAATGGAAAACATGCTGTCTGTAAATGACAGTGTGCTACCACACCATGCTTTAACAATATATTTGTGACAGTGTGCTCAAAAATGCATTGCCAGCTAAATACTACAACCATGCCACTCTGAATGAGCGTGGCTCACATGTAACACTTGTTCTTTATGTGATGCTTTGATTTTTCACAATCCCTATGACTTTAATCTGGATGCAATCCCCTCACCGAGTATCTGTCCGATACAGGATGGTTCTCTTGCTGGTTGGGCCCCTCAATCACCACAGTCTAGTTGACTATATGATGATGCCCCATCACCCATCCTGTTAACCGTGCCCCTCGTCAGGTTAGAATCTGGGCAACACTCCCCCTCGACCCCAGTTCTACCCAAACCTCATCTCAATGACCTCCCACATCTTGAAAAGTTTACAATCTCAGCGTCGAAGGGTCCCCTAGTACCCACTGATCAGCTCCCTACTCAGGAATTATAGAATACCACCACAAACCTCACAGGCTCCCACCGAGTCCCCCCGACGCTGCTAGACTCGCCGTCTCACGCTACACCCCCCCCCACCCACTACTCAGATTTGACGACGTGCTTAGAGGACATTTCTCGACAATTGCTCCTTCTCACGACGGAGCTACATGACTTGAAAGGACTAGCAAATTATATTTTCCCAATGATCAGCTCTCTTTTCAGCTCTACAATCTGGCCCAAAGCAGCCACCATGGATAGGGAGCACAAAATTCAGCTGTTAACTCCCCCCATTATGAACCCTATTCCCTCCCCATTTTCCCAACCCTGCCAAAAGAAAAGTGAGTACCACCTTACGTCCACTGCCAATTCGAACATGACCCCGCAGAGGCAATTTCACCCCATCCTTGCCAACTCTGACAGAGAACCTCCCCGCAATCTCAGACGCAGCATCTCTGACAACCTCACCATGGTGAACATCTCCCAGAGTCTCGCCCCTCCCAATCCACTACGTCTCAAATGTGTACTACTAAACTGCAGATCAGCCAATAAACATGCATCAGACATCTTTGACCTCATCCAACACAATGACCTAGATATTACCTTACTCACTGAAACTTGTTTAAATCCCGCCTCCACTTCTATCTTAGACCTCTTAGTTCCTCCCACTTATGATATTATCATGCTTGATAGAGCGCTAAAGACGGGTGGAGGGCTAGCTTGCATACACAGGAACACTCTCTCGATCTCTCACGTGGAGTCGTCTTCCCCTTCCTCTTGTGAATACTTAGGTCTAAGCATCTCAAGTAAGACCCTACAGATCTGCATACTACACACCTTCTACCACCCCCCAGGGGACAATCTCCCTTTTATTGAACAATTATTGGAAATCATCTTTAGCAATATCGACTCTGCTGCTTCTCAAATCTTCTTGGGCGATTTCAATCTACATTGGTCTAACCTCATTGATCCAGTGGTAGCCTGCCTTAAATCATTTAATTGCTCATGAATTAACTCAGCACTGTGACAAACCAACCCATGTCAAAGGAGAAACCCTTGACCTCATCATCTCCAAGGAACAGACTATCACCTTAGACTCCATAACCCTGTGCGACTGGTCTGACCATCACAGCATCCTTTTCCATATTAACAGGGAGGTTATGATGAAGAAGACTCAATCTCTGAAATCAAAGGTATGGAAAAGGGACATCAGATCAGTAAACCTACGCAATCTCGCGGACCACTGTAAATCTGCCCTCTCCTCTCATGCCGACCTGAACGAGGTGCAAACACTCACTGAGGCCTATAATTCGACCATTGCCGATACCATGGATGACATTGCACCACTCCAACTTAAAAATGCCTCATCTAAAATATCCAAACTGTGGTATAACGACAACTTAAACACAGAACGTCGCAACTTTAGTGCAGCTGAATGCTCTTGGCGATTCAATCCCTCATCGGAACAACTAAAACTTCTGAGAGAGGTCAGGAGCCTCTACCACAAATTGATCAAGCGAGCTAAGAACGACTATTTCAGGCTACAATTAGACCAAGCGGCAAACCGCCCCAAGAAACTCTTCGAATTGGTCAAACAGCAATCGGTTTCTACTCCTCCTCTACCAGATCTAGTTGGCAACTCTCCCTCCTGTGAAGTCTTTGACGCCTTCTTCACAGAGAAATCACGGCTCATCGCCATTGACCTCGCTTCGAAGAAGGCCTATTACACTCCTCTAGTGACCTCTTTGAAAAGTACAACTCGCCTTATCTGAACACAAAGAACAATGAGTCATGGAGCACCTTTTCCCCTTTTATTTAAAAAGACATCGACAAAATTCTTCAGACTATCAAACCGTCCAACCACTTCGGTGCCCATTGCCCATGATCATATCCAAAGAGATCAAGTATGCTCTCATCCCCACCTCGACGAAGATTGTAAATTCTTCCTTAGCGCAAGGCTTGGTCCCAGACTGCCTAAAAGTAGCTGAGGTATCACCTAATATAAAAAAAACAACGCTGACAAACTTGATCTCAACAACTTCCGTCCCATCTAGCGAAACTCCTTGAAAAATGTGTGCAATCCCAACTCTGTGCTCACAGAGAAGTACCAACTACTAGACCAGCATCAATCAGGTTTTCGGAGGAGGCAAAGCACCGAATCGGCCCTCACACACGTTATTGATGACATTCCGAAAATTCTTGATCATAATGACTCGTGCCTACTGATCCTCTTGGAACTTTCCTCAGCCTTCAACACGGATAATCATGACAACCTCCTATCCATCTTGCAGGATAGAATGGGTTTCTCAGACTTGGTGTTGCAATGGTTCTCATCCTTCCTCCAGCACAGATCACAAAGATTCAAGGCAAACTACTTTGTCTCCCAGCCTTCTCCAGTATTCATGGTTCCCCAAGCATCCGCCCTTTCTCCCATCCTTTTCAACCTCTTCTTGGAACCTCTAGCTAACGCACTAAACTCCACAAACATTTCCTTCCACACGTATGCAGACGACACACAACTCTACCTGGAAATCTCATCCCCAGAAAATATCATCTAGCTCAATACTATCATAACATCTACTCAAAATTGGTTAACCAAGAACCATCTCCTGCTCAACTCCGCCAAAACAGAATTTCTGCTCATCTCCCCTCCGAAACACATCCCAAAGTTCGATCTATGGCTGACCCACTTCACGGCCTTCAACTGCACTCCGGGTGTCATAGGCTCAGCCAAATTGCTTGGAACCACTATGGACAAGCACCTGAATATGAACAATCACATCAGCAATGTTTGTAAAAGGACAAACCACTTGATAAGGACTCTTAGAAATATCAAACCTTTCCTGTCACAAAATGACTTCAAGTCGGTGGTGCAAGCGCTTGTCCTTCCGAGGTTAGACTATGGCAGTGCTACTCTCTGCGGCCTTCCCAAATACGCCTTGACGCCATTAAGAGCCTCACTGAACTCAGCGGCAAGACTAGTTAATGGCGTCAAACGAAACAAACATATTTCACCAGTCCTTAAATCCTTCAACTGGCTACCTTATGAAGTACGAATTCAGATGAAGATAGCAGTGCTAGCACTCAAAGCCCTTCTCTTCAATTCTCCCAGATACCTGGCACAAAAACTTGAACTATCCTGTGGGGAGAGAACATCAAGAAGCGCATTTACTTTCCTCTTGAAACCTGGCATCTTTAGCAAAAAGCGAACTTGTCTCTGAGCTTTCTCAGGTTCTGCCCCTAAGATTTTGAACTCTCTACCACCGGAACTTCGCAAACTCACCTCAATGACCGTGTTCAAACTGGAAACCAAAAGATTTCTAATGAACAAATTCTTACCCTAGTGGGTTAGACTCACGGGATCGGGTGACTTTTGTTATTTTTACGATGGTACCCTCATTTGACATGGATCTTCTATAATGCATATTACTCCCCCCCTCATGGCCTGCTTACTTTTGTTTACTATATGATCCCTGTTTTTTACTATGCATATTATACTTCTGTTTACTATATGATCCCTGTTTCTTACTATGCCTATTATTGCCCCCTCATTGCCCGCTTTCTTTTGTGTACTGTATGATCCCCGTCTTGTACTAATTTGTTGTTGTCATTACACTCTTGGCCTCACCGGTAAAGCGCTCTGATATCCTTCGGGATCTAGTTAGCGCTATATAAAACTTTATAAATAAATAAATAAAGTATCATTAATGGCACCACCCCATTCTGAAAATTGTTCCAGCACCACTCCTTAGCGCAACACAGTGCACAAACTTTAGATGTTCTGCTGCATTGCGCTATATAGTAAGAAAAATCTCTTATGGTATTACATTATTATTCGCTATTCTGAAGTACGTATTTTGGAATGATGCGAAAATAGTGCGCACGAGAAATACCCCCGCCTACCTAGTGGTATCAGTATTTAATGGCCGTGGTATCACTGCGTTAAATAAAAAGTCACACATAATGATGTTTTATATATTTTCATGCACACTGGAAACTAATATTTAAGGTGTGGTGACATAAGGTGTTCATTTCCCTTTGAGCTTTTCTTCAAGTAATTTGCCCCATTGTTCTTTTTTCTCAACCTCCCAGAGTATCAAAAATCCAAACATAGTTGGCTTGCTGCAGCGTATTCCTATGAATAAGCTTGTGTTGCCTATGCACTTAATTTTGGTTATGTATTTCACACTGGTATTGGTTACAGGGGTGCCATACACAGCTACAACAACCTTTGGTAGCCGGATTCTTAATAAATTCATATATTTCTATATGCCTGTATACACCCACACATATCAGGATTTTCTCCTAAGCCTTAAGGTGTATGTCAAGGGAAAGTAATACTTGCAGTACATTCTTTAATGGGATAGCGTGTATAATATGTGTGGATCTCCCACACATATGAAGGACTAGAAAAGGTGTAATCTCTCCTAAACATACTTTTTTTTGTGGTGTTCTTTAAGATTAGATGTTTAGCTGAGCGCCACATAAACTTTGCACATGTTTCTGAATACTCATAAAGTAATGGCACTGTGCATCTTCCCAACATTTGTGTTGTATTTCCTTGACTATTCGATGAATTTCCCCTAGCCGACCTCTCGGGGAGTCACTTACAAATGCTAAAATATGCAAACCACAAAAATCTTATTGTAGTGGCTCTCAAAAAGTTTTGCTTGCAAAGTTTAAGAAGTTTTCCTCAAGCTAGTTGAGTCTTAATATACAATAATCTTTGAAAGTCAGGCTATATGCGTTCATCAGTAGAGGTCAGTGAGTATGACAGTAAAAATACATGAGAAGACAACGGAGGTGGGTTGGTTAGTACATGTATAACAACTCATTCTAGAGAATCACCTATTCATTCAACCTTTGGCTCACAGCTGTTGGTCTCCTCCAGACACAAATCCTAAATTTCCTCACTGTCAGTGAATGACTATACAATCACTTTAAGATTAGTTCAAAAGCAATACATCTACTTTCCAGCTAGATATTCTCTCACCTTCTCTATCACACTATCCATTTTCTTAAAATATTTTACTGCCAATGCCCAAAGCCAGATATCGCACAGTATATTTCACTTTATGCATGAGCATGGAAACGTCCATTATTCACACAACCAATATAGCCAGCTTTCAACTATTTGACAAATCCACCCCCATCCTTCCAAAACCTAAAACAATGATATGCCCACTTGTTCTTAGTCAAGTTGATTACTATAACTTCTGTCTGGTAGGTATTTTCTCTTTTGTTCCTTTGAATCAAAACCTAAACCTTTGATACACAGACCCTCTACAATCTTTTAAAACAGACACCTACCTCAGACTACAGCCCGCAAGCTTGCTGGTTACTGATTCTGGTGATGATGTAGCTGCACCATACCTTCTTCGCTTCTTGCATTCTTTGACGTAGACAGCAGCCTTTCTGGGTAGCATCAGAAGACATGTTCTGGGAGATGCTTGGCTCTGCAGTGGTGAATCTCGAAGTCTGTGCACGGTGTGTGTAGTTGTGGCTTCCAGGCCAAATCATGTGGCAGCTACCTCCTATGCAGTGGCTGGTCCAGGGCAGATGGACCCCCAGCTCAGTGTTGATGTAGTCCTACAATGTTCCTCAGCAGCTGCAGAACTAGATGACTGAATCCATGTCCAGCTACTTGGTGATACACTTTTAAGACAATCTTGATACAGCTCAATCCAGGAACTGCTCAGAGAGAACAAGACATGCTTTCTTAGCATGGGGCATCTCATTGAGCACTCTTTTGGGTTATCAGCTTTCTCTTGGGTTCACTCACTGGGGAAACACATAATGATTGGAACACATTTCTACGCTCCATCTCTGCCAGGACGATAAATTATGTTGGAAGAAAAATACGAACCGAATCATCAGCCGGTGCTTCTCTTTAATGTGTCCTTTGATGTTTGGCAGCTGGTATATTTCTGATATAAAATTGCAATTTGTGATACATATGCATAATCATGTTTGTACAGTCTATCCATTTCTTCCTCAAAGAAAATTTGAAAGCACTGCATGCTGCTGTCTTCAGAAAGACTTGCTTGGGATACATCATGACTGTATATTAGAGCAGTGAGTCGTGCCTGCTATAGAGCATCATCAAATGCTATGTTGATTCTATGCAACTGAAGTGCACAGTCTTGTTGGCAGAAGAGTATTTGAGAGAAATTGGGTTTAGGGTTGAGGAGGGTGTGAGCCCTTCTCATGCAACAGCCACAGCCCTTGTCAGGGTGAACCACAAAAAGTCACTAAACTAACGTGTTCTTAACCTTCTGGTAGCTTGGCACAAAAGCAGTCAGGCTTAACTTAGAGGCATTGTGTAAAGTACTTATGCAACATTCAAACAGTAATAAAGTGAAACCAATACACAAGAAAAATCTCACACTAATTTATAAACATAGAATAAAATGTAATGCAGTTTTTGAAACCAAACTGACAAACAGCCAAACAGGAGAACCGAGGCTATGCAATTTAAGAGGTTTTAGGTAAATATAGTGCCTAAAAATACAAAGCTCCACTTGTGGTCATCTGCTTATGCAAAACCAGTGGAAAGTGTCAAGTTCAGGCTGGCTGTGATGCAGTAGGGGCTGAAAACAGTGATTAAGCTTTTCCCACTGAAAATGTTGCCTTTTCAAAGTTCAGAGCAAAGTGTCCAGTTTGTGGTGGAAGAGGATGCAAGAAGCAGGGAGAGCGGTGTGAATGGTCGTCACTGTAGCACAAAGAGCAGGTCAGACATCACAGGTGGTCGCTGCTGTAGCAAGAGAATCCTGTTTGGCATCCCAAACGTTTTTGCAGAATCTGTACATTGGTGGTAATTATAAGCGGTAGATGCAGTAGTGCGAAGTGCAGATTTCGCATTACTGGTCAATGCTGGTTGTCATTGGCGGTCGATATAGTGCAAAGAGTTTGGTTCACTCGAGCTTCGCGTTGGCAGTCAGTATGGACTGCAAGGTCTTGTTGTGAATGGGCCCGTTCACGATCACAAAAAAGCCCAAACTTCAGAATTTCTCCTTGTCTTTCAGGAGGAGCTAAACTGATGGCAAACCAAGTGCCCAGGACCTGGTAGGAACTCTTGGGAAGCAGGAATTCCCTCCAGGAGAGGTTATCAGGGGTCAGACAGTTCCAGTTGCAGATCCAGTTGCAGCTAATCAGCTGGGCAGTTGCAGGGAGGTTTATGGAGCTTGTTATGTCCCTGTAGCTCTGAACGGGAGGGCCATCAGTGGCCTTTGTAGTCACTTCAGGTAGCCTGGAATAAAGGGAGCAGGTCCAGGCTTCCTTCCCAGACAGCAGGGAAGGCCTCAAGCAGCAGGACAATCATTCTTCTGTAGTATTCACGGGTTTAAGAGTGTACTGAAGAGTGAGTCTCAGTGTCCAATATTTACACCTGGTGCGAGCTTTGAAGTGGGAGAAACTTCTAGACCTCACCCCCACATCTGGTGCGTGGATTTCCTTCCTTCCTGCCTTGGTCCTAGGATGTCTGGAGTTACAAAAGAATAGAGTGAAGTTCTTTGTGTGTGGGATGAAGCAGCCCCTTTGAAGTCCACGTGTGGTGGGTGGCAGCTCTACCCTTCCCATCAGTTCAGGAGGTCCCACCCTGCCAACAACCAGTTCCCCTTTGTGATGCTGTTTGGGAGGAATAAACAAAGCCCAACTGTCAACTACACCTAGTCATGTGACCCAGGATATAGGCTACAGGCACAAAAAAGTTAGGAAGAGAAAATGCTGACTTATCAAAAGTCACATCTTCAGAATTGTGTCGTAAAATCTGACTTTAACATTAAGGAGTTAATTACAAATCATTAGAGCGCAAACATGACATTTCTACCTTTTCTTAAGCAAAGGTTATCACGTATTAAATTTAATACAGTAACCCAATATTATCCAATGGGGGAGATGAGCCTTGTAGTGGTGAAAAACAAATTAAAGAGTTTTTCACTTCCAGAAAATGTAAAACTTTAAAGTACATTTTCCACTTTTTGAATACAATAAAGCCTGCCATATAAGCTCTACATGGCCTAACCTAAGGGGGACCTATATGTATTAAAAAGGAAGGCTTAGGCCTTATTTAAAATCTGCACAAACTTTGGCAATTGTTTTCACCAATATGCTGGCTTTTTTTAGGTCAAGCATAGGAGGAGCACGCATGTGCTGCTCGCTTGCGAGCATGCTGTACTGGAGTATGCTATTGAAGCCCCTCCCACTCTCCACCCATATTTATCATTGGCTTATGCTACTGCCCTGTAAAGTCTGGCTTCTGATTCGTAACTAGGCTTTTTAAACCCTCCTTATTACAGCCTTGTCTTCACTTGTAACCTGCCATGAGGACTGGCCCTTTTACTTCAGTTGTTACATGGTACACTTTATAAGTTGGTGAGCACTATTTTCTTTAATGTTCTTCCTCTATTCCACCCACTGTATCAGGGCACCCGCCCGCTTTGTTTTCGATTGTAATTTATTTTATTCAAATTACAGTGAGGTCTGCTTTATAGCGGCCACACTTATTTAATTATTTAATATTCTGCGCGGTCCGCATTCACTTTAGCAGCTGCGCCCATATAATTATTTAATTTTGCAGCACCGGACGCTTTCACTTTAGTTTTTTAATGAACTTTTATTTTTTTTATAAACTTTAGGTGAAAGTGCCATACGCGCTTTCACTGTAATAGTGGCCACGCACCTATGTTTAGAAGCTGCTCACGGTAAACTGAACATGCAAGCAGCTTCTAAAAAAAGGGGCGTGGTCACCATCATAGTGGTCTCCCATTTGCGAGAGTTTGAGCTCTTGGCATTAAAAAAAACAATGCCTTTTATATATGTGTTCCTTTTAAAAACACATAAATGAAAGGCATTGTCATTTTCAATGGCAATAGCTTAAACGCTTGCAATGCAAGACCTATTGCATTGAAAATGCTTGTTTGCAATTGCAGCTGGGTTCCTAGGCATCAGATTCTAATAAGACAGATGATGGGTGGTCAATTTAAATCTATTGTAAATCGGACTGAAATTCAGCCAATCCCCCCAAAAAATAGACTAAAGAAAAGGTGTTGACAAAATGTTATTTTCTGGTTTGTATAAGTTGCAATAGAAGTATTTGCCTGTGTATGAAGTGGAACAGGCATTACAAACATTTTAATGTTCTCGCAGAGGTAGCCCCCAACGGGGGCATCAGAGGCCAGCGGCAAAACCAACGCCGAGCCCCTGCACCCAGAACCGGTTTTCGGCACCAAAAAGCGCCCCCAGAGCAGGAAGACACCCGCCCCACCCACAGCAGATGCCAGAGCAGCGCCAATCCCCCCGGCCAATGGGGGCACAAGCGCCATAGAAACGGGCCAATGGGGGCACAACCCTGAGCTAGTGCAAAGTGAACCGGGGGGGATTTAAGCTGGGCTCCCCCAGGTTCTCCTATCTTTGTGAGCGGGGGAACAGCACAGCACCGGGCCAGGAACTTTTGAGGAGCGTACGAAAGTCGTGAAGAATCCCTGTCCGGAATACTGAGACCATCGTGCTGTGTGAAAATAAGCAAAGAAGACAGGACTCGTGCCTGGAGCAGGTCCTGGACCTCGCCCGCCAGCACTCGGGCCTGGTCAGCTCGTCGGAGGAGGCCCGGAGCCAGGACAGTGATCCGCGACAGTGCCACACTGAGGACGCCCCGGAAACACCAGGGGAAGCCAGCAGGGGTAGGAGCCGTCCCAGAGCATGAGGGGACTGAGGAAGCCTACTCCCCCAGCATCGGAAACCTCAGGAAGTGTCATGGCCCCCAAAAAAGGGGTCCGGATCTCCCCAGCACAGATAAGAAGTTTCCATCAGCTATTCATGTGCGGCGGCTGCCTGTTACTTATTTTCACATAGAGTCCGGCTGTTCTTTCCCCGCAACAACAAGGAACGCGAGGCTGACCAATCAGTTGGGTCGGGCATGTGATGTTATGTGATGTGAAAGGCATTTGTAAAGCGCAGCGTACACTATACAGTTTCTTGGCGCTGAGGTAGGGGACGGAAAGCAACTGCCTGAGGGGTTAGAGGGGGACGAGGGTAGAGGCAAGAGTGAGGGCGAAGAGGGACAGGGGGAACTAGGAAGAGAAGGAAATTTGATTTAGTTGTACGCCGAGCGGAATAGGTGAGTCTTGAGGAGGGATCTGAAGTGGGTGTAAAGCGAGGCCGATCTTATGTCCAGGGGGAGGGTGTTCCAGAGAGATGGAGCCAGGAACGAAAATCTTAGGCCGCCCCATTTCTTGCGCTTGACTTTGGGGACTTTGAGAAGAGCCAAGTGAGCTGAGCGCAGATTGCGGGAGGGGACATACGGGTGAATGAGAGAGGAGATGAATGTGGGTCCTAGGCCGGAAAGAGATTTGAATACGAGGCAGCCTAACTTGAATTTGCAGCGTTCAGAGACAGGGAGCCAATGCAGGGATTTTAGCAGAGGGCGGGTGTGGTGGTGCCTCGGTTGATGGAAGATGAGGCGAGCCGCCTGGTTCTGGACAAGCTGCAAGCGTTTAAGCTAATAGTCAGGGATGGCTACGTACAAGGAGTTGGCGTAGTCAATTCTGGAGATGACTAACGCCAGAAGGGCCAAGGTAAGGGCTTCGGTGGTGAGGAAACGCGCAGTTTTTCTGGATTTTGCGGAGTTGGAAGAAGCACGAGGAGACAGTGGCATTTATCTGGGGTTTCATCGAAAGGTCTTTGCTGATGATAACTCCCAGACTTTTTGCCGAATCAGTAGGGTGGGGAGGAAGGCCCAGGCTAGTGGCCAGAAGTTGGAGTTCCAGGGGTTGGAAGGGCCTCCGACAAGAACCAATTCGGTCTTGTCGGGGTTGAGTTTCAGGTGGTTTGCCCCCATCCAATTGCTGATGTGGCAGAGGGTGGCTTGAAAGTCAGAGACTGACTGGTCTGAGGAGTCGATGTTAAAGACTAGCTGGATGTCGTCGGGCATAACCTCCAAGCCCCCCTGACTGTGACTGCAACGTCGTGAGGGAGGAAAACAAAAAAGCCAGCAGTGGGTACTCACCACAAATACAGGTGACACACTGAGAGACGTTCCCTGGGCCACAGATCTGAAAGAGGCTCGGGGGGGAACAGCAGAAGGCTGTCATTGTGGTAGCAAAGCAGGCGGAAGAGACAAGCCCCGGCACAAGCGGCGCACCGCGAGAGCTGACGGGCGTGTCAAGTCGAAAGTTGCATCGCGGCTACAGTTCCTCAGGGCGAGCCCAAACCCCACGTGGCTGGAGGCAGGAAGGCGGGGCAGTGCAGGAATTATTGGGCTGAACCCTCGCAGTAACTGACAACGCGGGGGTTGCCAAGCAACGCGGAAGCCAGCACAGCTCGCAGAAAGGGTGAGCGCTTTTGGGGGACTGCATTTAAAACAGAGGAAGCGCCTTGGCAGTCAGGAAGCATTGCGGTTTGGTGAGCGCTTTTGGGGACTGCATTTTAAAGCAGAGGAAGCGCCTTGGCAGCCAGGAAGCATGGTGTTTTGGTGCATAAAAGTACGGTGGCAGCACCCCACCTAGTGGACAACTAAGGCAGTCAGGGCTACATGAGCATTGGGCATTGAACATTTGGGGGTCGAGCAAAGCAGCAACACCCAACGAGTAAGGGTAAGGGGTTGACCAGTTTTCTGGGCAGAGCCGGCCTTGTACCTGTTGCACCGTCCTCGTACGGAGTACGGAGTACGGAGTACGAGGACGGTGCAATAGGTACAAGGCAGGCTCTGACCAGAAAAGCTAATCAACCCCTTACCACTTCAATCCTGGAAGCATTGGCTGCAAAAGCTAAGAGCATATATGAGAAGGGAATCCCCTCTCACACTTAGAGAAACACCTGAGTGTAACACATAGCCTGGATTACACTCCTTTTTTAACCCGCACTACACTCTAATTTAAAAAGGTCCTGAGGAAAGCCAGATTTAATTTAAGGCACTGGCTGAAACATGTCGACCAACTGATGGATGTAGGGGGTAGTAACTCGCCTCCCTTAAACATCCCCAAGCCTTATTTTAACCGCTGACATGCAGCATTACCAAGTAACACCATCATGTGAGATTTGGGCCGGCGGTCAAAAAAGATCTGATAATGTGGGACACCTTTTTAAAGGATTTTAACAGTGTCTTGCTATGGAGGGAAGGCTGGGTAACCAGCAAACAGATAGCCCTTTTCACCGACGCTTCAGGTAGTACAGGCTTTGGAGCAATCCTGGGCAACATGTGGTGCACAGGGCAGTGGCCTAGTGAGTGGCACAGGGAGGATGTGACCAGCAACATCACCTTTTTAGAATTATTCCCACTCAT
The DNA here is from genome assembly GCF_964263255.1 of Lissotriton vulgaris. NCBI lineage: Eukaryota > Metazoa > Chordata > Amphibia > Caudata > Salamandridae > Lissotriton > Lissotriton vulgaris. Next base: position 382,327,817 of record NC_141696.1, read on the forward strand.
AGTCGCACTCACGGTATGGAGGAGGGAACTAAAAGACAGGAATCTAACGCTATGGTCAGATAACAAAGGAGTGGTACAAGCAATTACCAGAGGGATAGCTAGGTGCCCGGACACTTTACGACTAATGCGCCGACTGATTAAATTACAGTTGGAGGGCAACATATACCTGAAGGCACGCCACGTACCGGGAGTAGAAAACGAGGTGGCTGACGCCCTGTCCCGAGCGAGAATGGCGAGGTTCAGGGAACTAGCGCCCAGTGCGGACCAGAATATGGCAACCTTTCCGGACCAGCTGTGGAACCTGGCGGGTTGACTTATCAGAGTTGATTAGCCAAGCACTTGCACCTGAGGCAGCCAGGAGGTATAGCAGGTACGCCACCACCGTGATGCAAGTAGGCGGCATCCCGTCCTTGGGCAACGTGCGGGCTACGGGCAGGGCCATTGAGGTATTCATACAATGGGCCTTTAACGCCAACAAGTCCAGGTCATGGGCACAAGCCCACCTGTCCGCAGTTTCGCACTACTGTAAATTAGTGACCGGGCACTATCTGGTGGCATCACACTACATCAAAGCAGCAATGAAGGGCTGGAGATGCGCGGAGGTCGCAAAAAAGGGTAGCAAGCGCCCAATAGACTATACTATGCTGGGCATACTAATGAGGGCACTACAGGGCAACACAAAAGACAGCTTTGAACTCCTACTCTTTAGGGCAGAATTTTTAACTGCCTTCTTTGGGGAATTCCGGCTCAGTGAGCTGGTGGTGACTGCAAAAACAGGAGCGGCAAAGCATTGCTTGCAGGCGGGCAATGTGGTACCCAAGGCAGGGGAAGTGGAGATCTTGCTCAGACAGTCAAAACCAGACCAGTCCAGCAAAGGGGCACTAGTAAAGCTGCGATGCATCAAGGATCAGGACTGTTGCGCAGTGTGTTGCTTGCTAGCCTTCATGGCCGTACGCCCGGCCGGCGAGGGCCCCTTGTTCAAGCACAGAGATGGCACGCATCTACGCAGGTTCCAGTTCAAGGCGATTCTGCGATTCCCACTCAGCGTAGCAGGGTTACCTCGGCGGGATTCGGGTCCCATTCATTCAGGATCGGGGCTGCCACGACTGCCACACAGCAATGGATGAGCGAGGCTGGGATCCAGGCGGTAGGGAGATGGCGGTCAAGGGCATACCGCACCTACGTGAGGCCACAATTGCTATAAGAGTCAAGGCAGCTGGAAAAACAGAGTGGCATCCTCCAGCTGGCCAGCAGCCATTTGACAATATTGTTTGCTGTCCTTTCACCGGCAGGGCGAAGACCACGATTGGTATGGGTGGTGGGCCCCTCGTTCATAAACCTGATGGACACCTGGTGGCGACAGAGGGGCCACAAACAAAAGGGACGGCCAGTGAAAACCTGCGTGCAGTGGTATGGTCGGCCGGGGATAAGATGGGACCAGCTGCCAGCAACCTTGGCAGGCCTGCAGGCAGAAGCAGCCTGGCACCCGGGCGTCTTAATCATACCCCTAGGGGGGAACGATTTAGCCAAACTGGGGAGGAGGGCACTCCTCCACAACATACAGAGGGATCTCACAGAAGCAGCCAAAGCCTTCGGGAGCAGCACCATCATTTGGTCAGAGCAGATTAGCAGGAGGGAATGGCGTGGGGCAGAGTCCCAGAAAGCAGGAAGAATTCACAGAAGAAACTGAACCTCACCATAAGCAAATTCTGCGGGATAAATGGGCTTGAGGCGATCAGACACAGGCTCATCCACACAGGAAGCCCAAGTTCTACACGCAGGATGGGGTGCATCTGTCCGAGGAAGGCATGAACATGTTCTGGAGCAACTTATGGGGCGCCATGGTCATGGCAGGGTGCAGAAGAAGCATGCCCAAGAGCAAGGGGGGAGTCGCAGGAAGACGGAAACCTCCCTGGCGGCATGGCGGAGAACGATAGGGAGAATGGTTGGTACAGAAGTCACACCGGAGGGCGGTGTGCCGGGATAGGACCACTTACCTTAGGATGCCTCACAGCTGAGCAAGGGGGAACAAAGGAAGGTGGGTAGGACCACTCACCTTACGATGCCTCACAGCTGGGTGAGTCGGCCTACCAAGAGAGGGTAGCAAACGGAGGCGGTGCTCGCAGCCCAGCCCCTGCCAGTTGGTAGGGCACAACAGGAAACCGACAAGGTAGCGAGTTGGGCCTGACTTCGGGACAGTTGCTACACCCTCCCCCCTCACGCGGAAGAAAAGGAAAAACCCAACCGAACGAACCAACAGTATAATTTGCAGTGACAAGACATTTTGCAAATATAATGTGCAATAATATGCTGAGTAACACGTATATTTCTAATAAAACTGCGGCCAACAAATGACCACCACAAGAGGAGTGTATGTTGGCTTTATTACAGAATGGGATACACCGTGATACATGCAATTGGGGGAGTAGGGCCAAGTGCGTGGGTTAATGTAGGTAACAATTGGCAAAAGAATGTGAATGCATGGTTACAGAGGACAATAACCCTTATGGATATTCTTTAAGAAAGCTAAGCCATAATAACATATAACACTGCTAAGGAAAGACAACTAAGACAACAAGATTAGCTGGGCAAATTTAAAACTGTTGTTAAAAATGTTTTGGCTGAAATGGGGTGGATCGTAAAAAGTTCCTGATGAGGCATACAGCATAAGTACAAAGCCATACAGAGGAAACAGAAGTAAAAGATAACAAACACTGAGAGCGGGTGGAAAAGCCAAGGTTTGTGTTACAAACTGATGGTTCATATTTTGGGTACTCGGTGGTGCATTTTACATAGAACCAGTCACGCTACTTAAGAATTGAAAGAATGATGAAATTAAAGAATATGTGAATCTAAGAAAGGCACACATTTGCACAGCATAATATAGCATTGCCACAGGTGTGCTCTTGTTCAAATTTGCGCAAATGAATCAAAGTATACCTGAGCTTGAGATATATATCACCAATCTACCACAGCTCTAATGGAAGTAGCTGCCATTTTATATCTATGATTGTACGGAAAACCTTCAAAACACATAATTGCATAGGAACAATGCACTATCTGGTAAAAGTTGGTGGGGCTCTTGTGGAGCAGCACTGACATCACTTCTAGAACAAGCATGGGTAGCTCAGGATTGTCTGTTGTACAGTCCGGACAATCCCTCATTAATAATTCTGAGAGCAGCATCAACAATTTGTTTGTCAAAAGACGGGGGAATCAGTATAGCGTTTGATGAGTGGCCAGTATTTGGGAAAGTTATAAAACTGTGAGACGTCCTGCCTCAGACTTAGCTGTTCAGTGCAACACACCTGTTAGGACAGGGTGAACAGCAATGACAACGCGGGGATTACCCCGCACTGCCATTACAATGCAGAAATTACAACAAAAGTCATTACAACGACTTTCGCTGGAGGCCGCTCTTGGATAGGGAATAGTTTAATTTTCTATCCAACTCCTTCCCTACTGTCAACGTGGGCTGGAGTTGGAATAGAAAATTAAACTATTCCACTATCCAGTGCCCTCCAGCGAAAGCCGTTGTAACGACTTTCCTTGTAATTACTGAGTTGTAATGGCACGCGTGGTAATACCACGCGTTGTCATGTCATACAACCTTAAGACAGCATCTCACATGAACACATTGCATTTGTCTCATGAGATACAAAATGTTATATATGCAGGATATTGGAATCTGGCACTGAGGATCATGTAAGAGACTAGACAGCCAAGGAAACATGGCAATAGCCATGACAGCATTAGATACATGTAGTGACATATGCATCATAGAATTGTAATTTAACGAGTTCCACAGCACCATCACACCTCCCTCAGCCGCAATGAACACAACAATGATGCAGTCCTTGTTCTTCTTGATAACATTATGGTAGAAACCTTATTTCCCTGGTCTGAAAACAAAGAAATGTTGCGTGCTTATCTAGGTTCCTGATCGATACTGTGACCTTATGCCCCTATTCGGCTATAAATCCATTTATTCCCTATATTGGCATAACCGTTCAAGTGCGATTTTCTGAAAAGTCATCTCTGGCCTCACACGAACAGAGCCACATTCCAGCATGACTCTCTGCTACTTCCTTTGCGACCAATTAGTGCAATGACAGAGCAGCAGTCACTATCTGATATTCCTAGATAACACTCCGAGTTCTTCAACAAGATAAAAACTTAGCAAACCTGGAAATCCCCGCTTGCTATGTTTTGATTAGTAATGGAACTCTAATGAGCAACTGATAACTGTCACTTCCTAGTGACATCTTTAATTGACGTCTTATGTCCAGCAAACTTGCGTCAAACCCGGCACCTGTCAGGTATAAATATTACCAACGTTGCCTTAAGCAAGGTCGAGTTCGTTGCCTGTTGCTGATGCCAGCTGCCTGCATGACCCTGTGTTGGTAAAAACTAGCACTCTGTCGCTGCAGCCTGCTATCCTGTGGTGGTGAAGCTGCTGATTACCATTATCGCCGCTACAGCGCGAACTATGGTGCAGTACGCTTAAGGAGCCGAACAGCCGTCCTCTGCGAAGACATCCAGCAGATTCCAGCTGCCCGCGGACGCTGTCACCCCTCCTTCCTCGACGCGCTGAAGAGAAGCCGCTGCCTTTCTCGTGCAGAGAAATCCAGTCCCGGCGCTTCCGGTCTACCCTCGCAGGTGACTGGGATATCGAGAGAGACCCCTGAAGGAGATACCAATCCTCCATCATTCTATTCAGAGGTATGGTGTTGACTAAACCCTTAGACGAGAATTCTTGAAACAAACCTTGGCAAAACCAACTTAACTTAAAGCTACTTACTTACTCCCCTTTTCACGTGTTAGGCTTAGGTCAGGCACACTGGGGTAGGCTTAGTTAGAAGCACCAGTTGAGTACGTTAGCCAAATGTATATATGACTGTATATATGTTTTATTACTTTTAAACCATTGTATGGCTAAGAAACCATATCAATGCTTTTACAGTTCTATTTCGCAATACTTATCTTACTGTACGTACTTTTTATAATAACAATTATTGCAATTGTGGCAATACATTTCTCTTGTACGAGAAGAAAGACTGTTCAATAAATGTTAACCCTTTATTGACAAACGCCCGTCTCTCTATTCTCTACATCTTGTGAAAGTAAACTGCACTAGACTGACTGAGTGAAATACATGTCTATTGTTTCACACGACCCTAGAGATTGACTCTTGATCTGAGGAGCAAAGTTGTCATGTTGCACGGTTGTTGGAAAACTGAATCCCTTCTTGTCTGTGCCAAGGAAGCTGATCACTTCCTATGCAGAGAAGAAAGTTTCCAGTGACCTCTGAGCTAGTTGGTAACACAGCCCAATTAAGTTTAGCATAGTCAGTGGAGGCCTGGAATATCCGCAGTTCCACGTCGATACTACTGTTTATGTTATTCCAATGCGCAGGGCCTAGTGGGAAACTAGGAACTACACACCATGGCGCCCAAACGTTTGGTAAGGCGATAAACTAACGCAAGACTTATAGAGTAACTCAGTCGTGCATATTTCACAGACCCCTTTCTCCCGTAAATACTCCAATAGACGTCTGGAGTGGGTGAAAGGTTAAAATCCGCCCGACCTTAGTAGGAAGAGATTCCTATGTAAAGCTCTGGTTTATTCAACGTTGAAGGATACAGTGTTCCAAAATATTGTGCACCTAATCTTTGTCTCCTTGGAGACCTACTCTGCAAAAGCCTGCATTTCTAAAAAAATGACAGACAGTGAAGAAGAAAGGGAAGCAGTTAGACTGGCAGCCCAACTAATAGAGGAAGACTCGAGTCTCCTACAGATTGACCCGGATGCTATCGACATCCTGGTCCACTTAAGAAGATCTATAACTTTAAAACTTATAGAAAACGGACTGACACCACAAGGTGGTACAGTAATTTTCGTGATAGAGGCTCACGAGTATCGGCAGACAGAGGTATTCTATTAATGGATAAACTTTCCAGCGGTAAACGCAATAACAAAAGAGTTTCACTATTACAAAATAGAGGAACCTCCGGGAGAGTACGCTCCTTTCGAGGAGATTGAAATCCCACTTAAATTTCAAGAGCACCTGCTCTGGTTTAATGGCGCCCTAAAACACAATGATCACATAACAAGGCTCGGTCCACTAGGTAGACCAGGAGCCACGTGGCCGGTTCTAGCCAGCTACACACCACATCCTGACATTGCAAGAATGTCTAGAGAAGAGCTGTTAGCACAGCTAAACACATTAATAAAAATACATAGGCAATTAGTCCAATATGTAATGCGGACTGCAACAGTCCAGCCAGCTGTTAATTCATACCAGCTGACCCCTCACCAGGGGAACACAAATAAAATTACACCACAGAACATACAGTCATGTCTTGGTAAAACACCCGCAAAACGGGAACAAATTCCTTTCTGGTTAGCCCAGAAAATCACTCAAATAGAGGCAGTATTTCCTGATACTACCCCTATTGAGAAACACAGAATCTTGACCATCTGCCTTCCTATGGGAATCGCACCACACGTGGAGGACTGCGACACTTGGGGTACAGTCTTTGCTTCCATTTACACAAAAACACACGGTGTTCCGTCTATGGCGGTAATACCAGAAGTGCTAAAACAGATTCAAAATGAATTCGGTCCAGAGCCCGCTTTAAATCTAGGTATGAAATTACTGAAAGACTATAAGCAGGTCACGGCTATATTATTAGCCAACATTAAAGGAGAAGCAGCATCTGTGGCGATCCGCCAGAAGTTGAGGGAAACAGATATAAAAGATCCTGTTGAGCTTGCAAAAATCATAGAAAAATGCTATGAAGAATTAGGTAGAGACAGCTTGGGTGGAAAACCAGTTAAGCCCCAACTGCTCGAAAATCCTGAAAAATTATTTATTAAAAATAATTTAAATACTCCTAAAAAGAGCTGGGATGGAAATAAACAATCCACTCCCAAGGAAAAAGTTTTCCAGTCCAGAGGAAGGTCTCCTCGACGGAGGGAAAGAACTCGAGAACGCCAGTCTCCCCAACGGGAGCCCTCTGAGAAAAGATATAACCTTAGAAATAGGGATAATATAAAAAAACCTGATAGATATCAAAGTATTGATACACGTCCCTCTCGATCTTTTCCACAGAATTCGGAAAGAAGAGGACGGTCAGACCCAGGAGAGCACACCAAGTCCAAAGACAAGGAACCTGCTCAAAATAAGAAATCTCAATTTCAGAAAAAGAAGGTAGCCAGTATTAGAGTAATCAACCATGCCGAGAATACTGAGGACACAGTTGAAAAACGGGGAGTGGGCATTGACAATGTTGGACAGTGCAGCAGAAATCAGTATAGCGCGCAAGATCTTGATGAGTCATCTGGAGACAGTGGACACGAATGAATTCATTCAGGTTGAAACTGCCGACGCCAGACTTAGCGAGCCCCATAAAATATACGAAATAACATTGCGTATAGAGGGTGATAAGACTAGGAAAATTAAGGGTCTATTTTGGGATAAACTCTCAAAAGGCTATGATATTCTGTTAGCTGAAAAAGATTGGCCCCCAGGGTTTGTCAGGGAGTGCCCTCGTGGCGAAGAAGTGATTATGCCTGCCTTCTCGAATCACATACCGATTCATAAAAAATATACATATGCAAGGAAATGGGCAGTAGCCCAGGCACCTGCATTATATAAAAATCATGTAGGATGGGATGAGGATTCTCCTCCTCACAAAATCCAACTAAAAAGTGAACCAACTGCCCAACGGCAGTATCCCATAAAGCAAGAAGCTAAAAAACAAGTCAGGGAGATCTTAGATCAACTTGAGTACCAGGGGGTGATTGAAACATGCACCTCTCAAATGAACAATCCTTTGTTTCCTGTCTCCAAGCCAGACAATTCATATCGTCTAGTTTTGGACTACAGACATCTTAATACATGTTGCAAAACCTTTGCAGTACAAAACTCGCATAGTGCAGCCCTAATGAATAACATAGTTAGGAAAAAATATAAAACGACATTAGACATTTCTAATGGTTTCTTTTGTCAAAACATTGCACCAGAAAGCAGATATTTGACCGCTTTCTCCGCATTTGGGTCACAGAAAAAATTCTGTCGACTCCCACAGGGGTTCAAGAACAGCCCAGGACTATTCTCAGCTAGGGTAACAGAGTTACTACAAATCTATGATGATGAAGCATTATCTTACGTAGATGATATTTATCTCACAGACGACAACTTGGATACTCACTTGAAAAGAGTGAACACCATTATACTTGGGTTCGCAGCAGAGGGTTACAAATTCAACTTTAAAAAGTCCCGAATTGCCCATCTGACAGTACTGTTTTTAGGGTACGAATTATCAAGTGAAGGGAAAAGCCTAGCGGACAACTTCTTAGAGAAGTGCGCTGTACTCCAAGCTCCAAAAACGCTGAAGAATTTACAATCAATACTAGGTTTTCTGAATTTCGGAAGAACTTACATACTAAATTACGCAGAGAGGGTTAAACCTCTCTACGAACTAATTAAACCTGATTTTAAACAAATCAATTGGACTCAAAAACACACAGAAATTTTGAGATCGCTGCAAACAGACATGTTAGCAAAAACAAAATTAGATACACGTGACAACACGATCGATCTTGTAATCCGAGTCATCCCAGGAAGATGCGGATTCACGTACCTAACCTCTAATGAGGGAGAAAAGGTACCAATTTCAATTAAATCTCACTTGTACACACAAGCAGAAAAAACATTCAGTCGCACAGAAAGAACTGTGAAAGCAGTGCAAATCGCATTAGCAAATGAACGAGAACTAGCACACGGCAAACGGATTAATATCCTTACAGCAGAATCCGCCTTCGAAGCGCTATTCAGCCCAGTAAACCTGCCTACAGTGTCACTGGATCCGAAATGGATACAGTGTATAGATTCTCTAGGAGCGGAAGACGTGAAATACTATTTCGCCCCGCAATTTGAAGAACTGAATGATTTAGAATATGAAGAAGAATAACCTCTGCCAATCGAAATTCTGCCTCTCCCACAATACGCATGTATAATCTATACAGATAGCTTTGTACAGCATTTCAACGTAGAGAGCAAATCCTACAATGCAGCGTGTGCGATCATTAAAGGTCGTTGGCTGTGCGGTAAAATCAAACCGAAAATAACAAAAACTGAATCAGTAAAGTACTGTTCGGCTCAAAGAACTGAAATCAGATGTTTAAAGATGGCGCTCGAAAATGCAGAACGCGAATTCCCCACACTTATAGTGTGCGATTCTCATTTTTGCGTCAACTCTTACAATAACAAACTGCAGAGTTGGATCGAAAACGACTACAAAGATGACACAGGTGCCACAATAAAGCATAAAAAGCTCTGGAACGAGGTAGCTCTTTTACACAAAGAACTACAAAAGACTCACGTGATTCACGCACAGAGTCTTCGACGTGATGGCGTTCACGTTGCAGGGAATTCATTGGCTAATACAGCCAAAGCGGAAGCAACTAAACCGGCTTCCGTAGCCACAAAAAAGCGTACAGATAAGTACATAGACGGGGAAACCATGCTGGCAGTAAAAACGACCGTAAAAGGCGACTGTGCAGCACTACCCGTAAACTATCCACTCAATTATGCATACATAATCGATGCAAACTCCGTTCCTTTTGCTCGAATCCCTGGAGTGGGGGACAGAGTAATTCCAAACAGGAGCAGGAGGGGCTTCCTCTTACTGGAAGCACACATGGGGTTGGGTCTGAGACACCAAACAATCAAAGCCTCTCTGAATGAATTACAATCAGAGTACTGGTGGCCAGGAATGAGTATAGATATTCAATGTTTTGCTCAAAATTGTGAAAACTGCAACCGAGATCGCAGAAATGAACAGGCCAGTGTAGTTTCAGGATCCCTTCTAGACAGCATAAGGCGGTCTATCTGCGCAATCAAAGAAGAGAAGCGCGTCCCAGTGTACACAGTTAAGGCGAAAAGCACTTAAAAAATGAGGTCTCCAGCGCTCGGCTGACGCTAGAACGGTTATAAAAGATTTGCGAGTCTTTATCGGCACATACGCAATTACCACGTTCCATTCTGACCAGGGTCCTGCTTTCAGCTCTCGAGCTTATAAGGAGGCCATGGCTAGCATGGGAATTGGGTTGCGGTATTCTTGTCCGTCATACCCCGGAAGGGAATAGTGTGGTAGAAAGAAAAAACCGTGACATAAAGCAATCTATAACAGCGAAGGTATTAGGTTCAGGCGCTGGGTGGGTCAAACATTTAATAAGTGTCCAGACTAGTCTTAACAACATGCCAAGAAATTCTCTAAAAGGTTTCAGCCCATACGAACTATTGTTCGGAATTAGAATGAACGTTCAGGACCTCGATAGTCAGATGTCAGTGGTACAAGAAAAAACAACAGACTTTGATGTAAAAGATCGTTTGGCTGTTTTACAGGAACTGAATGAAACAAGAAAATCATTAAGCAACATAAAGTTAAAGCAACAGCCAAGTACCACTGACGAGGCACCACCCGCAACAGCCCCAGCAAGGCCTGTCTGGATTCCAAAGATTGGGGATCTAGTCAGAGAAAAGATCGCGGTTAAGAAGGAATTTGGGCCTTCTTACAGAAAAGCAGTACCTGTCTTAGCAGTCACCGGAACAAGATCAGTTGTGCTACCGCCCCTTGCTGGTAAAAAGGAGAACAGAGTCGTGTCTATCGATCTGGTAAAACCACAAGCATGTGGCCTATAATCAACAGTAGGCCCAGTGGACTCCCAAGAAACAACAGAATACCCAAACTTGCAACAATCCAAGAGGTTCAAACTGAAAGACTCATCACATTCGATCAGCCTGCAGTGCACAATGAAGGACTATGCAATAATGCCATGGAACTCGTGCCTCTTGAAACACAGATTGAAACAGTTCGTCAAGAAACAACACCAGTCTACACTAATGTGGCATCAGAAAGTGCTACCGAAAGACAGATTGAAAAAACAATCCCATCAATTGACAGAACTGCCTCTGGTTACTTCATCAACTTCGACAACTTCTCTGAAGATTTTAACGAGCCCGAAGTGATGCCAGAAACAAAAAAGTATTCTAAAGAAAATACAACAGGACTCCTTCAACAAATCAAAGAACTATATCTGGATTCACCGTTGATTGAGCATTGGATCATCTCAGGGGTATTCATACTCCTACTATGCCTAATTTTAGTTTTAATTTTAGGGAAGTTCATTACAATTGAATGGACACAGCAAGTCAGAACATCAACCTAGTCCTGAAACCACACAGATCATCCCACGTGAAGAAAAGAGAACTGTCAACAGTAAATGTCACAGCAATTCCAATACCTGGTGGGGTAGTATGGGAGAAAACAGACTATGAGATATATGGTCCGGTCGAAATCCTGAAGTATCCTCATCAACTAAAGGTTTCCTTAAGTGACTTTGTGACACCTAGTACATTCTCTGATGATTGGGACTTTAACAGTATTAATGACATGATGTCTGATTTAGTAATGTCAGCTAGATTCACAGATCATGATTATTTACAAGGTTCATCTAGTTATGAACAGTTATTCTGTTACACCCACTATGGGGATCATTACTTGCATAAATCTGCACAGCCTAGAAATGTTTTTATGTATAATCAATGGGAACATTGTGCTACACCACCTAAAAGCAGTTCTAAAGCATTTTTTGAGAAATTCAAATACTTCTCAGGGTTTAACACCAGTGATGCAGAAACGTTTTATTATAAACTGTTAGATAAAACAGGAATGAAAACAATGCTGACAAATTCTAAATTGATATATTCAGAAGCATTTTATGACAAAATGATGACATTTGGTTTTGATTATTGGAAAAATAATATTGAAACGAAAACAATTTGGGGTACAAAAGATTGGCAGGTGCAAGGCATAGAAGCACTATTTAGAACCTGCATGATACCAGAACAAATGTTATTTTTAAATGACACTGTACACCAAACATCCTGTCTTGGCCTAGCTAAGATCAAGGACCTTAAAACACCGTCTATTCCGAAGCCAATACCAGAAAATGCAACAGCTGATATTGAGTTAGACGTGTCACAAATTTTACATTTCAACAGAACACATCCTGATTGGAAAAAGTGGTTAATCTGGCCTACAGACACAAATAGCTGTCAAGATAGATTCCTGAATAAAACACAGGGGTTAAAAATGACCAGATTAGACCCTAGATACTCCCAGAGACAACATCCAGGGATTATAACAACATACAGTGTAGGGAAACTCTGCCTAGAATGGCTAACTACATCCACACTGGCTGAAATTAAGCAACACTTGTCTTTACTAAAAGATGGTGCTGATTTGCGCGATTTCATTCTTGGACCACGCAAACAGCGTCAAAAGCGTTTCATAGCGACCAGTATCTATGCTGCTTACAACGAGGCTTGGAAAGTAAAGCAAATTGAAACTGCTGAAAAAATACGAGAAATTGATCGTATTAATTTGGAGAAATCACTTTCTGTGGTAGACAATGGGTTAATGACTCTGTCTTCCAGAATATATTCTTTGGACAATATTGTATCCTCTGCCTTTGATGTGATAGACAGAGATTTGCTAATGTTACAACATGGCCAATCTCAATTACGCTCTATTATAGAATTAGGCTGGACGCTGCAAAATCTTCGTTCAGGCTATGTGCCTTGGCGTTTAATCAACACAACGTCATTGTTTTCCAGTTTTAACCTTACTGATAAACAGATCAGTTTGGCACAGAAAGGAGCAGACTATACAATCCTGAGCATCGAAAAACTCGAGAGATTATCATTGACAATGTCAGAGAGTCCTGTCATTGAATGGATAATACACAGAATTATCACAATTCCGATAACAACTTTCCGATTTAAAAAGTGCCTTGAGTACATACCTGCTGGCCAATATGAACAATTGGGTAAGGGATATGTAAAATCCGAATGGAGATTACCATACACTCATTCTTGCTATAGTGACAGCGACAAAAAATGTATTTCTTAGTGGTGACAACTGTAAACACTCACTAAGCGGTATACTTTTGTGTCAGGGTATTAATTTACACGGAGCATGTGATGGAAATTCAAACAACCTTTCATGCCACCAGCTAGTCACACCTGCAACTCAGATAGAGCCCTTCTTTATGCAACTCGCAAACGGGAGTTACATTCTTAGAACGGATCACAGGTGTTGTGGCCTCGCGCCCGGGAAAAGTTATCTAGTACAAGTAACGTCCATGGTCAAATGTTGTATGCAAGCATTGTTTCCGAGCGGGCCTCCAGACATAGTGACTCCCCTCTGGCCTCGTCTGAATCTCTATTCTATACGAATTGATACATTAAGCAAAATGAAATCTGTACTTTTACAGACAACAGTGCCTATAACGTCATCTAAAGAGACGTATGATCTTCTAGTCGCAAGGACGGCTACTGAAGTCCATGACCTTTTATCAACAAATTGCCCCGTGCATTTCGTAGAAATGTTCAGCCAACTCCTTAACATGTCTAGTGCAACAAGCATCCCAGGCATATTTAAGACAGTCTTTACGGGACTGCTAACACCCTTCCAGGCAATTTTGGGAATCTTTCCTAATTTTGTGCACTCCATTTTTGGCGGCATTCCACTATTTTTGGGACTCGTTGCAGGGATTCTATTTTTGACCATCCTGCTACGGTATGGCAAGCCTCGGCTCAGACATAGCTCCCATGGGAATGGAAGAGACAATCCTAGCAATGCGCTACAGGGACAGGATAACTAACGTCCTCGGATTGGCCAGGCTGAGAGATCTAAACATGACCTGGTTCCTTTCATTCAGACCGATATGGCAAAATTGCATTTTACCTGTGCTACGGTGTATGCTTTGCGGCGATGAATGCGTGTTGGACATCTGTCTTTCACTTCCATCAGCAGTACCAATGGACGTCGATACTTTGCTCAGTCCAATAACGGCTCACGCATTGTGTTGTCCCCAGCGGCTACCAATCCTGATGACGGCATTTGTGGAGACTCCTGTACTACAGCCAAGTGGTAACAGTGGAGCAAGTGACAAAAGCAACATCATCCAGGTACAACGTTCTGTGAGCATTGCTGGTCCTGCCTTCGATGACAGCAATCATTCTCACACCTGCCAAGTTACAGCGCTATCTAATTTGGTTGAACTATCACCTGAATTTGTAGACCAATTCTTTGAGAGCCTGTCTGATACGATGTTCTCACCCACAGAGAAACAATAACTTTTGAGAAGCTTTCCAACACACAGCGTTCCCATGAACTCTGAATTCGGCCTTCAGTTTTGATCAACAAAAACTGCCAGGAGCTTTGGAAATCTATTTTCTTTGAATTGGACAAATTTTTTAATATTGACCCTTTTTGGCACGAACAATTCTTTGCTTAACGTAAAAACTATTCTTAGAGAACAGAAGCTTCACACTTCTATTTCTAAACACATCTAGAGACATAACAACATAACACCAGCCTCTAGCACTCATGTTATTACAATGCATTTTTATGTGATGATTTATCTCGCCTTTCTTCTGTCAGAGATACTTCATGTGTAATTCCTTTTGCATAATCGTTCATTGACTTCATATGCAATAATTTTTTGAATGATTAATATGCTTTAAAAAACGTACAGTACCTTAATTCCATGTATTACAAGTACGCCTATTTCGAATGCATTTATGTATTTTGGGGTGGGCAATGTTACACATGCATCTTATTGCTTAGTTTTAGTAATTTTGATGGACATGAAAACGTGGAGTGGGTGTTGCGTGCTTATCTAGGTTCCTGATCGATACTGTGACCTTATGCCCCTATTCGGCTATAAATCCATTTATTCCCTATATTGGCATAACCGTTCAAGTGCGATTTTCTGAAAAGTCATCTCTGGCCTCACACGAACAGAGCCACATTCCAGCATGACTCTCTGCTACTTCCTTTGCGACCAATTAGTGCAATGACAGAGCAGCAGTCACTATCTGATATTCCTAGATAACACTCCGAGTTCTTCAACAAGATAAAAACTTAGCAAACCTGGAAATCCCCGCTTGCTATGTTTTGATTAGTAATGGAACTCTAATGAGCAACTGATAACTGTCACTTCCTAGTGACATCTTTAATTGACGTCTTATGTCCAGCAAACTTGCGTCAAACCCGGCACCTGTCAGGTATAAATATTATCAACGTTGCCTTAAGCAAGGTCGAGTTCGTTGCCTGTTGCTGATGCCAGCTGCCTGCATGACCCTGTGTTGGTAAAAACTAGCACTCTGTCGCTGCAGCCTGCTATCCTGTGGTGGTGAAGCTGCTGATTACCATTATCGCCGCTACAGCGCGAACTATGGTGCAGTACGCTTAAGGAGCCGAACAGCCGTCCTCTGCGAAGACATCCAGCAGATTCCAGCTGCCCGCGGACGCTGTCACCCCTCCTTCCTCGACGCGCTGAAGAGAAGCCGCTGCCTTTCTCGTGCAGAGAAATCCAGTCCCGGCGCTTCCGGTCTACCCTCGCAGGTGACTGGGATATCGAGAGAGACCCCTGAAGGAGATACCAATCCTCCATCATTCTATTCAGAGGTATGGTGTTGACTAAACCCTTAGACGAGAATTCTTGAAACAAACCTTGGCAAAACCAACTTAACTTAAAGCTACTTACTTACTCCCCTTTTCACGTGTTAGGCTTAGGTCAGGCACACTGGGGTAGGCTTAGTTAGAAGCACCAGTTGAGTACGTTAGCCAAATGTATATATGACTGTATATATGTTTTATTACTTTTAAACCATTGTATGGCTAAGAAACCATATCAATGCTTTTACAGTTCTATTTCGCAATACTTATCTTACTGTACGTACTTTTTATAATAACAATTATTGCAATTGTGGCAATACATTTCTCTTGTACGAGAAGAAAGACTGTTCAATAAATGTTAACCCTTTATTGACAAACGCCCGTCTCTCTATTCTCTACATCTTGTGAAAGTAAACTGCACTAGACTGACTGAGTGAAATACATGTCTATTGTTTCACACGACCCTAGAGATTGACTCTTGATCTGAGGAGCAAAGTTGTCATGTTGCACGGTTGTTGGAAAACTGAATCCCTTCTTGTCTGTGCCAAGGAAGCTGATCACTTCCTATGCAGAGAAGAAAGTTTCCAGTGACCTCTGAGCTAGTTGGTAACACAACCCAATTAAGTTTAGCATAGTCAGTGGAGGCCTGGAATATCCGCAGTTCCACGTCGATACTACTGTTTATGTTATTCCAATGCGCAGGGCCTAGTGGGAAACTAGGAACTACACTACAGAAAGAGCAGAATGAAAGGAAGAGCACATAGCCACTCCTCAAAAGAACAGTGCACCACTGTAAAATATTGTTGAGACACTATCCTTTACCTACAGTAAATGAGTAGAACATGTGTATTCTTAACAGCCCTTACCCCTAATAGAAAGATCATATTTGAAATCTGGACTCTTACATTCTAGACCTTACTTTTCCACCTTACATTTTATGTGCAGACTTCTAAACAAAAGTGTATAAGGGCCTCAACAAGTTCTGATTTTTCTCAAGCAAGGATCTCTGCGTAATAAATGCCCCACAAGGTAGGTGATCATTTAGAGAAAATTAAAGTGTGATAGCACTTTGGTTCAACCTTTAATGGCATCGTGTAATTGCTCCAATATCACACCTGCCCTGATGGCATGTAGATTGTACTAATGGTCAATACCTTCAAAGTATAATCTATTTCCAGGTGGATTGTAGATCTTTACAGGAAGTAATGTTTAGCTCCCATATTTCATTCAAATTTCAGCTACAAATGTCTATTACATCATGTATATAATGCAGCAGGCAAATGATTTGCTTCAATCTCACTATTGGACAGTCCACACCTGGTGAGCTTTGATCACACTAATAGACTGCTTGTCTGACAACAATAGTCTTAGAAAATGCATTAAAAGTAACATGAAAATGTTGGGTGATATTTTCTTCAAAGTAGTCAATTCCATTAGCTGGGTCCATCATTATACATCTATTCAAAAAGTCCACAAGTCGCCTGAAACATGGGAGCTTATTTAGAGTTTGGTGAATGGAATAACCCATCACAAACTAGATGGATATCCCGCCTGCTACATTACAAATGCACAACAACCTATGGCACGTGTGATATGACAGACAGGATATTTGCTACATTGTGACAGAGTACCCATCCACCAAACTCTAAATGAGGCCCTTAGTAAGATACACTCACAAGCATATTTACTGGTCAAAAACTGTGCCATTTGAGATGGAGTGTGAAAAGGGCAGGGGGCAAAAATCTTTATCACTCCCAGGGAGATTTCCGATTATTCTAAATTGAGTTAATTTCTCCCACAATTTTAAGAAATACTTTAAGTCGTGGTGAATCATATATGTAGTCCCTGTACTCCACACAGCTTAATGAGGATACACGTAGATTGTCTGTAATTGAGTGTGTTTATATATTCTTAAAAGGCCACTCTAAACTAAGCAAATATACTGATGCTTGTCCAATGGAGGAAATTCAATGCTCCTAAAAGGAATTTGATTCTTTCGAACCCTACAGACTTTAAATTGCGATCTTGGCAGATAGACCTGTCCACCACTATATAAACAGAAATACAATTACTTTAAGTTTCCATATTGATAATACAACTAACTTATGTTGTTTTGTAAATTCTCATAAAAGCTGACAACATACATGGTGACTGCACCTAGTTAGAAGTGAGTGATTTACAGAAATGGCCTATCATCAACCACCACCCAGAAAATAATTTGCCTTCTTGAGCCAGGCGAAATGAG
Organism: Lissotriton vulgaris; assembly: GCF_964263255.1. Classification (NCBI taxonomy): domain Eukaryota; kingdom Metazoa; phylum Chordata; class Amphibia; order Caudata; family Salamandridae; genus Lissotriton; species Lissotriton vulgaris. The sequence goes on from NC_141696.1 coordinate 382,345,601, forward strand.
GTTACAGATGCACATTAGTAAGTTTCACGAACACACACGTAGCAAGCAGTTCAAGAATAGTCGGGGCGCAGAAAACATTTGGGATAAAATTGAAACAAATCAAGACTGGGGAGTACAAGAATGCAGGAGTGCAGGTAGTACTGGCACTAATAGTTACGGATGTGCTTCTTATAGGGAGCTGAATGTGAACCAGGAAAGTCCATGACTACAGTTATTGCACTGCTTTAGAGCGGGAGATGGAATGCATACAAGATGGTTATTTGAAGATGTAAAATGAAATATTGCTGAAAGAAACATGCTTTGCAATCGTCAAAATGTGCTTGTTCAGTAACGCAAATTTCAGATGTCTCTGTACCATAGATCAAAATTTGTCTATTAGAAATGGAAAAATATTTTTTAAATCTACTACGTGACCTAGTAGGACGATTTTAAGTCCCTATAAGTGAATGTGTGTATCTTAGTAACTCACACTTTTAGCCTGTTCACCCCTAATGTTTTGTGCTAACTGGAACTGTTGGTAGCTATCTCTGACTTTGTCCTGGGCTCTGCTAGTGAGGCCCAGTGCCAGTGCTATGTTAAACACAAACACGTGTACTGAAGTACACTTATAGTTGGCAGGACCTACCCTATAAGTCCCTAGTAAATAACAGGACAAGGGGATGAAGTCTACCTATAAGCCCCTAGTAAATAACAGGACAAGGGGATGAAGTCTACCTATAAGCCCCTAGTATATAATAGGGCACAGCAGTTTAAAGGCCAGCAGCCTTGGCTACACTTGCATGTGTGCTCTGCGGGGAGCCTGAGGTCATTTTAAAGGCATCCCTGCGACGGAGCACTGCTTTTATAAGTAAATTCACTGCAAATTGGGGCATGGGCACTTTGAAAGTGATAATTTACCTTATTTTTACATGTTGGGTATGCCCAAGGTCACCCTAGGTGTTCCAGGGGTGGTGTGTGTGTGTGGGGGGGGGGGGGGTAAGGTAACTATAGGCAGGGCCCTTGTAAAGGATGTTTTATAAACCCTGGTGAGTGAAAGCTGCCCATTATATTTTCTCCAGTGTAGGAAATTCACTACAAAGTCAACTTTGGTTCTGTGCGCACTGTGGAGTAGTATTCTAAATCTTTTTTGCATATTAGGAACCTCCCTGGTCTCCCCTGAGGTTTCCCTGGGGTGGGAGCTCCTGTAATTGTTAGCAGGGGCTTTATAAAAGAGGTTTTATAAACCCTGCAGGAGGAAGACATTGCACATTTCACTTTTCTCACTTTTCTCATTGTAGATAGTTGGCCCCATAGGCTAACATGGAAATATTGTATGTACACATAATTATTGCTAGGAAGGGACTACAATAGCATTCAAGGACTTGGAAGAATGGTACTGATAAATCCAGCAGATTGCCCTGGTTGAATTTATCATAACATAGGTTTTAAGACTTTCTTGTCTCTAAGCCATAATCCATCCTTCCTGTAGCCTTCCCTGATTGATCAGTGCTAACAGGCTTAGCAAGGCTCCCATGATTAGATGATAAGTGTCTATCCAGGGCTGAGGCTATTTGCCGGAGAGAGCTCTGCAGCTATACAGGAAAGCCAGTGCATTAGAGAGGGGTCACAAAGCATGAGGCTTCAAAGGAGGACAGGACAGGCAGGGAATGCCAGGCTTACCTACCGCCAGTCCCCTGTGTCCCAGTTAGATAGCAGACTTAAGGAAGGAATTGGCAGGTGTCAGGGGGAGAAGAGCTAAAGAAATGAGCCACCCTGGGAGTTTGTTTAGTTAGCTCATCTGCAATGCTGAAATTTCAACCATCATGGATTTTGAGAGAATAGTGCCATGTGGGAGAAGAGAATGCTACTCTTTTGAGGAAGTTGCCATACTTTTGGATGGCATCCAGCATCTCATTAGAAATAGATGCCTCCTGCTTGTTTGCCACAGACCACTGAATAATTATGTGAGAGGTGCATAGCCTCTCAGTTCTGCTGCCTGTAACTATAAGAAGAAGAATTGTCCTGCTGAAATCCTAATCTACACCCAAGGGTCTTCCTGGTGAAGACTGCTCCTGTTGCACTATCTGAAGCTATATCTCTGAGGACTTTGCCTTGCTTCAAGTAGGAGTAAGGAGTGGACACCCTGCAGCTACAGATTAACAGAGCCTACTGGCCCTTCTCCAGCCAGAGACTCGCTACAGGTGTGCGTCCAGTGAGGTTTTAATGGGTTGACCAAGTGCACTGAGGGAAGTGAAGTCCAGACCTGCCGAGGACCATCTTGGAGATTCCAGACCTTTGGATTTGTGTTTTGGACTAGGGCCGGTCTTGTAAGTCCGGGCACCGGGCAATCCCCCGGTGGGCTGGAGGAGGCCGGTTTTGGGACAGGGTGCCGGTTCTGTTGCTGGAGCCGATTTGGCCGTGTGGAACTGACCCCTGCGTGAGTCACAGACAGTCATTACATTAAGAACAGCCAGGCATTACCTTCTCTTTCCTCCTTTCATGTATGTGCTCCCCTGTGAAATGGATCCAAAAAAGAAAAACACGTTTGCTAGAAACGTCTCTTTTTCTGACATTTTTCAATTTCTAAGTGTGCAGCCTCGGGGTGGAGAGAAATAAAACATTCAGAATATGAAAAATAACTAACAAACTATTCACACTTAAACCCATTAGAGCCACTTTACAGTGTATGCCAGTGAAGCGCTACTTTTGTTTTCTCATCTCTCAACATTGCTTACCCTGGGTGGGAAAGTGCACTATTTCTGGAGGTGCTGAAATACCTGCTTGATGGGTGAATTGGAAAACAAAGTATGTACAGGTGTTTTGTGTTCACAAACGTTGTCTTTTTAAACCTTACTGCTTATGTTTTGTAAGGATATAAGCAATGGTCATTGAAATGGGTCCCTTCTACGCCCTAGTCATGGTCTTAACTTTTCAGGCAAAAGCACTCACTCATTTCTGAATAATGTGTAAAAAGAAAAAGGTAAATATGTTGTTTCCTGCTTATATTTCACAAGCTTTACTTAATCTTGTATTCCCTATGAGTGTTTGCTTTTTCTAGAATGTTGTTAAATTTTTTTTAGGCAGCATATTGCTCTAGTCTAGTGCGTGATTTGAATTGAGTCACATCCAGGTGTTTACGGCGGGTCAGTGCAGTGCAAGCTTCTCTCAGTGGGACAGTATGGTGTTCAGTGGGGGAGAGGAGGGGGCACTATGGTCAGAGCTGCTGAATTTGGAACTGGAGAACCAGGTTCAGCCTTCATGACCAGTCCAACAGACCACTCTCCTGAGAGAGCATGCAAGACCTTAGAAGGCCCCACAAGACTTTAGAAACCCTGGTGTCTTAGCACCAGCAGGTGGACCCTAGCAGTGGCAAGTGTGGGTTAACCTAGAAGGCCAGTCCGCCACAATTCATTCTGAAGTTCATCTTCAGTCTTGCAGGCAGGCCTATGGAGCAGCACATCATAGAGTGACAGTGACTCTGTACTGAGGTCACAGGACCCTTGAGCAGGGTGGCTCTAGGGCAGTGCGTCCGCACCAGGTGCTGACCAGCCGCGGTCCGTGCAGGTAACAGCAGTGGGGCAGAGGGGCCGGGTAAGGGGGGATTTCGAGGGATCATGCAGAAGTAAAATTAAAATAAATAATTAATTTTCCCTCTGCATTGTCCCTCAAAATCCCCCTTTACCCGGGCCCACCACCCACCGCTCTTACCTGCACGGACCGCGGCTGGCGCTGACTTCAGGTGGGGGCGTCGTGTTTGCAAGTATAATATTGTTTTAATAGCACTTGCTGCCTCCTTCCTGGCCTCCAACAACTTTCGGCAACATTAAAAATGTCATGATAACTCCAGTGATTTATGTTCTTTGTAGAGACAGAAGGTGTTTAGTCTAATGGACGTTTTGATTCATGGAAAGAGGATTAATGTGCCTACTGCTAAGAATATGTACCATACAGATCACAAAGTACACTTAATGTAAATAGTGTAACTGCAACAAATGAAACTGGTCCTAGGATACTTGTTTCCAGTTCAGGGAGGACCTGGCCTGGCTGTTCGGCTGGACTGTTCCCATTGGGCACAGGGTCAAGACTGATTTGCATATGGCTGGGTTCAAACTGACATGGCCTGGTGAGCAAAAAAACAATGGATGTAGGCCCAGATCTCTGTACCGGGGTGAATGCATGACATTGTTCTGCATTCTGTTCATCAATTGTTGTTTTTGCATAACGTAAATTGGTCAGTGGGTTCCTGCTTTTGCCAGGGAGGCCCTATTGTTACTTGCAGTTATTATGTTAAAATCCTAACATAGAACAGTGAGCTATTAACTGTCATGTAAGAGCTGCATGCAAACTGCAAGGTATAAATTAGAGTGTTATGTTTTCCCCCCAAGTCTTTGATTATCCTAATGTTACAAAAAAGGGTTAATTTGGGTAGAAATCAATTCTGATTAATATAGAGAACCCCCAACATGGTATTACGTTCTAAAATTCTGAGTTTGTGTTTCTCCAGACCAACCACTATTAAGCTATGCTGTTTACCAGTATGGTTGTCATGTGACTCCTACACCTTGTAGTCCTTTTTCTTATGTAATATTTCCTATACAGTGAGTTACACACGTATGATTGATTGTCTCTGTGTAATATGTGTGATGTAAAGCGCTCTGACACCCTACGCAGGTATAATTGGTGCTGTACATTTTCTGATACTGTATTATTTCGACATTTTTACACATGCTAAAAGCCTCTGCAAAGATTTTTACTTATTAGTAACAGTTTAACATACAACTACAGCAGTGAGAAAGGTGACCAGTCAATATTTTCATGGGGCCCTCCACTTTACAGCAGCACAAGTCACATTTCTTAGTAACTTTTGATACTTTTGAGGTATAAACAATTTAGTAGGTAAAATCGTCCGATTATGCAGCAGATGATGTATTATGTGGCAAATATGACAGAGCCATAATTATGTGGAAAACATTTGAAAACTAGGATATTTTGCCATTCATGTTTGAACTGCTTTTGTGGAAAAGGGAGGAGAATGCTGATGACAGAAACTCCATGGCTGGGAGACAAAAGGCTTGTGATTCCACTTTTAAGGATATTTGGGACATTCTATGATTGGAAACTTATCCCACTTTGTGAATGTATTTTAGTTTCAATAACTAATATTAAGCCTTAAATAAACATGTGTATCCATTGGTTAAATTAAATAACGTAATAAGCTGTAACCGGTAGTGAAATGGAAAATAAATACTAAAAATTGGGATATTTTGCTCTTTCTACCACACCTCTGACTCCGCCCACTGACCCAATCCATGGCTTATTCCCGCCCTCTGATTCTCCGCCCACAGTTCCCCTACTTTTTTTCCCCCCACTTCAGAAACTGGTTGGTGGGCGCTGGGTGGCACTGTATGGGGGCATCACAACCGGGCCAGAGAAATTAATTAAAAGCAAAAGGGGCCTAAAGGGGCAGCAGGGCTAGGCCCTGGCCCGGTTCCGCAGCGTAGTGGTTTTGTTTATTGTGAGCAGGGGCGGAGTGAAATGGTGGCTGGCCTCAGGCTCTAGGCCAGGCAGGCTCTGATTGATGACTCAGGGAGCGGCTATCCCAGACCTAGATCCTCAATGAAACTTAGCCAGCCATGAGCCATCACCACTCCTCAAAGGTCGAAACATGCTACATGCATCAACCTGGAATCCAGGAGGACCTCGAGAGCATGTGATGAGCAGGGGCCGGAGGAGGCGGAGAGCCTTCGCTATATTTCGGCTAAAGAATCACTCTGGCCTTTTCCAGAACTCATTAGAGAATTCATACAAAGCAAAACAAATTGTCAAAATGTACATTGCCTCACTCTGGGGAAACTTAACGGTCTTCTGTTATTTTTTTATTTTATGATTATTATTATTATAGGCCTTTTTTACTTAATGAAATTCAGACACTTCCCTTTTCAAGAACTATTCAGTGATTGCACTCTTATGGCAGAACAACTCACCCCAAAGGGCACCCAAATCTTGCAGTTGTACCAGTCCGCTACAAAGATCAGTCATTCTGTGTCAAAAGCAAACAAAAAATGCCTCAGCCCACACACATCATTGCTGCAAACGGGTTAGCAAATGTTTAAAATAAATAAAGTGGGTGCTCACTGTCCTATATTGCTGCATTCACCTCAGAAGTGCAGTCACTGACTTAGCACAGTTATTACATCCTGGCAGTGACATGCTGCACCAAGAAAGGAAATCAGTCCTCTTTTAAAAGTGTTACTTCTGGTTGCACTAAAGAGTAGCAACTCTTTGCAAAAGTGTTGGTACCACAAGGGTTGAAGAACACATTGTCTTGTACACTTTTTACTATCAACCTTTGCACAATTGTTTGAAGTCAAGTGTGTTTTTAAATGACTTTATGCTATTTTATATGAAGAATAAATTGGTTATATTTAAATTCATGTTTCATGCTCAACATTTCATTTTTTAGTGTTCTCTGTAGGAATGTCTGTGATTTATGACTGGGTATCCTAGGGCTCCATAAGGTAATCATTTACTATGCTTTAAAAGTTAATACAATCCAATATGTAATGAAAAATGTGTTAACAAATGCTTTGTTTTGGCCTTTCTGTTTCAAATTTTCTTGGGGGGACAACACCTCAAACTCCCCCTAGTTGTGGTTGCTCACTGCGTTTGCTCGCTACACACCATGTGTGGGCTGGTCTCACTTTTACTTTGTTCTCTCTGATTCACTACTTGTGTCTATTTGTGGTGCTCTCTGAAAGAAGGTCTATGGGTACTTAAGGTCGTCATCTACTATATACTGTGCTTTGAAAGTTGATACAATGGAATATGTAATGAAAAATGTGCAGTAAAAATCACCATTTAGGTCTGTCTTTTTCCAAAATTTTCTTGGGGGGAGAACCCCCACCAACCCCCTCCCCTATTAGAGGTCGGGCTCGTTCGCTGCACTTGCTCGCTATGGGCCGGACGGGGGCTGGTCTGGAAAAATTTCCCAGGGCTGCTTTCAGTTCGCAGTCCGGCCCTGTTTTGGACACTTGGAACCCACAGGGAGACCTTCTGGAAGGACCTCTAGAAGTTTGGGAAACTTTTGGGAAATATATCCAGGAGGGGACCAACTTGACTGCGAGAGCCAAGCCAGCCACCTTTAATCGTGATCAGGTCAAGAGTCAAGCCGGCGAACCCTCCACAAATCTGGAATGGTGGAGAGTAGTGAAGGCCCTATGCAGAAAAGGCATGAGAAAAGTGTGAATGTGAAATTTTGACCGAGTCCTCCAATGTGGCGTATCCGAGCAGAGCTCAATTGCGGTTGGCCTCAAACTTGTGCTTTGTCTCATTCAAGCACAACCAGATGTCAGAAGTGCCACTAATGGTTTCTAAGTGCTAGAAAGTGTTTAATCTTTAAAAATGCATATCTCTGCTTCCCTACATTAGAGTTTGGTCATTGGGTGTCCTTATAAAGATAAAAATAGTGCCTATATTTATAAATTTGTGTTGGATTTTCATTGAGTGTTGTGTCTTACTTATTTATTGTATTGGTGGCTTTACATGCCTGTCTCCTAAGTTAAGCTGCATTGCTCTGTCTGCTACCAAGGGTTGAGCAAGGGACACATTTGTAGAGACCCTATTTAGGATCCAGTACTGTGTCAGTGGCATGGTTTCCTACCACAACAAATAAACCACCTTAAAACAGTGTAATCTAAGAGGTGGGACGGAGTCTTGTGACAGTTGTATCTTCTAACAAAGTGAGTGTGAAACGGCTGCATTCTTTGAAATTCAGAAGTTTTTATACATTTGCTTCATTTTAACTCAATTTAAGAATATTACATTTTTTTAGATTTTAATTTTTTTACATTACATTTGTTTAACATATACCTTCTTCCCAGATCTCATTTGTTACTTTATTCATGCTCCTTGATTCTAAAATATTTTTCAAAACTCTTGTCTATTGATTTTGAAGAGTTCTGATTCTTGATACTCTTTTTGTAAGTGCTCCTTTCCAAAACCCCAAATTTTACCTAGGTTTCATAATTTTAGTTACTTGCGTTTAGAATGTTTATACGTGTTCACTAAGTTGTTATTGTGAGACAGTTTGTGGATTTAAAATGCAAATCTATGTTTCAATGGATGCAAGCATGAAAGTTACTGGAACAGTATTGATACTAGTTGAAGGAGGTGAGGAAGTGACAGTAATGTATGGATCTATGGCTTTGAATAATGTTGAATCTAGTTATTCAGTGATAGAAAGTAAGAGCTTATTGTGCATGTGTGCACTGACATACTATATGCTTTTGTGCACTAAAATACTTCATGCTTTTGCAAACTGAAGTACTTTACAATATTACTCAGCATAGCAACACTCTGCATGTGTTCAGGCCACAAACCACTGAAACAGTTTTCATTATAAGTGATACCTTAAACTGACAAATCTATTATGGAAAGGCATGTGTATAACTTTGTATTACTGGAAGGGAGAGGGTATCAAATTATATTTTTGTTGATGTGTATCAGGCAAATGTAAGAGGAAGTATTACAGGTGGAAAAACATAACAATGAGAATAAGGGGATAAATGTAGTAATGGATGTGTCATTCAAATGTGTTTACCATAGCAAAAGCATGAAAAATATGAGAAGTATGAAACATTAAGGAACATGAAAAATTTTATTTTAGAGGGTTGTAAAGGAGTATTGAATTTGACTAAAGTTAACATATGTAAGAGTTTGATCAGTTGGGCTAAGTGGCTTAATAAGAGAGACACCATTTTTTCACAGTAGGGTTTATGAGAGGGAATTAAGTAAACTGCGCCTGAAGGGCACATGACTATGAGTTGAAGAATGAATGAATATTACTGGAAGAGGCTAGGAATTGATGCTATGATGCAGTAAGTGACATGCAGAATAGCATCTAGGTTTATAAAGTGATGAATGCTGCACTGAAGATAGTGGGACCTGATGGTGGAGTCTTTGCTGAAATTGGAAAAAGATGTAAAACAATACACATGCTGAAATCCATGGGATAGTAGAAAGTTTGATAGGATGGGAAAGGCATCATTATAAGCACATTTCATTCACATGAAAGAATGTTCTATGGTGTTAAATGAAACAGTATACACAAGATTATAGAACAATGAGCAACATTGCTATTGGTGTGATGACGTTTTAAGCATTGATGGATAAGAAGGTAGAATACATGCTGTGTCTGAAATTGTTTAGTTGGGAGCAAATGAGAGACATTAAGTAGAAAGTGATTAGTGAAAGCGTAGGACTTTAGAAATAATCACTCTGGATTCAGAATGGATTCAGCAGAAGACAGAAGGAAATGAACATGTAGTTCTGGAGGATGGGTGTTCGAAAGTGGATTATTAGTAGGGGCAAATGTACATCAACCACTGGCAAAAAGGCCACTAACACAGTATAGGGCTCAGAATAGGTCTTAGAAAAGTATTCCTATGCTCAACCTTTTGGTAGCTTGGCTGCAAGCAGGAAGGCCTAACTTCAAAGTTAGGTATGTAAAGAATTTAAAAACACCAACTCAGTAAATAATGAAGACACAATGCACAATAACAATTCAACACCAATTTATAAAAACAGGAAATATATGGTATCTTTAAAATGATACCTAAATGCCAAAAATCCAATGGAGGGACAGGAGATTTGAATTTTCAAAGATTTAGCTATTTCCAGCATACAGAAACCTATAGTGCCTTATCAGGGCATCTAGTTGCGATAGACCGTGTCAAAGCCAAAGTTTTACGGCTGACCGCGATGGAGTCCTGCTCGGCTACCTCTTGCGGTAGGTCCCTCGATGCTCTTCATCAAGTCGGATTCTGTGAGGTTTGCCGGCCTCGGATCTCGCCTACTCCCGGTCAAAATCGGGAAGTAGGACCTACGGAGCTTTTCAGTGGGATGAACCTGGACGGTTGAAAGCAGGCAGCTTGGCTGGCCAGGTTGTGTTGGTCCGCTTATGGAGCTTTTTTCCAAAGTTCTCCAAACTCCTGCTACGTCTTCCTGAAGTTCCCCAAAGGGTCTCAAGCTCACTCCAAGGGTCTGGATCTTCAAAAGGGGCCTAGAAAGTGGAGGACTTCAGTTTCCACAATCTACTTGGACAAAACCCTTACAAATCCACTGGTAGTTCTCCAGATTGGTGGTGATGTTTTAAGTAAGCTCTGTTAACCTGTAGCTTGCAGGGTGTCCACTCTTTAGCCCTTTTACAGCAAGGTAATCCACAGGTTGTAGTTTCATATGGTGCAGAAGGTGCAATCTTCAGAGCGCAGGCTTCAGGAAATGCACATCAAACTTCTCAGGATGGCCCGTTTTGCTTTTTTAGGTTTCAAGCAGCAGATCTGAGAGGCTCTGCCCCTCTCAGATACTTTTTCCAAATTCTCTGGGTCAAGCAGGAGGTCACTCCTGTCTAATGGGGTTTAGTGTACCGCCCCAAGGTCTGAAACTCCCTGCAGAATGTGGCACTATTCTTTTGTCCTTGAGTGCACCAATTCTTCCAAATGCATAATGTCTGATTTTCCAGCAGGGAGAGAAGAGCTGGCTAAACATACCCCAAGGATGGCTAATCTCCATAGTCTCCCCCCCTTGCATCTGCTCATTCCTTCCTTAATCCTAACATCTGGCTGGGTTCAAAAGAGTAGTGTTGTAAATGGCACTGGTGTCTTCCCTTCCTTTGAAGTCCATTGTTTATGACTCCTCCCCATGCTCTGGCATTCCTGTGTAACAGAACACTGCCCTCCCAGCAGAGCTGGTCAACCCTGGGAGCTCTTTATCACCTCTTCAAAGAAGCCTGGCTAATCCATTTAACTCTGACCAATCAGGACCGACCACTGGAAAGCTAAATATGGACTTACAAACAAGAAAGTCTTATATCTTCTTGTTTGTACATTTTAGGAGAAATTCAACAATATCATATTGTTGAGTTTATTAATATGATTCTGGAAAGTTTTTGAATGGTACTTTTAGCCTTCTCCAATCAAGAGTTATTAGTGAATAAATTCCTGCCATGTTAACCTTTGTGGCAGTGGATTTGCAATGGAAAAAATGACCCGGTCCATTTTCCAACACCAGGGCTTATAAAAACATATTTTATATGTACTCTGCCTATATCTACAGGCCCCCACCCCTGATATACCAAGGGGAGACTTTCAGGGTTCTGAATATTCAGACATATTACATATCCTCCCTCCACAGTGCTCCTAGAACCAAAGTAGAGTTTGTGCAGTACTTTATCATAATGTGTGGAGTGCAATGTGCAATTTCACTTAACCCAGGGTATATAAAACTCATTTTATAAGGCTACTCCTTATAAATACCGGACCCCCACCCCTGGGACACCCAGGGGAGACCCTGGGGGTACCTAATATGCCCAAACATGGTAGGTTATCCATTTTTAAGTGCCCCAAACACTAATTTGGGCACAATTTACTTTTTAAAAGCAGTCCTGCAACACAGTGGGGCTTTTAAACTGACCCGGCTTTAGGTTGGGGGATGTGCACAGCCTTATATTAAATGTTTTTATGCATGCTCGAAGGTATCACTCCCCTCCTGGAGTGTGTCTGAATATATCTAAGTGTGGCAGACCTATTGTGTCATAGGTCTCTCACCGGCGGCACTGCTGTGGTGGCTGAATCACATTCAGCAAAAATTCACGTGAATAATTTCCTTAGTCCAATTCACATTTTTATTTCATATTTCAGTTTCATGATTTTAATCCATGTGCGCTTTCATCACGCTTTATATTCCTTATTTAAACAATTCCAATTTCAAATAATCCAATGCATTTCCGTGCATCCAGCACCTTCATCAGGGCAAAATCTAGAACATACAAATAAACAAACTTCAGTATAAAAAGAAAAACAATTGTGGCCACTTTCAATGTTACAATGTTGCAATCATGTTACACTCGTATCCATGCTTTGTAATTCCCTGTTTAAGCTTTGTATTTTACTGGGAAAGCTTGCACTCGGTGGTTGAACCCGTGATTCGTGTAAGTATACACTACTCTCATGTAATACCTCAATACTAAAAAACAGGTCGTGTATGAGCGTTGCGTGGGCGGGTATGTTGCTGGAGTTGTTAAATGGCTAAATGCGCTGCCGTGCGTGCTTGCGAGTTAGTGCTATATGTGCATTTATCTCGGCCGTGGTCGCTCTTACCTCACGGTTGAAGTTTGTATTCTACCATTCCCTCTCCGTGTCAATGCGGATTACAGCCGTCCGCTCTGGTCGGGTGTTTACGTTACGCGCGTTACGCGCCTAGGTTCTGTGAGTGGCTAATGTTTTTTCTCAGTTCTAACTTTATTGATTGACTGCTATATACATTGTAAACATCGGGACCTTTCGTGTAAGTGCTATAGTCAGTACCTGTGTGAAATATTTCAGTGATGTATTCAAACATTAGTAATGGTTAGAATATGTCCATATGCTGCATTTAAACATTATAAATAACATGTAAATTCAACACGGTCATTAAGCCCATTGGGCTTGTAGCTGTTTAGGTGGTATATCCAATAGTTTTCTCGCTTGAGCAAGTTCTTTCGATTTAACGAACACTCCGTCTTTGGAACCACTTCTAGAATACAAGCTTGCAATTGGCTGATGTGGTGTCGTTTTTCCATGAAGTGTGTCGCCACTGTAGATTTAAGGGAACCAGTCCTTATATTGCTCTTGTGCTCATTTAGTCTGATTTTGAGCTTTATCTCTGTTTGGCCCACGTACACTGACCCACACGGGCACTTCAATACGTAGATAATGTTCATTGTGTCGCATGTGGCATTGACTTTTAGTGGAATTTTATGTCCCTTCATGGGATGAGGGATTGTGTTTCCCTTTATTATATTATGGCAATTGCTGCAGTTCATGCATGGGTTGGTTCCTCTGTAAGAGTTCAATGTCTCTGTTTTTTTCGTGTATTTCAACATTTCCCCTAAGTTCCGGCCTCTTGTATGGGCAAATAGTGGTTCCTTATCGAATATTCCTTTGAGATCAGTATCCAGTTTTAACATTTGCCAATGTCTCTTTATGACTTTTTTAAAAAGAGAGCTCACATTAGAGAATTTGCTGACGCACGTGATTCTGTTTTCTGTTTGTTTAGGTTTGCCTGTTAGTAATTCTTCTTGTGGTTTCTGTGAGGCTCTTATTAGCGCTGTCTTGACCGTGGTGCTGGGGTATCCCCTATCCAGGAATCTATGTTCCATGTATTCCAATTTTTTGTGGCATTCTTGTTGATCCGAGACCACTCTCCTGACCCTGAGGAACAGGGAGTAAGGCAGATGAGTTTTGAGTGATTGGGGGTGATGGCTATCGAATTTCTCTTTTCAAAAAAGTCATAAAGAGACATTGGCAAATGTTAAAACTGGATACTGATCTCAAAGGAATATTCAATAAGGAACCACTGTTTGCCCATACAAGAGGCCGGAACTTAGGGGAAATGTTGAAATACACGAAAAAAACAGAGACATTGAACTCTTACAGAGGAACCATCCCATGCATGAACTGCAGCAATTGCCATAATATAATAAAGGGAAACACAATCCCTCATCCCATGAAGGGACATAAAATTCCACTAAAAGTCAATGCCACATGCGACACAATGAACATTATCTACGTATTAAAGTGGCCGTGTGGGTCAGTGTACGTGGGCCAAACAGAGAGAAAGCTCAAAATCAGACTAAATGAGCACAAGAGCAATATAAGGACTGATTCCCTTAAATCTACAGTGGCGACACACTTCATGGAAAAACGACACCACATCAGCCAATTGCAAGCTTGTATCCTAGAAGTGGTTCCAAAGATGGAGGGATCATTAAATCGAAAGAACTTGCTCAAGCGAGAAAACTATTGGATATACCACCTAAACAGCTACAAGCCCAATGGGCTCAATGACCGTGTTGAATTTACATGTTATTTATAATGTTTAAATGCAGCATATGGACATATTCTAACCATTACTAATGTTTGAATACATCACTGAAATATTTCTCACAGGTACTGACTATAGCACTCACACGAAAGGTCCCGATGTTTACAATGTATATAGCAGTCAATCAATAAAGTTAGAACTGAGAAAAAACATTAGCCACTCCGAGAACCTGGGCGCGTAACGCGCGTAACGTAAACACCCGACCAGAGCGGACGGCTGTAATCCGCATTGACACGGAGAGGGAATGGTAGAATACGAACTTCAACCGTGAGGTGAGAGCGACCACGGCCGAGATAAATGCACATATAGCACTAACTCGCAAGCACCCACGGCAGCGCATTTAGCCATTTAACAACTCCAGCAACATACCCGCCCACGCAACGCTCACACGCGACCTGTTTTTTAGTATTGAGGTATTACATGAGAGTAGTCTTTACTTACACGAATCACGGATTCAACCACTGAGTGCAAGCTTTCCCAGTAAAATACAGAGCTTAAACAGGGAATTACAAAGCATGGATACGAGTGTAACATGATTGCAACATTGTAACATTGAAAGTGGCCACAATTGTTTTTCTTTTTATACTGAAGTTTGTTTATTTGTATGTTCTAGATTTTGCAATGATGAAGGTGCTGGATGCACCGAAATGCATTGGTTGATTTGAAATTGGAATTGTTTAAATAAGGAATATAAAGCGTGATGAAAGCGCACATGGATTAAAATCATGAAACTGAAATATGAAATAAAAATTTGAATTGGACTAAGGAAATTATTCACGTGGATTTTTGCTTTTAAACTGACCTCATGCTCAGCAGTGCACATATGGAAGTGCAGAAAGGGCTGCTGGCCTCTAACTGCCATGCCCTATTATATGCTAGGGACTTACAGGTAGTTTCAATCCCCCTGCCCTATTATATAGTAGGGTCCTATAGGGTAGGTCATGCCAATCACAGGGGTACCCCAACCCATAGTGTACCCTAGTGTATATAGGAGTTTTCACTGTATTCTAAATGTCTTTCAGCACTGCACTGGCCATGGGCCTGGTTAGGCAGAGACCAGGGTCAGTCAGAGTCAGTTACCACCAATACCAGTAAGCAAAATGTTGGGGGGTGCCCAGGGCACAGGATGACTTTGCAACAATGGGATAGGATGGAACATGGATAGAGGCACAGGATGACTTTGCAACAATGGGATAGGATGGAACATGGATAGAGTAATGAAGGGGCTAGGAGGAATGTGTGCACAGAAGAATAAATAGAGGAGACGTGAAGAGGAGGTGAATCGTGAAGGAAGAAGGAGCTGAATCATGCATTATGTATGTATGTTGTAATATACTCATGTATCACAGTAGCTTTTACACCACTACCATCTGATTATCCCACGCCAAGTGCTTTGATTTTTACCATATGCTCATGTTAAAGGACAGAGGTCCAACATTCCTACGAGTCAAAAACACCTGTACCTTTCCTATCTTGGGATCAGTGGAGGCTATCATTGTTCTTTTTGAAGCAATTCATTTACCAAATATGTAATGTACAGTGGGGCTGTATATTTGGTGCCTGGTAAGATAATCAGTAACGATAAGTTTGAAGAGCAGGGTTGAGAGAGAACATGCTGGCATAGAGAATAATCATTTACAATGTTTGTAGCATGAGATACCATTTAGAAAGAGTGAATGATTAAAAGGCTTCACTAGATAGCATAATATGTTACATCTATCTAAAATGATGTCAAATCCACTAACTTTCTTACAATGAAATGTATCAAACGTTCTCCAGACTGCACACCTCCGAACACAAACCAGAGCAATAATAAACCCAGGCTCTATCACACTGTCTTTTAAAAATATAAGCTCATAACCAATGCATAAAAGGTAATATTTTTTAGCAACTCCCATGCCTTTGCTACATTGCAGAAAATAGCATTATTGTCATTGTATCTATATAGTGCTTACTACCCCTGATGAGGCGTGTGCCACTTTACAGTGAGTGCTTGAAGAACACTTGATGGACAAAATGCAGAACAATGTCATACTTTCAACCCAGTACAGAGATCTGTGCCAAAATCCATCTTTTTTGCTCTGGACTGGAAACACGCCTCCTAGGACCGATTTTTGGGATTTCACCCCTCATCAGCAAGGATAGCTTGACTCCAGTGGCATGGAGAGCACGGGACCCATGTCTTGGCATTCCCGTCCCACTCTGGGTGACAAGTGCAAAAAGAACAGTTGATGGACAGAATGCAGAACAATGTCATGCATTCGACACAGTACAGAGACCTGGGCCAAAATCCATCGTTTTTTTATCCCCATGCCATTCCAGTTTTAACCGAGCCATATGCAAATCAGTCTTGACCCTGGTCCAATTGGAACACTCCAGCCCGAACTGCCAGGCCAGGTCCTCCCTGTACTGGAAACAAGCATCCTAGGACTGGTTTCGGGGTTTCACCCCTCATCAGCCAGGATAGCTTGACTCCAGTAGCATGGACCGCACGGGACCCACGTCTGGGCATACCCATCCCTCTCGGGGTGACAAATGCAAAAAGAACAGTTGATGACCAGAATGCAGAACAAGGTCATACATTCAACCCAGTACAGAGAACTGGGCCAAATTCCATTGGTTTTTTTTCTCCCCATGCCATTCCAGTTTGAACTCAGCCATATGCAAATCAGTCTTGAGCCTGTGCCCAATGGGAGCAGTCCAACCCAAACTGCCAGGCCAGGTCCTCTCTGGACTGGAAATACGCATTCTGGGACTGGTTTCAGGATTTCACCCCTCATCAGCCAGGATAGCTTGACTCCAGTGGCATGGACCGCACGGGACCCACGTCTGGGCATACCCATCCCTCTCGGGGTGACAAATGCAAAAAGAACAATTGATGGTCAGAATGCAGAGCAATGTCATACATTCAACCCAGTACAGAGATCTGGGCCAAAATCCATTGTTTTGTTATCCCCATGCCATTCCAGTTTGAGCCCAGCCATATGCAAATCAGTCTTGACCCTGCACCCAATGGGAACAGTCCAGGCCGAACTACCAATCCAGGTCCTCTCTGGACTGGAAACAAGCCTCCTCAGACCGATTTTGGGATTTCACCCCATATCAGCCAGGATAGCTTGACTCCAGTGGCATGGAGAGCACGGGACCCATGTCTGGGCATTCCCATCCCACTCTGGGAGACAAGTGCAAAAAGAACAGTTGATGGACAGAATGCAGAACAACGTCATGCATTCAACACAGTACAGAGATCTGGGCCAAAATCCATCATTTTTTTTATCCCCATGCTACTCCAGTTTTAACCCAGCCATATGCAAATCAGTCTTGACCCTGGTCCAATGGGAACACTCCAGCCCAAACTGCCAGGACAGGTCCTCTCTGGACTTGAAACAAGCATTCTAGGACCGGTTTCGGGTTTCACCCCTCATCAGCCACTATAGCTTGACTCTAGTGGCATGGAGAGCACGAAAGCCACATCTGGGCATAGCCATCAATCTCGGGGTGACAAATGCAAAAATAACAATTGATGGATATAATGCAGAGCAATGTCATACATTCAACCCAGTACAGAGATCAGGGACAAAATCCATCGTTTTTTTGCTCCCCATGCCATTCCAGTTTGAACCCAGCCATATGCAAATCAGTCTTGACCCTGCTCCCAATGGGAACAGTCCAGCCCAAACTGCCAGGCCTGATCCTCCCTGGACTGGAATCATTCAGTAAATCAATCAGGGGTTTGTAAAGTGCTACCAACCCGCAAGGGTCTCAAGGCGCTGGGGGGGGGGGGGGGGGGGTAGCTCTGGATCAGTCAAAAAGCCAGGTCTTGAGGTCCTTCCTGAACGTGTGCAGGGTCGGGGAGCATCTGGTGTTCACTGGGAGCTCGTTCCAGGTCTTGGCCACGATGTAGGAGAAGGCTCTCCCGCCTGCCCTGGTTCTGTGTATGCGGGGGTCCTTGGCCAGGGCGAGGTTGGCGGAGCGGAGGTTCTTCTTGGCTACGTGGAAAGAGACTCTCTCATTGAAGTATTTGGGTTCGATGTTGAGGGACTTGTAGGTGTGGGTGAGGAGTTTGAAGGTGACCCTCTTCTCAACTGGGAGCATATGGAGGTCTCGTAGGTGTTGGGTCATGTGTTTGTGATGCGGTGTCCTGAGTATGGGTCTGGCTGGGGCGTTCTGTATGGTTTGGAGTTTGTGTAGAAGAGTTCTGGTGATTCCAGCGTAAAGGGCATTACCGTAGTCTAGTCTGCTGGTTATGAGCGCGTGGGTGACGGTCCTTCTGCATTCGGGGGGATCCATTTGAAGGTCTGGCAGAGGATGCACAGGCAATTGAAACTGGTGGGGGCGACGGTGTTGATCTGGCAGTTCATGGAGAGGGAGGAGTCGAGGGTGATGCCAAGGTTTCGAGCATGGTCTGTAGGGGTGAGTGGATTTCCGAGGGTGGAGGGCCATAGGTGTTGTCCCAGGCAGAGGTGCAGGTCCTGAGGATGAGGACCTCAGTTTTCTCTGAGTTGAGCTTCAAGCTGCTGTCTTTCATCCAGGCTGCGACGTACTTAATTCCTTCATGGAAGCAGATTCTGGTGTCTTCGGGATTCTTCGTGAGCGAGAGGATGAGCTGGGTGTTGTCTGCGTAGGATACTATGCTGAGCCCATGCTGAGTGATGATGGTGGCGAGGATTGACATGTAGATGTTGAAGAGCGTGGGGCTGAGCGTGGATCCTTGGGGTACTCCGCAGTTGATATTGGTGGGTTAGGAGAGGAAGGGATGGAGTCTGATCGTCTGGGTCCTGCTGGAGAGAAAGGATTGGATCCAGTTGTGGGCAGTTCTTTGTATACCTGTGTTGTGGAGTCTGGCTGTGAGTATGCTATGTGAAAGGGTGTCGAAGGCTGCGGAGAGATCTAGAAGGATGAGGGCTGCAGTTTGTCCCTGGTCGAGTAGCATGCTGATGTCGTCAGTGGCAGAGAGGAGGGCGGTCTTGGTGCTGTGGTTGCTGTGGAATCCAGACTGGGAGGCGTCTAGGAAGGAGTTCACTTCGGTGAAGGCTGTCAGCTGCTCGTTCACATGTCTCTCAGTGACTTTGGCCACGAAGGGGAGGAGGGAGATGGGTCGATAGTTTTTCAGATCCAGTGGATCTGCAGTTGGCTTTTTGAGAAGGGATTTAACCTCCACCCACGTCCAGTCATCGGGTAAGATGCCGGATTTTAAGGAGGTGTTGATTATCTGGCCTAGTTCGGGTGCAATGGTGGCTGTGGCCCTCTGGAATATGTACGGTGGGCAGGTGTCGATTGGGGTTCCTGAGTACGTTTTCTTCATGGTCGTGGTGATATCTTTGACGGTAGTGGGATTACAGGTCCTGATGGCTGGCTTATCAGTGGTGGTGACAAGGGGGGTGGTGTCTGGCGTCTGTATGCTGAAGTTGTCCTAGAGGGCCTTGATCTTCAGGTGGAAGTAGGAGCTGAGATTGTCACAGAGTTCCTAGGAAATAAGCATCCTAGAACCGGTTTCGGGGTTTCACCCCTCATCAGCCAGGATAGCTTTACTTCAGCGGCATGGAGCGCTTGGGACCCACGTCTGGACATACCCATCCCTCTAGGGGTGATAAATGCAAAAAGAACAATTGATGGACAGAATGAAGAACAATTTAACAATTTCTACTATACCACTGGATGAGAAAAATCATGGCATTTCTGGCTGGGCTGTTCCCATGAGGCACAGGGTAAAGACTAATTTGCATATAGCTGGGTCTGAGCTGGGGTGGCGAAGAGAGCTAAAGAACGATGATGGATTCAACACAGATCTGTGACGGGGTTGAGTGTTTGTGGTTTCTTTGTTCGCCCGAAGTTGGCAGGGTATGCCCAGACGCGGGTCCCTTGTTCACTTTGCCACTGGATTCAAGCTAGTCTGGCTGATGAGGGTTGTTACCCCAAAACCGGTCCCAGGATGCTTGTTTACGGTCCAGGGAAGACATGGCTTGACAGTTAGGGCTGGACTATTCCCATGAGGCACAGGGTCAAGACTGATTTACATGTAGCTGTGTCTTAAGTGGGGTGACTAAGTAAGCTAAAGAACGATGATGAATTCAACCAAGATCGGTGACTGCCGGTGAGTTTTTGAAAAGATTCAGCACTCCTTCCATAATCTTCTTGTGTTTACTTTATAGTAAATAGCATGTTACTCCAGAACCCAAGGTTAGTGCCAGTTACAACTATAAACAAATATCTTCTAAGACATCCCCAATCCATACTATACAATCTGTACCTTTTCCCACACCTCTTTATCACAGTCCCTGCATGTGTACATGATCAGCTCCACTCCTGTACTTTCATTCTGACCAACATTGCCAGGAAATAATCATCCATAAAAATGTATTTAATTTGCACACTTTCTACATTGACTTCAAATTCGAATCCACCCATGAAGTTCTACAATTTTGTTCCTTTGCACCTCTTCTCTGGCCTTTAATTTTCTGTTTAGGTGAATTATGCTTGCACCTTTGTCACTAATATGATTCATGACAGTAGTCATGCTGTAGTTCACAATCTTTTTTGATCAATACAACTAAACCAGATAACATGTCACTGTTATCTGTGCTCTCAGAGTGACCTGAAAAGGCACCAACTTCCAACAATACATCACATTTAATGGAGAAAATATGAATTTCTATGTGATTCACATGATTTCAAACAAGATTTCTTGCTGTGATAGAGCACGGAGTGTCATGTGACAAATTATAAAATCACAACAGACATGTTAACCATTAATGTAGTATGGCTGCCGGCATCATGCGGAAATAAACATGTTTTATTGCAGTGTCTTATCTAATGTCTCATAGTTATATAATTGCTATAAAATAAAAATTATGTTTAATAAACACACAATTAACCTCATGTTCCGAGACAAACATAATTTGCATAATAGAACGTCGTTAACAATGCTGTCAGTGAGAAAAGAACCCGTGGCGAGCTGTAATTCATTAAAATGACCGCTCACTATCATTTAAAAAAAAATCGTATATTTTGTAAGGACAAAATCCAAAATGTGAAATTCAGAATTCTTCTGCTTAAGAGGCTGGCGCTGTAATTTTGAAATAGTAGGGTTCTTTGTTCCCCTTGTTCGCGCCATATTTTCACGAGTGACCGCTACCGGGCTTTTAAAGACAATTAGTGCACCTTTGTAATCCAATCTTTGTTCTAAATTTGTGCCAGGTAGTGTAATGAACACGCAAAGCGTATGATAGCCAATAATCTATTGTAATCGATTCAAACGACCGCCAAATACAAAATAAACCGCATAAAAAGTATATTATGTGGATGCATTATCATATGTCGCGCCAACGGTGCCATGTGACTGTCACAGCCCGAACTTGAACTCACACTTTCTCCTTTATTGGCACTACCTACCTACAGCAACTTAACTATATATACATTGCAGAAATAAACGAATAGCACTGACTACAAGAGAAGCATACTCACAGCATTTGATGAAGTGATAATGAGACATCCTTTCATCTCAAGGAGCACCCTCGTGCCACGGGTTTGAATGGTCTCTTCAGCTACGCACCCCAGACTTGCATTATTCAGGCACCTCCTTCCTCAGGTATCCGGTTCACCTGAGAATGCATTATTGAAAACAGCTGTTGTTCCGGTTTTCTTCTTCTTTTCAGAACGGCCCGAGCTCCGTTGGTAAAGGGAAACCTCCGGGTGCCCTAGACCATGACGGCGGCACGTGCCGCTGGAGCGCACTTGATTGGCACTGTCCCTAAGCCGACATCCCAGGGAACGGTGCGAATTAATTGGCGCGTAGACACGTCCCTCCACGCGGAGGTGTGCTGCTGCACTGCGGCTCGCGCCACCCTGCCTGCTAATGGTTTTCCAGCTGCTTGCCAGCGGAATCCTACTAGGCTAAACTACTTGAGCGGGCGTGAGTGAATTACAAGTGCAAAGACCATGCGTGTAGTTCGTTCAAAAACTTTATTCAGCAAGAAAAACTGCCATAAAAGTATAATAAAATGATCATACGTAATAAAATACAATTCCAATGAAATTCAATAGATAAAACCTTTCTATAATATCAGCTCAGTAAATCATCTAATGAGTTAAGTACTAAATAGGAAAGAATATGCCCTATACAGTATCTAAGCCAATACAGTTCTTTAAATGAATAGATTTCAAGATAAAAAAGGGTAACATTAAAACACAAAATTATCATTTAGTGCAAACAGGTATGTCAATGCATCTTTGTTAATGCTTATCATCTGTGCAATGAAAAGAGGTTTCAGATGTCTGCATTACAATTCCTTATAAAATGTACTAAACAAGTTAATGTGTTGTGTGCATTATTTACTCATTCCGTCACAAAGGCAAGGAGTCTTATCAGAGGGGCGAGATTTCATCTTAAGAAATGCTCCCAAATGGCGAGCCATATGGGATCTAAATCTAGTCAGAACGTACCGATGTTGTATATTGTTAACATACGTCAAATACTCCTGCCAGCCCTCCCGTTCCATCAAAGACATGTAGAAAGCAACCATGTGTGTCACTTGGGCACATTGTCCACAAGTTGTTTTCAACTGTAATTTTTAGATCGAGCCTTAACCAGCGTGCATGCGGTGCTCTGGCGATTTGCTGTGGTAGAGTATGGAAGAGAAGCCCCGCCCTCTCTCTGCCCATATTTTTCATTGGCTTCTCTCTTCGTCCTTCGTAAATGCTGGCTTCTGATACAGTAATTGGCCTGTTAGTCCCTCCTTAGTACAGCCTTGTCTTCATTTGTAACCTTCCATGGTTACTGGTTGCGACGCAGTATGTTTACTTTTGCCCGAAAGCAATATTTTTTTAATGAGTTTCTGGTCCTGTAGGTATGCCAATTTACTCAAAAGCAAAAGGTTCTCTACCTGTTTAACTCAATGGGTGCAAAAAATCACGGATTATAAAAACATTACCAGTGTATATCTCAGGTTAATAGTGACACCACAACAGGAAAAAGGAAATTATCAAAAAAGCTTTTTATTATATATCAGTCATATGATGCATAACATTATTTAAATGAAAATATCCAGTCACATCCCAGAGCACATTCACTCAAACCTCAAGAATACCTTCTCATAAACTCACATTCTCACACGCCTAATAATATCGGACATACAACAAAATACAATCTACATGTACATAAATAGAAACCCCCTAATAGATCTAAGGTTACATGTGAGGCCTAACAAAGAATGTAGACATGCCTCAAGATGAAAAAAACATATCAAAACATCAGAAACAATAACACAATAAAGTAATAAGAATAAATAGATTAAAGAACAAATGGGGGAATTTGTTTCTATCAAAACTATTCCAACGTGTGGAATCCAGCGCCGACGCATGTTTCGGTGTTAGCCCCCAATTTGGGTGTCACCTTCCTCAGGGCGCAAGAGTCAGCTAGACAAAAAATAGTGTGATGTGCCTTAAACGAAATAATTGGAGCACAATCAGTAAGGTGGAGGTATCAGGTGAAATGAACAAATGCTGGGCCAGTCATCAAATGCGGTTGTTCAAATAAATCATTCTGTATTAGATCCACAGCAGAAACAATTGTAGAAGAGTGGAGAGCGTAGCAAGTACGGCCGGGGCTGCTGCCGTATGAATATGATAACAACAATTTTTGGGAAGAAGAGCTGTCGGGTTGCAGGCTAGGATCAGTTGTTCACACCATTTTCCTTTAAAAGACACGTCCAAGCCTTATATCTGACCACCTTTATCTAGCCAACAGGGTAACACAGTGGCATATTTTTCATATTAGCAGCACGAGTACCCAACAAGTCCAGACATGCCATAGAAGATCAAAACAGACGATTTGCTGCGATACCCACAAGCAATATCGGTAGGTTTGTGACAAAGAGAACTGATAGCAGTTCGGACATACCAGAGTCAACAACCAGACAAATTAATTGTGTTTTTAATTTCATTTGAAACAGGTAGAAAATCTACAGCAATTGCATTTTGCAACCGAAGCTGGTACGTAAGGTGTGAATGATCCAGGTTACACACCATTTTAACCTTTAAAGTTTATACACTAAAAACAGATATATTATTATCCCCCACACAGATTTAACAATGTCCGACCCCAATTCTATCCCGCCCTGATGAAGACCTTTGTATAAAGTGATGGTCCCACATCTATAAGGTCAAAACGCGTTGGCATCATTTAGCGGTCCAGAGCTAAAGAAGACACCAAGGGACGCTGCTTGATTTAGCTAGTAGACTCACACTGACAAGTTGCATAATAGTCTCTGACCCCTATCAGGACCTTACATATAGAGAGTGCCTAGAACAAAGTGGGATTCAGTTTTGGCACGAAAAGAGTAGGACACCAAATGATTTGGGGAAAACATATAGACATAGGCGATTCCCCAGACACAAATGTAGCAACTCACAGCAATGTTTGAAGTGAATCAAGATACATTACGATGTATGGGAAAATCAAACCTATAATAGTTTTTTTCTGTGTATTAATGTTTCAATAATGTTGTTTGTTGTCCCGTAAATTCAGGTACTGTATATATGTGTTGTGTACATCTGTGATGCTCACTACAAAATATTGATGAGATCTCTATGTACTTGGTGAAGGGACACTTAAATCTTAAAAAGTTTTTGGATGGAAAAAAGAAGCATTTAGTATGAAACCACAGAGTCAATAAAAGGGACATCTGGGATCGAAAATTTAGGGTGATTTATGGTGTCACATGTAACACTGCTTTTGAAATATTTGATCTTAGATTCTGGCCTCTGTCCACCTTAACTGAATCATTCCCTGTTGCTTGATATCCAGCATCAAGGTTCAAGGCACTCGCAATTTGAGAATTCGCAATTATTTGCAATTTAATTTGCGATTCCTTAAATGCAATGCAAGAACCACTTTAGAATAGCGATTTCGCTAATAGGGGGCGCAAATTAGGATGAAGTTGAACTTGATGGTAATTTGCAAAATACTTTGAAAAATGCACTTTAGTGCATTTTTCAAAGTTTCATATTGCGCGCACACATGCCCTTGGGGCATGTGTGTGCGCAATTGGGTGTGCATCACTATTTCAGGGGTCATTTTGACACCCTTTAAGTTGCATGCGCAATTTGATTTGCGAGTACCTATTGGTATTCGCAAATTGCGCATGCAATCTCCCGTTCATTCCTATGGGCCTGTAGGCCCATAGGAATGAATGGGGAGCCATTCCTTAAGTGCGAGTCGCAATTTGCGAGTCACAATTAAGGAATTTGTAGGAATCGCTATTTTGCCAGCGATTCTTACATGCATAGACATTTGCGCTTCCTTATTAGCGAATCCTTATTTTTCACTAATAAGGAATCGCAAATGGCATGTTTGATGCATGTGCATGTATGTTTCCTTCATCCAGATTTTGGAGAAGTTGTTATGTAATTTTGATGCTGTGCGCAGAGTAAACACTGCCGTCTCACAGCACACCCTCGGACACCTAAGGGCCGGAGCTTCGTGTGCGACCATCTATGCTGCTCATCCCAGCCTGCACCAGGCTGGATCCGGCCGTTTGTCTTTCAGCACCAAATGGGTGACTGCTGCCCTCACCCTGAGCTCAGGTCACATGGGACGCCCTTTACTGCTTTGTGACTCATCTCCTACTGCTACATGTGTGCATCCTACTGCCCTACCATACAGGCAACACCACACTCAGCTCCGACACCCACACTGACCACAGCGTGACCCCACAAACTCGGATTGCAGCAGTATCACGTCCTATCAGCCAACGTGTCATCAGTGTACATGTTTGCATTTCTCTGATTGTTTCTACGCAAATGTATGTTTCTCATTCAATTAACAGAAAGACAGCTACCCATCTATCCACACAGAGCCGAAATCTGACTGACCCGCGCAATCTAGCAAGGACGCCTACACTTACACTCACGGACGCACACAATTACACACAGACAGGGATGCACACGCTTATACGTATACACACGCCGATACTCATAGGCACACAGAATTTCTCTCCCATACACAAATACTTGCATGCATGCATACATACATACATACACACAGACATGCCCACTTTAACATATAGACAGGCTCACACTCACAGGCACACAGAATATCTCCCACCCTCACGTACACTTGCATACATACATACATACTTGCATTCACTATGTACCTAGCATGCCACAAGGATAAGGAGTTTAATTGATGATGTCAACTTGAAGTAGTCTCGGTGTAGATAATAAAAGAGAGTCCAAAGAGCAGCAGAGGGAAGACATTGGCGTGTCTTCAGATTATTCAATATAAATTAAATACTGTTTTGTGCCTGTGGATTGTGCACTATTGTACAGTTGTCTATAGAGACCAGTTGCAGTTGTCTATAGAGACCAGGCTTGGCTATTTATTCTTTGATCTACATTTGTCGTAACACAAGTGGGCGATTGGCGCCTAGAATCTGGGTTCTGCCAGTCTGTTGACTCCCAATTCTGAAATAAATACAGTGCTTAATTTGCTGCCACTTTTTAGAGCAAAGTATGTAACCTTAGCCATGGTGTAATTAGTGCAGCAAGTGTTGTGTACCTGTACAACAATTAAGACTGTCTTACTTACCTGCGGACCAGGTCACATTTGGCATACTTGCATTAGGGCACACTACCCTGTTGCAATGCCACTTGGACTTAACATAATTCCTCACTTTAGTTGTGATTATATTTCAGTCAAAATATTTTGCGCAATTTTAAACACTGTGCGTTTTGAAAACCAATCCATTCAGATTAAACTAGATTATTTAAAACCACAACTGTCACGTCAAACCCCTCTAGCCCTCACGCAGTTCAGCTCGATAGTTCATAACAGCTCGTTCTATTATTATTTATATTATGTTATATTTGCTGTTCACTATCGAATTCTCCAAATATTGAAAGCTAAAATGATTTGAATTTATGCGTGTTTGAGACTTGTTTTTTCTCCTAGTATTTATTTTACTCGATCGTACATTAGGTAAAACGATTTGTAGCTTCATAGCCGCATAGTTAAGATTTTATATATGGAGATCATGCAAGTAATTATTCATTTTTTTAATTTGGAAGAGCTGTTTATTGTTTGCTATTTGTTTGTCATCTATTGAACCAAATTAGCTGTATTTGCTATAAGGATTAAGGACTGTCATAATCAAATATAGGTATTTTTAGACTTTCTCTTATATTATTATTTTTTGTTTGTTTTATTGATTGTAGCATTAATGGCTCATGCTGAAAACAATAAATATATATGATTGATATTATTGCTAGCAGCACTTCATGTTCACTTCAGGGACATTTGTGCCTGGATTTATGATGGGAAAAAACAGAACTACAAATGTCAGATTGTAAATGGCTACAGGATAAAAAGCCAAATGAGGCTGAATGTGTCATAAGCCACACTATTGCACTTCACAGGGCCCCAGGTGTGTAACTTCAGGTAAATTGTATCTCAATCAATACTATTTCTTTCTTAGCCACAAATGCAAGAGTCAAACCAAGACAATGTCTCACACTAGGTATGATGCAAGTTACTTGGGCCTATCTGTAAAGGCGTTTCGGAGTACGTAAAGAAGTACACACCTTTAGTACTATTCATAATGCACTCATACATGCCTCTGTGAACTGCCCATGAATTATCTAATATGGGAATAACGTGGAATATTTAGAGAATAATAATATAAATTAGTGCAAAAAGAAACAACTGTGCCCTCTTTCACTTTTACTAATAAGCTAAAATTCCATTCTGCTTGATTAGTTAAAATCTTTGCAAATGCATAACAAAAAAAGATTCCCATTGTACACAATTAGATAAAATTTTACTAATAGGGAGTTGTACTTTTCAGGGGCAACTTACAAATACTTGTAAGAGGGCATAAAAGATGAATCATGAAGTGCTACTAACTCTACTTATAAATGTTTTTGTGACATTGAGCCAACAGCTCTGGCTATAATACTTTAGATGAAATAAATGTGGCATAATAAAGGAGGTTGTTCATGAATAGGCACACTGATAGATCTGAATTTACCCATTTATTATTACAATGTGAATATCAAATGATATGCTATCACCACAGGCTGAAGGAAATACTGAATAATGTCTCTCAGATTGTTCTAAAATGAATTCATAGAGAAACCAATTTAGCCCCTACCGGAGACTTAGTTAATATAAGTATTTGTTGCTGCACAGATGTAAAGCCATGTGTGCAATTGTTATGGTTAAATCAAATTATTTAAAACTACTGCACAAGAAAAAACAACTGGCATAAACCACACATGCAAATATGCTGAATGTAATTACTGTGGTGCCATTTGACAAATATTCACCAAACGTGTAAAAAATGTCACACCCCTCTACCCTGCACAGTCCTCCTACATAGCTGGACTTTTCATGGCCCTATTTTGACCTGTCCCCACCCTTCTTGGACCCAGTGGTGCTCCCAGCTTCTAAGATGCCATTCTGGGTTTTCACCAGCTTCCTAACCCACACACAACACTATAGTGCCAATCATTATGGCTTTTCACATAATTAAATATAGTCAGCTTGCTGCTCTAGCAAGCAAGGCAGGTACTGAATGGGCATAGGCAGATGTACTACATGTGTGAAATCAAATTCCATTGATTCTCTTTCTGTTAAGCCTCTTCTTAATATTCATCCAGCTTGAAGACAGTCTTTCAATATACCAAAGCCACAACAAACGGAAATGGTGAAGCTTGTTTTAGCCTTTACTTTCTGTTAGTTGTTGCTTGCCTATTTAATTACAGGGATAGTAATAAAAAAAACAAAAAACAAAAGGCAAATGAAAATCAGACAAGGATTAGGTATTCTGGCCTGGCATGATCCAAATGGAGATCTCTGCGATCTGCAGAAGTTTTTATTGGTTGGAAAACATCTCTAATCCTATAACTAGCAGAAAAAGAAATTTCAGAGGACAATTATTCATAACATTTTCTTAATCAATAAAATCACCTGTACAGTACAAAATTGACTCAAAACCTGCCGCCCCTCCCACAAACATTGTGCCCTACTGAAGCCCATCCATGAAACTTTGTTTGACAGTATGTATAAAGCGTGCTATTTCTACTGCCACATCAAGGTAGCACATTTGAGACAATACCTCTATTGCCTTCAACATTTGTGGTGCTCTGTATTTTAAAAACAAGGGTCTTGAAAACTTAATGTGGTTGGAAATGTAAAAATCATAGTCCATAAGTAAATGCCACTAAGAGTATTTTACATTCAATGGGCATGGGCAGAGTCCATTACCATCACCGATCATATTACACCGGTTGTGAGATGAATAAACTGGGTTACATCCCACTCTTACCCTTAAGATTTTGTTCTGCAATATGGGATCAGGTATCTGGCCCAGGTAAGGAAAAACTGGCGCATGGCCAAGTGTGTTTAGTGAGAAGCTGATACACATCTTCTTTCTCATAAAAGCCAAGCCAAGAAACCCAGCAACATTTTCCACCGATTCTTTCAATGCTTGTTTACTAGGAAAAGTGGACCAAGCCCACTGACAATGCTTATTTTTGAGATCCCTTAACCTTTTACTTGTGACCCTTGTCCACCTTCCTACACTGCCTTGGATCTCATCCCAACACTGTTTGGACAGCTTTGAGGCTTCACTATCCACCAAAAGCATATTGAAAATCTTAAGATGCCAGACAGGTTCCAGGAAATCAGATTAAATGTCATCATCTTACCCAAGACAATGGTACCTGGTGGCAGCAGCCTTTTAAGAACTGCCCCCTCCAACTAATCCCAATCCCAAGATGGGTCGATGGCAAGTCCCTCAGCTCCATACAGCCACAAGGGGCTAAATTCCCTTCGTAGTCCTTCAATAAGGGAGTTACGGCCAAACTTCCATATTTCCAATTAAATCCGATCAGGCAACAGGATTGCAATATGGACCTCTGCTTGATACAACTCATGAGTGTCTGGTTTTTAATTTCCTGTGGAACGACAGGCCTAGGAATTTATAGGAATTCACTATTTCCATCTCTCGAGCATACAGGTACCATTTAAGGCTTTGTACCTTTTTTTCTGAAGACCAACAACTTGGCCTTCTCCAGATTAATTTTCAACATGTTCTTTTTCCAGTATGCTTCATGGGAGTCTAGTTTTCTCTGCAGACCAACTGGAATGTAATTCAGAGGAACCAGATCATCTGCATATAGCAGTCATGAGATATGCTGATTATCAACTTTAGAAGAAATTCCTTCACTTGAATTGTAGATGTTGGAAGGTTTGCTAGAAATAAACTAAAAGCAAGGGGGCTAAGACACACACCTATTGAAGGTCATTGATGGAAACCTTTTGAGATAGCCTACCTGATTTATCTAGCTTTAACTATGCCCAATTATCTGTGTGAAAGTGTGTAATTCTTTAAAGAGGTCTGTTGTGATCTTCCAGGCGACATGTTTTCTCCATAGGAGTTCCCTATCCACTGATTCAAAGGCTTTCCCAAAGTCAATAAAACAACAACATTACCTTTGGTTCACATCCAGGGCCTTCCGAGTAATAGCCAAGAGAGCAAAGCAACTTCTGGGGTTGAGTGTCTTTTCTTAAATCCTCCTTGCTCAATCAATATTTTTTTATGTTCAGAGGCCCAGTCCCCAAGCCATGACAAAATAACTTTTGAGAAAACCTTAACCGAGATGTCCAAGAGGCTACTCAGTCTGTAATGTGAGGAATCCCAACCATTCCAACTTTTTAATATGGGTTTTACTATTGACCCCTTCCATGACGGGCAAAGTGTCCTGTTGAAGCTATCAAGCTGAACAGGAGAGAATAATCCCTTGCCCACTAGTCCATATTAGATTTCATTATCACTGCCGGGATATTGTCTGGGCCTGCAGCTTTTGAAAGAGGAATCCGATCAATTACAGCTCTTACCTCTTTTACTGAGAACTAGGTAGGTGGGAGTTTCTTAACAGCATTACATTTAGGCCTGACTGAAATGGTAAGGCTACCACACAGATCAGCCAAATACGCTACCCATGTATCCTCAGGAATCATACATACTAGAGTGCTACCATTAGGGATGCTAAATTAATTTACTTTTGTCCAAAACACTTGCTAATCCCCCAATTGAACAATCATCTGCACCTCATCCCACTTGCTACGACAGAAGGGGATTTTTTTAATCCATGACTGAAAGAGACTATTTTAACTTTCATCAGTTCTCTGCATTGGCACTTAAGCGTGGCCAACTCCTGGTTTAAACCACCTGCTGGGCGGAGCCTGGCTTGTTTGGTTGTCCATTTCACTAAGCATTTTATTTGCTTACAGGCTGGATCAAACCAACTCTTCCCTTTAACATAACAAATTGCCTGGACCCACCACCTCTGATGTTTACAGATATGCAGTCTAATAAATTGATCAAGATCTCAATAAACCACAAAATTCTGTTCTCATGACTCACGGAGAAAACCTCTGTGTTTTCTATTATTGGTATGTTGCTAAAAGCTGAAGGTGGGAGGCCGAGACAAGTTGTGAGCCTCCGTGGGTAAGATACTTCCTGAGCCTCTATGGGTAAGATAATCCTATAATGATTACCCACATTGGTGATAGAAAAGAAAGTTATGTACTGATTGGAAAGTTAATATCATTTACACTAAACCAATCACTAAATTACTTTCACAGTTTTTAATAAACATTACTTAGAATTTTTAAAAACATTTCAAGATGCCTAGTTGAAATAATGTGTGCCGAAAGGAGGAATAATGTCTAACTTGTTTAGCAGATAGACGAAATATTAGAAGGAACCATAGCTCAGATTGAAACAATTAAAGCTTAGTTGTTTTAAAAGCTTGCTTTTCGTTGATCAGTCTTTATTAAAGACAGGACTGATGCAACATTTTTATTATGCTAGCAAAATCTCGAGGATTGAACAAGTATTTAATGAGTCATTTTATTTAGTATTTCACACAGTTCATCAGAGTGGATGATTCTTCTTTCAGCCCATTAAAACACTGAAGCCATAATGTTGAATCCCAAAGATTTTGATTAATGCTCCAAACATCAAAATCAAGCCTGGCCAGCGTCTTTCGTCCATAAGAGGACTTCATCAGGGATATGTATTTTCTTCAACCTATCTCATTCTTCGTCCTACATAGTGCATGTTGACCAGCAGAGCTGAGGACCACATGGCTGGTATTTCCCAAGTGGGCCCTAAGAAATTGTATTAAAAAATACAATGCGTAATCATCCCAAAGATTTTGTGGCAATTACGTGGCATGTTTTCTCACAGGATTTGTTGGGATTCAACATTATGGCTCCAGTGTTTAAATGGACTGAACGAAGAATAATCCACTCTGAGGAACTGTGTGAAATACTATATACAATGACGCATTAATTACTTGTGTGACACGCTAGAGGCTCTCTATGGTGGTTTGGATTGCGTTTCAATAGTTCAGGGTTCATTAGCAGTAGAACTCTAAGAGGTGAAGCACTACCCCCTTTTTTTCTTTGATTGTGTGACTATTATCACTTGTACGGTCCTTAAGGGCCAATAATGCTCTTCCTGGAGGTTTTTGTAGCCCTACTGATATTTATCTGCATTGTATACCTCAGTTTCCATGGAAACATTTAATATAGGAAGTGTTACCTTCACCCGTTAAATAGCCCCACCCTAATGTAATTGTATTTACTGGGTATGCTAACTGCCACTCCTATTCTTAATCATTCAGAATTGACCCATAAGTATTGCTTTTTATTTGAAAATAGAATCCAGATTTTCACATTGCAAGGAAACAACAGCAATTTGTCAAAGCCCACAAGGATTCACTCATGTTTTGACAGATGCTGGAAGCCACAGGCATGTTATCTTCCACATATAAGACACAGTACAAACGAAGTAATTGGAGACAAGAAATGAAGGCAAGTGTCTAAAGGATTTTATATACTTTGCTTGTAGTTAAGTACTAGAGACACCAGGGAGTGTTTGAAAGGGTCACTGCAAGGAACCCAGGCATTCCCCTAACTGTGCTTCATTGATGCATAACACTGTGTTCTTTAATGTTTGGTGGCCAAGTAACAGGTGAAGGCCGTACAATCTATTACCACTTACTGCATGTCCCCTTTTTACATTTACACAGGTGAGCTTTCTCAATGAAGACTTCAATTAAACTTGGATGGTCTGTATTACAACACAAAAACTATTGAGGGATTAGTCCAGAATATTGCAGTGTTCAAATAAGAGAACAGCAAGTGAAAGAGAGGTGGTGGGGTTAGGTCACGGATTGCTTTAAAAACCAAGGTGAGGAGCTTGAATTGGTTCTGATGCCGACTGATATCTATCCTATCTCTCACTGATAGTGAAAGATGATGTAATGGTGTAGGAGATAAAAAAAGGATATGTGAGGCTACTTTGTTACAGGAGGAGAAAGAGTACCTGGGTGTGCACAAATTGACTGCTAGTTATAGCCATTTTTCGAAATGTATCACTCTAGTTACACCCTCAGGTTAAATAGTCTTCAGTCTTACAAGAAATTGTGATCTTCAGGGACATAGGTATAGGGTTTGAAAAAGCAGTTTAGTGGACAATCTCACAGTTGAAGTATAAGAGATCGTAGAAATATACAGTGGTCTATGGCTTTCAGACTTTTCTTGATTTAAATGTGGAGTTGGGGTGAGAAGATACCCTTATCTTATCAACCCCAACTCTACATCTGAAACTAATAGGGAAGATGGTTGTCTCTTGGAAGATCATGCACGCTGAAAAAAGCAGAGAAACCATGATGGAACTTTTAGAGACTATCCAAACAAATAGGTCAGCACAGAGAATTCCAAGTACCCCAAAAAATGAAGGAAGTATAAGAAGGAATTGCCATGTGTTGTAAGGAGGTTAACCAAGTTCATGAGATTAACTGCAGTAAAATCAGTGGACAGGTCAAGGAGAATGAGGATAGATGAAAGGCCATTTTGATGAGCAGTGCCCATGAAATTAGAAGGCATAGGAGAGGACAATATTTGTGGAGTGTAGGTTATGAAAGGCGAATTGTAGAAGGTCATGTAAGTTGTATATCTACTAAACTTGTTTATTCACTTTAATGTCCAACCTTTCAAGGGTGTTAGTAACAATTGGCACTTGTTGTACTGTGCAATCACTGGATGAATAGAGATTTACTGTGGGCCTTTTACACAATGTAGCATCACAGCAGACTTTAAAACACTGTGGGTAGCACTCAGTGATAAGGAATCGACTATCATTTGGAGAAACAGGTTAGGATACTAGGGGATGTAAACAGCGGTTTAATAACTTTGACAAATAAAGGGTCAGAGGGAATACTAGAGTCTTGGTAGTTATATAATGGAAACATTTTGCTGGTGGTGTGATAAACAAGGGTAACATTGACCATGATTGCTGATGGTTCTGAAGGTGAAATTGGGGAGAATAACAGGAGAGTGGTGGTGTAAGCATTACAGTAGTTGATTTTAAAGTGGTGAAATGTGACAAAGACAAGAACTAAGACTAGATTCACAAACGTGTTTCAAGAATGGAAGAGAAGTGGCATGATTGTGCACACAAAACAATTTAGAGAACTGAGGTGACCTGGGTATATTTAGGAAGCACAGGGCTTCAATACTTAAAGATTTGTAATGAGAGTGTTTAGCATCAGTCAACAACCCTCAAGATATTCAGTGGTGATACTTTTTCATTTGTGCAATGTCGAGTGCAATTTGGCCTTGAGGGAGTGGATAGCGAGACATATCCAGAACAGGGTATGTTTAGAAGCTGAGATGTTGTTCCAGATGGTGTTGTATGACTCAGACCATTAACATAGAAACATAGAGTAGTTTTGGAGAATTTTAAAAATTGGAAATTGTCTGAGCCCTAAAGTCATTATGGATGTGCAGCATCTATGGCAGTGTTAAAGTGGATTGTATGCTTACAGATGGAGATCCAGTAGAGAGAAGTGATGATGGAGGAGTTACATCAATGAGAACATGCTTGTAGGGCATGGTCCAAGTGTACATAATGAAATAACAGTTTTAAATAGCTAATCTGGTTTCAGATTACACTGAGATCAAGAAGATTTCACATGAATGGGCAGAATATGTATGTTAGATTCTAAAAGTGTGGCTGGATTCCCTATTTGTAGGTCCAGTCCTCCATACCATCTCTCTTCAAGTAAACGGTAGAGGACTCTTGAGTAACAAAAACAAGTAAGACTTTTAATTTGACACTTCAGTGCCAGGCAGGGTGTAAAACAGTCTACAACTGCTGAGTAGAACCTGAATTCATCTATATAAGGGTTAGCATGACATTAATCAGTTTGAAGGCTCATTCATCAAATCTCACCACTAATCTGGAGAAGGTTATTATTTCTTCAACTTTACCAGTGCTGCTCCAATAGTTGGAGGTAGTATTTTATCCTCAAGGTTGTGTGGATCCCAGTGATTTTATTTTCCTTTTTTGACCATACTGAACATCCAATGTTTTGCAAAGGTCATTCTCTCTGCATAATTTATACAATTCTAGCTATAGAGGGACAACACAATCTGACTGATTATCAACCTGCATTATTCTTTGATAATGCAAGCAAAGTGTTTGCACAGTAGGTCATGCAAATCTATAACGAGTATGTAAAAAATTGAACCCCCATGCAGTCATATCTCCGGAGTGCAGGATAAGTCAGTCCAACATAGAGTGCTAGCTAACTCTGGCCAATTCATGAAAAATTATACCATGATCATTTTGGGAAAGTTTTGAAGTGATCTGATTCCACTCTTCCTTTGATTCTTTCAGAACCAGTATTGGCTGCTTAGACGTGTGATCCTACTATGACATCTGTGTTTAAATCTTTGACTGGCCCTTTTAGGGCCAGCACCAAACCTGAGCAAGGACATGTTCTTATGCTAATTGTGTTTACTTTTTGTAGTGTAAATCTACTGGAAGCACTGATAACAAGAAAGTCTTCATCAATCAAGTAGATAACATGTTGACTTTAGGTGTCATGTGAGCATTTGATACAGACCTTCAGAGGCAGTTATAACACCAACATGATCAATAGTAGATGCAGGAAAAAATTATCTACATTTGAAAAAACAGAATATAATGAATGGTACTTGCCGCTTACAGACTGTAAGTAGAGAACTGCAAACAAATAGATCTCTGCACAAAATGAATGCATTTGGAGATGTAAAACAATATGGGGAATTCTGGGGCAGACTTTTAAAATTTCAAGAGCATGTGTCTAAATTAAGACTAACAGAAATGTTCTGATCAAACAGTCACATACAAGAGCATTCATAAAGGATACATTTTTTAAAATGCAGCCCCTTGTCATTAAAGGAAAATGAGATGCATTTAAGAAAAATAATGAAAAGTTTTATTTT
This sequence comes from Lissotriton vulgaris, assembly GCF_964263255.1. NCBI lineage: Eukaryota > Metazoa > Chordata > Amphibia > Caudata > Salamandridae > Lissotriton > Lissotriton vulgaris. Next base: position 382,381,845 of record NC_141696.1, read on the forward strand.
TATTTTTTAGGAGTATTAAGAGATCCATTGGACCACTGCCAGCTCTTAAAAAATATGTGTTTCCTACTCTCAAAGAGGAAGGGGTCCCTTGGGGGACCCCTTTACATTTGCGAATAGGTTACCACCAGTAAAGTGCAAGTGTTTTGCAATCTTAATTTGGTCGCAGAACAGCAGTGGTGGCTCCTCCCCTAAGGCAGAGGAGCGTCGTCCCATTGCTTTTAGCAGTGCAAAGCAAGACAAATAAAATGAAAATAGCAGAACGTTATTATCATTTTTCTATTTGTTCCTACTGCTTGGCAGCGTTGCGAAGGGGATGGGGGCTGTTCTGGTGACGGAGGAGCAAGGGGAGGAGTGGTGGGCACTCTGTAAGCTGCGCAATGACTTACGGCCAGCCAGTCATGCACCTTTTGCATGTTCTCCACCCAGGCCCTCATGCCCTGTCTGGGGGCCGAACCAAGGCTCACAGGCCAATCACCTAATGCATTGCAGCGTTGTGATTGCCCGTTGGGAGCTTGGGAACCCTGGTGCTTCCTGCTTGCACAGAAGCCAGTAAGAAGACGCAGCAGTGACTGGCCAGCGGGCTGGCAGGAAAGTTAATTTCTTTTTTTGGTAAATCCCCACTCCCGCTCTTCCCCCTCTCCCCGCCACACTGCTGCTTCCTGGGAGCATACTTTAGTTTTAGTATTTAAAAGGGATGCCCTAAACACACCCCTTCCAAATACCGAATCGCAAACACAAATTAGAATTCTGTAAAGCGTTACTGAATTGCAATTTGTGTTTTGTACATATTTAAAAGCATTTTTGCAGTCGGAAACAGCCCTTTTTGGAAAGAGAAGCATGTATCAATACAGAATGCAAGAATTCAAAGCAGGTCCTATGCATTGAGAATACAGTGATGGCACTCACATTACAAATGGTTATTCTGCATATCAGGGGCTGTACTTTAAAAAGCCTAGAAATTTGTTAAAATATTCACTAAAAACAGATAGTACGGGTATTTGACTACACTCAATTTCCCTTCACTAAAACACTGCAGCATAAAACCACAAAGGATAAAACATTGAAATTGCTTTCCTCCGTGGCAACCAGATGCTGACATAGGCACCAAAATCAAAAGAGTGGGAAGAATTATTGTGGAACACAAAAAAAGTACATGTAATAAAACTAGTCTAGAAACCATTAGGCAACATCATCAATCAATTCCAACTATTATACCAACATGGCTAAAGGGATAATCGTATAAATCCTGACCGACAGTGACCACAAATGCCCTGCATCAAATCAGTCATATTTTAGAAGCTATTCTAGAAGCGGAAACAACTAAATGGTGAAAGATTTAACAGCCATCTTACCCAAAGCACACTTTTACATGTAATTAAATGATAAAAGTGCTGAGCAAATTAAGACACAGCCAGCTGACTGTGGGAAGATGATAGCTAAAGAACGGACTGATTGAAATATGTAAAGATGGAAATGGAAAATAATTCTCCAGGACAGTGGTGTTATGAAACCCCCCTGCCCCGCTTTTGCAGCTGTAGCCGGGGTGGTAAGCACAGAAATCGCTCTCAACGAGCGTAGGCTTTCTCTCATTCACCGAATTGGCACAAACGGTATCATGCAGGCACAAACGGTATCATGCACACCACCCCAAGCATTGAAATGGGATCCAGGCCTGATTTAGGGTGGGCATTAGAGAGCACATGAATTGGGCCTTTAAAGACTCATGCGATCCCTACTTCTCCCAATGAAAACACTATGGCTGAAGCGGCCAGGGGTCCATTCCTAACACCCGAACCACTAGTAAAGAAGAAGAGAATACCCAACAACAGGACATGCTCAAAAGCATATCCGATTGACAGCACACATGGAAGGGGGGTGAACCTATTAAGAATAGACTCAATGCTGCGCTTATTTATCGAATCCTTGGAAAAACACTTAAACCTGATAAAAGAGCGCATATCTAACATCGAAAAAAGCTTAGCCATGAGAATACTGCATTTAGCAACACTACGCCCCTCAGGACGCTCAGTCTGGCTAGCATCAAACCATGTGTCCATGACTATCTCGAGTAGTATGCTGATCGGAGGTAAGGTGACCGATGAACCCAAAGACCCTAGTGACGTAGCAAAGATTCCACAGCAGGACTCAATCCAAAAGACACAAAAGACACAGCAGAAACATGACGATGTAAGGGAAACTAATGTTGCTATAGTTGTCACAAGTAAGGAGAGGGTTGATCATACAGGGAATAAGAGTATGACAGGAATTCTCCAGTGTCCCAGTGCATCCGCCAAATAATCCAAAAGCGCAGGAAGGAAATTCCTCTACTATTACTTTGCACCTTCCCCCAGAGGCTTCGCCCTACGTTATGGTTAGGGCTGGGGTGCCCCCATTGAAGGATGATCAAATAGAGTCATGGGAGCAAACCCGGAACAAGGTGCTACATTGGCTTGGGGCTAACAGGAACTTCAAGCAGTCGGAAGGAAAATATATTTTAATGGTCAGACGAATAAGCTGGGTTAGGACTTCTCCAAAAAGCATTCCTGGTGATTGGTTTGTGAACTTTTTATGGCCAACCACAGTGGAGTATTTGCTGGGCTATAAAGCCAGATGGTCTCTCCCGAAATCAGCTATTGTCACACTCCCATTGGGATACTTTTATAGACCTCTCAAATGGTACCTTCAAAACGTCCATATGATTTTTATCCAGATCCTTTCTGGGATTTAGGTAACAGATATGCACCACTGGCTGACTGTAATGAGGTCGGTTGACGGATCATCTTGGGCGATACAGAGCCTGGTGTCTTGAATGTAAGCCCAGAGACTCTTATTTTACAATCTCCTGTTGCCCTGACAATAGAGACAGAGATGGCTCAAGACTCTTCAACATTGCTTTTAAACTTGCCTCGGCCGAGGAGTCAATTATTTCCCCTCTTCTTCTTAGCAATTCATGCCCATTTTCAATTTTAAGCTGGAACATTGCTGGTATCCATTCAAAGATCTTACTCCCAGAGTGGCAGTCATTTATAAACACTTATGATATTTTGTTATTTCAAGAAACATGGTAAACTACTCCTATTGTTTTTAATGGTTATGCTTGTTTTTGCCCCACAGTATCAGCTAATTCAGGGAGAACAACAGGTGGGGGAGCGGGGGGGTTATCCATCTGGGTAAATCTACTACTTAAAGGAAGACGAGAAGCTCTTGTGGTAAAGGAGGGACATTTCTAAGGGGGCTTGGATTTACACACAGCAATTTTCTATATTAATGATTTTCACAGTACCCTTAATAAAAATTTCCAGGCCATATTTGATTACATCTCCACCCTGGTGGACAAAAAGGTAAACACAGAGTGACAATTATACATTTGCCTGGCGGGGGATTTTAACGGCAAACTACCAATTAAAAGCAATGGCCCTACTGCAATGACTGATGTGGGAGGAGATACATGGGGTAAAGAGTTAAAGGTATTATTACACTTCTCAGACATGCAAAAAGCGTTAGAGATTGCCGGTAGAGATAGTATAAGGATTCCAACGTTTAGAGGCAGGAATTGTGCAACGATCATAGATTACATATTTATCTCCCGAAATATGACTAATAGTCTAAACCATACCTCTTTCATACTGACCCAATTCGGCAATCATAATCCTGTTGTAGCAAAATTCGATATTTCAGCCAGACAAACCCCCATACTTGATGCAGGCTCTAGTCAAATGTGCCCATCTACTGATAACATGAGAGCATGTTGGGATTGCCCTGGCAATGACCTGTCCAGTAGTGCACAAGGAACAGGGGAAGGTAGTCATTGCCTTTGTAGGCCTGTGTGAGAAAATTAAAATAACTCTTTTCACTGGACAGAGCCCTGTGTAAGAACCCTAGAGATCACAAAGAGGTGACCTGCATTAGGAGAAATTATAAAAACAAAGTCTTGTGCAGAAGAAATCAGTTCATCTCTCAGCAGTAGAATGTTTTATCTGACAAAGATTACACTAAAGATAGCAACTCAGTTTTTGAAAAGCTGTGGCAAGTATGCATGCTTTTGATCAGTCAATCACCACCATTTGCTGTCATATAGGGAGTGACGTGGGTTGATCACTTCACGAAAATATATTCAGATAACGCTGCAAAAGCATAACTTTTATCAGATCAATTTTCCATCTCTTTTAAAAATGTAAATCTTACCATTGACGAAGTAGCCTCAGTGATTGACCAAAGCCCAGGTGGCAAATCACCGGGATCCGATGGAGTTCCCATCGATTTAATAAAATGTAACTTGTTATTATGGGTTCCTTTACTGACCAATGTTTTTAATGATATGACTTCCTCCACCATACCAAGCTCTTGGGTGGACTCCACCATAGTTCCTATTTTTAAAAAAGGTGACCGGGCCAAGCCTGACTGCTACCGCCCAATTTCCTTAATTGGCATACCAGCCGAAGTCTTCATATATAACAGAATTCTGGATTGGGAACGTGAAAACAAAATTCTGGACACATGTTAATATGTTTTTCGGGCTGGTATGGTAGAGCATTGCTTGAATTTAAGTCTGATAATTGGCAAATACATGGTAGCCAAACAACCCAATTTATATCTTTGATTCTTGGATTTCTCCATGGCCTTCGATTGCATAAATCGAAATGAACTCTGGCAGCATCTTCTTCGTATTGAATTGGAAGGTACCCTTGTCCACATATGTACAGCTCTTTATTCTAATACCTCAGCCAGGGTATGGTATGAACAAAAAGGCGAATTATCAGATATTATTAAGACTCACCGTAGAGTGCGGCAAGGTTGTGTGCTCCCACTGTTACTATTCATTCTTTATATAAATGATCTGAGCATTCAGCTAATAGCCAGCACCATAGACATTCCAAAGGCAAATGGTATCCCACTTCCTGCACTTCTGTATGCAAAAGATGCAGTTTTAATGACTTGTACACCAAAAGCACTAAGGGGCAGATTTTCAAGCCCCTTGCGCCGCTTCTACGCCACCGTTGCGTCACTTTTGTGACGCAGCGGCGCAAAAGATGCACCATGGTGCGGGGTATTTACAACGTGACGCATCTCCCAGATGCGTCACTTTGTACAGCTCTGCGCCAGAAGAGGCGTACCATCGCAGGGGGAGGCGTTCCTGCGCAGGAACGCCTCCCAAAAGTGGCTGAGTGAAATCTACAAGATTTCACTCAGTCACTTTTGGGCCCATGCTGTGTCAAAACCCTGCACCTGCTTGAAGCAGGCGTAAGGATTGATGCAGCATTGTACACATAGGGCCCCCCTGATCATTGCTGGAGCTGCGTCACGCTTGCAACGCAACTCCAGCAATGCGTAGCTTTTACGGCACAGATGCGTGACGCATCTGTGCCGTTTTTGCCCCATGGTGCGCCGCATTATAAATGCGGCGCATCATTGGTGGCGGAGCTGCGGCGCACAATTGCTGGTGCATCCTTGCCGATATGCAGGGATGCACCAGTAATTGTAAATCTGCCCCTAAGAAAGCTAGTGCAGACATTTGTGGTGTTCATGTCGAATATGGATCTCCTAATGCATTTTGGCAAATCTTACAAAGTGGCTTGTGGGACCAAAGGATGTGTGGACTTTAAAATAGTAGTTGGTCAAAATGTTTTAGCAAGCACATAAACGTTCTCGTACTTGAGAGTAACTTTTAGCAAAATAGGATCCTGGGGTAGCACATGTCCAGCAATGCAGGGCGAAATTGGCTATATCGCTGGGTTAACTTCTTAGACTTCCACGCCCAGCCAGGAGCAGGCATTGGCCCCGGTTCTCCAAATCTATACTGCGCAATGCTCCCCCCTAGCTTTCTATGTGGCCGGCGTCTGGGGTCACGCCGATTGTTCACCAATACAGAGGGAGGAAAATAGCTTGTGTAAGAGACTACTGGCTATACCAGGATCCCCCTCAAATTTTATTTGCCACAGTGAACTTGGACTCTCCACTTGAGCTACCTCATATGAATCAAATCACCTTTCTTATGGCTCTCCATCTGGCAAAATGAGGATGTTCTACCAACTGGGGCAATACTTAGCGATAGTCTGAAATGTTACAAAGGTATGTCAATCCAAATGTTGGCTTACGTGAAAAGTTCCCTCAACGGGATTGGTTTACCACACATTGTTTTCAGATCCCACTTCATGTGTATCCATCAGCAAAAAGGAAGTTTCATTAATCTAGGCCTTTTGGACAACATAGATAAAGCATTCATAAACAAGAGATTACGCAATGCTCTTAGTATTTTTTTGCGTAATTGTAACTGTGATTTTGATGTTGTTTGGCGATAATGCGAGTCACTTTTTTATGGTATGACTAGACAATGCAGCAGCCAGACAATAATGTGGGTATCACTAGTGAGGAGCTTTGGCTCCGCCCACATGTTGGAAGCCTAGAGTACATGTTGTGATTGGGAAGAAGTTGTGCGCTTCCACAAAAAAAGTGCTTGCCCTGCACGCAGCTGTGATCATTTGGTTTATTTATCCAGCTGCCTGAGCTTGAATTTTCAGGGGCACACACTGTAATAATTTTAAAGTGTCTTTGATAACGTTGTTTTTCTGTAGCAGCAGCACAAATGAGAGGAGGGCTGTCATTAACCTTCATGCATTTTTAGGTCAGTTCTTTGCATCCACACAGAAACATATTCATTTCCATGCTATTTACTTTTAATGCTTCACATTACCATGCAGCATACATTTAAAGCCAGATTTATTGGCATTGCCAATGCTTGTTGTAGCTTATAAGCACATCTTTATGCAGTAGAAACAAGGGACCTCATGTAATAAGAACCATGCAGAAGTAGCTGTAGAGATACATCGGAAAGTTAATGTTTAATTGGCCATTTTTCGCAGGAAATGAGTACAGCAAGGCAGGGCATATGAAGGAGTGAATGATAACAATCTCTAACTGCCACCAAGTTTTGAGAAAGATTATAGTGTTATTTGAGAAGATTAAAGGAGTTATTGGAAGCCTCTTTCACAAACGCCCTGCGTTAAACAGTATGTGCCATGCTTTATGTGCATGATTAGCAGGTTCCGAGGATTACTTCCATTGGGCTGGGCAAAACTCTTAGTTTTATTTAGTGATGCCTTTTTAGGCTACAGTTTCTCTTTTTTTATTTATTGGAATTTTATAGCTGAGACCAAAAGCCGCTTGGCTCTAAAGAGTGAAATACATAGGTAGGGAGTGTAGGTTAGCGAAAGAAAGAGGCATGAGTTGGAATTATGACAGGACATCCCTGGTGCTCGGCAACCAAGGCATTCCTAGGAGTCTTTGAGCCTCTGCAATGATTTCATTTTGTACAAACTGAACACTGTGCAGAGATAAACTGTAGTACACTTTCAGGAACTGGAGAACTGCTGAGTAGTGCCTTACCTACTCCCTCTTACCTACCTACTACCTCCTACCTACTCCCTCTTATTACTGAGGCTGGTTGCCTTGGCGAAGCTGTGTTCAATGCTCGCCAGGAGAGGACAGTTTCTGCATATATGAGTGTTTTTGAGTGATTTTAGCAATTGAACTGCTTTTAGGACAGTCTCTTGCTGCTAACTTGCTGCTTATTGCCATTTTGCACAAGGAAAGGAAGGGAGGGAGGGGATCGAACCGGTGGGCCGCCATCTTGACTGTTAGCGGTCTAGTCACTGGATCCTGGGCTACCTAGCCAGCACGCTGACACAGACGCGCCATGGATGCGCACAGTGGGCACGCCACAGGCGTGCCACAGGCATGACGAAGGCGCACCTAAGGCAAGCCCTTCTGCGCCCATCCATGCTCGGATTGGGCTCAGGACCAGTCCCCCTGGCCTTTTATTCAGAGATCTTATAAGTTACACCAAAGAAGAGCTATGCAGGCTGAATCCTGGTAAGGGACTGCAAAGCTGCCCGGCTATCCCCCTAAAAGCCACTGACAAAGGCATGGAAAGCACTTGCTCCAGTTGCCGGCTATACCTTCCCCATATCTTTGACCTGCCAGCTTCTGGTCCAGGTGTTAGACCAGCCAAGAAGGATAATGCAGCTGATGCAGGTCCCTTAAAATGTATTTTACTAAATGCCAGATGATTAATCAAACATAGCACAGAATGTGCTCTACTACTGGAGGAACTTGAGATAACGTTGGCCATCACTGAGTCATGGACAGATAGTGCCTCTGGACCGGTTCTAGCAAAGGCAACTCCTCCAGGCTTTTATTGCTACACACTGGATAGGTTCAATAAAGTGAGCTACCCAGTAAACCTTTGGGGGCTGGGTGAAATATGATCAAATGGGTGAGAGGGCCTCCAAAGGAGTTTGTTTTCAGTATCAACTTTGCTTATTCTGGATGAATTGAATATAGGTAAGTGACCTTTGGAGGCCCTCTCACACACTGGATAGGCCACACAAAAAGGGGGAGGATTGGCGGTTATCTACCATGATTTAGTCGAACCTATTTCTCATACCGCCTCCAACACATCCTGTGAGGCCTCAGCCTTCAGTATTCATACAGCACATTACAGGACCTTTAAAGGTATACTGCTTTACTGTCCACCAGGCCCTAAAAGCGGATTTATGGACATATTAGGCACCTTGCTTGAGGAAGGGCTATGTCTAGACTCCTATACGGTGCTGGGAGATTTTAACTTCTACCTGGAGGCCCTCCAGGATCCAGATACTGCTCACCTGGAGCAAATTATGGGGGCGGGAGATCTCAAGCAGTTAGTGATGGTCCCGGCCCATGATAGAGGGCACACCCTGGATGGGACATATTCTAGCAATCGTGACTTAGTCTGTACCTCAGTTCTCCCTATTTCGTGGTCTGATCACTGTGCCGTTCAATTTGAACTGAACAGTCACAGTGGCCATTTAGCCGGTACAAAGCCAACCCAGGAGATCGCAACTAGGGCCTGGGGAAGAGTGGAGACTAAGAAACTCGGAGATACTCTGAGATGCTCAATGTGTCCCCTTCCTCTGGAAGTGGAAGAATCCACACAAGCCTAAACAAAATGGCTAGGTACAACTTGTAATCTTTTAGCCCCTGAAAAAAAGTGGACTCCCAAATGGGCTAAACCCTCAGCACCCTGGTACTCTGCAGAACTTCGAGCTAAAAAATTAGCCTGTAAACAATTGGAACGGGTTTGGCGCAAAAGGTACCCAGATGTAGACAAGGGAAGGTATAAACACAGCATTACCATCTATAAACAACTGTTATTAGAAGCCAGAAAAAAGTTTTTCACATCGCAAATATCAAAAAACTTGCCACCCCAAATGTCCCAAAATGCCAGAGTAATCCTGAACTTTGTCATAAACTGCCGACTTTTTTAAACAAAAAGCGGAAATCATCTTCACCTCATTTACCCAAGCTGGCAAAAAGGCACATGCACGCCCGTATATGGATGGACTGGACAGTCATGCCTTCCACTGTTGTTCGAACAATTTAAACCACTAGGGATATCAGACACGATCAAACTTCTGAACTCTATCCGCTCTGGGGCTCCCACCGATCCCTGCCCAGTGTGGATTATCAAGCACATTCGAGAAGTTATCGGAACAGCACTTACAACCCTGTTGAATGCTATATTCAGACCAGACATATACTCCAAAATATGGAAGAAGGCCTCAGTTCTTCCTTTCTTGAAAAAACAGGCGTTGGATCCTAAAGATCCTAACAACTACAGGCCAATCTCACGGCTCCCATTCCCTGCCAAAATTTGGGAAAAGGGCATGAACACCCAACTCAGTGCGTTTCTTCAGTCTAACAACTCTCTTGACCCATCCCAATATGGGTTTAGAGCAGATTACAGCACAGAGTCAGTTCTGATTAAATCTACGGAGGAAATTGGAGGGCCCTGGAGAAAGGTGGCAAAGCTATTCTGATCCTGTTGGATCTCTCTGCGGCCTTCGACACAGTCCATCATGAAGTGTTGATGGACCGGTTGTCTGATATAGGAGTAGAAGGTCAAGCAAGGAAACTCCTGCAATCATTTCTTTCCGACAGATCACAAACTGTGGATCTGGATGGCAACATGTCTAAACCATTCTCCCTTCCATGTGGGGTGCCACAGGTCTCGTCACTAAGCCCAACGCTTTTCAATATCTATGTGGCACCCATGGCTGAGTCATTAGATCATTTGGTTTCCAACTCACCCCCTATGCTGACGACACTCAAATAGTGCTGTCATTGGCCGAGGGGGTAGAAAAGGAAACAGGGGCACGTTTCCATGACTGTATGGGTGCCATTTCAGCCCGGATGTCATCCAACTGCCTGAAATTAAATTCCAGCAAGACCGAGGTCATAAAGTTCGGAAACAATCCACCTGTGTGGACACTCGAATGGTGGCCAGAAGATCTTGGCTGTTGCCCCATACCCACGAGGAAAGCAAACTTTCTTGGTGTACAGGTGGACAACAAGCTCACTATGGGTGACCAAATAAGCATGGTGATCTCAGCCTGCTTTCTGGCCCTAAGAATTATAAGAAAAATTGGTTCTTCCTGGCTGAAAGCATCCTCAAGACAGTTGTAACTACCCTCATAATGTCGCGCCTGGACTACTGCAATGGCCTGTATCTTAATGTTCTAAAGCAACACATCAATCGGCTCCAATTAGCCCAAAAACGCAGCGGCCAGATTGCTGTCAGGAACTCCGAAATTTGTTTCCATAAAAGAGGAGCTGAGGCAACTTCATTGGCTTCAGGTGAAACAAAGGGTACACTTTAAGGCACTGTGCACCGTCTTTAAGGCTATTAATGGAGCAGGGCCTGACTTCCTTAGGCTCAAATTCCAATGGTATGTCCCTGGAAGAATGTTACTGCCACAGGAGCTAAACAAGTTCAAGCCCCCCATATAAAAGAGTCAATTGGGGCGGCAGGAGCTTCATCAATTGTGCCTCTTTTGCATGGAATGAGCGTCCTTTTCATCTCAGGAATGCCCCGGATTTCCTCTCCTTTAGAAAGGGGCTGAAGACATGGCTTTTCACCCAGTATCACACATCCCTATGTTCCCTTGCGACCAGTGCTTAGCACAAGGACACCCCCAGGGTAACCGTGTGTTCTACAAGTGTGATTAACATAACATCAGGAAAATCTATAGAAGGTGGCAATGTTGAATCGACATACCAGGGGTGCTTAGAATCCTTTGCCAGGTACACACGGTTACAGCACCGGATGTGTAATTGTGGCTTCCGGCCTCCTGCCCTTTCTTTAGCTTGGCTCGCCAGGTTACAGGCTGGCTGCAGGTATTTGTGCTGATTCGGCTCGAGCTCATCCAGGCCGGGTTACCCAAGGGCAGTCATGTAGATGGGCACTAATTTGCAACAGACTGACTTTATATTTACCATTTCGATACCACATCCATGTACTCTGTACGGATACTGATGAACAGCATTCTGTGTTACAAACATGACATTTCAGCCTTATGCTATCAGGAATTATTGGCTACATTAACAGTTACGTGTATAGAAGCCAAGCTTGACTGATTAGTATTCAGCACACTTGTAATGCAGCACGCAGTAAGCAAGCACTGGAATACAAACAAGTCACGCAGAGCACGTTTGTCTCAGCGATGTGGCCTAGCCAGGCATTTAGCAAGCGTTAAACTATTCACTTGTATGTATTTATTTGCCCTCCCATTCAAATAAGAATTTGAGCTATTTTTATGCCTTATGCACATCCATAGTTTTATCTTTTCTTAAATAAATTTAGGAAAACAAAAAAAACTACGTGTAAAATGAGTATTATAATGGGCAGACGTTCAGTCACTTTAGTCACCAGCCAGTAATCTTTCAGAATGCAGCCAATGGCTTGACGTTTATTTGAATCTTTTCTTAAATATATGAGGTCATTTTGTCACATGTACTGAGAGCATTTATAGAACATTAGATTTGGTGTGAGCGAGATTTAAGCTGTGAATCAACATTTTTTGTTTGAAGGGTCGTGAAAACTCAGCAGGACCGCCATTGCTAACTGTGTAATACACGCAAGTCATGAATGTTGAGTGTGGCTTACAGTGAAATTCTTTTTTTAACTAAACAAGATAACCTCTATTTTTTGTATCCCCTTATGTTAGGAGCCGACAGCCCACCCTGGAGAATGCAGTTGTTACTTACTAAAAAACAACCAAAATGCAAACTGCTCCTCCTCCAGGCCTGCCTATAAAAGGCGACCTCGACAGAGAGACTTCTTGATTCCACTACCAAAGCTGCCGAGCAGAGGTTGATTGAAGCTGGTCTCCCATCATTCTGATGAGTAGGAATTTGAGTAAAGGGATTGCTGAGAATTAAAACATTTCCTCTTTATTAATTCTTCATTCCAGTCCTTATGTTACAGGGATATACCATACCAGACAGAATTGGCATTGATTGCCCCCCAAGGCAACCTGACAGAAAGAGCAATGTCCAGCCACAAAAGAGGAAGTAACAGAAAAACAGAAAGATAGAAAACAGCTAGTGATAAAGCAAGCAACAAAAGCCCAAACGGCAGAGGGCACAAACAGTGTGCACAGATATGATGGGGGCCATAATTAGAGGACATCAGCAACAGTGATGCACACCAGGAAAGAAGAGAGCCAAGTAAGCTAAACCAAAAGCCAGCAATGTAGGGAATGATCCAGAAGAGATCACTAGGCACCAGCAGGAAGACCCTCCAGCAAAGCAGGCACTCTCTCCTCAGCTCAACCAAAAAGGAGAGCCCATGGAAGAGAATGTCAACAAACCTGACCAACTAGGGGAGCAAGAGCAATATTTACAAACAAGAAGGACAAGATCCAAGTGTAGAGACAGAGGCTCCCAAAACAAAACCCAATCTCAAACACCCTGATTTCTTAGAGCCAGGGCCACAAACAGGCAAGCAGAATGACCAAAACGAGGCAAAAGAGCACATCGGTTTGAGCATGATACCAAAGTTAAACCAAAGGGCATCACGGAAGCAGGGTCTACAGTAATCACCAAGAAGCTGAAAAGGCAGTATGACAGTGAAGAAAGTCATGAAAACATCGATTTGCTGATAATATGCTTTATTGGGTGTTGCAACTTAATATTACTTACTGGCGGTCGCCAGTAGATAGTTCTAATTAGGACCTAGTTTGCATAGGATAAACATTTTTAGACTTGGCTATAACTTTGGCGTCTTTTGACCAAACTTAATGACATTTCCCCAAAAAAGTGTCAAGGTAAGTTCTGGTTGTCATGGAAAGTTTGGGGTGATCTGTGCGGTGGGGACTGATAATATAAGGCACAAAATAAGGGTGTGTTTGCAATGTTAATACCCATAGGAACATTTAGCCACAGCTACAGCCCGAAGCGCGGAATGGACTTACACCAATCTTGGCAGGAAGGTAGATGTTGGATCAAGGAAGTGCCTTTTGTTTATTTGATGTAAATCTGTTTAGCAGTTGTTGAGAAATTTAAGTTTAAAAGGATAGTGATATCTCTGGCCATGGATATTTCGCTGTGGTTTCGCAATTAATCATGTATGTATACTTGTAAAGCGCACTGTTACCCCATCACTCGTGGCATCCTGGCGCTGTATACCACTGGGGAACCCGTCCTGGCTTTCCCTGTGAGAGGGCAACCCCAAGGTGAAGCCAGGCATTCCCGGCGCTGCCAGGGCCGTTGTGGAGATTAAGCAAGCTATTGCCCAGAGTTGCAGAGTGGGACCCATGGTTAGCGTAGGCACCTAGGCGAGAGAATTATCGAGTCCGCGGACATTGACCCAAGACCCTGCTGCGTCGGGAATTGAACCCTGGTCCCGGGCCGGCCTCTGCTTCAGGGTCTGCCGCTTCTAACCAGTGAGCCACTCTTCTCATGAAAGCACCCGTCAATTGGAATGCTCTGAGTGGCTGGATGGAACCTGAACAAAAAGGTGTGGCAGCTATTTTATTGCCTAGGAATGGTTCCAGGGGCTGTAAATGTCTAAAAAAGCGAACATAAGGGGTCAGAGTAGAGGTACCCTAACCCCATGTTGGAGAAATGTGGGTGTTAGTGACACAAGTAATGTGTCCAAAATAGATTTTTTAATCACGTGCGATATTTGCAATGACACAGCGACTGTGTATCATCGCGGGGACATCGTGACTATCGACGTTGTCACGAATATTGGTGGAAATATAAAAAATATATCAGTGAACCATTAATACTCATTGTTATAATGCTATTAATATTTTTATAAATGTTTTTATAGAGTTATTTATATAGTGAGTTATCTAACGTGAAGGTTAGAATTAATTATATAGTTATAATTTTTTTATGTGGTGGTGGCTATTGAATTCCTGCGTTTGCTTCCTGCTTTTGCGACGTAACCTTGGGGGATCACGATTACCGATGTGAGCGCAATTTCCGACTTCACAGTGAAAACAGAAAATAGGTTTTAGAGATGGTTTTTTGAGAAGTACACTAGAAAATAATTTGTTTGAAGTGTACAGTAATAAACCCCTAGTGTGTAAAATATTGTAATATGTGTGCATATATGTGTTTTCACTTTATAGTAAAGGCAGTTAATAGCAACGTCGCAACGTCCCAAATAAATGCAAAAATGGAAAATAGGTATTAAAGATGGTTTTTAAAGAAACGTAGTACAAAAATATGAGTTTAAACGTGCTTTGAAAGAAGTATATATATAGTAATATCTGTAGAGCAATATTCAGAATGGATTTTTTTACAAATTATTTTTGGATGTGTTGGTGGTGTTTGAATGTCTGCTTTTGTTTATTTTTTCATGATGTATACAAGGAATCGCGAGTACGGATGTCATTGCGATCACCATAGTCACCGCAAAAAGATATAATAGGTTTTAGGGATTTTTTTTAAAACCCTCTGCAAAACATGACTTTAGACAATACTGTAAGAAAACCCTAGTGTGTAAAATAATGTAGTATGTGTGGATATATGTGTTTTAGTGTTTATGGAAAAGGCACGATCGTCGTGGTTAACGACTTCACTGCGATGTCCTAAATAACTACGGAAATGGAATAATATATAATTCAGCTGTAGCACCTAATGGTAGCTTTGAAGAAACTGCAGATGTTCATTGGAAAACACATAGTGAAAGTAAAGTTATGGCTGTAAAAACATTTTTTTAAACAATTACAATTTGTCACCTATGCATGGGAAACTTACTTGCTTGCTCTGTTATACACTGTTTGTGGCTTCACATATGACTTCAATCATGACACATCAAATGACATGATTGATGACATGATTGATATTATTCAACAATGATAACATGATACCACTGTTGATATTTGTTTTTCAATTTTTTTAATGATGTGAATGATAACAGCTACACAATATTTATTAAGAATAATATATTTTTAGTAATGAGTTGTTTTGAATATAATGTTTTTATAACAGTATTTTTAAAAAGTAGGCAAAGGAGTAGACCAAACCAGCAACGTTTTCTATCACTCTTTGACTTATGCTTGTTTTTGACCTTGCACAGTACTCCATAGCCGTTTGGTTAGATTTGTGCTATAGACAAATCACTCCCTCCCACCAGGACTAGACGCCAACAGACACGGCCCGCATACGAAGCAAATTAACGCAAACACCTCTTACTTCTGAAATGGACCCATATCACAGAGACAGAGACCAACGGTCCCTCACTTAATGGACTAATCGTCCTTCTCAACCTGAGGTATAATCCTCATTATCGATGTCCCGACACGGACACGAACACCTGGGGGCCTAACTAAACTCAATTGGCGAGATTACAGCACTTTTAAATTGCTCTGAAGAAGCCCATGTTTGGGCGAAACGCGTTGGCAGTTCACCTAAGAAAACCTAGCACATCTGTATTATAACACACCAAGGCCACATTCAGCAACGTGGACTCATTACACAGACCCCTTGAATGAATGTTTAACTTTGTGGTCAAGTTGCAGCTGGCCATCTGAGATGGGCAATATTTTGGAACCTATGTGACTTGACTTGGCAGTGCAATCTTCCAGAACCCGGCTGTCTTTATCGAAGATTAGAAGCCACAAACATACATACATTTTTATTGAGTGTGTTTGCTATACTGCATTAACCGCATCGCTGCGGCGGTCATTTTTGCGCTGCGCGGGCTTTTTCACAAAAGCCACGTTACATGACGAGCTCAGCTCGTCATCCGCATACGCCCCCGTGGCTGATGATGAGCTGAGCTCGTCATCAGCATCGAAGGGGTTAATATGGTATTATTTAACCATAGGCTCATTTTTGCACATTGGATATATAAGTATATGTTGGGTTGTGTGTGATTATATACTGAGGTGGTGGTATGGGTATGTGATGCTACTTTTGTGTTTGAATGGTGATTTATATTTTACTGTTTGGTGCATGGGGATGTAAAGTATATCAGCATATCTGTTCATGCTTGTGTAGTCATATAGGATGGTAAATATCCTTTACAACAAATCCTTAACACCGAATACTTTCACCCCGCATACCAACACTCCGCATGTCATTACATCCAGCATAGCTTCACTCCACATGTTATTACATTGCAAGCACATTTACAACGCATGCGATGTAATGACGATCCACCTCGTTGTGAGGAAACTAAGGCTATTCCGCTTTCCTCACAACGACGTGCACCGTGTACCGCCCCTCAGACGAAGCAGGAACAAGGAGAGAGAAACCACAAGGAGAGAGAGAGGGGTAAGGGGGATCGTGCCTGGTGTGGGGGTTACTTTTTAGGGTTTATGGGGTGCATGCAATGTAGTGTGTCAGTGTAGGGAGCAGAGTGGGGGTTGGGTGAGGGTTGTGCTGGGGCTAGTGTTTATGGTTTAGGGTAGTGTTGTGGTGTTGGTGTAGTGTAGGGTAGTGTTTTAGGGTTTAGGGTAGTGTCGGGAGTCATGCAGGGTAGTGTTTCAGTGTAGGGAGCAGAGAGGGGGTCGGGGGAGGGTCGTGCTGGGGGTAACGTTTAGGGTTTAGGGTAGTGTTGCGCTCTTTGTGTAGTTTAGGGTAGTGTTTTAGGGTTTAGGGTAGTGTCGGGAGGTTGTGCAGTGTAGTGTTTCAGTGTAGGGAGCAGAGTGGGGGCAGGGTTGTGCAGCGGTAGTGTATTAGGGTTTAGGGTAGTGTTGTGTTGTTTGTGTAGTGTAGGGTAGTGCTTTAGGGTAGTGTATTAAATGTACAATTTTAAATTAATAATCGAGAATTTCTACAAATTACATAATTTTTAAATAACATACCCATCCAAAGCAACAGTTTTCATGCTATCAAGTTCCAGTTCATATGTAACACTTAAAAAAATAAAAAGAGATGTACATTTTTAAATTAATAATCGAGTATTATTTAAAAAACAATAAGAATTATAAAAATACCGTCATTTTAATTACTTACCCACCCAAAACCCCTGTTTCACTGGCATCCCGTGCCAGTAGGTAATTTATAAAATAAAACATATTAACACATTTTTTTTTCCGTTGTACTGGCATGCGTTGTGTAAAAATGTGTTGTAAATGTACATTTAATAGTTTTAATACAAAATTTGTTGTAATTGCTTTGTTATAAAAACATTCAGGGTAATTGCATTTGCGTTGGAAAAAATGCGTGGTAATGGAATGCGGGGTGTTTGTATGTGGAGTTACGTCGTATATTCGTACAGAATGTATATTCCTCTTAGTATTTGTATCTATCAGTGGCGGCGTGGTCATATGATACTGGTGTAATGTTTAAATTACACTGGAGGGTGTGGTGCAGTGTGATATTAAGGGGCATATGTACAAGCCCCTATCGCCACCACAGCGTCACTTTTACCAACATTGTGGTGACGATAGGGGCTGCGCAGTATGTACAAGGCAGCATTGCAGTGGAAGTTCCACCTCAACACCCATTCATTTTGACGCTGCCCCCTACGTACAAGGTTGAGGTAGTGCAAAAGTTGGCGAAATGAGGACAAATGCATTATTTCTCCTTTGTTTTGCTTTTTCCATGTGTGCTGCCTTGTGCAGCACACATGGAAAAAAACAAAATGCCATGGTTTGTTTATGTCTAGGAAGGTGTTCCTTCCTGTTTATAAACAAACCTTTACAAAAAATTTAATGTTGTCACTTTCATGTCTGCTGCATGAAGCCGCACACATGAAGGTGACAGAATGGCATTTTAGGATTGTTTATGTGCAGGAAGGGACACCTTCCTACACAGAAACAATCCCCCCCTGCACACAGACACCCATGCACTATGGTGCAAGGGTGCCTGCGTTGGCGCCAAGTTGCTAAACTTAGCATTATCAGAGGGGTAAACGCAAGGCTGCACCACATTTTTGTAAATATGGTGCAGGCTTGCGTTTCAGAAGTGGTGAAGCACAGCGTTAAGCCAAGGAGGCTAACGCCGTGCTCCGCCACTTCCTTGTATATATCTTCCTAAGTGGTTTACTTTTTACAGCAGTTCTGTGGTATACTTTGATGGTTGTTTCATGCTGTGATGGGGCATCTGTGGTAGTCAGATTATGGGTGCCTTGATCTATGTTGCTTCTCTGATAGAGTTTTATAACAGTTGCAGTCTGTCTCAATAAAGTTTTATATTATTTAAACAAACTTTAAATAACAGTGTAATGAGGCAATGTGCAATGTGCAGTTATGTTTCTGTTGTGGTGGCTGCAGTAGTATTACAGAGGTATTCACAGGAAAATACTTAGGGGCATATTCTCAAGAACGTTTGATAACCATCGCAAAAAGTAACTTAACGCAACATCCTACAACGCAGTTTATCGCAGGAAAATTACGCCATGATAACGAAGCATTCTCAATACGGCGGCCCATGATAACGGTCTCCAGTTAGCGCGTCAACTGACCGTGTTAAAATCAACCCCACCCCGCAAAAATGCAAACGCAAAAAATCCTGTGATGAGGCCATTCAGTGTACAAAAAGCAGTGAAAACCAGTATCAGGCCTGCAAATCCCAAGCTTCTGTAGTGAAAATGCACTCTTACAGCTACAAAAACAGCACACCAGAAACAATCCAAAGTGCGTAGCAACATGGATGCACCCTGACCGAGCGCAGAGGCCGACGCAAACCCCACAAGCCCCAAAGACCACCAGCAAGGAAAAACGGGGTTGGAGAAGGCCAAGGAGAAGAGGGAGAGGAAGACGGGCTGCAGTCCTCAGCAACACAAAAGCAGTGTCATGGAGGTGAAAAAAACAACCATAAACTGACCCACAATTAGATCACTGGGGATGCAGTCAGAGTGTCGAGGAGGCCAATAGAGGACGCCAAGAGGCGCTGGCATGATGTGAAAATCTAAACCAGGCACAAAGGCGCCGCCAACATGAAGGCAGAAGGTGGGAGTCCTGCGCCACAGAAGGAGCTGGAGGAAACGGAGGCCACAGTCAACAGTGTGGAGACGGTGCAAGGAGTAGGGAGTGTGGACACAGCTCGGAAGGACCTGACACAACATCAACAGGGAGATGACAGACCCGGGACTGGGGGTCATAGGCATAATGGCACATATGCACAACAATGTGTAGCACACTGCACACCCACAATGACCCTGGATCATGTCCCTCATCCCCGTGGCACACTGCAGCACGCACACATAGCAAGAAAAGCACACCCACATAGACGACAATGTGGTACAATGTGCAACCCTGACACTGCAGAACAGAGGACCCAACTGGCTCCACACACGCGCAGAAACAGGCCTACTACATCTGACAGAGATGGAAACTGTGAAATGGAAATATATGCGTACAACCTCACATCCGTCATGTAGTCAAAATGTGCACTGTTCCGTATCTAAATCCTGCACCTCCAAAACAGTCACAATGTACATTGTCATACAGTCTGCATGTAAACAAGAACAATACCCCAACATACATGTCAACCTAATGCCTACATGCATCTCCCCTTCACATTGCAGAGGGACACACAACACCTCCAGAAGAGGAAACCAGACAACTCATCAGTGATGCCGGAGAGGACCACCACACCTTTGACACCAATGCCCTACAACAGCCAATGGACATCCCATGCAACCCACCACCAGGACCAGGGCAGCCAAGCTACTTGCTAGAACCCAGCCCCTGCAACAGACCACACAGCATGAAGCACACGCAAGCACAGCAGGCCCACAACACTTCACCGACCCTCACATGGCACCCCAATGCCAGGTGTCAGAACGCCAAAAGGAGGTGGCTAAACAGGTGCAGGTGTGGTACTTACCCATGGAAGGCAAACTATATCACATATGTGGGTGTCCATTAACCTTCAGGGACCACCTAAACTCCACAAAGGAGACCCACACGACCATAGAGACACCTGCAGATGCACATTACCAGTACAAAACAATGCCCAGGGGCACGCACAAATCAGTCACACACCCACTTTGGCTCTGCGTATGATGGTCTAGTCCACTCCCCTGAAGAATTGAGTGGGTGACAACAAAGCAACATGCCCAAGCACTAACCTGCAGCCTGCGGTGACATGTCTGCATCCGCTGTACACAGCACAATGTTATGTCGTAGGGCCCAGGGCCCTCATGCATACAACAAGACCACAGGTACACATGCAGATATTATGTTGAACTGGCTACTGGCACGTGGGCTCGGCCCCTTTATTGGCAGGGCCACATGTACAGTGACGCCTGTGCTGGATGTGTGTGGGGTGAGTATGAGCCAGCCCGCACGAGTGCTTGTTGGCGGCAACAACTTGAACAGTGGACACCAGTGCAATGGAAATAGAAAACACCTGCATAACAGAGTGAACTGCTGAGCAGCATGGAGGGAGCCGGAGCAAGTACAGAGGTCACCCAACATACAAACAGAAGTGTCCGTGAGTTTCAGTGCGCTGAGGTTGGGGCACTAGAGCTGAGTGCGCTCATGTGAAGAGAATGTTTAGGGTTGTGTCCCTCCTGGACGTTCCTGATGCAGCTGCAGGGGGGTCACACCTGCATCATCTTCCTTATCGTCCTCCCAGTTCTCCCACACTGCCTGAAGTGACATTGCTGCATGAGCTCTCCACAGCACATAACCAAAACAGTACTGGACGATGATTTGTGGCGCACTGAGTTAGTGGTACCTGGAGTGCTGAGCAGGGGATCAGGCACATGATGGCATCCAAGACAGGTGTGAGCAACTCCGTCAGTCTGCCAGTACCGCCGCTTTGACTCTGGCAGATGGCGGTTGGAGGTGGTCCTGGCGAAGGTGGTGTGTGCCTCCAGCGCTGATGCCACGTCCGGGCCGGTCTGGACTCAATTTGATGTGAGAGCCCTGGTGGGTCACATTTGTGGCCGGAGGAAGCGGACAGTGCAGGGCCACAGACACATGGCATTGATTACCCCAAGACCATTGCCTCGGAAGCCATCTATTAACTCCGAAGAAGGGATTTTGGACCTGACCAGCACAGAATTAGTGGCCCCAGTTGCACAGTGGCTGGCACAGGCACCCTGCCACGGGACAGTGACTTGCGGTCCACTGAGGTAGGGCCACGCAGACTGAGCGGGTCCTCATCGAGGTCCAAGGGGAATGTGGCAGAGGGTTGGGGGGACAGTGGGAGGTATCCTTCAGGGCATGATGCAGAGGTCTGATCTTATCCGGAAACAGCAAATGGGGGAGTGGAAAGCCGAGGCCTCATTGCCATCATCAATTTGGTGTCAGCTGGAGGAGGATAAAAACTACCCCCTAGTCCATAGACTCAGACGCTTCAAATGTTCGATCAGAGGGTGTCCATGAATTTCAGGAAACAGACTTAGTGGCACTGGGGCTGAGAGGGGATGCAGTCTGTGCTGAGGCCGGTACACTGATATGAACTCCGCCATTGCTAAATCAGGGCTTTGTGACCTACTGGACCGCAGTGTAGGCCGGAGGCAGGAGTCAGCAATGGCCCACAGCCAGGTGTCGTAGGCTTGCAATGCACAGAGTTGGTGACACCAGGGCAGTTGTCGGTAGTGTTCGATCACCTCCGTAACGATGATCCTTTTTTTCCTCCTGACTGAAATGCATCATATTCTTACACCACCCCTTGCATGCAATGTATGTACTCAGCCATTGAAAAATCAAGACTCAGTTTAGATTGTGTGACCTACTCGAGCTCAGTGTGGCGCGAGGGCAGTAGTACGCGTAGGCCCATAGACACGTGTGGTTGGAATGCTATAGACAGACTTGGTGGCACCACATCGAAGGGAGTATAGTGATATAAGCTCTGCCTTAAATAATGTTCTCTGCCATAGTGTATTCAAGACTCAGTCTAAATATGTGACCTACTAGTCCGCTCTGTGTGCCGGTGCAGTACGTCAACGAGAAAGGGGGACTTGCTTGCAGAGGCCGTGATGGTCTGAGGAGGCTGCCAGAGTTGCGGCCCTCAGGCTTGGAGCTTGCACCGGCATGTGGTGGGCCCTCTTTGACACAAGCCGGTGTCGGTAGGTGGACATTGTGGCCTGGGTGCGCAGGGGCAGGTAAGGCAGGTTCGGGGACCAGCGCCCCTGGGTGCAGCAGGTGCACAGGATCACAGGCAACCCCGCTCATGGCGACGGCGTACGCCTCATGGCGGGGTGAGAGGCACCGCCCTGGCAGAGACGTTGGGCATTTCGGAAGAGGACCACGCCCAGAGTTAGGTGCCTTTTATTCACACCCCTACGCTGGCGTGGTGTATGCTGGGCCAACCCACTCCCCTTACGCTTACAGGGGGGAACGTAACAAGCTACATTCCTGTGATCTTCCCCACAGGCTGGGGTGACATGGTTGCGTCCACTGTCCACAACACTCCAAACACCATTGGTGTGTGTCAACATGGATATGTGGATTTGGCCCACATATCCACGCCACACTTGGCATTGTGTGCATTCTCATTTATCGGTCACTTGCCTCCTTCGCACATGCCTGGTCCCAACCTCTTTTGACATTCTGCTATTGTGTGGCAGAGGTGCCATGCCGTTGATGGCTAATGTACATGGCTGGGCCACGTTCCCACAGTGAGTTGTGCTGTCATGTCTGGTGGGTGTGCATGTTGAATGTGAGCTTGTGACTTGTGCATTTCCTGTGTTGTGAGTTGCATGATTGTGGAGTTGAGGTGTTGGTGTGTGCATTTGGTATTGGCCAACGAGCAGTGGATTTCCGTGGGTTCCATCCTGGTAGTGCAGTTTGCTGATGGACTGTCAGAGGTGTATGCATCATGCATACTGCCTGGGTGGTTGGCGGCGATGTCGGCGGAGATTCCTCGGTGGTCCACTAATGCCTGCACATTCGTGGGATACGTGCGCTTTCTGTTGCGCTTATTTTGTGCAGTGTTGCCAGGGGGCACATGTGGGACACGTGTGCAGTCAATTGCCCCCTGACATGTGTGGGAAGCCAGCTGTGGCATAGACGCCTTGCTTGGTCTCCGGCTGTTCCTGCGCAGTGTGGGGGTAGTATTGGTACTGGGGTAACAAGCTGATGGTGTCATCCATGACAATTGTGAGGGACTTGGATTGGCCTGGCTGTGTGACTCCGCCGACTCGGGCGGTTGGAGGGAACCAGAGGCCAACAGGTGCATCACGGCCTGCAGCTTAGTCTGAGGTGGGATGTTGGTTGTCCGCTGTGTTGGTACCGTTCGCCGGTGGCCAATGTTGGCCAGGATGCGGAGGGTGGTTATCCATTTGAGCCTGTAGTTGGCAATGACATTCTCTGGTGTTGGGTCTGTAAGGTTGGTGCATTTTCTGTGGTCGCTGTGTTTGTCTGTGCTGCCTCAGTGTTAGTCTGGGGGGTGTGTGGTTGGTGTCCTGGGGGTTCTTGGGGGGGGGGGGGGTTGGGGGTGGCCCCCTTGGGTTTCTGGCCTGCATGTTCGGTGGCTCCATGGCGTCTGTTGTTCTTCGGGTGTGGCTGTGGGTTGAGCTCCCTTTTGTGGTGCAGGCTGCAGTCTGACTTTACACCAGGTCTGGGCAGGTGTAAGCTTCCTGCTGCTAACGAGCCTTATTTCATGCTTTGTGGTCATATCGCTGATCTGGCTGGTCATAGAGAATGTTGCTGAGTGGTGTTGTTGTGGGTTTTTGCACGGGAACGCCTACTCTGCATCTTTTTAGCGATAGTTGCCGGGGTCGTCTGTGGCAATGTTTTTTGCTGCTGCTATCGCGGGTAAACTGGTGTTATGGGCTGTTAGCACCAGCTTGGGAATGGGGTGATAAATTTATTGCGACTTTGGCTGTGATAAAGTGCCGTTAACTCATCAATAGCTCCTTGAGAATATGCCCCTTAATATTTCTGCAGTGATTGTATCATTGGTTAGGACAGTATTTCAGGAAAGATGCTTAGTAAATTATTATGTACTTAACTATAATTTTCATAAAGGGAAATGAGAAGAGTAGTGGTACTAAAAGATGTCAACAATGACGCACGTGATGATGTCATTTAAAATGTCACCAATCATGTCAATAATGAATTTTAATATGTCAAGACTGATGTCATATGTGAGATCAAAAGCTGTGTTTACAGGAGCACAGAATATAGCCACTTTACCTAACCATGAGTGGTGAATTTCAGCGTTTTTCAAATTTAGTTTTTTTACCATAGCTTCAGTTTAACTGTTTTTTTCAGTGAATTTCATAGAGTTTTTTTAAATACATTACGTTGTTATAACCAAAGGTACCCAGAACATCACTTTAATCTCTGTTTTCTTGGCAGTAAATGTTTGCTTTTTATTTACCATCTACCAGTTTGCTGCACCCAACTCGCCCCAGGCAGCCATACCACCTTACACAGACAAATGGTGTGTGCAGGGGGGTTGTGTGCATCATACACAAAGGTCCTGCACTCAACACACCAGAAATTTATATTCACCATTGCACATACAACAGGGGATGGCCGCAAGAATAATAGTATGGCTAGGCCCTGTGTCCAACCATCCATGGGTAGTCATCCTCGGCTGTCCACCGCCTTGATCAGCCTTCAGCCATGTGCAGCAGGGATTGACTGTAATGCCCGTCGGTGTGTGTTTTTTAAACAAATTAAGGATTTGCAGGCCTTGCCTAAAGGTTTGTGAACCTAGCTGACTCGTGTGCCCAGCTGGAGCTCCTGCAATGCTCTTGGACCTGGTTCTGGAGCTACAGATCCTTTGGAAAGGTCCAGCATAGTCCTAAGGCATGTGCCATGGGTTAGCAGTCCCCTAGCAATGCTCTGGGGGTCCATGGACCTCCAGGGCACTGCTCGGGGCTGCAAGACGAGCTCCGATGTCAATGAATTCCATGCCAAGATTAGATTTTTAGTGTAAAATTAAGGGTGTGGTCTCATTAGGAACCCTGCACCTGAGCATACAAGTGAGGGATGCAACCCCTAATCTCTTTTTTTTTTTTTTTTTAACTTGTGGCGGAGTCCCTTAATCATGTAATTATGGCCACAACATGTCTCTCAAGTTACAGCAATGAAATCAGATATGTTTAATGTACAATTGTTTGGTTTGCAGATCTTCATGGATTAATCACCCAGATGTCTTTGTAATTTAACCATTTCAAGACCACCAAAAGATTTTTTTTAAACACTAATTTCTCAAAAACGATTGAATCGATGTATACAAAACCAAGCAAAATTGCTTCCTTGAGTAAAGTTCAACTTTCAGGCCATATCTGATGTAATCCCATTCATTATTTATTTCTGTTTAGGAGAGCAACATATTGTATACGAAATAAAATGGAAAATGACACTTTCTTGGCCATCATGTTTTTTTGGGCCCGGTGTGATGGATCTCAATGGCACTTGCCATTCTGAATCCAAATCAGGTGAGTGTTGTTTTATAAAACTTTGTGGCAGATCCATCAAACTGCACCAAAGACATGAAACATAGCTGCCAAACTTTGGAAACTAGGAGTATCTGGACTGTTACTCAACATAAAGCCTCAATTAAAAAACTAAAAAACAATTCGGAATGAACGAGAGAACTTTTCTCCAGTCAGCACTTTAAGCTCATATTTACTAACACTTTGTGCTGGGTTTGCATTACTTTTGTTTAGTAAACTCGGTGCAAAGTGTTGTGCTGGTATTCACTTTCCAAATCAAAATTTAAGCTGTTAAATTGACCAAAATCATAGAAAATAAATCTATGCCCTACTTTGAAATGCTTTGTATCAAGTAGGCCTTCCACGATTGGGACAACATGGCATTCCCATGCAACAAACCGTAGCTGATGCTGCAAAACCTATTAACTATTGTACACAAGGGTTTGCAACAAAACTCCTCATGGCAGGTGTAACGGAGAATTTTTTTTTTTTATTTCTACATACTTTTGACATTTTTCATGTGTGCTGCATTTTACAGGACACATAACAAGTCTGAAAAGCATTAAAGCACAGTTCTTGACAGACCACATGCATCTATGATAAAACGGTGTGTAAAAATGTCTGATCTGCTGGTGACATCTGAAAGAAATATATTTTGGATGGCCTTACAAGAGGAATAGACTAAGTCCACATGTCCTGAAAAAACTGAAGAAGACATAAGTGTGTGTGGGGAGGGGGGGGGGGGGGAGAATCCCTGGCCTGGGCCGGGGAGCAAAGGAACTCTACCACTGTTAAAATAAAAATACATATTTTACCCCAGAGCCTCTTTGGTTATATTGGATTAACATTGTTTACTGCTTGCTGAGGTATTGAACCAACAGAAGTTAATTTGTTCCTTCTCATGCACAAACAAAGTCCTACTTCTGGTTACCCATATGATGCAATTGTATACAGGAGTGATTTTGCAGTCTTTAACAACTTATACATGCAAAGGAAAAATAAAACGAGGGCCAAAGATAGAGGGAACCAAACAGTTAAAATTGTATCCTTGTGTAGAAAGAAACTCGAAGGACAAAAGGAACTTATAAAAATACATTTCAGACACTAGATATATTAAAGGAGTAGGGAAAATGAATTATTCAGTGAAAATGATTGTAGAGGAAAGGACAAATGATTTTGATAAATGTGCAGATCAGTATCAATGCTGCCCGACTTCCCAAAGGGACGTGATCACTCAGCAGCTGCTGAGATGTGTGGAAGCGCATTTCTCACACGCTGACCCCAAGTCTCACGTTGCTATGCTACAGCAGAAAATGCATTCGAATGTGGTGATGGCATATTTGATATATGTCAGCATTGTGGGGCACTCAATGTTTTCACATTTCATAAATTGTGGGACTGGGGAGAAGACGGCTAGAGCTTCAGACTTCGGATCATGGGGAACCAGGGGCCTGATGTAGGTAATCTCAATGTACCTATTTTTAAATACCGAATTTTACCGATTCGGTATTTAAGAATAGGTAAATGGGATGTAGATAATTTTTCAGTAAAAAATTACCGAATCGGTAAGATTCGGTAATTAAGAATCGGTATTTACTGATTCGGTATTTACCGAATCGGTAAATACTGATTCAGTAATTCCTATTCATTTTTTTAGGCCTGGAGGCCCCTAGGAATGAATGGGAATTACCGATTCGGTAAATACCGAATCGGTAAATACCGAATCGGTAATAGGGGGAACCCTTTAATGGGTGGCAGGGTGTCACATTTACATCCTGTTGCACCCCTGAATAGTGCTTGGGTGCACATGTGGCACACATACATGCCCTAAGGGTATGTATGTCGGCCACATGGCACTGAATAAAAAGAACAAAAATAGCTTTTTTAACGGTTTTCGTTATATACCACCAACTTGTAGTTGGTAGTAAATAACGAATCCTTACAGGTGAAAAGAACTCACTTGAGTGCTTCCTACATTTCTGATTCGGTAATTTACCGAATCGGTATTTAAGAATTCATTAATTTACCGAATTCTTAAATATCGATTCGGTAAATTACTGAATCTGAAATGTAGCCACCTACATCCCAAATGCCTAATACCGGTCGGTAACGGCCGACATTCGTTAATTTTGGCCGTTACCGACCGGTATTAGCGTTCCTACATCTGGCCCCAGGTTCCAATCTCGGCGGTGGATCAACATCCTGTGATTCTTGGCAAACCACTTAATCTCCCTGTGCCTATAAATGTGCAACATAGTCTAGTACTCTAAATCCACAACTATCAAAACATGCATATGTGTTTGGTGCAAATAAAATGAAGGTCTATACATCAGTCCATAAACCATATGTCACACTGAGTGTCATTCATGGCAAATTGTAGATGAACTTTGTCTTGAGTAAATGTTGTTTGTATTTATTCCGTAACATAAATATTTTTGTATATAGGTGTTTATGGTTTTGCACTTAATGCCATGTAACTATCACACTTCACCGTTGACATCACGTACACTTCAGGCCAATGACGCCGTTGCAGCTCTACATAAAAATAATCAAACATTACTCAAAAGGATCAATTGCTTGAATGCAAAAAGTGTTAGTAATGAACTTTTAAACTTTCAAAAGGACATAAATAATAATGGTGGCATGCTCATCTCTTGAAAGAAGTCAATCGAAAGATACCTCTAGGGTACTAACCACCTCAAAACCCTGCATACTGAATTAACCATGAGATAAACATTCATCACAAGATAATCAGGAAAATCATTACCAAGGATCACAGTCATGATATTATTGATGAGATTACACATAGCATCATAGGGAGCCAATCACATCACTGTAATCTTGAGAAGAGAGCTAAAAGGAGATGATAAAGACATATATCTACAGCATCTCAATATGTTATAGAAGTTTCCTTTTTTGAGAGAATAATAATAATAACATTTATGATCTTTACGTTCTTAAACTTTGTCAGACAGTAAAAACTGTAGAACAGTCTATGTTGCAACGTGTATGTTAAAAATAGGAATTTATGTAATCATATATGCTCTGGCTATATGGCTGAGATACCCGCCACCCCCTCTCAACACAATCCCCAAGGATGGGAAACCGGAAACAGTTCTGAACTTTTGGAAAACGGGAGGGAGTGACCCTCCCGGCCGTATTTATTAAAATATGAAACAAAATTAAAACATTAAAATAACAGTTTCATATTATGTACAATTTCATTACCATATTGCGATGTTTGGCTAACCTTAACATATTCTCTAATACAAAGGTTCTCCTAGCCGAACTAACATCCTACAAAACATTAACTTGAAATTTTGAAATTGTACATCCTAACGTTTAAGGGCCAATGGCAAGGTCGTAACCGGTGTCAAGATCCCTAAACCAGAAATATCCCCCTCACTTGTGAGGGGCGACCGCACAGAGGTGTACCTCAAGTGCAACTACCAATTTCCCTTGACTTGACGGGGGCCCCAATAAACTCGACGCCACTTAAAGGTCGTCCGAGGACTCGTGTGAGGTATCTAGAAGGTAGCGTAGACCCCCCCCCAAACCCCACACACTTACCACATCTGCCGTCGCAGATGTCCTGGCCCCGGGAAATTCCACAGGAGGGGGCTGTAGCCCCTCCTACCCAGGAAGGGGCCTTGACCGCCTTTCCTTTCCTTTCGGCGGCCCATCCTTAGAAGGGACCGCCTCCCCGTTGAGGGGCCAATGGCCACCTCCCTCGAGCGCTCCCATCCGTAATGGGTGACGCCCACTCATAGGGATCTTCCAATTAGTGCTCACCGATCATGACCTTACCGCCCGACCAAAATAAATACGACAATTCTAAACTAAATGACTAAATTACTTAAAAGACAGTAACAACAACCACTTTATTAGAAGCATGCTTACTGATCAAACACTAGAGCAGGATTACTTTATTTACAAAACATACCACAAATTGACCATTCTTTATTGCATATTCAAAGTTATCACGATAATAATCCCAACCTGCAAACAAAATTAGAGTTACCACATCAAACTTTATTCAAAACCACTTGCTGTCCTCAGGGGCTGGTGGGTGGGTCAAAATTGGCTCTTCGTTCCGTCTCGAGCTCACGTGCAGCGAGGAGGTGCAGCTTCAGAGCACAGGAACAAGAGGATGCTTTCTTGGCTTGTTGCTCCTTTTATCCGTCTTCAGGGCGGGCGTAAACCCGCCCCTGCCTGCCCCAAGGGCGTGGCCGGCCGCGTCAGTGTCTAGGCCAGCCCACTCCAGGGCGGGAAAAAGGCGCGCCCCGGCTACGCCGCTTCGGGCATACCAGCCGAGACTCGCCTCCCGCCCAAGATGGCTTCCCGGGGGGATCGTGGTACTCCGCCATACGTTCGGGGGGACCCAATGGTCGCCCCTTTCCATATGGCTGAGATACCCGCCACCCCCTCTCAACACAATCCCCAAGGATGGGAAACCGGAAACAGTTCTGAACTTTTGGAAAACGGGAGGGAGTGACCCTCCCGGCCGTATTTATTAAAATATGAAACAAAATTAAAACATTAAAATAACAGTTTCATATTATGTACAATTTCATTACCACATTGCGATGTTTGGCTAACCTTAACATATTCTCTAATACAAAGGTTCTCCTAGCCGAACTAACATCCTACAAAACATTAACTTGAAATTTTGAAATTGTACATCCTAACGTTTAAGGGCCAACGGCAAGGTCGTAACCGGTGTCAAGATCCCTAAACCAGAAATATCCCCCTCACTTGTGAGGGGCAACCGCACAGAGGTGTACCTCAAGTGCAACTTCCAATTTCCCTTGACTTGACGGGGGCCCCAATAAACTCGACGCCACTTAAAGGTCGTCCGAGGACTCGTGTGAGGTATCTAGAAGGTAGCGTAGACCCCCCCCAAACCCCACACACTTACCACATCTGCCGTCGCAGATGTCCTGGCCCCGGGAAATTCCACAGGAGGGGGCTGTAGCCCCTCCTACCCAGGAAGGGGCCTTGACCGCCTTTCCTTTCCTTTCGGTGGCCCATCCTTAGAAGGGACCGCCTCCCCGTTGAGGGGCCAATGGCCACCTCCCTCGAGTGCTCCCATCCGTAATGGGTGACGCCCACTCATAGGGATCTTCCAATTAGTGCTCACCGATCATGACCTTACCGCCACAGGCCGGATAGTTGACCGGCTATCCGGACCCCCCACAACACTCCTACCTAAAGGTCATGTCTTAAAGTCTTTAGCCAAGCTATCAAGTCTCCTATGAGTAACTCGTTCCCCACGCGGGACAAATGAACACCATCCCCCAAATACATACTGTCACCAGTAATACAACCATGCGAAATAGAATGCAGTGTATTGGAACGGAACAATCTACTCACTTTGTTATTAATTTTCCGTACTGAATGATTCAGAGCAGAAACAGAAATAGCCCCCCGCCATACTTTTCGTGGGATCATATGGGACCATGCAATTGTGCACCCTGGAACTCTCCTCGCTAACCAACTTACAGTGGAAAGCATCGCCTCAAGAAGAAGTCGTCTACCAGTGGTGACCAAATCATTGCCCCCAAGATGTACTATGACTATAGACGGCGGTGACCTCGTCCGCCCTAGCAAACCCTCGAAAAATGATTGAAACTGGTCAATACAGAGTCCGCCCCTTCCGTAGAAGGACACACTGTACCCGTATTCCCCAGCCACGTGAATCATGTCACCTGCTTTGAATACGTCCGCGGCACGCCTCACGTATGAGTGGCCCACGACCCACACCTCCTTTTTCACAGCCGGTGATGTCTGACCGCTGGCCCGGTGTTGGGTCGACTGCATAGTCCGCCCCGCCTCGTAGGCTTGCGCAACTGAAACCAAACAAAAACAAGAAGCGTGAGTACATCATTACAGCTTCACAACATGTGCAACCGCACATACCTTTTATAACAGTTGGAGGACCAACGCCCCACACGTTTAACTTGTTCGACATTCAGACCCCTGGCTGTAGCCTCTGTAGCAGCCCCTATCCGAAATGAATGGGTCCCAAACTCGCCCGGGTTCAAGCCCGCAGCGGCAATCGACATCGCAAGCACCCGCTGAAACTGAAACCTCGTCAGTGGGGTGGCGTCAGCGTGTCTCAACAAGGTCCCCCCCCATGATGCCACCCTTTGTGCTAAATATTCCTCTACACAACTCACCGGGCACATGGAGGACCCGGGAATCCTTTGTACGATTATGCAGTCACCCAACGCACCCTGATCGGTCTTGGACCTGACAAACGAGACAGTCATTGTCCCCCCTCTAACCTGAACGTGCTCTCGGCACAGTCCCCCCATCACATCCTGCTTGTTCCTTGCCACTAGTTCGCTTACCCGCATAGCCCCATGGAATGCCAGCGTAAAAGCGGCTCGGAATAACACTGTCTCATACTGGGATGAACACGTTGCAGGGAGTATGGATAATAACAGGGCCAACCTATCCAAACCTATCGGGCGCCTTTCATCTACTCTGCGACCCTCAAGGCGTTGCCACCCACGTAGCGCTTTTTGCACAACGAAAGACGCTGTCGGGTCCTGGATCCCATGAGCCCTAGCCACAAAGGAAATGGCGGCCCGATGCCTCTGGGCCGTAGCCACTGATTTGCCTGCCTGATGTAAAGACAGCAGGAATTTCACTACCAACTCCTCCTGGCCCCAAAGCTCCCCTCTAGCAGCCCCCAAAAAGGCCCAATAAGAACGGAACGCCCCTTCATATGCCTTCCTCGTCCTGGGTGCTAAACTCTCTCCCACGAGGTTACGAAGTTCGGGGCACCGAGAGACCAGAGAGCTTCGGGAAAGGGTGCCGCCACCGGGTCCGCTGTGGGCAGAAAACCCCAGAAGGCCTGCATACGAAAACGAGAAAGCGCATCAGCCGCCTGGTTCTTCACCCCCGGCACATGTCTTGCCCTAAATAGCACATTCAATTGCATACACAGTAATACAATTTCCTTGAGCAATCTCAGAATCCATTTGCATCGTGCTGCCTGGCTATTGATACACTCAACCACGGTCATGTTATCAGACCAGAATACCACAGAGTGATCTCTGAACCCTTTGGGCCAAGTTCTCAGGGCCACCAGAATGGGGAAAAGTTCCAGAAAAGCAATGTTACTTGTCAGTCCACTATCATGCCACCATGACGGCCATTTTTGTGCCGACCACTGAGTGCCGAATATGGCACCAAAACCAATGCTCCCTGCCGAATCTGTCCACAGCCCCAGCTCCTCAGAGGACACCGCCGGTTTGTTCCAGACTATTCGACCATTGAAATCCGCCAGAAATGCCAACCAAATGCGCATGTCCTGGCGAACCTCTGCCGA
The DNA here is from genome assembly GCF_964263255.1 of Lissotriton vulgaris. Lineage (NCBI taxonomy): Eukaryota > Metazoa > Chordata > Amphibia > Caudata > Salamandridae > Lissotriton > Lissotriton vulgaris. The sequence goes on from NC_141696.1 coordinate 382,414,817, forward strand.
GAGCCTCGTGCGATGATGACCCTCCTTCAGGCCGACCATGGCTTGAGCGATCGAGCGGGAAAAGGGGCGGGCCATCGGTATTACTCTTAGGGAAAAATTCAACTGTCCCACCAATTGTTGTAATTGATGCAGCTTAACCTTAGACTCACTTATACACGTTTGCAGGCATGCCCTGAATCTTAACACTTTGTCTCCTGGTAAACGAAAACAACCTTCTTCAGAGTCGAGCTCGATCCCCAGAAACTCGAGGCAAGTCGAGGGACCCACAGTCTTACCTGGTGCCAATGGCACGCCAAACTGATTCATCAAGACACAAAATTCAGTCAAAGCTTGTCTACATTCCGGATCCCCGGCTGCCCCCAGAAACAAAAAGTCATCGAGATAATGCATAACATGTTGAAACCCCGTCTTCTTTGTGAAGACCCATTGCAGGAAACAACTGAACTTTTCAAAATAGGCACAAGATATAGAGCACCCCATTGGCATACACCTATCCATGTAATAGCGACCCTGAAACATGAAACCAAGGAGATGCTGGTTCTCTGGATGTACCGGGAGCAACCGGAACGCTGACTCGATATCAGATTTTGCCATCAGCGCACCGGGCCCCAGGTGATTCAATATGGCTACGGCCTCATCGAAGGATGCGTACCGCACCGAACACACTTCCGGGTCTATCGCATCGTTTACGGAAAGACCACGTGGGGCTGATAAATTATGTATCAGCCGAAACTCACCCGGGTCCTTCTTGGGGACCACCCCTAAAGGGGAACAAACAAAGTTAGCAACTGGCGGCACATTAAATGGACCGGCGACTCGACCTCGAGTAACCTCTTTCACGATCTTTTCCTGTACCATGGTCGTATGTTGCAAGACCGATATTTGGTTTTTACACTTCGCTATACCCTGAAACTCCCCCACTGGGATGCGGAAACCATATGAAAACCCGTTCCTCAACACCCCAGCGGAAGCGTGATCCGGGTATTCGCTGAGCCAGGGAATCATTGCCATGGTATCAATCGGAGTAGGTAAAGGCGCCCCTCGGACTATATCAGACCTGTTTGGCGCCTCCTCTACCCCCGTTATCACCCGTTTTGGCTCTGCACATGGACTCAGGATGGGATGATTGCCCACACCCACCACATTCGTGCCTAAATTTGCATGACCCCTGGGGCCTCGTACATTTACCCCTGTTAAAGTTCCAACAAATCCCCCTTTTACCTGCGTTGCCGATCGGCCTCGAGTGGTTGTCGTTACTCGTACTTGATCGAAAGGGCGTCCCAGCATATTGGCGGGAGGATTCACCCACGCTACTCCCTACCAATGGCAACTTCAACATACCAGTATCTTCCATTTTGGACCAAGACACAGAATCATAACAATCCCAAGTTAAGTTTTTATCATGTTCTTTCGCTTTTCTGAAAATATTATCGTAACAGAACCATTGCTTGCCCTCGTGTGATACAGAATACCCCATGATCCGTGACTGATAAATCGGCAATTCGGACAGCAATTCGGGCCTACGTTCACCCATGATGGATGTAAAAATCCCCCACGCTCTGCCCCAAGTGCCAATGTTTTCATTTACTTTAAAGGCGGCCATCTTTGTGCGCCAAACACTCGGATGCATGAGCTCCTTCTGGCTCTTAACATGCTCCATCTCATAATGATCGGTAAGCAACGAGAAGATGTTTATATACTCCTCTGCCCATATCTTCTCTTTAATAGCCAGAGGGACATGTTGACCCAACTTTTCCCTTCGTGAGGGTGCAGACTCATCCCTCGCAATCGGCAATGGCCGCTTACCTGAACCGGAAGCTGTATCTGCGACTGGACCTGTCCCAGGTGGCTTCTCTACTGCCGCAGCCGGCGATGGTGCCTTCGCCGCTTCCCTTGTTTCACGCAGTTGCTTCATCAACACCCGCGCGTCGTCAGCCGTGGCGCCCTTGCTACCTTTACCCAACCACGCTGCTAACTGTGCTGCCAGCTCGGGCGGCATATCCTCCCCGGACACGGGGGTGACCACCACGGGAATCGGATTCCCCTCTTCCGGCACCGGAGTTGGTTCTTCGAGTGGGGTACAGGGAACCGGGATGTCTCCCCCAGCTGCTCCCCTTCTGGGCCTCTTGCCTTTCCCTCCCGGAGCTGCTCCTGCCAAAGGACGTTTCGGTCCCCCTTCCTCGTCTTTATCCGCCATTCGCTTCTTTAGCTCGGTCACCTCCTTCATAAGAACACGCAGCATCTGGTCGGTAGTCATTCGCTTTCCCGCTTTCTTGGGCATTCTCCAACAGAGTATCTGTAAAACAAACAAGAAAGATTACAACGCTCAAAATTGGCTCTTCGTTCCGTCTCGAGCTCACGTGCAGCGAGGAGGTGCAGCTTCAGAGCACAGGAACAAGAGGATGCTTTCTTGGCTTGTTGCTCCTTTTATCCGTCTTCAGGGCGGGCGTAAACCCGCCCCTGCCTGCCCCAAGGGCGTGGCCGGCCGCGTCAGTGTCTAGGCCAGCCCACTCCAGGGCGGGAAAAAGGCGCGCCCCGGCTACGCCGCTTCGGGCATACCAGCCGAGACTCGTCTCCCGCCCAAGATGGCTTCCCGGGGGGATCGTGGTACTCCGCCATACGTTCGGGGGGACCGAATGGTCGCCCCTTTCCAATAATCAGTTTCAACCATGCAATGTTACCGGCTCCCTTAACTTATGTGTGGGGGTTATGGAGCAGATGTATATTTCCTTGTGATGCATAAAAAATCTTTTTACTCTGCAAAACAGTTTATAGAAGTGGATATTGCTCCAAACTTACGAGGACCATCCCCTCAGTCTTTGCTGTTGTGGCAGGGAATTTAGTAATCCAATGGTAGTTATATGTGGGAGGATTCCTCACAAAGGTTGTGGGTCCAGGTCTCCATTGAGCTCACAGAGCATCAGAATGCTTCTACATATTGGCCTGCTAGAAGGCCCAATTTATTCTTATGTTCCTGTTTAAATATTTCCCACATCCCAAATCCCAAATACAATTGTCCACAGGAGTGGTATATTGTAATGCATCAAAGATGAGTACATTCAGCTCCTTGAAGTTACTGAGTATACTTCATATTTCACAGGAGGTTTTTCAGACCGCCTGTAATATCCATGTGCCATGAATATGTCACTTTAGCACAATATCATTTTCTGTCTTGTTTATGAGCTGGTGAATAATTCCATAAGAATCTTCATTTCCGGACGTACTGCAACGCCAGATATATTGCAGAATTATATCCCTTGCACTCAAATCGACAGTTCTTTATCTTTCCTGTTTTAAAGAGTAACCTATAATCAGGGAATAAACTGCTATAGCATTCAACTTGTAGGTAAACATACACTGCATAGTGTTTGATATTTTATGCTGTAAGCATAGGTTACCACTGAAAATACCTCAATTGACACATGGCAAGAAATTCACAAAAGGATTCCTGCCAGTTCGACATCCCTTTACTACTACAGATTTATTTGCCATAAGTGCAAGGACATTCTGCAGTTGCAAGTGCCAGACAAGCGGTGGTTAACTGGTGGCATAAGTAAGCCCTTGTGGAATTTAAATTACTCCTGTATAGCTCATGTAATTTCAGGGATTTTGTGTTAGCTTGTTGTGCGAAATTCCTGAATATGTGACACTTTGCATAATTATAGCCCCGGAATGCAGAAAGATCAAGAATGACCAGAACACCAGCAGCTGTTGTTTCTGGAACTACTATTTTGCGCAAAATGTGTCCAAAATGGTCTGAAGGATTATTTGAAGCTAAAAAATAGAATTAAGTGCTAGATTTGCACTTTACATAATTAACATAATTCCACTTAATTTGTCTGCAATTGCAAAAAGCAAACTAAGCAATTTTTGCTCTACTTTAGTTATGAGGCAATGCTTGCCCATGTAAGTTTGTGACGGTCCACAAGCATTTTCATGTCATTTGTGTGGCATTCGCAAACTCTTATTCCCTGAAAATGGTTTGAAATATACTTAGCCCACCTGTGCTTAAATATAATCACTGTAGATTTGTGTACAGAGGGCATAGGAGCCAGTAGGCAATGTCACAGTAGCACATCTAGAAACGTGTGCCTGGCACTCCTTTTCAGGCGTAGACCTGGGAATGTTTGTGATTTGAAAAAAACCTATAAAAGTACATTCAGTCAGAGCTTTAATCCCTGCATATACTTTTCCGCTTTTACACAAAATGGTCTCATAGTCTATAGCCTCATGTTTACATTTGAGTGATTGTTTAAACATAGGTAAAATGTAATGAATAGAACTATCTTCAACAAAATGGTACACCCCAGTTACGACTGTTGGAATGGAAAAACCCTCTACATCGTAAAGGAATGTACCCCTACCCTGAGTTTCAAACTGTACTGTGGTATGGATCCTTAATGCAGATTTTTTTGTCATAGGTGAACATGGATCATGTGTGTGTGCAACAAGAAATGTGTACCCAGTGCTACTCTTGTAGATTTTAAAAAACATTTTAAATGCTTTATGGCCCTGTGGGGTCCCTGTGGGACACCCCCACAAGAGGCCTAGGAAGTCAGTGTGTTTCTACCCTGCCCCCTTTTCTTTTTTTAAATGTTTTTTCTGTGACTTGGTTCAACCAAGTCACAAAATGTCTGCCAACACTTCCTGGTTTGTAGATTTGGCAGCCAATCAGATCTCAGCATGAGATCGGGAGGGGTCGCAGGTCGACTGCGTCCCGAGATATACAAATTTGGATATTTCTTAACATTTCAAAAACTACTGAATGGATTTACAACAATTAACAAAAAGGTCGTTTTCTGGACCAACAGCTACCTTTCTGCCAAATTTGATGTAATTTCGTTCAGCAGTTTGGGCTGTAGCCAGGTCTAAGGGTTCCTGTGGAAATTAACATGGGGAGAATGCGTTTTGGGACCCCCTTTTTCTCTGCCCCAACTTGACGGATCATCAAAAAATTGACGTGAGTGACAAATCAGTTTTGAAAATTTTATGAGGATTCATCAAACAACATCAGAGTTAGTGGCAAATGAAAAAATGCTCTTCCTATGGAAACTACATCCAAACTATGGGTAAGCTGTCTCACAATGTAAACAAAACATGAACACTTAGCACAAGCAGAGGCAGGCCAACAAAAAAAGAGAGGGCTCTCAAAGTAGCCTAAATAACCTGAGGAGTAAAAGCACATGTAACAGGGGCAGTCCTCAGAGAGGATACACATGTCCAATAGGAGGGACTACTAAGCGTATTCACCAAACAAAAGCCAGAACATGCATAGAAATGAAAAAGACGGGCGGTGCTTGAAGCCATATTGTACATACAGCATGTCTTGAAGAAACAGTGTGCATGTGCTGCCTAGGCAAAACCTAAAAATAGTCTTAAATCTGACTTTGTGTAATGTAATCTTGTGCTCATAACTTCAAATGCAATCTAGTGCTCAAGAAAAACACTCCAATGTCCTTAATAACCTTGGGCCAAGTTTGTGCTAAATAAAAAATGCAAAAAATCGCAGAGAGTTTCTGGTGAACAGGAGACAGAGGGCAGTGGAGGGAGGGGGCCAAGGGAGGGAGATGAGTGACAAAGTTCAGTGGATGGTGGAGTCAGGAGTTTTGCCCAAGAGCCTGCAGAGTCCACAGGGGGCACATGAAACATGTGAGGTGTGCCTCAGGATAATTGCACATGAGGAGACTCGGAGCATTTTCAAGGCAGGCAACAGAGAACATTAACACCTCTGCTGATTGCTAGCCTATTGTTCATCCACCGTTTACTGTCTCATCGGCAGTTCAGAGCAAATTAAAGGAGGGGCAGACACATTTATTTTTAAACTCCAATTGTGTTGGCAGTTATTATAAAATTTGGGGATTTTTACAAGAGTGGGCATTTTGCGTATTTTGTAAATCACAAAATTTAAATATTCTGCAAAGGTCAATCTAATGGGCAGCACAAAGCTCCATCCTAAAACTATATTACTGTCTCCGTCCTTCCTTATCAATCTCGGTACAGAGATCTCAAACTGATGCTCAAAGCTTGTGAACCTAATCCTGTACTGAACTTTATTGAGAGCAAAGTACTCCTGTAAAGATGTGCCATTAGAAAATGTCCAAGCAACAATGGAATATAATGCCTACTATCTGCCTTTCATTTACAATTCAAAATCCAAGTTTTAAGGTTTTTTCACTACAAATGATATTGTTTCTCCAATAGTAAACGTCCTTTAGGAGCATGACTAAATTGTTCCTGTACCATTTTAAAGGGCTGCGCTAAAGCTTTTTTCAGACATAATGCATGTTAAGACTAAAATATTTTTTAATGTCTATGCATTTACTTCATGTATGATCTAAAAAGTGAACTGATGCGTAATAAACAAGCACTTCCCAAAATACATGCTATGAGTAGAAAACACACAAGTAAATTCTACCTATGTCTTAAGAAGTGAGTGATTTAATAAAAAACACTCAGCAAAGCTCTTAAACGCATAAAAAGAAGCACATTTTTACGGATGTATGACATTACAACGCATGCTTTTACAACGCAAGTTTACAACGCAAACCTTTACAACGCATAGCGCTTTGGGGTGCTGGATAGTGAATAGTTTAATTTACTATTCCAACTCCAGTCCCCGTGGGCACTAGGGAAGGTGTTGGATAGTAAATTAAATCTATTCCCTATCCTAGAGCGCTCCCCCCAGCGCAATGCGTTGTAATGGTTTGCGTTGTAATAGTTGCGTCGTAAAGGCACTGCGTGGTAAAAGTTGCGTTGTAAAGGATGTTCCCCCATTTTTACTCATGCATTGACATCCAGGCATACACTTCCAAGACGCATCTTAACACCTAGCCTACACCCACATTTTTCTCCTACATATATAGGTAAAGTGTGGAGAAGAGAAACACTGGGTTTAATTTTTTAGGAATGAGTTCAGAATACAACTGATGCGTTTGTTTAAAAAATATATAATATACAGGAAAAACAACGTACAGGAAAAACAAAAATGTAACTCGATGAATTTCTCGAAGCTGTGCATGCAGACTATGTACATGTCGGTTTAAGAGAGCAGGCATACATCACCATTGTATGAAAGTACCACGCATATATCTGAAAGCAGTGGCAGGTGTATTTTATTCATGAGTAACAAGGGAACGGCCCAGAAAACCAAAAACCTGTAAAATACGCAGATGTATATGTGTAATTTTCGCACTTTGTAATATTTATGCTGAAATCTGAACCTTTTTAAGGCGCCCCCTTGGGCCCTTCCTTGGTAAATGATGATCATGCGGCTTGTGACCTAACTTTATATGTGATGCTGGACGAAATATTGATTTTGTTGTCAGAGAAAATCCCCTAGGCCGCCTCTGGCGAAGTGCCATTAATTTTTTCCCTGGAGATAAAGAAAGAGAGGCTATTCACAGCATGCTGTTAACACATGGTAAAATGTGAGAACCTGCAGAACTGACAGGGAACTAATTGAAGGCACACTTAAAAGACTCCTCCGAGGATAGGTGCATTTAACAGTAGTACAGTTTGTGTGGGGAACACTCTGCCCAAAGCAGGTCTTCAATCAAATTCTGCTAATGAGCTCAAGAAGATCACTGGCACTTTCTAAAGAGTATTTAACAATGTCATGGCGAGAGTTCAAGAGTTCCTACTGAGTAATTTTAGTAACTGGCAATGAGTAAACAGTGCTAAAATAATAAAATGCGCTGATTTAATTTAGCTGAAAACTACTTAAAAGGTGGAGAGAAATGTATTTTGAAATTCAAGGCAAGCGAAACATCAGTCAGGTGTTGTTTATTCTTGCGGGTATATTTGATAATTTCAATGCATTGAACCAACAAAGAAATACATTTACACAAATTAAAATGGTAAAGCATGAAGGTGAAAATTGATGGGAATTTTTCCGCTTTATTGTTTTCAGAAATTGAAGGGTATGAGAGTGGAGAAATATGTAACCAAAATATGTAAATAATCCTGTAGTGTAAGTATTGAATATTGATGAGCAACCTGCTTTTTCGCTTGTCATACAAAAAAATAAGGAAGAATAAAAAATGTGTGAATAATAAACTACTATTTTTAATAAAAATGTTAGCATGGTGTTTTGCTCCAAGAAGTATGCTGGAAAAAATAAGCTTTAAAGATGATTTTCAAAGAGGTCTACGAAACCTAGAAAGGTATCTGAACATTTCAGAATATTCCTTTATACACATCACCCATTACGGTCTACTTTTTCGAACCTACTGTCATGAGGCAGTGTAAGGTAGCTCTTTCTTCTTCTGCTGTCTAAGTTTGAAGATGTTGTTAAGCCTGTGGCAGACGTGTTGTTTTGCCTATCAAGATTTCAGCAGCTTCACCCCTCAGAGTGTTGATAGAATCTTAAGATGTTCCCCTTTCATACTATCTCCTACATTTTCAATAAATCCTCCTATTATCTGGATTATTTTACATAACTAATTCCTCTACGCTTTGTACCCACACATCAAAGACTTACTCAGAATGCTGCAGTAATCCAAGCACAATAACACACCAGAAGAAAACTAATTTGTGCATGATTTGTGTGTGCAGTTTTTTATTTCAAAATCATTATGGAAAATGACGCAAAGTGTCTTTAAAATCAGTACTAAATGGAGGGTAGTGGAAAATACAGCTGCACCTAATTGTTATAGAATATGGAGGGCACAGAAGAATTTTCACTTTTGGAAGGGGATTATTGAAATTATGCATGGACTGTTATTCTGATATTTGTCATGTCTTACTGCCTGTCGCAGAAGTTGTTTCCATTGGCCTTCAATAAGGTAACAGGTAGTCCACTTCATGGAAATCTCTCCATGAAGAGTGTGTCTATCATATAGACAACTGTCTAAGGGCCTTATTAAGACTACAGCAGTTCATTGTACAGTGATAATAGTGGTGGTGGTCCACCTGCCATATTTCAGCTATAGCAGTTGGACTGCCTCAGAACAACTGCTACCGCCAGGGATCCGCGTTCCCTGGCAGTCTTGGAGCAGTGTGAGGCTGGTAATATGCTGGTGGTGCCTCTGCGGCACCACCAAGGATATTACTAGTTTCTTCACCGCCACTGTTTTCATGTCAGTGCGACCGCCATGAAAAGTGTGGCGGTGATGGAACAAAGGGGACCCTACAGGGCCCCCTGTTGCATGGACATGACCGTCCATGATCTGCAGGCATGTACAATTGCATTCCCATTGCAGTGCCTTGCTAAGGCTCACGTATGAGTTTCAGCACTGCACCACCGTGGGCTAGGCACCGCCGTACCACCTGACCTAGATTCCACTTGCAATCCAGGGGGCGGTCTCTTTATGGCTTCAGCAGCATGGCATAGGGGCACTGGCATGGCAGCCCGCTGCCACACTGCCACAGTCATAACAAGGCCCTCAGTCATGTTGCATCTCAACAGTTTAGGCGGAGAAAAAGTTTTGCAAACTTCTTTAAAATCATTGGTGGTTTCTGAATGCACGGAAAACAAACCTCTCCAAATCACAAAACTGTAATTTATCAGCAGAATATTAAACACAGTATGGAACAAGGTTTCAGCTTCTCCTCCTCTGGCATGGAAACTGTGATCTCACTTATGTCCCTAATGTCCATCACTGAGGTTATAATAAGACAGTGGCTCCATGCATATCGGCCTATGGTGGTCTGCCTTTTACGTTTCCATTGGTTAGCCATCAACCATGCCTCTGTCAGCTATGTTCCTACTTTTTTCGAAGCCAGTGTTGGTATCTTATTATCGACTAGCCCTAGTTAGTAAATTGATTAATAGTTGCCCTGCAACTCAGCACTCTCTGCTGGGCAAGGGTAAGGGGTTCTTGATTTTCCTAATAAAAAGAGAATTTTGGGTTACTCATTGGAGTGGACTGGCTTGAACTGTGGCTGTATGACTCACCACTTCTGGGGAATTTACCTCTCTGTCCCAAGGGCTAGGTTCTGCACTTCTCTTGCAATTACACATAGGACTTCATTTCGATAGTGGCCAGTCGGACCACCACCCACTATCACTTTGGTCAGGTGACCTACCGACAAGCAGAGGGGTACCGACTGCCCAATTATAATGTGACTGCAAGCTTGGCTCATTAACTTAGCTTGTGCTGCAACCCAGGAAAAGAGTTTAAGCACTATCTGGTGTGTAAATGAGCACTTCCTGCACCTCCATGCACTGTGTGCCATGCACCATGAACTGCATGGCACATGGAGCATGGAGGTGCGTGGGGGAACCACATGTGCCTCCTGTGCCACTTTAAAGAGGCCCACGAGGGATGAGGCCCTATTTGGGCCCCAAATGTCCCCTTCCAACTGCCTTTACATAGTGGTGTTCAGAAAGGGCTATCCAAATCCGGACATCGGTGCTTGACTCTGCACAGCCGTCATGGTCAGAGGCAGCTCTGCCTATCGCCCTGTTGGGATCTTAGATCCTGTCAGAGGCGGCAGTCTTGCCTTTAACCGCTGTGGGCTGAAAATCACACATTGCAATGTGGCGGTGGGCTTGAAGAGATAACGGCGGTTGGACCGCCACCAACAGGCTGTTGGTGGCAGTCCGACCACCATTGTAATGAGTCCCATAGTTCTTAAAGCTCTTCATGAGCCCACATTTGTGCCTCTTTACTTGTTTGAATTCATTTTCTATTTGGTGACGGTCCTCTTCTTCATGATCATTAACTGTTCACAAACAGATAAAATTGATTTATTTTTACGTGACAAATTTAATTTAGTTGGCACCACAAGTGTATGGTGCAGCGCTTCACCTAATTTTTTCCAAAGGAAGTTTTTGATTTTCACCTCAATCTAGATCTGTTCCCTTCATCCTTCTCATCAATTCCAGCTTTCAGGTGCCATTCAGTCACTTAATGAGTGATAAGCAGCTCGGATATACATGGATCTAGTTCTTATAGGCAACCCCAAGTACTGTTTTCCACCTTTGGACCAACTCTTAAAGAAATGCAGCCTTTTCAGTTGCTCTCAAGAAATGGATTCAGCTAGAGTCTTCGTGGCATATAACCTGACAGGGGTTTCTCTTCTTCTTTATTTTAGAGACATTGTTATAAAAGGCTTGGTGCATCCTGATCTGAATTTAGGGGAGTTTCTATAACTGACATCTATTTGCATTAATGTGGAATATGAAATTGTTCATTAAATATCACATGTCTATACATTTTAGCCTTTTTGATTGTAGGAAATTGGGTTACTGGTTCAGGGGGTTAAAGCCCTACTCAAGCAGCAATCAGGGTGAAACATAAGCAAGCCCAAAATTAACCTGTGCTCAACCCTCTGGTAGATTGGTGCAACCAGTCAGGCTTAACTTATAGGCAATGCATAAAGTATTTATGCAGCACTTCAATCAGTAATAAAATGAAAACAAAACACAAGAATATCCCCACACCAATTTAGGAAAATAGAGTAAAATGTAATAAATTATTTGAGACCAAAACAACAAAAATCCAATCAGTAGAACTAGAGAAATGCAATTTTAAACATTTTAAGTGAAAACGGTGCTTAGAATTCCAAAGCGCTAACTGTGGTTATCTGGTCACCGCCGAACCGAAACAAAGTCACACTCCATCGGCTGACCCCGATGGAGTGCGGGACAGATACTGGGACAAAGTTAGGCCCAGTGCATAAAGTACCTCAAATCCTCAAAAAAAGTGGTGGTTCTGAGGAGCTGCAGGCCATCATGGGAAGTCCTGTGTTGTAGTCAAGGATGCCATTGGTGAGGGGCTTGCAATGCAATGTCCTGCATTGAAGATGTATTGCGCAGTGGTGGGTTCAAAGAAACTGCAGGACTGTGATGTGAAGTCCTCAGTCATTATCGAAGAAACTGTCGAGAAGGGGATTGCCATATGTGACATCATCAGCAGTGGATTGCCATATGTGACATCATCAGCAGTGGATTGCGGGTGCGCGATATATAGTTAGTGCAACTAACTATATATGCGAATTTCAATGGTTTTGTATGAGTAAAATAAGGTTTTGTAAATGCTAATCCCTAACTATATATGGTCTATAACCTATGGTTTTTTCAGTGAATTTTCAAGGTTTTGTAAATGCTAATTCCTAACTATATATGGTCTATAACCTATGTTTTTTCAGTGAATTTCAATGGTTTTTTATTAGCAAATATCAGAAGCTGTAAAATGTATTCTTCTTTTAAAGGAAAAATATATTTTATATTTTTTTAATATAATTTTTTTATGCATCTAACAAACCCTGACCTCTTAATAGTGCACTGTGGTGGAAATTATTTTGGCACTATGACTGGGGTTGGTCTGGAAATGCTTTTAAAGGACACCTTTCATCAATTGATGACACTTTTTCCCCAAACTGCCTTGGTATATTCCAATATATGCCAAAGACAGAAATGGAACTGTTCCAACCAATTTTGTCCACAATTTGAGAAAGCACGGACACATGTGAATAAATCTGTTTCTGCTTACATGAGAGACTTTAGAATGGGTTCAATATACAACAATAACTTGCGTTAGAACATGCAAGACATCTACAGAGGAGATGGTGTGCACTTCTCAGATGAGGGGAATAGAATATTCCTCCTGAATTTAAGACTGTGCATTTGAACCTACTTGTAGGTACCTAAATCAGCCACAGAACCCAATAGCTCTTTTCAGAGCTACCCTACCTCTGATCATTCAAAACGTTTTTCTTTTTCTAACTTTTTTCACTATTTTTCACCAAAGTACGCTCCCCGGTACGCTTACCGGTGCGCGTACCGGGCGCTCCCCCCTCAGAAAACCTAGAGGGTCAGGAAGTGTCTACCGTGCCCCCTTCTACCCATTCCGAACATTGTTTGCCCTCCATCTTGTGTCTCAATTCTACCGAAACACAAAATGGAGGACTCCCGTAACGCTGCTGGTACGCGTACCGGGGCGCCCACCGGAAAGCGCTCGCTTAAAAAAGGTGGGAAAGTAATTTCCAGAAAAACCACTGGAGACACTTTCATCAAATATAGAATAAGCCCTACTACATAGCAGTCCCTACCATTTACCCAAATTTGATGGAATTCCATTGAGTCATTTATGCTGTAGGCCTGACTAAATATCCGGAGGTAAATTACATGACAAAAACACATATGAAGTGTTAGAATTGACAACCAATTAAAATGTTACTTTCATTTTCTACTATTATTTCATGACATTTGATTGGTTATGTACCTGAATATATATAAAGAAAGAGAGAGAAACACAGCCATTTTGACTACTACTTCCTGAAGTACATTTCAAGAGCATTTTCAATGACAACTTAAACTTCTTTTTGAAAGGTAAGATGTTATTTTAAAAATTTGAAAGGAGAACTATGTTATGCACTTTAAATTAATTTAGGAAAACGTTTTCAGATAGTTATATACTGTCCCTCTATAAGAGTTAGTCATTGAGAAAGGCTTAATTATTTAAATTATTGATTGAGTTAGGCTTCTGTGGTATAATTATGAATTTACTTAGGCTTCATCACAGGCACGTTTTAATAGTTCTACTTCCTGCCTGAAACCATACAGTGCCCAAAGATAACTTCACTGTTAAAAACTCACAAGTACCTGTCTGAACTTAAACCCAACAGTGCCCTATCTCTACTGATATATTTATTTTTTATGCAATTTACAGCAAGAAAATGGAAGCACAACAGAATGAAAATAATATTTCATTTCAATTAAGATTGAAAACAATCCTAACTAAGAAAAAGAAGAAATAGACTTTTTGGATGACTCTGTAGACCAAGAATTAATTAAATGTGTTGAAGAATGTGAATCATGAAATGAAAAGGAGGACATACCAGATGAATTATTGTTACAAATTCTTTTAGATTTTGAAAAATCAGAACAATAAATTTTAATTTTAAAAGTTAAAATTGTTTGAGACATTATTCTTTTTTTTTTTAATTATTAAATAGTACCCAAAAAGATATAATATAAAGTGAGACTTAAAATATACTGTGCAACTTTTTTGTGTTACATAGTAAGTTTGCTCATAGTTACTTCCTTTCTCCAACTATATTATCTCCAATGTGTATTTAACATCTCTTTATCATCTCCTGCCTCCATATTGTTTCTGCTTTCCTGACAGACTATGGTATGAATTCCATATACCACAATAACTTCTGAAACAACATGCAAGATATCTACAAAGGAGACGGTGTATATTAATTTTTAGACTCTGCATTGGTACCTACATGTTGCTACTTAAATAAAAAACAACAACAAAAAAACAACAAAAAGAACAATCAATAAACATACAATATTTGAAAAGTCTATCTTTCTTTTTTCCCCATAGTACGCTCCCCAGACCGCTTCCCGGTGCGCGTACCGGGCGCTCCCCCCGCAAAAAAACAAAAAAAAATTATTTTTTTTTTGCCCCGCGGGGCCCTTTTAAAGCCCCCACATCAAACCTAGGGGGTCAAGGAGGATCTACTCTGCCCCCTAATGGTCATTTCCCCATTGGTTTTGGCCACCTCTTGTGTCTCGATCCTACCAAGACACAAGATGGCGGCCGCTCCGGACTGTTTAGAATGTTTACAGACACCCGAGAGCCAATCCGCTTCTCCTCGCAAAGTTCCGTTACGCGTCTGGTACGCGAACCGGGGCGCTAACCGGGACGCTGTCACAGATATATATATTTTTTTTAATCTAAAATACTAAAAATCCACTGGAGCACATATCTTGAGACCTAGCAAAGGCACATCGGACTACCAGTCCCTACAATTTCGCCAAGTTTCATAGAAATCCATTCAGCCGTTCGAGCTAAAAGTGAGTCCAACCGCCCTATGGAAAACTCAATGTTAAAAACACGTTTTGGGACCCCCCCCCCCTTTTTTCTCGGCCCCCACTTCAAGAAAACCCCCCAAACTTTCAGGGGACGCTCAGAAACAAAATGTGCCATTTTCCTGAAAATTTCAGCCAATTCCGTCCTTCAACGCCAAAGTTATTCAACATAGAATTTTCAGAAATCCCTATTCAAAAAAATCCTAACTATATATACCTACTGGCGACCGCCAGTAGGTAATATATATATATATATATGTGGCATTGTGGGAGTTGTGGTGCAACACCATGTGACAGCACTACAACGGGTGGTTCTAACATCAAGGGGGAGGAGCGGAGCCAGGACGTCATCTTAAGGCAGCAGGAGGCACTGACCGGGACTGTTGGTCGGGTGTAGGGCGCTGAGGAAGGCGGAATGCGCCGAAATGCATTCGCCGCCACCGGACCTTGAACTCCACCATTAAAGCCTCTCCATAAATTTCTCCTTTGTGGTTGCTGCCTTCTTCCGTGTGGGGAGGGCTTTTTCAGACATTGTTATGCGCCAGCCAATTGCGCATTTACTTAACCCCCGTCACGCTTTTGGAAAGAAGTTAATTGGCGCTGCCTCACGGCTTTCAAGACGTTCCTGGTAAGGAATACTTCGGACCTGCCCTTCCTGGTGAGGCGACGGGGCAGTAGAGGTATTTTACCTCTTATTGTGGCAGTTTGCCCCTGCTCCACGTCAACTTCATCGTGGGGGGCTGTGACGGTACTAAAGGAGACCGGAGGAGCAGCTTTGAAGATGGAGTGCGGAAAGGATGACAGCCAGCCCTGCTGTCCCTGGCTACCGCCACAAATTACAGCTTGGATGCCTCTCCATTACACCGGCCCACTGTGTCTAAACATGTGGCATTGTGGGAGTTGTGGTGCAACACCATGTGACAGCACTACAACGGGTGGTTCTAACATCAAGGGGGAGGAGCGGAGCCAGGACGTCATCTTAAGGCAGCAGGAGGCACTGACCGGGACTGTTGGTCGGGTGTAGGGCGCTGAGGAAGGTGGAATGCGCCGAAATGCATTCGCCGCCACCGGACCTTGAACTCCACCATTAAAGCCTCTCCATAAATTTCTCCTTTGTGGTTGCTGCCTTCTTCCGTGTGGGGAGGGCTTTTTCAGATATATATATATATTTTTTTTGCACAGCGTGCCGGTAATCCAGGGCTCAAACAGCACAGCGGTCCCTCCCTCAAAACCGGCGTTTTTGAAGAAATGAATCCAAAATTCCTGTCCACCCTCCAGGGTACAGAAAAAGGTCGGGACACTTCGGGATATTCAAAAGTATTTATTTACCAACAAAGGTTAACAAAGCTGACGCGTTTCGCCGTTAGGCTTGCTCACGGTAATGCTTGCACAGTTTCAACCCATTTACATACACCCAGTGATAGTAATAGACATAGGACTATGTCAGTTTCACAACATCATTTTGACCGCCATCTTTTAGTGGTTTATACATCAACTCTCGCCCCAGTGGGCTGACTGGAAATGTACGCGCAATGTAAATCCAATGTAAATCCACATTTCAACAACCTTATCACTCTGCATCATCCGAGTTATGTTGACTGATATGCGTACAGTAGTCCAATTAATAAATCAAAGTCTCGCCCACCTGAGCCCTGGATTACCGGCACGCTGTGCAAAAAACATAACGTTACTAATCCGGGCTCCACCCCAACTACCCGTCCTGGAAAAAGGCGCCAAGCAATTCAAATCGTGAAACGCCACAGCACGGGTGATATCCAGTGCGGACCGTATACAGCGACAGTCGAGCAGCGGCTTTAAAACACAGTAAGTGGCGCTAGCGGCATTCAAGACCCAGCGGACTTGAAGTTACGTAGCGCCGGCAACATTGTATCAACAGTATTACCGCTTGCATCGGAAAGGCACTGGAATATCGCTGTGGGGGGAACAGATCAACCCACGCCATCCGAACGAAAGGAGAGCGAGGGTTGAATCGGGATACCACACACGAACAACTTGTGAAGATCAACACGCTGAATTTGTTACCACAATGGCAAACAACTGGGAAAGCAAAAGAAAAGAAGTTTCTAATAGCCTGTTCTTCACACAAAGTATGGAGACTGCTGAAATTGCACAAGAGGGCAATGTACAAACCCTGGTGACCAATGAAGTGAAGATATTATCACTGTTTGATAAACTTGAGAAGTTGCATAGAAAAGAACTCGCCAAATGGTGGGAAGCTGAGTCTCTTCAAAAATACATCGACGTGGGCCGGGTCCCTAGAGGCCTTCGTATATATACAATTCCAACGTACGAAGACCCGGATCTGGAGATGCTAGATGAGTGGGCAGGTAACTCGAAGGAGAGCTCTACTGTAATGATGCGCATACTAATTAAGTATGCATTAAAGGACAGAAGCAAAATAATGGAAGAAATCGGAATGCATCTGGAGGAACTTTTAAAACTGACAACGCAGGATAAAATAGATTCCTTCATGGAGAAAATGCAAGTACGTCTGAACAAAGCAGAAGAAGAGATTACCGCACGTAAACAACGGAAATTCATAAGAGACTACAAGGACTACCAAGCGGGCAGAACCCTCACGTTCCATAAAAAATATGATCATTTATTCACTGAAGGGGAGATGGGACAGAACAATAAATCGCAAAAAACAACGCATGTCCCAGAAGAAGCGACAGCACAAACCGAGGAGAGTGAAACCTCGGATAGTAACATGTCGGATGTATCGCTGGAGAGGCTAAGCCAACGTGAACCAGTGGCAACCCCGAACCGGAATAACTTTTTGAAACAATTCCAGGCAATAAGCAAGGCGAAACAAGTCCAACTGAATGCACAAGAAAAGGAACAGGATTTTCGGAGAGGCCGAGGACCACGCGGCAGAACACGAGGAACAAGAGGAACAAAAAAGCCAGAAGAAGGCTCAAGAAACGAAATGCCAGCAGCTTCACCGATGGTAACGAGAGCAAAGAGAGGGAAGAAATGACTGTCATCAACATCTCTAATCGTGAGTTGAATAGTAGAGAAATAAATGTATTATCGTTGGGATTATCATTTTGCCCTACTAAAAATATGGATTATGTGCAGACTCGTATTGATATGTTCTACTTTTTACGCAAACTTAAATTGAGGAAATGGTTCCACCTACATCCAACCCCGGGGGGAGCTAACGATGACACTATCAGCACACCTACGATTTCAATTGCGGATATTGAAGTTTTACAAACATTATGTGAATTGGATGAAAATGTGGTACACCATGAGAACCCATTGCTCAATTTACAAGATACAGATTTGGTTTGGATGCTGCAGGTTGTAGTGGGTTTAAACCTAAGTCTAAATTCCTCCCTGTGGTACATTGTGAGGCTATTGAGGTGTTCGAGAAAAGTGTCACCAAAGAATTGAAAAAAATTTGCTACAAAAAATATGGGAACACAAGACCCAATCTCAACAAACAACAGTTGATTGCTATTGATAGTCTCAGAAACGATCCCACTATCACCATAAAACAATCAGATAAGGGAGGTAATGTGGTGGTGTGGGGGACACAGGAGTATATCAGAGAAGGAGTACGCCAACTATCGGATAACACATGCTACAAAAAAGTAGAGAAGAGAATCATGGAAACTGCACACATGAAGTATGATGTAATGTTGGAGGATTGGAAAGACAAAGGGCTGATAACCTGGGAGGAATATGGCAGTCTAAGGTGCAAACATGCAAAAACACCTTTATTATATTTACTCCCCAAGTTTCATAAGGACCCCAAAAATCCCCGGGGCAGACCCATCGTGTCTTCGATGGGATCCAAACTGGAAATGACATCAAAATACATCGATTTCTTCCTCAGGCCCTTTGTCATTGCCCTACCTGCATACCTGAGGGATACTATGCATTTCTTGAATATGATTGAAGGAATACACTGGGAATCTGATTTTTTGATGATTACTCTAGATGTTACTAGCCTGTACACATCCATAAAATATGATGCAGGGATTCAGGCAGTAAGACATTTTCTAAAAGCTAGATCCATCTCAATGTTGATGCATACGGAAATGTTGATTGAAATGATAATATTCTGTTTGTCTAATAACTATTTTTACTTTGATGATCAACTGTATGTACAGTTACAGGGGACTGCAATGGGCACTTGCTTTGCCCCAAGCTACACCAACCTATTTATGGGTTGGTGGGAGGAGCAAGTGTCCACTCGCCTGGAACAGTTCAATGACCGGGTGGTCATGTGGACCCGGTTCATTGATGATATTTTTGTGATCTGGCGGGGAGATCAGAAAAGTGCTGTAGAATTCATCAAAGAACTGAATGATAATGATCTGAATATAGAATTGACATCACAGATAAGTGGGAACTCTTTGGTATTCCTAGATGTTGAGGTACAGGTGCAGGGGGACCACCTTAAAACCACATTGCATAGAAAGTCTACTGCCGGGAATAGCCTATTGAGTGCCTCAAGCTCGCACCCTTTCAGTCTCATACAAAGTATCCCCTATGGAGAACTAATTCGTGCCAAAAGAAACTGCAGCACCAATGAGGAGTTTGACATAGAAAAGAACATCATGTGTGAGAGATTTAAACAAAGAGGGTACTCCAATAAAGTTATCAAAAGGGCAGTGAACAAACTCAATGAACTAGAGAGAACAGCACGTCTCAATCCTAGAGTAAGAAATGAGGACAAGGAAAATAAAATCAGATTTATCACCACATATTCCAGCCAGGCCTTTCAGGTGCGTAAAATTCTTAACAACAATTGGCACATATTAAGTACTGATGCCACACTGGATAAATGTTTACATGAAACCCCCCAGATTACATTCAGGAGAGGAAAGTCACTGAGGGATGAATTGAGTAGCACGGTGAAAAATAACAGAGGACATAGTAGAGCGATGACAGGCTTTTCTTGCTGTATGCGTTGCAAGGCTTGCGCATACAGTAAGAACTGTACTACACTCAAGATCCCTAACAGTGACAGAACCTTTGAGATAAGAGGAGACTTTGATTGTAACACGGAGATGTGTGTGTATTGTCTAATATGCCCGTGTAACAAATGGTACATCGGTAGCACCAAGAAAAAGGCCAAACTAAGAGTGCTTGAGCGCAAAAGAGCTATCAAGAACAACAAAGAATTATATCCTGTTGCTCGTCACTACAAAAGCTATCATAACCAAAATGATAAACTTTTGGCCTTTGTGGTATTGGATGCCATCAAACCTCAAACTCGAGGGGGGGACAGAGAACATCAACTTAGAGTTTTGGAGTCTAAATATATTATAGACTTCGAATCCCTAATGCCCATAGGGCTGAACTCCAGTGAAGAACTAGCAGTCCATTTGTGATGAACCAAAGAGATAACATAGTCACTAACTTCTTGTATATATATATTGCTGAATACATATGAGTTTTTAATGGTCGATAATGTGTGTTTTTAATCTAATATCGTTTTTTCTTTTGCAATGATATGTGAGCACTACGTTTGTTTGTATTTTTTAGGACTATGCAGTCTGATGAAGAAAATATTTTTGGGGAAGTGAATTAGACCACCTGGCAAGATTCTCGCATTTTTTGCCCACTTGGGCGAGACTTTGATTTATTAATTGGACTACTGTACGCATATCAGTCAACATAACTCGGATGATGTAGAGTGATAAGGTTGTTGAAATGTGGATTTACATTGCGCGTACATTTCCAGTCAGCCCACTGGGGCGAGAGTTGATGTATAAACCACTAAAAGATGGCGGTCAAAATGATGTTGTGAAACTGACATAGTCCTATGTCTATTACTATCACTGGGTGTATGTAAATGGGTTGAAACTGTGCAAGCATTACCGTGAGCAAGCCTAACGGCGAAACGCGTCGGCTTTGTTAACCTTTGTTGGTAAATAAATACTTTTGAATATCCCAAAGTGTCCCGACCTTTTTCTGTACCCTGGAGGGTGGACAGGAATTTTGGATTCATTTCTTCAAAAACGCCGGTTTTGAGGGAGGGACCGCTGTGCAGTTTGAGCCCTGGATTACCGGCACGCTGTGCAAAAAACATAACGTTACTAATCCGGGCTCCACCCCAACTGCTCGTCCTGGAAAAAGGCGCCAAGCAATTCAAATCGTGAAACGCCACAGCACGGGTGATATCCAGTGCGGACCGTATACAGCGACAGTCGAGCAGCGGCTTTAAAACACAGTAAGTGGCGCTAGCGGCATTCAAGACCCAGCGGACTTGAAGTTACGTAGCGCCGGCAACATTGTATCAACAGTATTACCGCTTGCATCGGAAAGGCACTGGAATATCGCTGTAGGGGGAACAGATCAACCCACGCCATCCGAACGAAAGGAGAGCGAGGGTTGAATCGGGATACCACACACGAACAACTTGTGAAGATCAACACGCTGAATTTGTTACCACAATGGCAAACAACTGGGAAAGCAAAAGAAAAGAAGTTTCTAATAGACTGTTCTTCACACAAAGTATGGAGACTGCTGAAATTGCACAAGAGGGCAATGTACAAACCCTGGTGACCAATGAAGTGAAGATATTATCACTGTTTGATAAACTTGAGAAGTTGCATAGAAAAGAACTCGCCAAATGGTGGGAAGCTGAGTCTCTTCAAAAATACATCGACATGGGCCGGGTCCCTAGAGGCCTTCGTATATATACAATTCCAACGTACGAAGACCCGGATCCGGAGATGCTAGATGAGTGGGCAGGTAACTCGAAGGAGAGCTCTACTGTAATGATGCGCATACTAATTAAGTATGCATTAAAGGACAGAAGCAAAATAATGGAAGAAATCGGAATGCATCTGGAGGAACTTTTAAAACTGACAACGCAGGATAAAATAGATTCCTTCATGGAGAAAATGCAAGTACGTCTGAACAAAGCAGAAGAAGAGATTACCGCACGTAAACAACGGAAATTCATAAGAGACTACAAGGACTACCAAGCGGGCAGAACCCTCACGTTCCATAAAAAATATGATCATTTATTCGCTGAAGGGGAGATGGGACAGAACAATAAATCGCAAAAAACAACGCATGTCCCAGAAGAAGCGACAGCACAAACCGAGGAGAGTGAAACCTCGGATAGTAACATGTCGGATGTATCCCTGGAGAGGCTAAGCCAACGTGAACCAGTGGCAACCCCGAACCGGAATAACTTTTTGAAACAATTCCAGGCAATAAGCAAGGCGAAACAAGTCCAACTGAACGCACAAGAAAAGGAACAGGATTTTCGGAGGGGCCGAGGACCACGCGGCAGAACACGAGGAACAAGAGGAACAAAAAAGCCAGAAGAAGGCGCAAGAAACGAAATGCCAGCAGCTTCACCGATGGTAACGAGAGCAAAGAGAGGGAAGAAATGACTGTCATCAACATCTCTAATCGTGAGTTGAATAGTAGAGAAATAAATGTATTATCGTTGGGATTATCATTTTGCCCTACTAAAAATATGGATTATGTGCAGACTCGTATTGATATGTTCTACTTTTTACGCAAACTTAAATTGAGGAAATGGTTCCACCTACATCCAACCCCGGGGGGAGCTAACGATGACACTATCAGCACACCCACGATTTCAATTGCGGATATTGAAGTTTTACAAACATTATGTGAATTGGATGAAAATGTGGTACACCATGAGAACCCATTGCTCAATTTACAAGATACAGATTTGGTTTTGGATGCTGCAGGTTGTAGTGGGTTTAAACCTAAGTCTAAATTCCTCCCTGTGGTACATTGTGAGGCTATTGAGGTGTTCGAGAAAAGTGTCACCAAAGAATTGAAAAAAATTCCCTACAAAAAATATGGGAACAACACAAGACCCAATCTCAACAAACAACAGTTGATTGCTATTGATAGTCTCAGAAACGATCCCACTATCACCATAAAACAATCAGATAAGGGAGGTAATGTGGTGGTGTGGGGGACACAGGAGTACATCAGAGAAGGAGTACGCCAACTATCGGATAACACATGCTACAAAAAAGTAGAGAAGAGAATCATGGAAACTGCACACATGAAGTATGATGTAATGTTGGAGGATTGGAAAGACAAGGGGCTGATAACCTGGGAGGAATATGGCAGTCTAAGGTGCAAACATGCAAAAACACCTTTATTATATTTACTCCCCAAGTTGCATAAGGACCCCAAAAATCCCCCGGGCAGACCCATCGTGTCTTCGATGGGATCCAAACTGGAAATGACATCAAAATACATCGATTTCTTCCTCAGGCCCTTTGTCATTGCCCTACCTGCATACCTGAGGGATACTATGCATTTCTTGAATATGATTGAAGGAATACACTGGGAATCTGATTTTTTGATGATTACTCTAGATGTTACTAGCCTGTACACATCCATAAAACATGATGCAGGGATTCAGGCAGTAAGACATTTTCTAAAAGCTAGATCCATCTCAATGTTGATGCATACGGAAATGTTGATTGACATGATAATATTCTGTTTGTCTAATAACTATTTTTACTTTGATGATCAACTGTATGTACGGTTACAGGGGACAGCAATGGGCACTTGCTTTGCCCCAAGCTACGCTAACCTATTTATGGGTTGGTGGGAGGAGCAAGTGTCCACTCGCCTGGAACAGTTCAATGACCGGGTGGTCATGTGGACCCGGTTCATTGATGATATTTTTGTGATCTGGCGGGGAGATCAGAAAAGTGCTGTAGAATTCATCAAAGAACTGAATGATAATGATCTGAATATAGAATTGACATCACAGATAAGTGGGAACTCTTTGGTATTCCTAGATGTGGAGGTACAGGTGCAGGAGGACCACCTTAAAACCACATTGCATAGAAAGTCTACTGCCGGGAATAGCCTATTGAGTGCCTCAAGCTCGCACCCTTTCAGTCTCATACAAAGTATCCCCTATGGAGAACTAATTCGTGCCAAAAGAAACTGCAGCACCAATGAGGAGTTTGACATAGTAAAGAACATCATGTGTGAGAGATTTAAACAAAGAGGGTACTCCAATAAAGTTATCAAAAGGGCAGTGAACAAAGTCAATGAACTAGAGAGAACAGCACTTCTCAATCCTGGAGTAAGAAATGAGGACAAGGAAAATAAAATCAGATTTATCACCACATATTCCAGCCAGGCCTTTCAGGTGCGTAAAATTCTTAACAACAATTGGCACATATTAAAAACTGATGCCACACTGGATAAATGTTTACATGAAACCCCCCAGATTACATTCAGGAGAGGAAAGTCACTGAGGGATGAATTGAGTAGCACGGTGAAAAATAACAGAGGACATAGTAGAGCGATGACAGGCTTTTCTTGCTGTATGCGTTGCAAGGCTTGCGCATACAGTAAGAACTGTACTACACTCAAGATCCCTAACAGTGACAGAACCTTTGAGATAAGAGGAGACTTTGATTGTAACACGGAGATGTGTGTGTATTGTCTAATATGCCCGTGTAACAAATGGTACATCGGTAGCACCAAGAAAAAGGCCAAACTAAGAGTGCTTGAGCGCAAAAGAGCTATCAAGAACAACAATGAATTATATCCTGTTGCTCGTCACTACAAAAGCTATCATAACCAAAATGATAAACTTTTGGCCTTTGTGGTATTGGATGCCATCAAACCTCAAACTCGAGCGGGGGACAGAGAACATCAACTTAGAGTTTTGGAGTCTAAATATATTATAGACTTCGAATCCCTAATGCCCATAGGGCTGAACTCCAGTGAAGAACTAGCAGTCCATTTGTCATGAACCAAAGAGATAACATAGTCACTAACTTCTTGTATATATATATATTGCTGAATACATATGAGTTTTTAATGGTAGATAATGTGTGTTTTTAATCTAATATCGTTTTTTCTTTTGCAATGATATGTGAACACTACGTTTGTTTGTATTTTTTAGGACTATGCAGTCTGATGAAGAAAATATTTTTGGGGAAGTGAATTAGACCACCTGGCAAGATTCTCGCATTTTTTGCCCACTTGGGCGAGACTTTGATTTATTAATTGGACTACTGTACGCATATCAGTCAACATAACTCGGATGATGTAGAGTGATAAGGTTGTTGAAATGTGGATTTACATTGCGCGTACATTTCCAGTCAGCCCACTGGGGCGAGAGTTGATGTATAAACCACTAAAAGATGGCGGTCAAAATGATGTTGTGAAAGTGACATAGTCCTATGTCTATTACTATCACTGGGTGTATGTAAATGGGTTGAAACTGTGCAAGCATTACCGTGAGCAAGCCTAACGGCGAAACGCGTCGGCTTTGTTAACCTTTGTTGGTAAATAAATACTTTTGAATATCCCAAAGTGTCCCGACCTTTTTCTGTACCCTGGAGGGTGGACAGGAATTTTGGATTCATATATATATATATATATATATATATATATATATATATATATATATATTCACTGAAAAAACCATAGGTTTCACACCAGTTATAGTAAGCTGGAAATTTTACTGACATAAAACCATAGAAATTCCAACATTATAGTTAGTTGGACTCACTATAACAAGCGCGCCTGCAATGCACTGCTGATGACGTCACATATTACATCACTCATGACATCGTCAGTGACATCACTCAACTATGGTTTTATGTCAGTAAAATTTCCAGATAACCATAACTGGTGTGAAACCTATGGTTTTTTCAGTGAATTTAATAGGTTTTTTAAGTGCTAATTCCTAACTATAACTGGTGTGAAACCTATGGTTTTTTCAGTGAATTTCATAGGTTTTTAAAATTCTAATTCCTATCTATATATAAGGCTTCAAACCTATGAAAGTAATATTTTTTATAATGAATCCTATATTGTATATTTATATAATAATTTTTTTTTTTTTTAATTCCCTGGTGCGCTACCGGTGCGCGGCCCGGTGTGCGCACTGGAAAGCGCAGTTTTCTGGAGCGCCCCGGGTGGCGCACCGGTGAGCATCCCGTTAGCGCTATTGCCGCAAACGAAAACATCGTGACGTATCGCGTAGCCGCGTCCGCGTGATACGCACGGCGTAAGCGCACCCGGAAGTACTCGAGCGAATACGATTGCACAACGTAAACATCTGACGCGCTTACGCGACGCGCCCCGTGGTGCGCCCCGGGCGCGCCCGGGGGCGCGTCTTGTAAGCGTGTCAGGTCATGTGACCTGAAAATAACACTTTTTATTGGTGCAGAACAGTTTTGGTTTCCAAATGATGAAAGCCCGGGTCATGTGACCTGAGAATAACACTTTTCATTGGTTCAGGACCCTTTTTTTTTCCTAATGATGAAAGCCCCCACCTTTATTCCTTATTCTGACTTTGTCCTTTGACTGAGGAAGACCTGTTGTGAGATATAAGTGAAATATTTTGTACTTTAAATGGCAACAGTAGCAGCAGCAGCTGGAGCATCTGCACCACCACCACCACCACCAAGAGGACCACCACAACATCACATTGGTGTTCAAGAAGAAGAGGAGGAGGAGGAGGAGGAGGTGAAGGGGAGAAGGTGGCTGCCAGAAGACAATACCCCATACAGGCCAAGGCAGCACATTGTATGGGAGTTTTTTCTATCCCAGAGGGCAAGAAGAAAGTCAATGCGCCAAAGATGACTTGCCAAATCTGTGGCATTGAACTTTCAAGGGGGAACCCTAACAAAAAATATTCATTTGGTAATAACACCATGATTAGGCACATGCAGCGCAAGCATCCCAACAACTATGCTGCTGCAGAGGTGAGAGAACTGGCCAGAAACCCTCCCCAATCTTCAACCAGCACCTCCAAAAGAAAGCAACCCACTCCATCGGGACCAGAGACAAGGGAGACGACCCTTGCAGACAACCACGGTTTGGTGAATTCAGGATCACATGTATTTTTTGTAGTAAGACCATCTCCTATGGTGAGCAGAGCATTAAGCTCATCCTACTTGCTGGTGACAACCACAATTGCCCCAAAAAAAAACAATTTTTCCTGATTTTTTTTTGCTCCAGTTGAGCCATTTTCAATTCCCTGTTTTTTGTTTCTCCCCATAAAAATAACACAAAAAATATAAAATAAATCATAAAAGCCAATAAAAGTACAAAATGTTCAAAAAACATTAAAAAAATATAAAACAACAAAAAGAAGAAAAAAAACTGTTCTTTTTAGAACTACCTCCAAATTATAAAAAAGGCTACATTTTTAAAAAACTCTATCATTCTTTTTTCCCCATGGAATGCTCCCGGGTAATCTCCGCGGTGCGCGTACCGGGCGCTCCCCCCGCGCAAATAAAAAAAAAAATTTGTTTTGCCCCGCGGGGCCCTTTTATAGCCCCCACATCAAACCTATGGGGTCAGGGGGGTCTACTCTGCCCCTTATGGTCATTTCCCCCTTTGTTTTTGCCACCTCTTGTGTCTCGATCCTACCGAGACACAAGATGGCGGCCTCTCCGGACTGTTCGGAATGTTGACAGACACCCGAGAGCCAATCAGCTTTCCGCGCGTGAACTCGTGTAGCGCTCTGGTTAGCGCCCTGGTGCGCGTACCGGGGAGCGCTTATAGATATATATTTTTTTTTTAACCTAAATTACTCAAAATCCACTGGAGCACATATCTTGAGACATAGCAAAGGCACATCGGGCTACCAGTCCCTACAATTTTGCCAAGTTTGGTGGAAATCCATTCAGCCGTTCAGGCTAAAAGTGAGGTTGACCGCCCTATGGAAATTAACATGGGGAAAACATGTTTTGGGACCCCCCTTTATCTCGGCCCCGCTTGACAAATCCCCCCCAAACTTTCAGGGAAGGACTGGGGCACCGCGAGACAAATTTGAGGAAATTTTCAGGCAGATTCCTCAACGGGCGCCAAAGTTATTCACAATAGAATGTTGAGATTTTGTATTGAAAATAATCCTAACTATAACTACCTACTGGCGACCGCCAGTAGGTAATATACACCTATAACATAAAATCTAATAAAAAAAACATTATTTTATAAATTCAAACAGTAAAACATTTAATCATTTTTAAACTTACATTTTGCACTCCATTGATTGCATGAGTAGGGGAAATGTTGGATAGCGTAGAGGTAAAAATTACTATTCCAGTTCCAGTGAGTGCAACAGTAGGGAAACTGTTGGATAGGGGAGGGTAAAAAATTACTATTCCCACTCCAGTGAGTGCAACAGTAGGGAAAGTGTTGTATAAAGTAGGGGTAAAAAAATACTATTCTCACTCCAGTGAGTGCAACAGTAGGGAACGTGCTGGATAACGGAGGGGTAAAAATTACTATTCCCACTCCAGTGAGTTCAACAGTAGGGAAAGTGTTGGATAGCGGAGGGGAAGAACTTACTATTCCCACTTCAGGGAATCTAACAGTAGGGAAAGTGTTGGATAGTGGATCGATAAAAATTACTATTCCCACTCTAGTGAGTGCAACAGTAGGGAAGGTGTTGGATTGCGTAGAGGGTAAACATTACTATTCCCACTCCAATTACTGCAACAGTAGGGAAAGTGTTGAATAGTGAAGGGTTAAAATTAATATTCACACTGAATTCAATTCAAAATTAAAAACAAACAAAACATCAACTACAATCCTAACAATTTTAAAAACAAAAAATTACAAAAGATAGAAACGTATTATAATGTTAAAAAAATCAAAAAATTACCTAGAAACATTATTTTATAAAAATTAAAAAAAGAATTTACAAACAAATAACTATATTTATCAGAAAATAACTATAAACAAAAACATTAACTATTACATAAATATCATATTTTTATTTCCTATCCTATAACACCACACAATTAACAACACCCATCTAAGGGGCTGAGCTGGCACCACCCACCAAATCATGATGCTGCCATAGAAAGGCTGGTGAGGATTAGTGACTGGGTCCCGTTGCAGGCCCCCGTTGTGTTGGGGAGAGGTGAGGGTGCACTTGGAGGGTACCCATGGTACCCCCCCCTACATTCACAGCAGTTCTTGACAGGCACGTAGTGCTGTGAAATGCAAAACCTGGCATTACCACCGCAATGTTACAAATCAAGATCAACGTGGCGATTGCATCCTGTTCGGGTATGCGGGACTGCCACATGCATGGCGGTCGGTCCCGGTTTACATGAGGATGGCGGACAGACTCCAGTCCGTCCGCAATCCTAATGACCCCCTAAGTTTCTAAAAAAGTATACCTCCATAAGTAACATAATTAAATATCAAATAAAGAATTATTAGTAACTAAAAAAAACATATTAAAATGTATTTACTCACCAAACATTACCACTATAAAACCAAAATCCACACACAAAATAAAAGTAAACAATTACCATAAATATTTATCACTTAATGAATGAATAATAATGAGCAACTAATTATTAATTAATTAAACCAAAATACTTTCCACCCTCTACCCCCAAAAAAACCACAACACACATCTAAAAATCATTACATAATTTCAATAACTAATTTTAGTATTATCAATGAACAGCAGCTTATTAATGAATTGAAAATAATTTACTTCCCACCCTTCACCACTATAAACCCTACAACTCACATCTCAAATTAATTACACAATTGCCATATTTTATTTTGAATTAATTAGTTACCAATAATTAACAATTACTTAATAATTAATTTTAAATAAATTACTTCCCACCCTATTCTATATAAATCACCACCCATTCCAAAAACATGACACAAATATTATAATGTAATACAAATTAATTAATTATTCTAATTACCAAACAACTGATAAATAATTATTAATACAATAATTCCCACAATTACCAGTATAAATAAAAAATTAAATAAATATGAATATATCAACATTATTATTACATTTAATAAAATTAAATTACTTCCCACCCTATTCCCTTATAAACCCACAACCCGCTCCTACAAAAATAACATATACCAATGCATTATTAATAATTAACAACCAATTAATAAGTAATTAAAAATTAAATAAGTTCGCACAATTAACACTATAAAATCTAAATTAAATAAATACTAATTAATAAAAATTATCAAAAAATGTAATTTAATTAAATTACTTCCAACCCTATTCCTCTATAAACCCACAACCCGCTCCCACAAAAAAGACACAATTACCATAAATACCAATTCATTAATAATAATTATCAACCATTTCGTAATTCATTAATAATACATCAATTCCCACAATTAATACTACAAAATCTTATTTAAATAAATTTTAAAAAAATTATTTACTATAATTAAATTACTTCCCACCCAATTCCCCTATAAACCCACAACCCACTACAGAACAAAAAATCGCTAAATTGTAATAACATAAAATTAATCACTAATAAAAATGTAACACATATAAACAAAAGGAACACTTATGCAGAAAAATTATATGACATACTTTTAAAATACATGCTAAAATACATAACACTAATTTAAAAGTCGATATTTTAAACAACTATATTTTTGCAAATGATATTACTAACTTCGATATTTTCAAAATCTATATTTCTTACTTTAAAGGTGATATTCTTGACCACGATATTCTTCCTGTCGATATTTCTGTTTCACAATATTTCCAACTCAATATTTGTGTATGTCGATATTAAAAACTAGATATTCTGTCTGTGCACCCCGTTAGTTAACCCAACACGCCTGCCATGTTCTGTGTCATCAGAAATTCTGCGCATGGGGTACTGACGGACTAACCCAACATGGTATGTCTAGCTCTGAGTGCTGCTTTCAGGAAGGTGCGGACTGTAAAAATCTTTTTCTGGTGAACACAAATATTGTTAGTGAGGAAGGGCAGGTCTGCAGCGACAAAGGCCTAGCCTCCTTAAAAGGGGTATTTGTGCTAAGCTATGCAAACTGCAAAAGAACATAAAGTGCAATAGAGATTGGGCAGAATTATTATCACAGGGACAGCAGGAGACTGTGTTTCCCTCTGAATATAAAAAAAATGTTACATATGTCCTTACAGTAAAAAGCCCATAAAATAATTTCACTGTAGCAAGGTTGGGTATTCCATTGGAAAATGTTATGGATGTAATATTATTACCTACGGATAGGAATAGAAATATCATCCTTGGATTCTATGTAATATTTATTGAGACCCAATTCACTAGTAGGGTGGGATTTTTAATAAACATTACAGAGCACAGGATAACTCGCACAGTGATGTGAATATTAGGGTCTGTCACCTAATTTCTTCAAAACGGAACAGAAAATGTCAAGGGAGATCAATCCCTCTCTAACACTGCTACGGTCACCTCTGGGGTCCCACAAAGCTACACTCTTTAACCGACTATCTTCAACCTGATCATGGAGCCACTAACAGAAATTCTACAGTCATCTAACCTTCACTATCATCTGTACGCTGATGATATCCAACTGTACTTGAAAAATCTCATCCCCTTAAGACATACGATCCCTCAATCCTATTCTTCAAAATTCCTAAAATGGGCTAACATGCAACCACCTCATATGGAACACTTAAAAACCCGGAATTCCTCCTAATCGCCCAATCCAATCAAATACACGCTATTAATACTTGGATGAAGCAACTAACAGATTTAAATTGAATGCCACAAATTACTAAGAGGTCCATTATGATGTTGGGGCGGATCGTCACCGCCCGACCAGTGGTGGTGATCCGCCCAACATCATTCCCTGCCCACCCTCCATTCACCCCAGCCATATTACAATGGCGGGGGTTACAGTTGCGGACGGAAGGACCGTCCACCGCATTTCCGCTGGCAAGTGATTGTTCCGATTGCCTGCCCTGCGGAACTCAGCCCGTATATGGTGGCGGTGTCTGGAAGACACTGCCATCCATATCAGGATGCCTGGAGGAGAAGGCCTTTCCATGGGGGTGATACCACCATGGAAAGGCATGCAGGAATTGCTTTGGGGGTCATAGGTCCCTGGGGGAGTAGGGGCTGCACTTGGGGGGTACGTGCCTGTCCCGTTGTGCATGCCAATGCACACCATGCATATTTAACCTTGTGGAGGGTGCTGCTTACAGCACCACACGCCACAATGTTTTATTTGCGGGATGCGACTGCCAGGGTGGCAGCTGCATCCTAATGGGCTCAGCGGGACCACTGCACCTCTGGCGGTCGGTCCCGTTCACCGTTACGGTGGCTGGCAGACTATGATAGCCTCCATTCGTAATGGGCCCTTTAGTCAGCAAGACTGCTAGGAATAATCCTTGACAAAAACCTTAATATGCAGGAGCATATTAGTGCCACCACTAAAGCAGTAAACCTCCAACTGAGCATACTAAGGAAAGTAAAACTTTTCCTTCCCAAAAACAACTTCCAGTCTGCAGGGAAAGCACTTGTGAATTCCAGACTGGAATATGGAAGTGCTACCCCCTCAGGCCTCCCATGATCCATAACAGTCCCATTAAGGGCCTTACCTAACTCTGCTGCAAGAGACATCAGGGAATCAAAAAGGTACAACCACATCTCGCCTGACTTGAAAGCACTTAGGGGCATATTACCAAGCAATAGCGATAATTATCGCTATTGCTTGGTTAGAGACAAAAATTTACCGCTGAGCTGCGGCGATTTTTACCGCAAATAAACCTTGGTATTACCAAGGTTTATCGCAAATGCGATAAAAATCGTTGGAAAGCATGAATATCGCTGAAAAGTGATATTCATGCATTACCGAGCTAATGCTCTTAGCCATGTTATCCACCTCCCATTGGATAACATGGCTAAAAACTGCTCAGGGCAGGTGTTAGCTTTTGGAGATATTCCCGCTTAGCGCGAATATCTCCAAAAGTTGGTAATAGGAGATAGCGATGTTAGTGCCTGTTTTCAGTCGCTAACATCTTGGCACGCCCACTTTGCATGTCATTAGTGATAAATATCACTGACATGCAAAGTGGGGCCCAAGATGGTCGCTATCTCCTACTAGCTGTTGCTATCTGGTGTTAGCGACAGCTAGGTAATAGGGAGATAATTTTATCTCCGCTTTCTTGGCTTTTAAAGCCAAAAAAGAGGAGATAAACTCCCTTGATAATATGCCCCTTAATTCTGCTCCCTATAAAGCAAGAATTCAACTGAAAATTGCCTGTATGACACACAAAGCTCTGCACTTCAACACCCCAAGTTATCTCGCTAATAAGCTTGGACTGTCTGGAGGCTCAAGATCCTCTGGATGCAATAGCACCCTACTGCTAAAGCCACAGCATTTAATCAGGAAGAAAACCTCCAACAGAGCTTTCTCTGGCATCGCCCCCAAAATCTGGAACTCTCTCCCCCTGAAATAAGATTGATTCCCTACGCTACCTCCTTCAAGAAAAAAGTAAAACTTCTGTTTTTTAACAAAGTTCTTGAAAAGAGCATCAGGCACCGGACTGTCTGGAGGCTCAAGATCCTCTGGATGCAATAGCACCCTACTGCTAAAGCCACAGCATTTAATCAGGAAGAAAACCTCCAACAGAGCTTTCTCTGGCATCGCCCCCAGAATCTGGAACTCTCTCCCCCTGAAATAAGATTGATTCCCTACGCTACCTCCTTCAAGAAAAAAGTAAAACTTCTGTTTTTTAACAAAGTTCTTGAAAAGAGCATCAGGCACCTGCTTCATGAGCTTACTGTTCTCTTATCCTGTATGTTCATTTACAAGCTGCATTAGTTCAGCTCCACTGTGAATGTTTGAGTTCCACTAACATGGTCACTATACATAGAAGACATACTGTGCATACCAAAGTAGTGCAGCATTTCACATAAATTAACCCCAGTAGCAGAGAGCCCTTATAACTGTCAGGGTACCACAACACCAATAATAATACAAGGCGGCCAAAAACGCTAATGGATCATTTGTTTTAGACACAGTGTGTGCATTGGCTGCAGAAAGGGGACTGAGAGTTCTCGTAACTCAGCTGAATTGTACATGTGTGAGAGTTCGCAAGAGGGCTTCCTTCACATGGTCATTATGCATATAAGACATGAAGTGCATTCTTTAAGCACTGCAGCTGGGCACCTAAATAAGCCTGAACAGGAGTAGCCTATTTTTCATCTCCTGCCCTATAAGCATTCATGTTAGGTAAGTGATGGGGCCAAGGAGAAAAGGGAAAGTCTGCATGCAGCCCTATCCCGTCTTCAGATTGGACAGACTCAGGGGCATATTACCAACGAATAGCGATATTTATTGCTAACTAGGCTTTGCAACGATTTTTTTATCGCTAAGCATCACCAGAAATTATTGCTGAGATAACTTGCTATTAGCAACGTTTATCTCCAAAGCGATAATTTTTCCGGCGATAGCGTGAATATCGCTGAGAATACAGCGATATTCATGCCTTACCGACGAAATGCTCTTAGCCATGTTATCCACCTCTCATTGGATAACATGGCTAAGAACTGGTCTGAGCAGGCGTTAGTTTTTGGCGATAGCGGGAATATTTCCATCGCTACACCCGCCTTGCTAATAGGCGAAAGCGACGTTAGCGACTGCTTTCAGTCGCTAACAGCTTGGGTACGCCCACTTTGAATGTCGTTAGCGATAAATATCGCTGACATGCAATGCAGGCCCCAAAACGCTCACTATCGCCTAAAAGCTGTCGCTAACATCAGTTAGCGACAGTTTGCTAATAGAGCTATAGAATTATTGCCGCTTAGCGGCCGAAAACGGCCACTAAACCGGCGATAATTGCCTATCGCCCCGCCTTGGTAATATGCCCTTTAGTTTTAGAAAAGGTATTTGTATCTCGTTCAGGTGTGTGCTGAGCTCCTCTTCGTGACTCCTCTGCTGCCATGCAACACTGTCTGAGCCAGTTATAAGGTCTGCTGAGTCATGCGATCACCTTGATTTAAAATTTAAAAAAATCTCACAATTTCTGACTATTAGCTTCACACTGAAGAAAATGCTGACCTTTCTTCCCTATTCTGCATATGTATATATTCTTATACTTTCGTTCTGTGTACCACTGCCTCGCTCACATAAGGGAAAATCAGACACTGGACTCGTTCAGTGTCTTTCGGTAGCAACAGTCCCTTTCAGAGTACACCCTTCCTGTTTTTCAGCCTACATGCTGCAATTTCCAATTGCGGTTTATCCAATTTCAGTTATTCCTCTACCCATTCTCCACAAAACCGTCTCAGATCTAAATCACATACGAATTTTGAAAGCCCTGCAGCCATAAAAAGGGCTATGGGGATGCTCATAATAACTGTGCTTTGGCTTTGATAGTTCTTCAATCTCTCCTGCTGGGTTACCAAGATTCTCCTTCCATTTATCAGTAAGCTCTGAAGCTTCCTGCGGCTCAAGGCCTCAGCTGTGTCCTCCAGGGTTATATATTTTGCACCGTAAATCGTTCTAATGACCTGTTTCCTCTTCGACCCTGTGGGCTATATTTCGTTTAGTGCTACAATTTAAAACTGCTTTTGCATAGCATGATAGCCGGGTCTTGATAAACAGCAGTAGAAAACTGAAATATATTCCCATGTGTGCAATATGAATTCACAGATCGTCCATGGACGTTGATTCACTAAAATGTCAGGGGTGGCGGAAGTGATGTCACATGCCCTTTGACTCCAAGATGATGTCACAGGAAGTGGCATCACAAAGCCTTTAACCACATGACATCACATCATATCATATGACCTTTGATACGTCCCCCATTACATTACAGCAAGCGACATCACATGACCTTTACTCTGCTGCCATCATTGGAAGTGACGTACCTGACCTTTGGCTCGATATGCCAAGCAAACTGGTTGGAAAATCTCTAGAAAATTCAAATTAAATACTATGTACACAAGCATATTTTTTTTCAAATCCTATTGAAATTCTCTGACATACAGTGTCAATACCAAACAATATCTGAAAATAATGCATCATCATGTAAGATCCTTTTAAATAGTGTACAGCAATAAAATAAATAAGCCAAATCACCCAATGTCAAATAAATGTGTTGTATAATGCGAAGGTCAATTGGCATTGAATGGTCACCTCAAGTGCCGTCTGGTATTATGTGTAGTATATTAGAATGCTCAATGGGCATAGCATGCTCAGCACAAGTGCTGGTTAATAGAATTATGTCTTTTTCGCCACTGCCATGATAAGTATGCCAGTAGTAAGCCTGCTGCCATCTGTGCCCTAACTAGTGGCTCAACATGCAGCCTAAACTGGTGTCATAGATGGAGCAATATTAAAGTCTATTGCAAGAAAGGTTTTTGCATAGTGCATGCTGAACCTTTCTATTTGAAGGTTAGTTCAACGTGGTGGTAAGGGAAAACGAGACACAGTGTAATAAGGTATTGACTGAGATCACACAGCTTGATCAACTGAGAAGCCAGCATTGATCCCTGTTTACCTAGTTTCACATTCTTCAATGTACCCGCTAGATAGCTGTCTCTTTGTTTACAGTTTTACATAAACGTTTATGTGCCCTAAATGTTTTCCCACATTAAAAGGCTGAAGAGTTATTAATGGTAATGCTTAAATTCAAAATGTGGGGAGATATTACAAGTGGAGCTGCATGTGCAAGCCATGCCATGGAGATGCTTCTTCCTCTCTGAGAGATGAAGCCTCACTCCATCTCCTTCAGGGACTAACATTTGTGCTGTCTTGCCTGTTGTGTGCAGGCTATCACAACCCCTCTAATAATAAATGCACAGGTGGTTGTGTGTAAGGGGGGTGAAGCTCCTTTGCAGGAGGCTCAGGTCCATGAAAATTAGCTCTTGCAGGGGGCACGATTTTCACTTAGTACACTTGACATTACAGAAATTACAAATTTGAATCCCAGATGGGTAAGCCTATCATCCTGTAGCTGAGAAAGTACCAATAACGAGTTGTGATGATAACTCCTGTTAACTACAGTGCTTTGAGGGTACGTTCTTGGGATTGCTTAGCGGGTTAATCCCCTGGTGCAGAGTTTACTGTACATCATACAAATTACAATCGTACATTCCAGGGTAATTAGGACGGTCTATCATAATCTGACAATGATATACCATGTACTTTTGAGTGGAGGTAATGCTGCTTGCTATGTACAGTGGGCCTCATTTATGAGAAATGACGCATCGCTGCATGAAAGCAGTGATGCGTTACTTCTCAGTGCACACTCCTTGTGACATTCCTGATGCGTCATATTTAATGTATGTATCTGTAAGTGCAAAAGTGACGCATTGCTGGAGTGTGTCACAAAAGTGACGCAACTACAGCAATGCGTCCTTTCACATGGGGCAAGCTCCATGTGAAAGGGCCTGCGTCAGTCTTACGCCTGCTGTGAGGCAGACGTAAGATTTTGACGCAACGGCGTCCTAGAAGTGACGCAGAGAAATCTCACAGATTTCACTGCGTCACTTTTACGACCCTTCCTTGCGTCAATACGCCCCCCTTGCCTACATTATACCTGACGCAGGTATAATGTGGTGCAGGGGTTTACAAAGTGACGCATCTGCCTAGATGCGTCACTTTGTAAATATGGCGCGACAAGGCGCATTTTTTACGCCACTGGGGCGTCACAAAAAGTGATGCACCGGTGGCGTAAAAGTGATGCACAGCCTTATAAATGAGCCCCAGTGCTTTTTAGCAACTGAACTTTGGCAATAACTGGAAGGCTACGAGTTAGACTTCCTTTACAGCATTTACAGGCCACCTATTGGCATGCTTTCGCTGAATATACTAATGCTGAAACGTGGAAATTGTGGCACCTGACACGTTTCCAAGAAAAGAATATTGTCATTCATAGAGTAGTATTTCATAATCAAGCAATGAGCTGCACTTTTTTTCTGTGAAACTGTGTTGTAAGGTACCGTTTTGCTGTAAGAGCTCTTCATTCTTAATGCACGTAATGTAGTCAGCCTATGTGATAATCTATGGAATATAAAACATCAAAAAACAATAGGAAGGCCTTGCTAAGATAACCATGAGACACCAAAAAGTGGAAGGAATGCTGACTTTTGGATAGAAAGTATATACAATTGAAGACATCTCATATTTTGTAGCTGGAGATACACTTAAATAAAAAAAAGTTATTATAGTAGATGTAGAATGTTGAGGAAAGGAATCAGAGTAAAGGACTAGGCTTTCCGTAAATATTTTAGAAAGATGAAAAAGGGATGGAACAGTGTGTTTTTACTTCTTCGTTCAGGCAGGTTTAGCTGCAAAGTATGAATGCTGTGTTAAGTATAAACTCAACATGTGGTCCATCTGCTAGCATGCCGACTTTGGTGCTGGAAAACAGGGTTTGAGCCTCGGGGTCGCGTCCCTATCCTCTGATTCTGGGCAAATCACTTAATCTCCCCATGCCTGAATGTGTCATGTAAATACGGTGCTCATGTAAAGCGCTCCAATACCTTCGGGTTGAGTTTGCGCTATATAAATATGCAACAAAAAAAAAGTCAGTGGCGTAACAAAACGCGAGGGTGCAGGGGTGCAACACCCATTGGGCTCACAGGGCTTCAGCCCCCCCTGTCCTGTGTGTCAGCCCAGGCTGACACAGCTTTGCGGGCTGGCGAGCATCTAATTGCAGCCGCACCCGAGTACTTCACAGGTCTTTAAAAGACCATTTACTTTACAGCCACTCTGTCTATGGTTGGAAGAATTAGTCCCCCCGAAATATTTTTCAGTCCCCCCCCGAAATTTGCCTCTAGTTGCCCGCCTTCGAGTGTGCCCCTATGCAAGATATCCTGAAGAGGCCCCTCACACTCACACCAGTAGGGGCAGAGGGGACCCCCTTCAGTATGGGTAAGCCTGCCCCCGCACTGCAGGGGCCTTTGTTATGCCCCAGTCTACTTGAATGTAACTGCGAGCTGGGCCCCACTGCTTCAACCCCATACATAAATGTTCTTTAAAATGTAAATCCAATGCGGGACATCTCACACCGACATGGCAGAAGTGTACAAGGGACACACCACTGTAGTTCCAACCCAGGCTAGCAGCCTCTTCCGTCCGATGATCACACAGTGCAAGGCGGACTATTGTCAACAATGCAGCTCAACGTGCCCATGCACACGTGTACTCCAAAGAGCTTACGCAGCCTCTTCCCTCGCTGCCCAGCACAACCTCTTCTGAAGGAAAACTAGACAGCCGTGGCCGGTAGTGGGAGTACCAGTCGGGGTGACATGGGGAGGGGGAGGGGCAGGGTGGGGGGTAGTAATGTATGGATTACGGAGTTTTACAGGTAAGTAATCATTTAAATACATAAAATTAATTTAGTTGCGTGCACTGCATCACCAAATGCGATGCAGTGCGCCCAACGAAATGTGTTTTATTTATTTATATGATTACTTACCTGTTAAACTCCGTAATCCTTACATTACTACCCCCCACCCTGCCCCTCCCCCTCCACACGTCACCGCCCGACCGGTACTCCCACTTCCGGCCGCGGCTGAAACTAGATTCTGCGCGCACAAGTGTAGCCAAGCTCACCCTCAGCATACATGCAGAGACAAACAGGCTGAATCACGAAATGTGATCAGCTGCCAGCCAGGGGTCGCAAAGAAAGTAGTACGGGTCACTAAGAGTAGCTGTTGCGACCCCTAATGATCTCAAATTGATGTCCATGTGATCCCCAGGTGCATTCTATGTATGAATGCACCTGCCATGGTGAGTGGATTCCTGTTACTTTAAGCGGCTGTGCTGTGCTCTGTAGGTTCTTTTTCCATGCCTGAATTTAAGAAAGTGGACCAGTGGTTAATTTGTAAAAAATATAATCCACTTGGAAAAATTCCATTTTAGCTAGAAAATTAGCTTTTTCCAAGGCCATTGGGGCATAAGAGCACTGCAGAATTTTGCAATTAAAATTGGTGGCAGACCTGTCAAGGAGCTGATTGTCATCTATAAGGCCAAATGTGTGACCACAGCCATTTATGGCTCAGGGGTTTGGGGGATCAATTCCGCACTCTGCATACAACAAACTGAGAATTGTTCCCTCCGGTACCTCCTAGGTGTTCCAAACTCAACTCCTAACTATTTCATACATATAGAACTTGGCCTATCATATATCTCGGACATCATAATAACGGAACCCATCCTGCTATGGCATAAGCTCTGGTGACCCCTGAAACAACGTTTAATCGCAACACCATATTTGACTGTCTTCAATTAGACGGTGTAAAGCGTATTAAATGGTTGTCTGCAGTAGAAAAAATTATGAATGACATTGGCCATGGAATCAATTTCAAGGAAAGGACTACGCAAAATGGTTATGGACCATCTAGAGAACAAAAGATGGAACACGAAGAAAATAAAAAAGTCTGTCCTAGCCTACCAACACATTACTCCTGAACGGGGTCCACAATTATATCCTATTAGTGATACTAATTGCTATGCTAGAATGCTTCTATCTAGATTTAGAATGGGTTCCTTTTTTCGATTGATCACATTTCCATCTTGTAATGATTGGTCGAGACAAATGTCGCCTTGTCCCTGTGACGACGTTGCCCCCCAATCAAACTTGCACTGCACTTTATTCTGTAAATTTTATTATGTTCCCAGAAAAACTTTGCTTAGACCAATTCTTAAGGAGTGGGGTCTCCGTTCTTGTAGAGAGGCGTTTTTTAAACTACAAAGGATGGAAACCCCGGAATCAATTTATACTCTAATCAAATTCTTGAAATTATTGGTGAAATTCAGAAACTCGATGTAAAAATAAACTGATTGTACATATTTTATAAATTGTTTTAATCTATAGGAATCTGAGAACTGTATAATTTTTTAATTTTAAAGTATTTATTATATTCTTTATGTATGAATGTGACCAAAATCTCCCCTATTTTTCATCCTAATTGAAATGGCACTGGTTTCTTCTGACTTACAGCTATATGTGTATTGTGTTTTCTATGTATTTTTTAAATGTATGCTTTTATGATATGAAAAACTTATATTGAAATAAAGCTCAATTTGACTTTGAATTAGAATTTTGAAAAAAATATAAGTGACGGGCTCTCATCTGGAGGTAACTTGCACCAGACCATTTCTCCTGTTAGAGCCGCCTAAAACAGAACTAACTACTAACCATGAAAGCGGGGAGAGAATGTGGTGCAATGGCCAGAGATAGCAACTTCGGAGCTGGGAAACCAGGTTTGAGTCTCTGTGTCAGCTCAAAATCCTGTGATTCTGGGCAAATCATGTAATTTCCCCGTGCCCACCATAAACAAATGTGTCCTTAACGGGTGCTCATGAAAAGTGCTGGTGTTGATGAATGAGCGCTGGTGCTGAGCACTGGAAACCACTGGCTCAAATTAAGCACTGAAGTGGTCATAGGCACTCACCAGGATAAATTCCTAATGTTGTCCCCAGATCCAGCCTTGGCTCTCCTGCACATCAAACAAAATGTCACTAGTTCAATTACCACGGTTTGCACACTTTCACTGAGCCTTGCCCTCCCCGTGACATGTTCCAATGCCTCGCTTCATGCTGCAGCTGAAGCAAAGGCCAACCATGACACCAAGGTAAACCAATAGCAGGGCTTATAAGAGCTATTCACTCACACTATTCCAGTGGCGGCTCCTCGAGGGAGTGCTGCGGGCGGTTTGGAGGGGCGGGCGGGGAAGGGTCAGGGATTTGGCGTTGCAGCACGTGCAATGTAATTCGTTTTATTTATTTATTCATATACACAACTCCATTCGCCCCCATTCCGGAGTTTACTACCCCCCACCCTGCCCCTCTCCCGCCTCTCTGCCTTGCATCACTCCCTCGAGGAGCCGCCACTGCTCCTTTCCAGTTCCTGGTACCAACAGAAACTCCCTCTGTCCCAGTCTCTGGGTCCCACAAAAGTAGACAACCGCCCCCGTATTCAGGAGAGGTCTCTATGAGGCACCACAGATGCAGGTGGAGATGTCACAGACAAGCCGAATAATAACTTATTCATCGTTACTTACCTGTCTGTAAGTACCAGGACCGTCAAAGCACAGACGCCAAGGACACTCATGCTTTCTTTATCCTTCAACTTCTCAAGCACGTAAATGACTGATCGAAAACGCCAAGTTTGGCGAAATTCCCTGCATGAAAAACAAGTCCGCAGAAAGAGCAGCCATCTGTCTTAGCAGATCTGCAACGCCTCTGCAAATGTATGTTTTTATGCAACAGACACTTATCCAGGAACCGCAGGCTACAATAGGAAGCATACATCTGAAGAAAGAGCACCTGATGAATGCGTGATTACTGCTTCTCCAAACTGTAAGGGAAACTCCTCATGGTCAATACTGCTGTAAAAACAAGCACATGGGTTTGAAATGTGCCTTCTGGGAATTCATGCATTGGAGCTTTACATCTACACTCAGAAATACAGGTCAATGACCTTACCGTGAAGGATATATTTTATGGCTTTGTGCTTTCCCAAGTGGAAGACACAATGTTCCTTTCGTTTAAAAATGATTTATGGACTACCGAAATGAGCTAGTGTGAGCGACAGGAATACCATAAAGGGAGTCAAATGATCTATGGGTGTCTCTTCAGAAACTATACCACACAGTACATCGCAGATGTTTCCATGATATTTCCAAAATATTACAGTTTTGAAATCATGTTGCATTTAGAAGAAAACTTCGGAACACATAATGGTTTTTAAAGACAATTGCGCTTTTTGAGGACGGTTTTTGGTGTGTTGGCCTTATGAAAGTTTTGCATAACTAGACAGTGGAGACCTCATCAGAAGATGTGCTTGTGACAATCTGAGAGACATATTGTGAAGGCAACAACAGCCCACTGGGTCAGCCATGTCTGGTTTCTTTAATCTCTTTGTTTAGAACTGAAAACATTTTTAAACCTAAAAAATGTTGGTAGGAACGGGAGCAGGGGGGTCATTATTCCCCAGGCCCCGCAAAATGTTAAGGCCCTGCCCTCACGCTGCAATATTTAAATATAGATTGCAAAGCTAGCGTGCCCTATTCATTAAGGACAGGCAGCTAACACGTCTGACATCGCTATAAGGAGATAGATGCTGGACCAGCGTGTTTTCTCTTTCCTTGCAAAAAATGTGTAATATAAACTTTGAAACACATCCTCGCCCTAAGCCCTAGAAAACCCCAGACATTACTGAAGAGGGAGTTATTGTAGTGGACATATGGCTTTCAAAAATAGAAATGGAAATCTGGTGAAATAAGCTACTGGTATTGAAAGCTACACCCTTGGGGCCCAATTCACAAAATAATTAAAATATCTAAACGTTCACATGCAACACCTCAAGTGATTCCGGTTTTCCAAATATAAGGATTTCTCAAATGTTTTCAGGAGAACTTTCACACCTGGAGCACTTATGATAACTCACCTTTGCATCCATGCAAAGGGTTTTCTGTACCTACACCTGTATTTAGTTTACTATTGTGCTGGTGAAAATGCATTTCTACTTGAGCAATTGAAATTGTTTATTTTTTTATGTATTTATTTCTTTTCTTTAGGGATATATTTCTCCATTGAGTGACTACTTCTCCAGGACAACTCCCCCTTGCCCCCAAGGCTGGCAGTATTGCCAGCCCATTCCTATCACCAAAATG
This sequence comes from Lissotriton vulgaris, assembly GCF_964263255.1. Taxonomy (NCBI): domain Eukaryota; kingdom Metazoa; phylum Chordata; class Amphibia; order Caudata; family Salamandridae; genus Lissotriton; species Lissotriton vulgaris. Next base: position 382,458,002 of record NC_141696.1, read on the forward strand.
GGTTTAGACCCGTCCCTGCCTGAGGTAAATCTCTCACAGTTTGTAGGTGAAAAAGGATTGGAAACGAATGGGAGTTTCTGTGTGTTCCCAAACTTTGCAAGACTTCACCATATTGGAATGCCAACTCCCCGCCTGTGAGGTAAGATTTATCCATGTGCAATATTACTCAATTATGGACCAATATCACATATGGAGTAAGTGACTGCCGAGTGTGAATTTAAGTTGTGTACATTTTAAACCTAGATGTTCACTCTTTAGACAATCTGTTTGCATAAGCAAGAGAAACAATCACACAAAACTGAGTTTGTTATATGGACCAGTGTCGTTTAAAAGCATTGCTGTCAATAAGGTACATACATTATTTTAAATTGATAATATTTGGGTAATTCTTTTTTTCATTCATGAAAGGTACTTGTGAGCCAGTTTAAGGATATCAATGAAATCTTTATGGAACAACTTCATTTTGGTGCAGTGTAAACTTGGGTAACCTCTGCATAACGTTACACTAATGTCGGACCATTGAGCTCCACACAACAGTTGATGACTTTTATTACAATAAAAGGAATACACGATTCGAAGATAATTTTATTATACTGTTTTTCGCTAGTTAATACTCAATATTACATTTCCTCAAACTGTGATTTTTTTTCAAGAGGTCTTGTTTGACATTGTTCCACTCAGAAACACAGATAAAGATAGGGATCTAAACATATGGACCAATAACAGATCGTCTAGCTTTGCACTTTACTTTTTTTGTTATTACTATGATCAAAAAAGTTATTATACCCAAGAAACAGATAAACGTGTGAGTACTGGTTTCCAAATATAACATCTTTCCATCAAATTGTGATAAGGAACCAATTGTGTATTTATCGTACTTATGTTGATTTTACGTTTTGGGGATATTGAAGAGAAATAGATTTGTCAAGCAATATATATCACTTATTTTGAGTGAATTAGGCTTCCAAAATAAATTATTTTTGACAGTCTAATCATGATCTTGAACGTGATTAGCCTATTGCAGTGGAAATAAAAATAAAATTAGGATTGGCTAGTGTGGTTATCTAGAGGCTTCCGTAATCCTTATGACTTCTGTAACATTTCCACTAAAAAGAGCAAAAGGGATTATAAGGGTCTTTGCAATAGAACCATTATCATAACCTTTGCAGGACAGAACTAAGATGTGTAGAATTTTCAGAATATCATTTGATAGAAAGATTGAGGTTTCTCCTAGCAACCAAAGCTTGACAGTTGGACACACATAGAATTTCCTTCAGCTGTAAAATGGTGCAGACTCTAAGCATTCTTAGTAAAAAAAAAAAAATGTTATTATGGACAAGTGCCATGAGACTAAATAAATTAAAAATCTGCACCATAACAGTGGGGAAATGTGGTTCTGTTGGGTAATATTAGAATGAAAAGCCTCATTCAGAGTTCTCCTGATATTCTGAAATCAGTCACAAATGGTGTTTGCACCCAGTTTAAGATTTTGAATCAGGGCCAAATATGCATTGAAATGTGGTATTTCTCCGAGCAAATAATGGATAGTACAAACGTGTGTTTTTTTACATGCAGTAAAAGTGCAAATTCATGTTGTTATCTATTCTGACGTTCAAAACTTGGAATAAGGAGGTAAAACCGCCTAGGACAAAAAATGGATGTTGTTGTAACATTATTTCCAAAGATCACCTTTGCCTCCTGAAAATCCTAAAATTTGCCTAAAAGAATCATGAATTTTGAGAATTTAATGTACAAAATATGACAAATACACTGTTGTTGTGTCGTTCTAACCAAGTTGGTCTTTCCGATGGATAGCAGGACTTATGAAAGCATTTTGTATACAGGTGTAAATTATGTAAATGATGCTGAGTCACATAGCAGATGAAGCGAGTCAAGGAATGCTTTTGCAGACGGAATGATGACAAACGACGATTTCAAAGCACTTAAAATGCTAAACAAGGTACGCACTCCCATAGAAAATGCGTGCTACTCTCTGGTTCCAACTAATACTCTTGTAACTGCCTAAACATAGGAAAAACAGTAAAGCCTACAAACTATCTGTAGGCCAATAATTAAGCATAATGCATGACTACTATTGCATAATAAACAGCTTGCACTCCCCTAAAGCAATTGCTTCTGAGGGGTGGTTGAAAGTGGGGCTGACTTTTGGGGATCAACAACAATGTTTCCTCATCAGACTTGATCACCCAGAGTAAGAGAGAGAAATTCAAAGAACACACAAGAGGGAAAGAAAGAGCAAGAGAAAGACTGAAAACATGTGAAAAAAAAGAAACCAGGGGTGAAAAAGAACTTGAAGAGTTGGATAAAGAAGAAGGGAATGGCTTCTGGTGGTGGATTAAAGAGCCATCTGGTGGAATCAAGACTATTCCTATGAAAGTTATGTGGTGCATCCAAGCAAACATTTCCTTTCTATTTATGTATGGCCAAGGGAACAGGGTGAAGCAAAGGAAAACCTAAAATTAAAAAGAAATCCCACGTGACCAATCAAATAATTCACATTACGGACAGATACTAAAAGGACCTCTTATTTAATTTCTTGTATTATTTACTCTCTTAAAAATGTGATGGTCATGAGATACAAGAATAGCATCATCAATAGCTGTTCATTAAAAACCTGACATTACTACAAGTTAATTCATATCACACATAGTCACTCTTGGACTTGGCCCTTTCTGCAGGGTCATTCCCAAACCTTTTGCCCTTACTCTCTTGTTTTCTGTACGTGTATTTGTTGGCTTTTAGGACATTTTGCATCTTACCACTTACCACAGTGTTAAAGCACTTGTGCTCTCTCCTTTAAACACAGTGAAATTGTCTCACATCATACCGGCACCTTAACTTTATGTGTAAGTCCCTAGTAAATGGGGTAATACTGCACCCCGGGCCTGTAAATTAAATGCTACTAGTGAAGCACTCGTTTTGCCACCCAATTGAGTAGCTCGTCAAATATGACTCGGGCCTGCCATTGCAGCCTGTGTGTGCAGTTTTAAACTGCTATTTCAACCCGGCAAAATAAAACTTTTGCCAGGCACAAACCTACTTTTGTTTAAATATAAGTCACCCCTAGGATAGGCCCTAATTAGCCCATAGGGCAGAGTACAGTGTATTTAAGAAGGTGGATATGCACTTTCAACTTTTACATGTCCTGGTAGTGAAATACTCGTAAATTTGTTTTTTACTACTGCAAGGCCTACCTCTTCCATAGGATAGCATTAGGTTATTGTATTGCATTTAATAAGTGATAACTTTCAATTGAGAGCAGATGAGATTGTTGAGTTTGGTGACTAAAGAAGTGTAACTCGAAACCCTCTTTAATTGTAAAGTTGGATTTTAAGTCACAATTCTGAAAATGCCACTGTTAGAAAGTTGGTTTTTTCTTGTACCAACTATTTGGTGCCTCCAGCTTGTATCTTGGGTCCCATCACTGGGTGTCGCTGGCAGTTGGTCTTTGAGTATTGCTCCCAGACAAGGAGATAATGAAAATATGTGCTAATAGGATGAGACACCTTTGACTTGATGAGGGTGAGCAGCTGTTACTTACCACACTTGCAAATCAGAAAGGCTCTGCCTGAGCACACTCACACATAATTTGACACTAGTCTTTTTGTGACCCCAGACAAGCTGGGGCCAGGGCAGGAAATTCCAAAACCTCTGGGGGTGAAGTTCTTCAGAACATTCCCCTACTTCAAAGTCTGCACCAGGTATGAATAAGGGACTCTCAAGCCCAACTCTTCGGTACACTGCTGGACCTGTGGAAGATCCAGAAGGACTGCTGTGAAGTTCTGCAAGAAGGATTGCTATTCTGCTGCCCTGCTGCCTGACCAAAAGGACTAGGCCTGCCTCCTGAACCCAAGTCCACCAAAGTGACTTCAAAGGCTAGATTGCTGGCCTCCCGATCAGAGCCTCAGGTACAGAAAAGGCTCCAACCATCTTGAACTCAGTCCCTAGACTCTGTCTGCTGTGAGTCCTACCCCTGGTGTCACCCCAGTCCTGGAGCCTTGGAAGTGGGCCTGAAGGTGCTCTGCCAGCTCAGCTGTGGTCCTGTGGGAAGAACAGATGCAGCACAATGCATGTCCCCGCAGTCACTTCAGAACCACCAAAGCACGATGGATCCCTGCCTCCTGACCTCTCATCGCAGCCTGAAGTCTCCTTGGAACCACCATTGTGCAATGCATCCTTGACGCATACCTTCACATCGCAAGCCCCTTAACATTTACATACTATACAATGACACAGGACACCGCAATACAGCCCTGCAGCTTCTTTAGGACTGTTGGTACACAATGTACCATTGATGCAGGACTTCTCATCAAAAGGCCTCATTAATAGCACCTTCAAATGATGATGCGGTACTAGCTGGTTGCAGAAACCAGCGCTGCCTCCTTCCGGGCTGGGAGAGTTTGCTGTGTGTGAATAACTTGGCACATTCTCCAAGGCTGTCAGACTGGTCCCGCCTGAGTAGTGACTGGAAGGGGAGCCGTGGTACAGCAGCAGGAGCGCCCCAGGGAGCAGCAGCAGGATGGAGAAGCACGGCTCAGCCCAAGTCCGGGTGCACGTAGAGTACTGTGGAGGGTGAGGATATGAGCCCCGCTATCGGGAACTTGCCAGCCAAATAAAGCAAGAAGTTCCTAATGCGGAGGTTTCTGGTGAAAAAGGAAGGAGAGGATGCTTTGAAGTTAAAATCAATGACAAGCTCATTTTCTCTAAGCTTGAAAGTGGCGGATTTCCTTACCATGAAGATATTGTGAATGCAGTCAAAGAAATGAAAGAGGGACAACCAATTTCGAATATCACCAAAGTAAACAAAAGCAAATGCATCCTTCAGTAGGGAAAGTGGCTGTGCTGGGCTGCAAACAACTACAAGTACTGACTGGATTCCAGACTGGGAGTAGATTCTTTTAATGAAAGATTTTATCAAAATCTAGGATAAAATCTAGAGAAAAATAAGAAGCTTTTCTCTGGGAATGTAGTTTTCCGATGTATTTTAGGTTGGATTCTTAATGTATGTATGTATGTATGTATGTGTGTTCTTATATAGCGCTCGACTTACCCTAGGGCATCTCGGCGCTTGCATTGGGAACCCGTCCTGGCTTTTTCCCTGTGAGATAACGCATACAGGGTATCCTCAAGGTGAAAGCCAGGCATCCCACCGCGGGGGGCCGTTGTGGAGATTAAGCAAGCTTAATGCCCAGAGCTGCATAGTGTAAACCCGTGCTTAGAGTGGGCACCGAAGCGAGAATTATCGAGTCCGAGGACAATTGGGCTCAAGACCCTGCTGCGTCGGGAATTGAACCCTGGTCCCGGGTCTGACCTCTGCTTCAGGGTATGCCTCCTCTAACCAGTGAGCCCCACAACTTTCATGGAACCACCACTGTGTGATACAATCCTCGAAGTGGGATCTTGCAATGCCCTGCCAACCAGGATTTAAAATACTTTGTTCAGCGGCCCTAACTGAGTACCTGTATCATGCCCTCACTCCATTGTGATCATTCCGAACTTGCCACTTTGTCCTGATCATGCACAACCAGATAACTAAAGTTGTTGCTTTATGCTTCTACGTACTATTTTCACTTAAAACTTTAAAATTGCCTCTGTTGGTTTCTACTCATTGGATTCTTTTCCCAAATTGGTGGGGTGCATAAATACTTTGCAAATGCCTCTAAATCAAGTCTTACAGCTTTTATGCCAAGACACCAGAGGGTTAAGCACAGGTTAATTTGGAGTTTGCTTGTGACTTCACTCTGATAAATTTTGGGGCTGCTGCTTGAGTAGGGGTTCAGCACCCTCAACCAGTAAGATAGATATTTTTATGTCCGGAAACTCCACACTCATAAATTAACTACTCATAAATTCCTTTGTGAATAGCAAACAATTGTAATCTTACACAAAAGTGTACATTTATTTTTGTGAATCAAGCCCTGAGTGAGTTATTACTTGCCTTTTTCTTAATTCTACACCGGGATAGGGTGCCTAAGAACGAATACTGCTTGTTTAAACCAACCTTCCCTTGGCTGCAAAACTCAACATGTGCAGTATTGTCCCTGCACAATTTGCACCAAGTTTTTGCCAGAATTTGCATCAGGTTTTTTCCGGGGATAAAAAAAATGCATTATAATTGCACTGCATGTAATCTCAATTCGGATGTAAACTCAGATTGTTACTAAATCAGGTTAGAGCAAGACTCAAAATGAGGTTCCTATGGGGCGTGGTCGGGCCAGCCAAGATGGCAGTCATGCCTGCTTAGAGCTCCGTGAGCGAGCCCGACTAACGGCATTAATCCTGGCTGGTGAATCTCATGAGCGCACTGCTGATCCGCTACATTGAGCCCCTATCTTGTTGGTGCCTGGAGGTGAAGGGCGGCGATGCTGAAGCGGTTGTTGCCTGGCCCACTGGGCTACTCACAAAATGACAGCGTCCAGCCTCCGTTGACATGTGTGGTGGTGGAGTGTTTTTCCTGGACAGCAGTAATGCCTTGGTGATAGGGGCCCGTCCCCGGTGGTGCTGCTCCCCTGTGTGTCGTGCCCGAGGCAGCAGGTGGCCTTCGTTGCATGCTGGACTTCTCGGGCCTGGAGGGCCATGCATACTGCCCAGACTGGCACATGAGAGGTGCCTACACGGGTGGCACTGAGCTGCCGGCCTGCACTGCCGAGTGTCCGATCAGAAGGGCTGCATGGGGGTCGCATTATAAGCCTCCCTGCTTCGGCAATTGAATAGAGGTGTGGTCAGGGAACAACTGTGCCAGCATAGGTGGAGAGTGAGTGCTGCTGCTCTTGGCCTCCACCTACACTCTACTTGCCTGAATTCCGTCGGCCTGATGGGCCGATAGGTGGGAAAAGACAGGAGGAGCTGAGTCTCTGGTGAAACCTAAGGGCCCCATAGTGCTGCATTTATCTTGGCCTGTCCCTGCTACCTGTGCTTGAAAGCGTGGTGAGGTCTGCAGCTGTGGGGGCTGCTGAGGCCGACCCCTTAGATGTGTACCTCTGGGGCAATTGACTCCTGCTGGGCATGAAGTGCGGCGCCGTGCCCAGGCCGGTGACTGCCAGACGGATCCTTCACTCAGGCCCTTGACCTGGTGCCATAATTGAGGCACGGGGAAAAACCTTGGACATGACACCTTCCTGATGGAGACGGTGTTCCTGGGTGGGAAGTTATCAGTCCAAGCCTCCCTTTAGGCCCCGAATTGGAGCCACAATCGAGGTGTGGGGCATGACTCCTCTGCTGGAGGGCCTGACTCTGCTCTTCTCTAGTGCCCATTTGTCTCCTCGTTGCCAGGCCTTAGTCGCAGCAGAGGGGGCCTCCGGCTGGCCCTGCTCAGAGGGTGGCACTTGCAGCACTTGACTCCTAATTCGGCACCTTAATTGAGGCATGGGGGTACTTTTGCCAGGGGCTGGACTTTGGTGTCTCCCTGCTCTGATGTTGCCTCTATGCCTGATCCTGCCTGACCAGCCCTGTCACCCAGCAGGGAAGGGATTTGCTAGGGTCAGCCCTCTGCCTCTCCTGACCCCCGAATCGGTGCTGCAACTGAGGCGTGGGGGCCTTGCCTGGGTGTCTTGGCTCGGCATCCCCACCTCCACCCTTCCTGATCTAGACTGCTTCAGAGCGACTCCCGTAGGGGGGGTGGCCCCTGCTGGACCACTGTGGAGGTCCCCACCGGGTGCCAGGTCTGAGGTGGTGGGTGACAACAGTTGCGCCTGTAGCTTGGCTGAGACTGGGACATCACTTTATCCTGGTAGCGCAGGACTTCTTACCTTAGCTAGCTCCCGTCGCTCTCTAGTGCAGGGGTACAATGTTGACTGCTCCACTGTGGGTGTCTTTGCGGGGGCCCCCGGCTGGCATCATGGGATTGCTCCCAAGCTATGGGACGACTATACTTGATCATTGGACGCCAGGTGCCAGCTCCTGCACTGGGACCCACTCTGGCCCCCGGCAACCCATGGGGGGAGAAGACGCCAAGAAGGCTCTTATTACCTCTGACAAGCTGGATAAAGTGCTGGCTGCCATAGAGCACTCCGGGGTCACCACGGAGGACAGGTTTGGAGCCCTGGCCACTGACCTTAACTTTCTCCAAGATGACCACCGTAAGCTTGCAGAAAGGGTCACAGATGGGGAAAAACCCTGACTGCTCTGCAACCACTCACTAGGGACCACCAGGCAGCATTAACCGACTTCCAGAGCTTAGTTACACAGCTAGAATGGAGGGTGGTTGACTTGGGGGGCCGATCCCAGGAACGCAACATCAGAGCTCTGGGACTTCAGAGGGGATTGAGGGACCTGACCCCATCTCCTATCTGGAGCCCCGGTTCAGGTCCTTTACCCCAGCCACGGGCCTCGCGCCTATATTTGCCCTCGAGAGGGCGCATCGTGCCCTAGCACGACGCCCACCTCCAGGCTCTCCCCCTCGACCACTGCTGGCAAAACTCCTTCATTTCAAAGACAGGGATGCAGTACTTCATGCCACCAGGCAGAGTGGACCTCACAAAGTTGAGAAAAAGCATGTTATGCTATTCCTTGACCACACTTGCGCCGTGCTACCCCAGCGATAGTCCTTCCTGGAGGTAAAACGCCCCGTCTGCCAGCAGGGAATACAATATTCACTGCTGTTTCCAGCATGCCATAAGATAATCTTTGATGGTGCCACTTTCATCTTCACTGATCCTGCCAAAGCATTGGACTGGACTGATCAGTGCTCAAAAGATCTTAGACTGTCATATGCTGGACCAAACTTGCAGGTTTCAGGGCCCCAGAACAAGCGATGATGCAAGAGGGGACTCAGTACCACACAAGGTCCATGCCCCAGGGCTCCCTGTCCTAATCTCCCAACCTTTCAACCTGAAAGAAATTATTGCGGATTGCAGGTGGGCTTTGCAGGCTGTGGGAAACCTGTACCTACCACCACAGACGATGAGAGGGGCCCTCACATTTTCACCTCAAAGGAGGACCCCAGTGGCTCATGCACCTCCGGGGCCGAGTCGCCAACACCTCCTGTAGTGACTCCTGAGACAGCTGACAAGCTCATTGAATTGATCTGATCTCTCACACCCCTGCAGCAGCTTGTGTAACATTGCAAACTTGACATTGCATCCCCCAGCAGTTCCCAGCCCCGGGTTATTCAAGGGCAGCTGACATCTTCTGCCCTAGGCACATACTTTGCTCACTTCCTGTGATACATTAGGTGAACTCACACCATGTTTTGTTTGGACATATTGTCAGTTGCGGTAGGTCCCTGGTAGTGGAAATAAGTCCCTCCTCAGTTACTACCCAACCTTCTATCCACTCCCCTCCCTCCATCCACAACATTGCGATGGGCAGGTGACACTAAGCTCTGGGAGCAGGCGTCTCCTTACTGGGGGCAGGTCCTCCGGCGTGACTTCCTCGCACCCTTATTATCTCGCCATGACTCATCCTGCTGACACTGTCTCCACAATCTGAACTCACGAGGCATGCACACTGCCCACAAGCCCTACGCAGTATACTCTTACATCAAGTGTCAGCAGGTGCAGATAGTCTTTTTCTAAAAGACGCACCTCACTGCCGGAGAACTAGACCATCTGAGCAAGCAATGGCGAGGTATTTTTTGTGCCACTACTTATTCAGCATTCGCATGAGGAGCAATGGTATGGCTTAGGCCTGGAGTCCCTTTTCAGGAGACCCGAAGGGTAGTCGACATGGAGGGTCGGTATGCCCTTCTTACATTTGGCTTACTCTCCTCATATACTTTATCCTTGGCACTGGTTTTGAGGTGGGGCAATTTTCCTCTTTTGGGGGGAAGAGGGTTCACTTAGGGCCGCCTTGAGAGTGGAAATGTTTACTAAGCTGAAAGAACAATCAGAATTTTTCAGGTCCTTTGAGTGAGCAAATGATTCATTTGGGCTTAGCTGGAATACTGACTCGCCTATGCCAAAGTCTGTATTGAAGATGATTACATAGAAGTCTGTGGCCTCCATTAGTTTGGCCAGAGATATTGCTTTAAGCCAGCCCAAGCTGCGTAAAGAGGTAGATTGTGGAAGCGCATTGGGGAACAAACCACAGCCTTATTTAACTTGGAATCTACCTCATGTGATTAGAAGGCTGATGCTCTTGTTGAGACTATATTTGTTGCCCTTAAGAGAAATTACCGGCATTTGGGACAAAACACTGAAAGAGGACAGAGTTCGCTAATTTTGTCACTTACAAGTTCAAGATTTTAATCATGTGTTATTTGTGTATCCAGAGTTGCAAAAGGCTAGGCGTATTTTTCTAAGACATGCATACATCAAATTAAACATTCATTCCGCCCACGAGGCTTGTTTATTTGTTTTGTCCCCACCAAATAAAATAGTTTGTCATAGGATTTATTGATTCTTTAAAACTTTCCCGGATAAATACTAGGAAATTCTAACGTTTTTTTCTGATGTTGTAATATTCTGATTCTTATTTGTTAGGTTGTATGTGCGTCTTAATATTTTGTTCCTTGTACATTGCACCTTGCACTTTCATGCCTGTTTTATCCTCTCCCGCATTTTGTATAGTCTGTATAGTATGTATGATAACAGTTTTTTAAGGAGATACTCTCGCACAAAGGATGAATTATTTATTTATTGAAAGAAATGTATTTCTTGTTTTATCAGTTATGTGAGTAATTTTATAGACCTCTGTAGGAGTGCCATATCATAATTAGGGCTCTCAGTTTCATGGTATTTTTTTTTTTTACATTTCCGTCTGTATTTATCCATATTTATTTTTGGGCCATCTTATCGGTATTTATCTGTATTTATTTTGTATTTTGAGAATAAATTGTGTGATAAAATTGTAACTTTCCACATTTATTTAACTGCTAAACATGCACTCATACTTTGATGTCTGTCGCGTTTTAGCAAATTTAGCAGCCAACTATAGAAAAAGAAAACACCCACAGGTAAATGTCAGCATTATACTATAAATATATGTTAAACTAGGTTTGTATTTAGGGAACTCTCAACCTGTGTTTTTTAATTCCCCTTGTGTGTATCTGCTCAGCTACTGTCCTGGAATTCCCGAAAGACAGCATGCAGAGTCATTCACAAAAAGCATAACATTCAGTATTTTTCTGCTTTTAAAAATAAATAAAGACGGGAAAAAAAAAATTTCTGCCTGTATTTATCTGTAAAAATCAGTAAAAACAGAAAACTAGAAGCCTTAATCATAATAAACTTGAACTGAGCTGAGGGGCACCTTGAAGGTCAGTCCATACTCCTGGGTAGTATTTATGCACCCAACACTGATCAAGGAAAATTCTGGAATTCCCTTTCCAGCATGTAGGCCCAATTTACAGTGACACCATGGATACAAGAAGGGGACTACAATTGTGTACTTGACCTCTCCCACTATAGGTCCCACCCTCCCCTTCCTCGTTCCCTGCCCTACTCACAGACAGAACGCTTCAACACCTGGGTGCACTATTGGTCACTAGCTGATGCTTGGAGATTTCAAGATCCGATGTCTAAACTAGATTCCTTTCATTCTATCCTGCATAACCTCTACATGCACCTTGACCACTTTCTATGCTAACCATCAGTTTTTTTATTGCTCCATGTTTCGGATTACCTAGGCTGGGTTCTGTCTGATTACAATGTGCACCTTATAACCTTGAAGTGATGGCCACTTCATACCTCACTCCTGCTGGGCGTTTGACTGTCTCGAGGATCCGTTTTTTTGTCATGAGCAGGAACCCAGCATCCGCTGCTCTTTTTTCTGAAAATTATAATATAGTGTCTACCAGAATTCTGGAATGGGACGCCTTTAAGGTAGTAACTGGGGGGGGGGGGTGCATCCTACAGATAGTACTCAGTTTGGCATCCTGTAGGCCTTCTATGACTATTATTCTGACGTACACAGAGGTCTGCTGAATGATTCATTGGAATCAATAAACCAGTTCCTGGCAGTCTTCACCTGCCTCAGATCCCCCTCATGGAAAGACTTCCCTAGATGGGGAGATCACTCTGGCTGATGTAAAACAGGCGATTCTGAATCTGGCGCCTAATAAAACCCTGGGTCTATATTGCTTGTTCCTAGAATAATATGGCACCTTTTCAGCTCTGCTGGCAACTCGACTGCCGGAAATGTACAAGGCAACACTGGGGGAAGGTGAGCTTCCCCACTCTCTTCGTGAGTCCCTTTCGGTCTCGATCCCGAAACCTGATGGGGACCCAACCCTATTAACCTCCTATAGGCCAATTGCTATTTTGGGGGTTAATTACAAAATTCTAAGCAAACAAATAGCTGACCACTGTGCCCAAGTCCCCCCGGCGCTCATGCACCCAGACCAGAATGGCTTAGTCCCCGGCAGAAGCACCTACCAAAACATCTGCCGTCTTTTCCATGTCCAGAATTGGGTGGGGGATTTTTTCCCTGTGCTGCTTGCCTTGTCCTGAACTTGGAGAAGGCGTTTGACACCCTGTCCTGGCCCTATTCTTTTGTGGTGCTCTACCAATGGGAGTGTGGCCCAAACTCCTGGCCTACACAAAGCTATTATACTGGAATTCCACCTCCTTTATCTGCTTGGGCCGCTACATCTCGAGTCCCTGCCCAGTGACTCAAGGAATGCATCAGGGATGTTCTCTTCCTCCCCCCCTACTCTTTGCCCTAGCCATCGAGCTCTTAGCTGTGCACCTCCGGTGGGAGGGGAGGGACTGGAGTATTCCTCTAGCGGGGGAGACTCATAGCTTGTACGCAGATGACTTGCTCCTTTACATACGGGACGTTTCAGCGGATCTTAAACCTCTTCAAGCAACGTTGTCAGACTTTGCCGCCATGGCTGGACTGAGAGTCAACTGCACGAAGTCTGCCATTTACCCTCCCAGCCCAACCTCTCCCCGTGGAGAGGCAACTCTTGCCTCGTCTGGCACGCAAAGGCAGTTGTTACCTGGGTGTCCATCTGTATCAGACCCCCTGTGATCTTTACAAGGGCAACCACCACAGCACACTGGTGGGTATAGGCTCCCTGGTCTATTTCTGGAGGACTCTTCCCCTAGCTCCTACAGAAAAAATCACATAGATTTTCCTTTTGCCCCATCTTATATAATACTCTGCAAACGTTCTGGTTATCCCTTCCTGCTCCTTCTTCAAAGAACTAGGGACTTGCTTTGCTCCCTTATATGGAGGAATGGCCACTGGCGAGTCACCCCTAGTCAAGCTGCAGCTACGGGTGAACCGGGAAGGTCTTGGGGCCCTGTCATTCGAGGCATATTTTTGGGTGTAGCAGCTCCAGTGGCTGTCTCGCTGGACAGCGGGGCGTTTTCTTGGGGAGACTTGTTCAGAGTATCGACATTTGTTGTTGCTGGCAATTCGTTGTCTGCTTTTGCAAGGAGCCATTCAACACAGGTGACTGTAGCGAGAGCCTGTATGCTTCTAATCCACTGCCTTTCTAGAGGGACCCCACTCTATACTCGATTACTGCCGTTGGTTGGCCTGCTCAATGGGCACTGGCTTCTACACAGCCCGGGAATTACAAGCACAACCAACCTCTCAATCCCTAAGGTGGGGATCCTATTTTTCCATTGTCAACTTCTACCCTTTTACCAGCTGGCCGAGGAGAGCGGACTCCCCCTGTGGCAATTTCTTCTTCATCTGTAGCTCATACATCATTGCCGGCACCTCCGGGACCTATCTGGAGGCTAACCCGTGACTCACCCGGTGCTTCACTCCATGTTAACTATGGGCCTTGGCCTTCACATCATCACCTGGCTATATAAGGTCATCCGAGAACTGGCACATGTCCCACTCGCCCCGCTATGCCAAAAATGGGAGGAAGAATATGGAAGGTCACTCCATGATAAAGAATGTGAGCGAGTTCTAGAATTCCCAAAGAAGGTTTCCCAGAACTCCCATTTCAAAAATATACAGTTCTTCATTCTGCACTGGACCTAGCTGACGCAGTCGCAGGTTCATCACCACTTCCCGGAAACACAATTCTCTTGCCCTCACTGTCAAACCTCTAATGCTCCGTTTTTACACATAACAAAGCTACACCCTCGCAGTCCCAATGCTACAGGAGCGCCCGGTTGCGCACCCTTCCCAGTGGCCGAAACATGCTTCCCTTATCAGACTACCCCCAACGCAAACAAGCACTTCGGCCACTATTAACCCCTTGAGGCAGGGGCGGATTAGCAAGGCGGGCATTCGGGAATGGGCCGAAGGGCCGGTGCCTCAGTGCCCTCTGTGGGCCGTTTTTTTTTCTCCCCTGTCCCAGTCCACAGAGAGTGGACTAGGAAAGGGGAGAAAAAAACCGGCCCACAGAGTGCACGGAGTCAGAGACTGAGAAAATGAAAGCAGCCTGGCTGTGGCCGGACAGCGATTGTCTGCTGTGGCCTCTCCTTCACCCCTGCCCTGACAAGCAATCAAGCTGAGGCTGGGCTGGGGAGGGGTGATTGTTTGCAATAATCGGCCTCCCTGGGGGCCAGGTGTTTCTCAGGCCTTTGAGCCATTTGCACCTCGGCCCCCTGGCACCCATGCAGCCCAGAAACGGTCTTAACACCTCGCCCACAGCCCTTCACATTCAGGGCATAGTGGGCGAGGACGAATGGGTCTTGCTGTGGGGGCCTGGTGATTTTGGAATTTTTTTTGTTTTCTTTCTTTCTTTATTTATGCGATTTTATATAGCGCGGACTTTACCCGAAGGTGTCAGAGCGCTTCACACAAGGAACAGCAATAATACATGAGGAGAAAAATTACAAGTGTACAAATTACAAAAGCAAACGTTAAGTTACATGAATCAGAAGTGACAATAGTGAGCAACCAAAATACATGAGGTAGCAATCGGTACATTACAGGAGGAAAAAGAGATATGTGTGCAGGTTACAAAAGCGTACAAAGTACAGGTAGAGGTATAATACTGCAATTAATGGCAGACACTCCAGCACAAGAACAAACGTCACGTAGGCAATGGTGGCACTTGTGCAAGTATCTAAAGCGAACAAAAGTGAGAGGTAGCAAACAGTGTGTTACAAGAGAAAAGTGACTTGTGCAAGTTACAAAAGGGTACCATACACAGGTACAAGGGTAATACTACAGTAAATGGGAAATACTCTTACTGCCAGTACACACTGGGAAGGCACTTCCCATGCACCAGCTTCACCTCAGCCTCCCCCTGGCTACCTGGCTACCTTGGATGACCCAGAAAGCTGTGTTTTGTGCTCCCCTGCCAGGACATTTTCCCGAGGCCTGGAGGGCTGATTAATTTACTAATTGCAGGGGCCTTACCTCTGTTCATGTGCTCCTGAGCTGAAGGTCTGGGGAGGGCTGAGTAGGTTAGTAATAGCAGGGGCTTTGCTGCTTTTCAGGTGCTCCTGTGCTGGAGGGCTGGAATAATTTTGTGACAAAAAGGGGCCTTGTTATTTATTTTAGTTGCTCAGCATGTAGGCCATTGTCACCTTGGCCCTGTGTCCTGTGCAAGAACAGTATCCTCCCACTTTCATTCCTTGTCTGTGCAAATGGTGTTTCATGAAAGGGCACGCCCCTTGAATGTAGGCCACGCCCCTTAAATATGGGCCACGCCTCGAGAATGTGGGCCACTTTTTTCGTCAGTGCCCGGGCCGAATTGTGATCCCAATCCGACCCTGCCTTGAGGTGCCACAATGCGCTCCCCCATATTGAAGCCTGTACCACTCGTCACCTAGGAAGCATTAACACCCCCCCCCCCCTCCCGATCTCCCCCTCCCCTCCCCCGCTGCTCATCCTGGTTTTGTATCCCAAGTTAACAGTTTTTTATCTTTCTATTCCTTACCTTTTGGGTACGATCATTGGAGGCAAGACTTTCTTCTGGGTTGATTCCCAACTCCAAGGTGCTTCATTGTTGCCCCCTAACGCTTGCTATGTAGTTATTGCATCTAATAATATGCCTCAGAAGTATTAAAGTTCCCCCCATGTATCACATGCGTCTATCTATGGTAAACATATGTAGCGATATTCAAGCATTGAAAACCCAATAGTATGTTTGATTAAAAAAATTAAAGAGGCTCCTAAATAAAAAAAAACATCATCAGTGTATGATGCTTTGGTGATTTAGTTTATTAAAAAGGGTAATTTATTTATAATAATGTGAGCAAACACTTTACAAGCAGACTGGGAAATGCCGCCATCTGAAACCCACGCGCAGGGAAAAGGAGAAAGCACCGCATATATTAAAATCTGACTGCAAACAAATCTGTTGAAACTACTGAAACTGGTAGTTCAATCTGTTTGTTATGCAGTGCAAATTAAACGCGGCGACACCTGTTTTTAGTTCATCTGAATATGCCGACTGTCGCTTGCATTTCCCAAAAGGAAAGCTGCATCATAACACAAAACACCCACTTAATTTTCAAATCTCCTCTCATATGAGACTCGCCATGTATTCCTGTGTCTCGAATTGCTCTAATCTGAACTGTCACTAAAGGAATATTGAGAAGCCACAATATTGTGCCCAAAATATAAAAATCCAAAATATCGAGGAATTTAGTTCACAGAAGGTTGTACAGCTTTACTGTTCTTAACTCCACAACTACATACTTTGAAGTGTGTATATGTGGAATCAGGTCTCTTTACACAATATCACAGGCCACACAATGTTCTGTAGTCATTATGGTGTAACAGGAGCAGTAGCACAGAGTGGAGGGTCAAACATGGACACAAAGGTAACGATGATAACATTGACACAGAGGCCAGTGCAAATGACTTTATAGGACAGCACAGAGGGGATGGTAATATCATGGACACAGAGAAAGGACTAAAAACTTGTCAGCATAGCAGATAGCCTTAAAACAGCGGAAAATAGGTGAGGATATTGTCCTGGACGAAGAGCAGAAGATGATAGCAAGGCCGAAGGAAATAGTGTAAAGGCATGGACTAAAAGGAGGTGGCCCTACAATTGGCACAGGAGAGTAGGTGAAGGAATGGGCACAGAGAAGAGAGTTTGGCTAAGGTAAGAGAGAGAGCACAGATTCATTCCATAAATACAGACGTGAGGGAAAAGGAATGGACACAAAGGCCAGGGATGCAGCAAGATAATTCCTAATACTCTCTCTTCTATGAAATATTTGATTCCTGACATTGACTTCTGCTCCACCTCATACTCTGCATTCTTTTTGCATGCTGGTGTACAGGCTAATAATCACCACAATTATTAGTATAGATTCAATTGAAAGTAGTTTGTCTAACCGATACCGCGTTTATAGTGTAATTTGAACCGACCTGAGGACTAGTGAGAAAAAAAAGATATTTGCATGTTTTAATATGAGTGCCCATTAGGAGATTTTTACTATGTATCAAGAGAGGCAGTTATCACCCACTTTTAACTGGTTTTAGCAGAGTGTGTTTGTCTTCCATCATATTGTTGAAAAATCTCTTGATTTCAGTTGGGGCAAACAGACTGTGAAGTGGAGAACAGCCATGTCTCTGTAGTCCTGATAATATGGGGTGTCCTGCTAGTCTATTTGGATCTTCACATATTACGTAATGTAATCACTTTTGGTTCTTCCTTTAGACAGGAGGAGGAGAGGCGGGGAGCGGGGGGGGGGCAATGTCCTGTCTTAAAAAATGATGGGCCCAGTGAGCCCATTTTGATTCAAAGTATGTCTGACCTGTTAGGCCTGAAAGGTCCTGCAGGATTGGCCTGTTAATATTTCAGTTGTGGTTAGCCTCCTCACACAGACCCATTTGCAAACTTGATGAGTTTTCATTACACCACAAATAGTCAATAAGTAGGCCTTTCAGTTTTATTTAATAGTAATTCATAATGAATAGGTGTGATGTTACAAGCAAACACTTTTCCTAGTTCACGTGTCTCTCCCTGGGATCCATTTCACCTCAGATGGCGGAGGTAAATACCTATACTAGAGTGGAATATTTAAAAGAAATCAATGGTAAAAGGTCAGATCCTGTGATAATGAGAGCTACCCCCTGAACTGGGGTGGACGATGATACTTGATCCAAGTTCACCTTACCCAATGTTAAATACACAATTTTGAATCTGGTTTGACTAGAGCAGCCGGACTCAATAATCTCCCGGCTGTTATAGTAAAGACCAGGCCTGATTGGTGGACAGAATTTTTCCACCACATGTGTCTTGATGTACTAGCCCTAGGTTAGTTACGCAGGAACTGGGAAAGTACTATCATTAAATCCATACACAAGAAGGGAGGCAGAAAAGCCATAAAGAATGATAGGCTGATTAACCTACTGGATGTGGGAGAAAAATATTATGCAAAAATCATATTAGGCAGGTTTAAGGAATGGGCCAAATTAAACCATATAGAACACCCAGAACAGGGGGGTTTTAAGGAATGTCATTCTGTGATAGACCACCGTTTTTCCTCATTGTCCATTGCGCAGAAAGCTGTGAAGCAAAAGGACTGTTAATTCTACTGCTTAGTAGACTTACATGCTGCTTTTGATTTGGTGGACTGGAATTGCCTGTGGGAAACTCTGGTAAAACAAGACATTCCAAAGAGGTTTAATTCAAGAGCTACACTCATACATAACTGGGCTCAGGTAACTATGGACACAGAGAGGACCCTGACCCAGAAAATACCGATCTACACTGGGCTGAGGCAGAGTTGTGTCCTGGCCCACTTACTCTTCTCGATTTTATAGATGACTTGCCATTAGCATTGGCAGTGTCAAATGGTATCGCCACAAAATGAATGGAAAACATATAGCATGTCTCCTGCATACAGACAATCTAGTGATTTTAGATGTAACAGAGATAGGCTGGCAAAGAATGCATTTATGGAATATTGTAACTATAAAAAGTTAGTGGTAAACATGGAGAAGGCTAGGATGTGGCGCTTTGGCAAAAAACTCTGTAATGTTTAGATGGCCTTTAGGACCCAGCAAGCTGGAGTCGATCGATGCATGTAAGTATTAGGGGTCTGGTTCGAGAAACATTTGAAGGGGAATGTTCACAGTGAATCATTAAAAGTAAGTGGGCTTGCTTCGGTAAGAGGCATAAGAAAATGTAATAGGGATTATGGTGAGTAGGGAACATGGTGGCCAGCTAGGTAGCTGGTCGCGAGCCGCTCCTTGCTAACCTCCCCTGACATGGACTCCCGTTGAAGCTGTTGGTGCCGACTCTTTTCTGTCCGTTTTCCGCCTCCTCTCTGCACCGCTGTTTATGTCCCCAGTGTGTCTCCGGTGTGCTTCACTCCGTACATTTGGCAGACTTCGGTGGACCTAGTCGGGCGTTTGATTTGGGATTCCGACGGCTGATTCCCCTCTGATTGTCCTGGTTGCAGCCCCTGGGCAGCAAGGCTGCGAGGAGCACCCTGTGTGCACTCACAGCTCCCCCGAGTTAGGATTGTTCGTTCTACCTGAGTGCTGTGAGCTGGCAGCGGGACAATGGGGCGTAGAGTGAAAAAGCCGTTGCAGAGCAGGGGATCTGTTAAATTGAGGCAGCATCCTGGCGCTTAAGCTCATACTTTTGGATTGCTTTGGTCTTCGCTTACCTGGATGGCGACAGTCTGACTTTCACGCTCCTTAGGGCTGTCGGAGCACTTGGTGAGTCTCACGGAGCCCTGACCTGTTCCTTTGAGCTGACCCCTCGTAATTGGGTCGGCCCAGGCAGAGCCAGCACATGCTGCATATTTTGCACCCTGGTGAGATCTCAGGATGCTGGTGGATTTCCAAATAGAATTGTTTACTCTGCTTCTGGGGGTTCTGGAGAGACACTACACAAAGGTATGTCCTGCCAAGGATTTAAATCAGGTAAAGGAGGGCAATCTAAGGCATGATACAGACCCCAGGTCTATGGTGGTGGCATCTCAACACTGGGGGAAAAAACTGACTTTTAAGAGTGATCTTCCGAAACAACATAAAACACTTTCTTCTTTGCCTACCAGCCTCATTCTTGATAGTGAAATACTATTAGGTAAAAGGTACAAATTAAGATCTAGTACATTCTTGGGTAGGGAAGTTGCCCCCCAACGAGATTTTCAACCCAGTCAACCTTTGGGGGTCTCACTGAATAAGCATAAATGCAGGAAGCTGCAGCTAAATCAAGGAAAGCCACCCCTGAAAGGGAGAGAAAGAAAAAAACTGCCCTAGCACCTGCAAAGGTGACTCCCTGACTTAGATCTTTTTTCAAACTTAATCCACAGGGTGGTATGGAAACCACAAAGCAGGGAATACCTGTGCCAGGGGACTCTCTGTTATTAAATCCTCCCATCCTTACGTCAAACAGATTCTCAGCCTTAAGTAATCTAGTTTTGGCAACCAGAGGAGGTGGACAGAAGGAAGGTGACCTGATAGGAAATGCTTCTCTAGAGGGGACCCCTGCGGCTGCTCCGGGCTTGGATCCAATACACGGGATGTTGGCCAGTTGTCACTGGAGATTGAAAGCGCTTTTCAATCTCAGAAATTATTTAAAAGAAGATCCAAGATACATGCAGCAGGTTAGAGGAAAATTTGTCAGTGCTAGCGCATAGTATGGAGGATCTGGAGAACAAAGAGGGGGAGCTGAGTTTAGACGTGAAGGGCAACATGCAGGAAGTGGCCAGGGTGAAGGAAAGGGAAAGGAACCTTTTGGATAGACTGGAGAGACTTAAAAACAATTCTAGAAGAAACAATATTAGGATTCTTGACCTGAGAGAAGGTTTGGAAGGAGACCATATTAAAACCTTTGTCATAGAGATTCTGACTGAAGCTTTCCCACATGTTGCCTCTGCGTGTGTTTGGGAAACTCAGATTCAACGGGTACATAGGGACCCATTTAAACTGAACCCAGGACGGAAGAAGCCCAGGAAAATCCTGGTATATATTCAATAATTTCTTCTTATAGAACAATTACTTGGGGCTGCTCTTAAGCATACGAGTATTAAGGTACAAGACACATCTTTTAGAATAAGGTCAGACATCTCTTATGTAACAGAGGACAGAAGGTGGGAGCTGGGTAAGCGGATGTATAGTCTGAAAGAATTAGGCGCTCAAGTGCAGTTAATGTTTCCTGCCTTTTTGAAAGTGATAAGATGTACAAATTTCGATCCCTTGAGGAAGTGGACAGTTTTCTGGTACACAAAAACCTTCAGCCAGTTGAGGCTTTCATTTAATGTTTTGGAAGGAGTTCAGCTTTTGTGGTGAAGATAACATTGTTTTTCTTTTTTGGGGGGGTAAGTGGGTTGCGGCTCAAAGTGGCAATTGTTAATTGCCAATAAGTAGTCAGGGAGGGTTCCCATGGATGGGGTGGGAGGTGAGGGGGGATGGCACTTGTGTGGGTAGGGACCATTGGGGAAAAATATTTTTAAAAAGCGTAATAGGAACCTCATCTGACTTAACAACTGCCTTTAGTTGTAGCCTAGGGTGGAAACATGACGATGATGGGGGGTAGATACGGTTATGGGGGAGGTGGGCACCTTGAAATTCTATGCTCGAATGTGAATGGCCTGAGAGTCAAAAGAAGACAGTGCCTGCTCATACAATATCTGAAGGACAGTTCGGCCAGGATTCTCATGCACCAAGAGACCCATCTGTTAAGTTTAGAATGTAAGGCACTGTTTCCTAAGTAAAGATGGGTCGTTAAGATTATAGCCTCAGATAAACAATGTTGCTGGAAGGGGTGGTCATAATTTTTAAAATGAACTTGTGAGTAGAGCTTATCAAGTCGGAGGTGGATGAGAGAGGACTTTGGGAAATAGCAGAGGTGAGCAGTCAGGATGCCACCTACACGTAGACCAATTACTATGGCCCTAACGGAGATTAAATCACCTCTTTAAATAATTGTTGTCTTTCTCTGGTAGATTTTGAAGCCCCCTTGATACTTGGCGGAGACTTCAATGTCCTCTCAAATAAGAAGTTAGATAGATCCTCCCCTAAAACTCAGATTGCGGCACCACAGGTTAAAGTCCATCTCTCTGCAATATTTAAAAATCTTAACTTGTGTGATTTTGGCGGAAGAAAAAGGGTGATGCCAGGGAAAATTCCTTCTATAGCAAGTAAAGCGGCCATTACTTGAGGATTGATTACATCTTTATAGAACTTCCGGAACTAGGAAAAGTTAGGGTGATCAAATATCGACCTATCCACCCCTCTGATCATGGGGCAACAGCCCTGAACATAGAACTCCCATCAGAGATTACTTTGAGGAGATGGACCCTGAATAGGAGACTTCTCCTACAATCGTCTATCCCAGAAATGATAAAGAGGGAAACAGCTATCTTCTTTCAGCATAAGTTGGATTCGGACCCCTTATATGTAGTGTGGGATGCCTTTAAAGCCTCGTTGAGAGGGATTTTAAAGGGTGCCACTGTGGGCTTGGCCAGGTCTGAAAAAAGGGAGATAGCTGACCTGGAGGAGCAGCTAGCAGTGGCTGAGGCAGCTCTAAAGGTCGGGCAGGCTTCTGGCGCAGAGAAAGAAAGTTTACTAGGGAAGGTCGAAGATCTCCAGCTGAAGTTTAGACTTAAAACTGTAGAGATCATGCTTCAGAAGTTGGAAGTAATTAAAATGAGGGATTTTGACCAGGGAGAGAAGTTTGGCAAACTCCTCACAATAAAGAGCAGAGTACATAGTAGATAGATAGATCGTGCACTTATATGAGCAAGATCAAAGTCGGTAGCCAAGTTGTGAAGGACAAAGGGGGTATTGAGCAGGCCTTCATTGAATTTTTCCAAGATTTATATTGGGATGATTTATTGGTTGAGGAAGATGTTATAGACCATTGGATTGCTGGGAAACAGCTCCCAAAGCTGAATTTGGATAGCCAAACAATATGTATCCAAGATATAACAGGGAATGAAATACTTGCCCCTCCTCAAAAAAGCTAAGAAATGGAAAGCAGCAGGACCAGATGCGATTCCAATTGAGATCTAAGCTTTACTGATTGACAAAATTATTCCGGCCTCGCTGAAAATCTTTAATGAAATTCGAAGAGGTACTTCTCCTTTACCTGACTCGTGGAGTGAGACTGTAATCTCACTGATTTTGAAGACCGGAAAGGACCCGACCCAGTGCCAGTCTTATCGGCCAATATCATTATTAAATTGGGATTATAAGACCTTTGGAAGGATACTGAATGCCCGGCTTTGTAAGATTGTGGGGCCGATAATCTATGAAGATCAAAAGGGCTTCCTTCCGGGTAGGCAGATGCTAGATTTGGTTTATACCTTAATTGACTCGATCGATCTGGCAACATCACAGGGCGTCCTTCTTTCAATTCTTACCACTGACACAACAAAAGCCTTTGACTGAGTCAACTGGCACTACCTTGTTAAGGCGTTGAAGGCATTTGGCTTTGGTGACATCTTTAGGGAGGTCCTTAAGAAAATATATAAAGGCCCCTGGGCTCAGATTTTGGTCAATGGTAGCCTCACTGCGGCGGTCACAATAGAGCGCGGTACAAGGCAAGGGTGCCCGCTGTGTGCCATTCTTTTTGATTTGTATATTGAGCCTTTGGCCTAGAGTTTAAGGCAGAATAAAAAAAAACATCCCCTTTGTTTCAAATGGGTTCACGAGGAAGCTAGCACTGTATGCTGACAATTTGATTTTATTATCCTCCAACGTCAATCTTACTTTATCCGAGAAATATTACTTTATCTGAGCTACTTATTGAAGTTCAGGCTTTTGGGAATTTGTCTGGATATGAGGTCAACAACAGAATCATGGCCTGGAACATCGCAGCTCAATGGGCGAAGCTCTCCAAGGAGTTAAGATACCTTGGAGTAACAAAAACCCAGGATCTTAGAGACATTCCAAAAATAAACTTGGAGAGAGTCTCCAAGGAGGTGTATGTACTATTGAAAAAATGGCAGAACATCCTGATATCCCATTTTGGGCAGGTAAACCTGATTAAAATGTGTATGCCAACCTCTTTAACAACATCCCTTTGGAATTTGATAAAGGTGGATTACTTAAAATACAGGGCAAGATTTCTTCCTTTATCTGGGCAGGCAAAGGGAATAGGTTGTTCCGGAAGAAATTAAGCGTAAATAGTCACACAATGGTATGAGCTTACCGGATCTCCAGCTGTACTGCTGGAAGTTTCAATTAAAGAATTGTAGGATGTTACTTCTTAGGCCAGACAGTCCTCTTATTGGCAGCATGTTTAAAGTTATGCTGCTGGATTATGCTGAGGAAGGTTTTATGAATAAATTTTGCGCTCCTAAATTATTTTATAAAGTTTGGCTGAAGATTCTGTATGCGGCGGCCAAGCTGTGGTTGGACTGTCAGGTCTGTCTGGGATTGTCCTATTACAGTGAATGGGCACGAGTGTGGGAACACCAGAGTGTCTTTTAGACATTTTAGTCCAGCCCTTAAAAGACGCGGGTGTTGCAAATTGGAAGGACGTTGTGGCCGGTAACAAATGTTTTCCCTGGGATCTTTGGAGGAATCTTACTAGCGGTGCAATCTCCAGGTTTAAGTACTATCAAATTTCATCATGGTGTAGGAGCCAGCACTGCCTTTCTCCGGAGGACAATTCCATGGAAGACGAGTTACAAGATCTGAACCCGAAAAAGAAGGAAGTAGTACAGTGGTATAATCATCTCCTTGCTGCAGCTGAAAGGAAGCTGCAACATCCATATTTGGTCTGGGAGAAGTACTTGCCGAGAAAGGAGCTGAAAAATCTATGGCAAGCATCTTTAGACACACGTTGTTACAACGCATGCTTTTAGCACGCATGCTGTAACAACCCGGTTTTTATAACGCATTCTTTTACAACGCATAATTCTAAGGGGTGTTGGATAGTGAATATTTTATTTTACTATTCCAACACCAGTCCCCGTTGACACTAGGGAAGGTGTTGGATAGTAAATTAAAAGTATTCCCTATCCTTGAGCGCCCCCCAGAGGCATGCGTTGTAATAGAATGCGATTTAAAAACCGCGTTGTAATAGCACTGCGTGCTAAAAGTTGCGTCGTAAACGACGTTCCCCTTTACCCATTGATTAAATCTGCTGCACTAAGGAGAACTCATTTTTTTATGCTCCACAGGATATACTGGTCCCCACTCAAACGTTCCAAAGTTAAGGGCAGTGGAGAAGCAAAGTGTATGAAATGCGGTGCCCAGAAGGCGGATGCTTTCCATGTGTTTGCTTCCTGCCCCCTGATTCAAGACATCTGGGGCAATGTGGGTAAGACTTTGTCAGACGTCCTGGGCATTTAGGTGGAGGTAAGCCCTTCTGTCATTTTGTTTGGCATGGTACCGATGCCCGAAGTAGCATTAGGCCTTACGGGGATACAGAATAAATTGGTGTTTTATTTGATCTTTTTGGCAAGGAGAGAGATCTGTAAGTCATGGCGTTAGATGGTACCCCCACATGGAGAGCCTGGTGGAACTCAGGGAGATACTTTAGGGATTTAGATCAGAAGGGTAATGTATACAGAGAAAGAACTGAACTTGGGTTATTTTGGAATCTGTTAGACCCTTTAAACCCTGATTATACTGCTACATAGTGTCCAATGATTATACCTCTTGGTAAGCTCATGATGTGTTGTGCTGGTGGTTCTTGCAAGAAAATCAGCTGAGATTGGACCTCCAAGCTACGAGCAGCAGGGGCGGATCAGACCAAGAGGTTGCTTAGACTATGGAGGTCATATGAGGACTAAAAAAAAGGGGGTTATGATGAGATGTCCAATAGACACGTCTTAAAAGCTCACCCTGCCATGATAGCCCCTCAGTTTAAGTACGGAGCAGAGCTGCTACGTCTTAGTGGCAAATGTGTCTGGGACTCTGAAGAGGGGAACTATAATCATAGAGCATACTGGCCCAAGCAGTATTAATCTGATTTTGGTAACGTTTGATTGCTGGCAAGGGGCAAAAGGTTTCCCTATGGTGTAAAAATGAGATTAGGCAAAATTAATTAAAATGGGCTAAGGTTGTTTTGAAAATCCTGGAGGTTATTTGTAAGGAAATGAAGATTAAGGTGTTTTCTCAGAAGTTAAAAATAGAGTCCTTGAAGAGTGAATTTAGGGCACTTTAAAAGGAATTGTTCAGAGACCACAATTGGCAGCATCTAAAGGGGGGGGGGCTGGACCCCCAAGCTACGAGCAGCAGTGGCGGATCAGATCGAGAGGTTGCTTAAACTATGGAGGTCATGTGAGGACTAAACAAAATAGGGATAATGGTGAGATGCCCAATAGACACATCTTAAAAGCTTACGCTGCCATGATAGCCACTCAGTTTCAGTACGGAGCCAAGCTGCTTCGTCTTAGGGGCAAAAGTGGCTGAGACTCTAAGGAGGGGAAATATAATCATAGAGCATACTGACCCAAGCAGTATTAATCAGACTTTGGCAACGTTTGATTGCTGGCAAGGGGCAAAAGGTCTCCCTATGGTGTAAAAATGTGATAAGGCAAAGTGAATTAAAATAGGCTAAGGTTGTTCTGAAAATCCTGAAGATTATTTGTAAAGAAATGAAGATTAAGGTGTATTCTCAGAAGGTACAAATAGAGTTCTGAAAGAGTGAATTTAGGGCACTTGAAAAGGAATTGTTCAGAGAACATGATTGGCAGCATCTAAAGGGGAAAAACTCTGCCAGCTTAAGCTCAATTCCTGGCAAAATGAAGAATGATTCCCTAATGTGGATTTATTACAAAACCGCTGGTTTAGATACAAATTGTCAAGGCTGAGAATTGGTATTAATCCATGTTACACCAATGACATAAACATTCGGAAATGATCGATTCTGGGGCTAAATGTGCACGTGAATTGAGTACTAAATGTGATAATTTGTAGATTTTAATGGACTGTCTAAAAGTTTCGCCCCATCCGACGACCACTCTATGCTCAATTTAAAAAAAATGGCATCAGGCATCGAGAACAAGCTGTAGCACTTCTAACCGATATGCGCTTCCTGGATGTACAATGTGCTGTTGGGAAATTTATGATTGCTTTACAAACTTGTTTTATGTGTGTATGAGAAGGCTGGTATGCATTTTATGAAGAGTGGTTAGTATTAACAATGTGAGGCTTAGGTTTAGACACAAATATCTTGCATGTTTTAGGACATTTAGGTCCTAATGGGTTTTATGGGTGGTTTTTAATGTTTTAGATATTCTATGTCATCTAAGAGAATGTGTTTATATAAAGTGAATATTGGCTGCATGTTTTGTGGCATTTAAAGACTTGCAGTTTAAAGGAACAATTTTTTGACAGATACCTATGCTAGGTGTCTTGCAAGGACCTATATTTTGTATGTTAAATAGACTCTGGTTGAGCCAGTCTGGAAAGAATATGCAAAGGGCAAAAACTGCCCAACGCCAGTTGCAGTGTTAGACCCTTGAAAAACAGAAACTATATCCTAATCTTTAGTATTGAGATTGGACAGAATCTATAAATCAGTGTACCAGAAATCCTCTACCAGTCTTCAGGGTCTTCCAGTGGTGAAACGAAAATTCTTTGTGTGCCACGATTGGGGTCACTGCCTGCCAATTCACATTTGTCCGTTTTGGGACCAGGAAGCTGCAAAGTTATGCAACCTGCCAAGAGTAGAGCTGCATGAGGACTACCTTGATTGAATTACCAGGTTGACTGAAGAGAAGGGTGCTGGAAGTGCTCTTACACAAAAAGACACCACGCTAAAACAGAGGCTTGCTAAGATCTTAGGCATGAGCTGTTCAACACTGCTACTGCAACCCATGGAAGGATCAATACTGGGGCTGGGGTCCTAATGGTCCCTGTAGTGAGTTTCAAAGTTGTAACACATGTGATGGGGTGTTTTTGGGAGTGCGGGTATTATTTTTCTGTGTGTTTTTACTGCTTTTCTGCAACTTTGCAACTTTGTTGACAAAAGGCCACTTTCTTACTTTCGTGTTTTTTTCCAAACTAGTGAAATTTGTGATAGTGCTACTCCAGCTTTTAATTCTGAATCCTGAAATTCTCCCCCCTCCTCCACAGATACATCAGGGTGTAATGCCCTTGATGAAAGTTTGACTAAAGGGATTAACTTTTTCTTTTATCTATGGGGCCTTGAACCTATATAACCAGGAATTTCATTGGATCCTGCTAATTGTGAGGAATTTTCACTATCAGTTTTCCAAATTTGTAAGCACTGTAGGTAGGGAAAGGGACACTTCATCCTGATGAAAGCATTGATCCGCAGGGCTTCATAAATGGCCAGAACATGCTGATATTAGGGTGTGGGAAACACTGATCTTCCAGTACAGTCCGAGGTTTTTGATTTTAATATTTTAATCTTACCTTGAATAAAGGTCGCTTTAGGACATCCTTAAGTGTAAATTATATTAAAATATTTCGATCTCCACTAGAAGTACTTATAATCTAAAAGAACTCCCAGATCTTGGTCAGACTGTGTACATCTATTTTTGTAGTGTTGTGTGCTAAATTATGTGTATGATTTTACATATAACACGAATTATTGCATTTTTTCAAAATTAGTACTACTTAACTGATATCTGTTTAGCTTTGGCCTTGACACACTGAGAAAATAATTGGACCTCATAAAAATATATAATATTATATCACAATTCATGAGTTACCAGTTGTCTAAAATGTACGTTTAAGTCAGATGTATTAAGGACATGGTCACTGTCAAGTCTAGTATTTTGCTTCTTAAAATGACTAAAAGTATGTTTACAGATAAAGGCTGAATTAACATTTCTGAACTTTTAGCTGTGGTTGGGCCATATTATCCTATCCCATGGTTTGAACCATCTGTGACTGGCTCTATAATTACTTAGTGGCTATGCCAACCACATATATTGTGGGTTGGCGTAGCCAATATGTAACAACACCAACAGTTATCACCCTAATTGGAGACTGCTGGGAGGGCCAGGTGTTTATTTTTACTATGTCAATGCATCATACATGCATGAATGCAAGACCCTTCAGTGACAGAAGCTTAAGAAGCCAACTCTTCAAGCCATGCACTTTATACTTTCTATTTGTGTCACACTTCAATAATGATAGGTAATCTCTGCCTGAACTAATGCTGCGATGAACACAAAATGAAACCATCTTTTTTGCCAGGCACTCAAGGGTCTACCGCTCCAATACCATGAACGGAATGTAATAATAACCGGGGTTTGGCATATATAATTTAGACAAAATCTTGTCCAGTGAGTCCCAAAAGGTCGAGGAACAGGTATCACCACTTCATGGCAAACATATCCATCAGTTTATCACCTTACTTTGTGCATACAGACTACAATCATTTTAAGGTCATCACCAATCTCACCCATTTTTAAGATACACATCAGTTAGGTGAAAGTCCCTCAATCGTATAGTATAGCTTTGTGAGTAAATTAACTCAACTTGCATAATCTTTTGAATAATTTATCCCACAGACAGTGTCACTACCTATCAGCGGTGTAGCAAGGGGAGGGCAGGGGGGTGGTCCACCCTGTGTGGCACAAGTTTTGGGGGCAGCACCCCCATACTTGTGACCACCCGGGCTCGGCAAACACAGCAACCCCCCCCCACTTCAATTATGATAGGTAATGTCTGCCGTAACAAATGCAGTGTAGAACACAAAATGAAGCCATCTCTTTTTGGCGAGGTTCTCGAAGGTCTACCGCTCCAATTTCCAGGGCGAAATGTAATAATAACCGAGAGGTTTAACATATATAAATTAGACAAATTCTTGTCCAGTGAGTCCTAAAAAGTAGAGGCACGGGTATCACCACTCCATGACAAACATATTCATCACTTTATCAACTGACATTGTGCATACAGACTGCATTCACTTTAAGGTCATACACATTCTGACCAATTTTCAACACATAGATCAAATAAGTGGAAGACCCTCAACCATATAGTATAACTGTGCGCGTAAATTAACTCCACTTGCATAATGTTTTGAATAACGTCTCCCATAGACAGTGTCACTACCTATAAGTGGCAATGCACATAGGGTGTGGGGGGGGGGGCGTTCCACATCAGGCGGCACAAGTTTTGGGGGCAGCGGCCCACCCCGCTCTTACCTATGGCTGCGGGGTGACAAACTCAGAAATCATTTGCCAGCATCCCCCTCCTGGCTGGCAAGGGGCAGCAAAGGCTGAGACCACCACGGGCGCAAAAGCCCAGCGACACCACTGCTACCTAGTGCCTTCCTCTTTCAATCTCTAAACCAAAAAATCTGAAGAGATCCCAGCTGCTGCCCAGCCTCTTTTAAGTGGGACGTTAAAAAACCAAAACTGGAGTCTGATCAGCCCCAATATATTAAAGGGTTGGGGGATATAAGCACAGCCAAGAATCTATTCAATGAAGATCTAATCAAAAGACTATACATCTGCGTATCATGATACGCAGTGAAGGCACTTCTGCATCGCAGAGGACATGGTCCTTAAGCCTCGTGAAGTGTGGTGGCGAGGGTGGGAGGGTGGGCTTGGGAGGGGAGGGAGTAAGGGGGGAGTAGGGAACTGGGGAGGAAAAAGAAAATAACACATGAGCTAGGGTTGGGAAGAAACTTGTATTTTGTTGATGTCGGGGAGCAATTGGTGAAATTTAGCTGGATCAAAGATGCAAAATTTGAAGAGGCGAGATGGCAGGTAGGGGTTTAAGGGTGGGCACACTGAACGTCAGGGGGCTGAACTCAATGGAAAAAGACGAAGAGTTACACAAGAGATATGGGCTTTGCAATGTGACATCATATGCCTACAAGAGACTCACGTGGTCTGGTCTAAGAGACATCTGTTAACAGTATGCACTAAATATTCAGGGGCGGCCAGAGGTGTGGCAATTCTTGGCAAGAGTCATGTAGCTACTACAGGCAGGATACAATCTGATAGGTTGGGACGCTGGGCGATAGCAGAATGTGTTGTGGGCAATACTAAAGTTACTGTGTGTGTGGTATATGGGGCAAACCTAGATGAAGCAGAAACTCTCAACTTTTTAAATGTAGAATTGGCAGCTTGGCCCACACCACTGATCATGTGCGGTAATTTCAACATAAACCTAGCACCCAACGTGTTAAATAATGAGAAGGTGAGATATACAGGCAGGAAGCCAAGAGTATTCAAAGCCTTACAGGAATTCCTGGGAGCCCATGGTTTGGTGGACGCTTGGTCGGTCTTAAGGGGTGGTTCACCTGGGTACACTTTTTTTCTTTTCCACATCGCACATTGGTTGGATTAGACTGTTTCTTTGTTTCTGTGTTGATGTTAAATCAGGCTGCAATCCAAGTATATCCTAGAGTGACATCAGACCACGGGCCCGTTGTACTGACCTTATCTAGCATTATCTCTAGTGAACATCCACAACAGTTTTCTTTCGATAGCAAATTATTGACTGAACAATTCTTTATTGAACATATGAATGAGTGGATTGTATCTTTTTTTAACATTAATCGGGTGAGCAGTAATGTAGGTTGTGTGTGGGACTGCTTCAAGGCTGCCTTTCGTGGGGAGGTACTGAGTTTGGGTCTGTATAACCAAAAAAAACAAGCAGCAGAAATAAAAGCACTCTATCAGGAGTTGATCATGGCCGAAGAGGCGCTCATGGTGGGGATACAGACAGGGATTAATATAGATGAAGAGATCAATGAAGTAGCGCGTCTGAAGGCAAGGGTAAATTTGAGGTGGTACCTGGAAGCAGCTAAAAATATTTTTGCATGAATATGGCGAGGCAAGTGGCAGATGTCTCGCCCAAAGAGTAAGAGCAAAAACGGCAGCCCAGCGTATCGACGAGGTACTAGACCAGAAAGGTGATTCTGTTAAGGACGAGCAGGGTATTCTGGAGGTATTCAGGCAGTTTTATGAGACGCTATATCACAGTGATGAGTATAATGGTGATAATGCTGCATTATTGATTAGTCAGCATTGTCTGAAGGACCTTTCGGAAGATGACAGGGTAATGCTAGACGCATCCATCACTTTAGAGGAATTAGAATTAGCGGTAAACGGACTGGCTCTGGGAAAGGCTGCTGGCCCAGACAAATTACCTTTAGAAATATATAAAACGTTTTTTATGCTCTTAAAAAAAGATCTCCAGGCAACAATGCTAGAAGCACAGAAAGGCTCAGCCCCCAAAACATGGCAAGAAGCAACTATAGTGGTAATTCACAAAAAAGGCAAGCCACTGAATTTACCGGGAGCATATCGCCCTATATCGCTCCTAAATGTAGATGGTAAAATATACTCGAAGATTTTAGCGAATAGACTTTCCATGGTTATTTCGGGCCATGTTTCAAAAACACAACATGGGTTTATCCCTCAACGTAGTACTACTAATCATGTTAGACGAGTGATAACGTTACTCGACTAAGCTAAGGCAACTAGGGAACCCTTTTGTTTAATTTTATTGGACGCCGAGAAGGCCTTCGACCGCGTGGCTTGGTCTTTTTTGTGGGACAACTTGAAGAGTCGAGGTTTTGGGCCTGAGTTTATCAAATCAGTACAGGTTCTGTATCAGCATCCGGTAGCCCGGATCAGTACCAAGGGCTTGGAATCGGTGGCAGTACAAATTTGTAGGGGGACCAGACAGGGGTGTCCCTGTTCCCCCTTACTATTTGCTCTATACATTGAGCCTTTCTTAAGAATGCTGGACTCTAATATCCATATAATCCCGCTAAAGGTTCATATATACCAGGTCAAGGTGTTGGCATATGCTGACGACGTGGCAGTGGTCACGACCAAACCTACCATGGCAATGCAGGCTATAGAGCAATTGGCGGTAGAATTTGGTAAATCTTCAGGATACAAGCTGAATTCGGCAAAAACCCAGCTACTTAGTATAAATATACCAAGCTACACTGATTCTAGATTATGTCAGGAGGTGGTATATTTGGGTGTCACGCTACGAGCTTGTACAACTTCTTTAGTTAAAGCTAATTGGGACCATCTCCTAGCCGGTGTTCGGAAAAAATTGGATCAAGCAAAATGCTTATATCTTTCATTAGTGGGACGATGTAGCCTATTAAAAATGCTGATACTTCCTCAAATTTTATATTTTTTCCGATGTATACCCCTAGAAGTTCCTAAGACTAGTTTAGAACAACTGCAGGCAATATGTATGCACTTCATGTGGTCCGGAGGGAAAGCACGAAGGGCTAGGCGCTTTATGATTCTGCCAAGAAATGTGGGGGGCTGGTCGGTACCAGACTTTGCATATTATTACTATGCTTGTATGTTGCAAGGAATGGGAATTTTATTAACCGGCAAAGGTCCAGCAAGACCTGCAGACTGTCCCTCGATTTATCAAATGCTGCTGGGGGTAAAAGTTAAAAATTATCTATTCAAACACCTAGAACAAAGTTATTACAAATGCACCCGTTTTAAGATAATTATAGCTGCATATAAGGTCTGGCATATAGTTAGGGGGCTACTGGGCCTCGGAAAAATAACGTGGTACACCCCATTATCATCGTCGTTCTTCTTACCTGTAGATGTGTGGGATAGAATAGTATATAATTGGAGGGAGAAAGGCATTAGAGTGGTGGGTGACCTGTATGACGCTAATTATTGCAAGTCTTTTGAACAACTACGAGAACAATATTCTCTCCCTAGAGAGCATTTCGTAAAATATCTACAGATTCGCAACTGTTTAACGTGTATTGGGAGCAATTTTAAACCAAATTCTTTGATCAAGGACATTATGAAAGGGGTAAAGATTGGAGTTCTATATAAGCATTTGTTAGACACTAAAGAAAACTATATAGAGCAACAGAATAGTAAATGGTGTGTTAAACTAGGCAGACAGGAAATTCAAATAGACATTTCACTAGATATGGCTAAAGATTTATTCTTGTCTGCAAAGTTGGTGGCGCAACATTTTAAATCAATCTATAATTTATATTATACCCCAGACAAGGTGCCCAAATGGTCGGGAGATGCAATAGGGAAATGTTTTCATTGTGGGCTTGCCTCAGCGGATGATGTTCACATTTTTTATACATGTACTGTATTAGCTCCCTTGCTGTCTCAGATAGAAAAATGTGTTTCGGCAATTGTGGGTACTCAGATACAATTATCAGCAACGCAGATATTATTGGGTGTTGAAATGGGCACATTGAGTACTAACATTCCGAAGAAATACGTCAAATTAATTTTCTGAGTAACTGCAGTGTATAGGCTGTGTATTGCATGTGCATGGTTGCAACAGGAACCGCCTGCTTTTGAAGCTTGGCGGTCTCGTTTTTTTTTGATACACAATATGGAGCACAGCCTTTATGCTTTAAAAGGCTCCCGCAGAAGGAAGATCGGGGAACAGATTTGGGGATTAGTTGCTAATTATTTGGAGATGTAAGGCGAGATTTGAGGGGATTGTAAATAACGTTTTGCTGGATCTAATTGAGACTGCCCTCATGAAATGTATATCTAACAACTGGTTTTCTTTTTCGTGTGTTTGTTCAATTCTTTTTTATATTCTTGTTATTGTATGTATCAAAATGATTTGATCTGGATATGTACTTGCTCGACAAAATGTCTCCCTTTTGTTTTCTTCTCTCTGTGGTGTTGTACCAATCGACTCATGTGTTTTTGCATAAATAAATAAAAAATAAAAAAAAAGACTATGCATCTGGCTACAAGATTTGAACTCCTTAACAACATACCCACAGGTCAAAACCGAGAGCGAGTTCTATCCTGCTATAAAACTAAAGTTCCCTGGTAAACAAATAGGTTAAACAATTTCCAGTCTGAGATTCTCTCACTTAAAAGAACCAACAAGAAAACAGGGCCAACACCATTATCTGCAACTTGAAACAATGCTATCAGAAGCACCACTGAGAAGCAAAAGGGAAACACAATGACCAACTATGGCTGACTCTCAACAAGCTTATACAACAAAGGGATCAAAATAAGTTCTGGAAGTTCAGTAATGATCTGGCTACACTGAAGCCCCAAACAAAATGGAATGGGATCTGCCCATCCTCTGGATAAAACACACCAATAAATTGTATCACTTGCAAGCAGCCAATACTGCAAAGGTCTCCACAACTCATATCAAATTATCATGCCTCCCCAGTTTCACAAGCATGGTACAACAGGAAATAATTAGCACTTTATCTCAGGTTAAGCTAGCATTAAGGTCCTGTAAAGTCCAATGGATCTCCTGGACAAAACAGAATGCCTGCTTTAGTGTACACGCTGAACGTTGGCATCTTGTCTGTAAGACTTAATCCACTCTTCATCTCCATATATAAAATAGCACAAGTAGCTGAGTCATGGAATGGTTAAGAGATCAAACCTAGCATCTACTGATTCTTAGTCTCTTAGGTATAGAAGTTAAAGTATATGCCAGAATACTTTTGGAAGAACTTGAAAGATGGGCTTCTGAAAATCAGACTATTCCGTTTAATTATGCCAGTTTCCAGCCTAACTGCAGCACTCTCAACAACATTCCTGCCTTGGCCTGCATGGCATATAAATCCATCAACTCTTCAGGCCCTCCCCTCTTCATGTGCTCCATAGATTACACTGCCACTTTTCATATGGCCGACTGCAGACTACCCTATGAGAAACTGACCACAGCCACTTTTGTATGCAATTAAATCACCTTACACTGGCACCTGAGTTAGAGTTTGAATAGGTGCTAGTTGTCATGTCACAATACCAATTTCTACAAAAACTGGACTTAAGACGGCTTGTGAGCTTGCACCTTTGTTATTTTCATACTTCACAGCAGATACTGCAATGTCTCTAGATAGAGGAAGATCATGTCCACCTAGCATCAGAACATAAAAGTTTCAAATACTGGATTATGCTGAGGACTAAGTCATCGTGGAAAAAGCCAATGCAAACTACAAGTGCCCTGGACAAACTGCACATACATAATCAACACCATAAATTAACAGCAAACAATACCAAAAATAAAACAATGCTCTTGAAAATACAAGAACAAAACGAAAACATTGTTTTTAGGATGCAGGAAGTTAGACGACACCCCTCTATACAAATATGTAGGCATAAACATTTCCAACAATGGTTCCTGAGGAATCAATGTTCTTGCATTAAAAAGCATAGGCTCTGATCTCATCATCACTATTGCCAGGATTAATGCAGAACTTGCGAGTCCTTAGGTTAAGGCCAGCCTTGAAGTAATTAGAGCAAAGTTTCTACCAACACTCTTTTATGGGAACCCCTCTTCTTTCCAGCTAACATTGATGCAAAATCTATAGAAAAGTCTTCCACCTCCCAAAGTACACCATCAAGTGACAGATACACTTGGAATTCAGCCTATGCTATTAAGAACTGGCACATCATGCTGCTTTCTTCCACATCATTAGGCATGCATCACCTGAAATTTTGAAATATCGCATAAGGGTGGCAATCAAAGACAACAACAACACCAAACATCAGGACAGCAGCCAAATATGCGTAGCCATAGGAGATTTGAAAAGATTTAGTGGAAAGTTTTATCTAAATAAGCTTTAAAGTCCCTGGTAATAATGCAGCTTTTTTATCTTTGGAGAACCAGTTTAGTGTGGGCCACGAGTTTGGCCATCTTGCAAAATGCTCTAAGGGGGAAGGGTTAGCCCTGAGAACCTCCTCCCTTGTTTAGGGCATCCCCAGGGTCATTCCTACTTCCTAGCTTGCCAGGAATAAATGTGACATCTTTAGGCACCCACTGCAGAACACTCATGGACCTGTGGGAGATCAGAAGAGGACTGAACCTGCTGCCTAACACCTAAGAAAGGTTTTAGAATACCGAATCTGCTCTTTCTTTTGTGTCCAGGACAAGTAAGTGGACTAAAAGGGCGATATGACTTACCTCTTGTTAAAGCTACCAGGATACAACAATCTGCAAGAGGCCTTTTCCTGGAACTACCCAGCTGCCCAGTGACAACTGGACCGAGACTCAACTCTCTCGTTGGTCTCTGCCGGCCACCTGTTGAGTCTCTCTAAGTGCCTCCTCTGAGGTCATGGGGCTTTAGAAGCATACTCCTGTGGTAGAGTGGGAGTTAACGGACTAAAGTCAGAAGGCAAAATCTTTAACCAGGATGAACCTGGGTAGTGTACCCGACCCCTGCTCCATAGTGGTCAGGATCAAATTGCACCTAGGTCCTGCTCTACTGCAACCATTGACTATCATTGGCATTTCATGGTTCTTGGCGTTATTTCTACTTGAACGTTTTTAAAAATCACATCTCCACTACCCCCATTGGATTTTTGTCATTTTGTTTATTCTTCCAATTTTGTTTGAGATTTTTATTGTTATGCATTTTGACTTTATTACTGTTTTAGTACTGCATAAATACTTTACACAGTAAGTCTAAGTTAAGCCTCTTGCACACTCCCTTAAGTTGATGTTAAAATTTGGCTGTTAACTTTTCTTTCCTTGTCATGTCTTTTTCTGAAATTATGCTGTATTATAATAATTTTAATTAATTGATCAATACATTAATGTATTCATATTTGTGCAATAGAACACTTCTGACCTTCGCCTTTATCCTGAATGTCTTATCTACCATTTACTGGCAATCGTCATGCTGCTACCCACCAAATGATAAGGCTTTCAGTCAGAGGGAAGCCATCTTTTCCAGGCAACCTCGTGGATTTTTGGGTGTTGTATTAATTTGTGTGCAGGAGTGGGGAAAGGGCACAGACCTCACCACTACCAGCTGCACGGATATAAACGTTAGGTCCCAGGAAGCAACACATTAGCATACGCTGACTATGCAAGTGCATTGTTGTCTCGGACTACACATTTCACCACATTGCTTCCAGTGAGATGCTATTCATGATGTGCCTTCTTCTTTCTCATTTAGAACTACTGTTCTTTCCTCCTCTTCTGTTCACTCTGCCAGCCCTGAGGTATACACATAGTCATGGAGGAACAGTAGACTGCAATGGACCAGACAAATGCATTACCATCTGCAAGTACCCCATGACTAGCTAGATTAGGGGTTAATCTTATAACAGTAGCCTGTGATCACATGAGTAAAGGCTCAAGCAACCACAGTGTTAGTTCCGGCCTGCCACAGGCAGAATCTGCCGCTCCTGCTAGTGATGTATATAAGTTTGTGCTTTTTGTATAACGTCGACCTTGGCAAGAGGAGTTAATCTTCTTTAAAGAAATGTGCCCACAGCTCTTTTATGATTTGGAGCAAAATGTGGGCAGTATGGTTGTACATGGGATGTTGTTGCAGATCCTGCATGCATACTCAGAGGAAAGCCTGTTTCCTTGCTTATTTATTTATTTTCACTTTGTCCAAAACCAGGACATGGTGCCCTGGTTCTGGGTGTGCATCGAGGCACAAAAGATGGTGAGCTTTTCAGTTAGATAGTGTTAGTCATGATGGCTTTGTAAATGAAGCACTCATCTTGAAAATGGCAAAGAGGGGCAAGGGGAGTAGTGGAGTTCCATCAGGGTAGGAGTGAAATGAGCTTCCTACGTCATCCACCACCCACAATAAACACCTATGTCCGTCACTTAGGAAAACGACTATACTGGTCCACTTTCAAACACCAAGTAGATGCATTCTCTGTGGGAGCTTAAACCTTTCTTGGTCAATTCTCAAGTTTGATCTCTCCTGCAACCTTGTTCCCCACCAAATAATGTATGAGCTTCTGTTTCATAAAATGGCATGAGTGGATCCATATCAAAAGTTTCTGATGAACCCGGAATGTCAACAATTATATTAACAGTACACTTTTGCCAATGTCCTGAAAAGTCTATAAATCTGTTGCCTGCTTTTGATCAGTTGCTTTGCTACCAGATTTCTGGATAGACTAATACACTGGGGCATATAGTAAACTGTTAAAGTTGAAAGCCTTTTTATACGTGGCACACTGATTAGATATGTGCTGTTCCATTCTCCCTTTCCAAACAAATCAGTTCAGTAAGTTCTTGATATGTAGTGCATAAGATTACCATTAATCTGTTTATTTTTTTCAATTTGCATGCATTTTGAGCAGTAGGCCAACATAAAGATCTTTCCCTTTTCATCAAGAACTCAATGTAGGTATATCTTGTCACATTTGTACTGTGATCTTCATTCGGGAAAACAGAACGAGGCTTCTCTATGAGGCACTTAAACATATGGCATACTAACCCAGCATTATATGCCTGTTTGAATTTTCTATTTCTATTAAATAGCTTCATGATTTTGGCATCATGTGGCACTGGCACATTGGCTACCATTTTCAGTATGATACTGCAGTGTTTTTCAGCTTCTACAGTAGATTAGTTTGGGATGCCTATTTAACATGACAGTGCATACGTGGAACTAATCTTCAATTTGATATGGGAACATCTCCAATGAAATCTCAAGTGATATAACTCTATTTCTTATTTCACTATTTCCAGATTGATAAGTAATGTTACTGGGGAACTGATTTTGGGTTTATTGGATGGCTTGATGTCCATCATTGTGACAGAGGATATTATGAATTCCACCTAGGTGGACTACCGTCTGAACAAATTTAAAGATACCTAAAGTTTGGTGGGCGGCTTCCGTAGGCTTTGATGGCCCTCCAGCAAACATTGTTTTTCAGAAACAAATTCCCAAATGGAACTTTGTTTTTGAATAACAAATAACTAATGATCCCAAAACCCAGGACATTTTTCTTTGATTGTGGGGTCATTATTTGCATTTTCCTGTTTTCCACTACCAGGATTTCACTGGCATTCCTGAACAGAAGAAAGGACTTCAGAATGTCAGCCTTAAACAGGGCAGATGGTTTGACGCTTTTACTACAATGGCCAGGACTGCATTATACAGTTGAAGCAAGCTTTTTGTCGATGGCGCGAAAGGGGGTCCTGCCAACTGAAAGCTGACTCGATCCTCCCTACTCCAAACAGGGTGAGCTGATGGAGAGTTTTTCGGATAGGGTACTTTAAATCGGGCCCCAAGTTTTCCATTGTTTTATGTACCATTTGTGCTACTCTTCCTGCGATAGTAGGTCCTGTGATATTGCTTCCTTTCATGTTAACCCCTCCACTGCTGATGACGGAACCGCTCCGTCATCAGCCGCGGTCACGCTGCGCTGATGACGGAGCGGTTCCGTCATGGCCCGGCCGCCGCACCTGCGCGGCGCGTTCTATTGAGCGGGCGGGGCCATGACAGAACCGCTCCGTCATAAGCACAGCGCAACCGGCGCTGGTGACGGAGCAGTTCCGTCCAGGGCCGGTCCTAGCCATGGGCGGTATGGGCAGCTGCCCAGGGACTCGCGCTCAGGGGGACCCAGCCGCCGGCCCCGCAGTTGCGAGCAGTGGGAATAAATAAATTATAAACATCATGGGAGAAAAGCGCTGCGCAGTGCGCACAGCACTCTCATCGCGCTCACTACCTGATGGTGCACATTGTTTTGTGCCATTACCTGTAAATGTCCTTCAGCTACTTATCTGACAATCTAACAGTTTCATAGTAGCTCAAAGGTGATATTTTTTTCCATAGGAAGGTCAAAGAACAGAGTAGACTGATAATTAACAAAAGTCAACACTGGGCAACAGAGCTTGTCGATTGGTGATTTCGATGGGAGTGTCTTGCCAATTGTTTGTAGTCACAGAAACCAGGATAAACGTGCAATCACACACCAGACTCAACTGTGACTATATAAACGTTTTTCTGAACTGTATTCATGTTATATTTTCTACACAGATTAACTGCTTTCTATTTACTCTTGCTGTTGTTCTCGTTTTGTGTAGTAAAACTTAATTAATATTCTGAACATGACAGCCATTAAATAGCCCCAGTGTTGCTGAATGGCATGAATGAATAACTGGCTGTCACAAATTCAGGATCATCGTCACTTCCAACTCAGGCTGTAACTCGCACTCTGCCTACCAGGATGGGGCCCCACACAATGGCAACACCCCACCAGTCCTTGTGTACCCCTGCCGATCAAAGTGAAAGAAATGCGTCTCTTAACAATTGGGCTCATGGAGCCTCTAAGGGATGGCGTGGGAAGGCCTAGGGGAGGGAGACACCTCTTGGGCTGCCCATTCAGAGACTCGGCAGGGCGCCCATTGTCGGCACTTTAACCCATATAGGTTTAACTCAGCCTCCAAGCAATTCTCACACCTTCAGTCCGAAATGGGCTGTACAAGAGGTGTTTGGGGTGGCTTAGAGGAGGAGCTGGGGCCCAGTTGGAGTCTGCACAAAGCAGCTTCCCGAGATCAGAAGGTGTCACTTATGTAAATTTCAGGGGCCTCGCACATTCCCTTTTGCCCAGGGCCCCGGAAATCCTAGGACTGGCCCTGGTTCCGTCACCAGCATGCGCCCGCCGCTCGGCCGCCCTCCCCCCTTAGCACTGCGGCAGAATAGCCGCCGCAGTGAAGGGGTTAAAGGCCACTTAATGCCACTTTGTTATGTTATGATTTTCGTCGGTCTAGGTCATTGGATAAATGCAACGATGCAATTAGCTCTCAGGATTTGGTGGTGCAAATCACTTGTGTTGCTGGACTAGAACTGAAAAAACTGTAGTGTGTAAGGCCAACATTGAATTGAGAAACTATTATCTCATTACTCAACAATATAGCACACACAGCTTTTCCCTGTAAAATAATATTATCAGCATGTGCTAATGTAAAGAAACGGCTGAGACGACTAAAGTAACACTTTTGACAATGTGCTAAAATGTGGTTTCTGGAGGGAATAAAAGTAGCATAAATTGAATATGCCTACATCCAGTTAAACAATAATACATTACACTCTTTAGGACAAATACATAAAACATGCAATATAAAAAGATGGAAACCATTTATTTCATACTTGGGCACAATAAATCTCACTTGGACTATTCTGGGAAAACCCATACTACTGTTCTCCTTGAAGCATTTGTTCAAAGTTGTCATCTGTTAATATTTTACATGTTAGACTGCAGAGTGCATTGTACCGTAAACAACAATTCTTTAAAGGTGATTTACGAGTGAGGAGTTTGGGGTAATTCTTGTTGATTTTTATACAGGGTTGCATGGCTTTCTTTCTCTGAGTGCAGGGCATCATTCAGATTACGAGGG
Organism: Lissotriton vulgaris; assembly: GCF_964263255.1. Lineage (NCBI taxonomy): Eukaryota > Metazoa > Chordata > Amphibia > Caudata > Salamandridae > Lissotriton > Lissotriton vulgaris. The sequence goes on from NC_141696.1 coordinate 382,499,801, forward strand.
CTGGATGTCACTCGAATAGAAAGTCATGATTTACAAGAAAAATGACCTTGGGCGAGCCTAAAAGAGGGCTTAATTGTGATGAATTTTGTTTTAATAACTGACTCTAGTGCGTGCTGTTTGGTTTGATTAGTAGACACTTTAAAGCCTTTTCAGCAGCAGTGGACTCGAAGTACATTCCGGTTCGTCTTTTACATGTATTATAAAGATGCATGATGGGTCCTTGAAACATGATGTGTTAATTGCTTTTACCGCATGATTAACTCTCTGTAGGATGGACTGCAAGTTATATACATTTTTACAGATAAGCTTGAGATGAGCTTCAATGTTGTTTTCGCTAAATACTGGGAGCTACAGTGGTGTTTTATGGGTTCAACGGGGAATCGTCCCTTACAGTAATTAGAATGTTTGCTGATTTGCTGCCAAAAATAGTGCATTGTTTGTTTCAATTGATTTTAATGCTTAAATAGTGCACCAATAAGGCGCACTTCAGACTGAAAATGCAGTGTTGCTGCTGAAACGCGTCTCTCTGGTGGTCCTATGTCTGAGGTGGTCTAATGGAATAAACAGAATGTAACCCCCTGACTTTGAGTGCCAGCTACCTCTCTTACGTAAGAATTTGGAGAGGTTTTTGGTTTTACACACTCAAAACCATAGAAATTCAACAGTTGTAGTTATAGTTATGGCAAGTAACTATTACTCGTGCCCTAGGTACCTTGGACTGGCACCCCCGCCGTACATAGTTTTCTCATCAATAACTTCATTGCAAATGTTGCTGTGATATTTTCAGTGATGTCATAGAAGATGTAATTAGAGGTGTATTATGTGGGGCAATCAGCAGTGCATCGCAAGTGTGTGAGTTATAGTTAGTTTAAGGCACGAGTTATAGTTACTTGAGATAACTATAATGGCTGAATTTCTATAGTTTTGTGTGTGTAAAATCTGATCCTAACTATATCATCCCTGTAACCTGCTTTTTCAGTCAAGTTATAAAGATTTTAATTTTATTTCCTAACTATAACTTCCCTGTAACCTCTGTTTTTTCCAGTGATTTTCTATGGCGTTTTAATGCTATTTCCTAACTATAACATCCCTGCAACCTGAGTGTGTGAAGGGGTGTGTGAGTGGTTCATTGTGTGGGTGTGTAAGTGGGTGTGTGAGTGTGTGGTGGGTATGTGAGTGTGTGTGTGTGTGACTGGCTGCGTGGGTCTGTGAGTGGGTGTGGTAGTGGCTTTGAGGGTGTGTGAAAAGGTGTGTGAGTGGCTGAGTGGGTGTATGAGTAGTGTTGTGGGTCTATGAATCAGTGTGTAAGTGGCTGTATGCATGTGTGAGTGGGTGTGTGAGTGGTGGTGTGGGTGTGTAAGTGGGTATGTGAGTGGGTGTGTGAAAGCTGTATGGGTCTGTGAGTGGATGTGTGAGTGTTTTTGAGGGTTGTGTAAGTGGTTGCATGGGTGTGTGAGTGGTTGTCTGGGTGGGCAAGTGGGTAGGTGTGTGGTTCTGTGAGTGAGTGTATGTTCTTTGGGTGGTCTGGATCCACTGATCCACCTTAATCCACCCAAATCCAGGAGGATCTGCGGAAGCTTGCATGGTTAAAAAAAGGATTTTGGAAAATTTCTTGTCCTTTTGGAGTCCCTCACAGACCCCTTCATTAGTCCTATGGAGTCAGGGTACCTCTAGCCTGACCCCTTCTATCACTTTTAAAATGTATTTTCCCCACTTAGAACCGAGTCCCGATTTACAAAATGGTGGCCGCAACTTTCCTCTGAGGTTGTGGCCAGCCAATCACAGTATTACTGTTGCCACAAGAAGTCACAAATATGCTGACTCAAGCAATCTCACAAATGATCATCCTATCTCCCTGACCCCCTACCCAGTCACAGTACTCAAGAAAGCCATCAGTCAGCAGCTCACTGAATTCCTGGAACAAAACCACCTATTGGACGCCTCACAATCAGGATTCCATGCCAACCACAGCACTGAGACCGTGCTGATTGCCACCACTTATGAAGTACAAACACTCCTCAACAATGGAGAAACAGTGACCCTAATCCACCTTAACCTTTTCGCAGCATTCAACACTGTCTCCCACAACACCCTCATCAACAGACTCCACAACATAGGCATATAACAAGTGGATCGCCTCTTTCCTCACAGGACACACACATAGCATCCGACCGCCTCCCTTCACTACCGCACCCAACAATATCATGTGCAGCATACCACAAGGATCATGCCTCAGTCTCACCCTAGTTCAACATCTACATGGCCCCCTCCGCAGACATCATCAGATCCCACAGACTCAGCATAATCTCCTACACAGATGACACTCAATTCATTCTCTCATTCACAGAGGAGCCCTCCAATGCCAAAGCCAACTTCTGCAATGCCATGACCAACAAAGCCAAATGAATGAGAGACAACTGCTTCAACCTCAACTCCAACAGGAAGTACACCTCTGCAAGGGACCACAGCTGGTGGCTTACAGAACTCGGACCTACACCTACACTGACCGACCATGCATGCAAACTCAGCATCCTCCACGACAGCCAATCAACCATGAAATGACAAATCAACACAGTTCCCTCCTACTGCTCTCACACACTTTGCCCGCTCCACAGAATCTTCAGATGGATCCCACCCAACACCCTAAAGATCATCACTCAGGCCTTAGTCACCAGCCGACTTGACTATAGCAATGCCTATATGCCAGCATCTCCACCCAGCTCCTCAGACGACTCCAGACCAGACAGAATGCTGCAGCCAGACTCATCCTGGACCTCCCCAAATGAACCCACATCACCCCCCAACTGAGGGACTTCCACTAGCTCCCCACCCAGACAAAATCACAGTTAAAGATCCTCATGCATGCCTTGAAAGTCCTGCATGACCTAGGACCTGCATACATCAACTAGCAACGTTCCCACCAACCGTCTAAACACCTGCGCACCTCTTCACTCACACACACACCCCACATCCATCATAGCCACAGTGGTCGTCACTCCTTCTCCTACATCACTGCCAAAACCCAGAATGACCTTCCCCTCCAGCTGTGCACAGCACCCGCACTGGCAGAATTCAAAAAGAGACTCAAGACCAGTAGCGGTCGGCAGTAGGTGTTTCTATAGGGCGGTGACGTGGGCAGGAGGAGGGGCAGGGTGGGGGGAAATAATGTATGGATTACGGAGTTTTACAGGTAAGTAAACATTTAAATACATAAAACGAATTTCGTTGCGCACACTGCATCACCAAATGTGATGCAGTGCGCGCAACGAAATTCGTTTTATGTATTTAAATGTTTACTTACCTGTAAAACTCCGTAATCCATACATTATTTCCCCCCACCCTGCCCCTCCTCCTGCCCACGTCACCGCCCTATAGAAACACCTACTGCCGACCGCTACTGCTCAAGACCTGGCTCTTCGACAGAGGCAGCACCCAGATACCCCTAGGGGTGATAGTGTTGCACTTTACAAATGCTGCTTGATTGATTGAAGGATGATCTGTGGAGGATGCAGAGGATCTGTGAAGGATTTGCGTCCCTAGACATACAAATTTGGATTTCAGTTAATATATCAAAAACTGCAGAACAGATTTACAGCAAATCACAAAAAGGTTGCTTTCCGGACCATGTCTACCTTTCTGTCAAATTTGGTGTAATTTCTTTCAGCAGTTCAGGCCATAGCCTTGTCTGAAATTCCTGTGGGAAATTTCATGGGGAAAACACGTTTTAGGACCCCCCTTTTTTCTCTGTCCCCCTTTGACGAATCACCCAGGCACTTTCAAGACAGCAGCTGAAGTGAGCATTGTACTACTTTTGCATATTTTGTGAAGATTCATAAAACAACACCAACATTATTAGCAATACAAAAATGATTTTCCTATGGAAACTAGGTCCTTACTATAACTATCTACTGGCGACTGCCAGTAGGTAATGTATATATATGAAAAAACCAAAGGTTACTGGGACGTTATAAAAAGGCTTAGATTTCCCTTACAAAACCAGTGAAATTCAGCAGTCATAGTTACCTGAGCTAAGTATAACTTGTGCCCCTGCAATGCAAAGCTTATGACCTCACACATTACCTCACTCATGACATGGTCAGTGATATCACTGATGACATCTCAAATGACATCTCTGATGACATCATCCATTGAGTGTAAGAATTCTGTAGGAGTTTACGATTATTAAACATATAAACTAAGGTACTACAAAAGTTAAATTAGTACACCACGTGTACTACTAATGAGTGACACTACTTATAATATATATTATGTGAGTGGCTGTGTGACTGTATGTATCCTTGCACATATGAGTGTGTTAGTGGCTGTATGGGTATATAAGTGGGTATGTGAGTAGCTGTGTGGGTGAGTGAGATGCTGTGTGAGTGGCTGTATTAGAGAATTAGTGTGTGTGTAACTAGCTGTATGGGTGAGGGAGTGGCAGTGTGAATAGCTCTATGGGTAGGTAAGTTGGTCTGTTGTGACCATATGGGTGAGTAAGTTGGTGTCTGAATGACTATATAAGTGAGTGACTGGTGTGTAAGTGGCTGCATGGGTGAGAGAGTGCTGTTTGAGTATGTGTTTGCTTAAGTGAGTTGGTGTCTGAGTGGCTGCACTGGAGAGTAAGTTTCTGTGTGAATGCCTGTATTGATCAGTAAGTAGATGTGTGAGTGCTTGTATGGATGTGTGAATGGGTATGTAAGTAGTTGTATTGTGTGTGAGTTAGTGTGTAAGGGTTTGTATGGGTGAGTGAGTGGCTGTGCTGAGAGGATGATTGGGTGAGTGAGTGGGTGTGAGTGAGTGTGAGCGTAAAATCCATTCCGCTTGCGGATTTTCGGCAAATTCGCAATCCGCAAACTCCCGCAAATTTTCCTAAAAACCGCAAATCCACGAGCGAACGGATCTGGGGGCAAAAGTTCAAGCTTCAAGCTTGTAACTATTTTAGGATGGCGCCGGCAAGCTGCCAGCGCCATCCTAAAACAGTTACTAAGTTAGCTTCATCAGGAAGCACTAATAGATAAAATAAAGCAGGTGCTCGAGCACCTGCTTCATTTTATCTATTAGTGCTTCCTGTTGAAGCTAACCTTCTGCCCTCTGCCCTTCTGCCCTCTGCCCCACTCCTGTTTTATTTTAGGATGGCGCCGGCAAGCTGCCAGCGCCATCCTAAAACAGTTACTAAGTTATCAGGAAGCACCAATAGATACAATTGAGCAGGTGCACCTGCTTTATTTTATCTATTAGTGCTTCCTGATAATTTAGTAACTGTTTTAGGATGGCAGCTTGCCGGCGCCATCCTAAAATAAAACAGGAGTGGGGCAGAGGGCAGAAGGGCAGAGGGCAGAAGGGAACAAAAAGTAAAAACGAAAAAAAAAACGTGAACACGCACAGCGCCCCGCGAACACGCAAAGCGCAAATTTTGTGGATCGCGAATTTGCAAATCCGCAAATTCGCGAATCGCAAATTCGCAAAATTTGCCCATGCTTAGGTGTGAGTGATTTTTTAGGTAAATAAGGGGGTTTGTGAGTAGATGTTTAGATGAGTGTGTAGTTATGTGACTGGCCTTATGAGTGCGTGACAGGTTGTTTGAGTGACTGTATGGGTGAGTGAATGGTTGTGCGAATGGCTGTACAAGTGAGTGGGTGTTTGCATGCCTTTATAGAGGAGTGAGTGGGTGTGTGAGTACTGGTATCAATGTGTGAATGAGTATGTGAGTGCTTGCTCTGGTGTATGACTTTGTATATGAGAGGTTAAATGGGGGTGTGAGTAAGTGTATGAGTGGTTCTCTGGATGATGTCATCAGTGATATCACTGACCATCCCTTTAGTGATGTAATATATGAGGTCTTATGCAGTGCATTACGGGGACGTAAGTTGTACTTAGCTCAGGTAACTGTAACTGCTAATTTTCACTGTTTTTTTAATGAGTGAAATCTGAGCCTAACTATAACGTCCCTGTGACCTTTGATTTTTTCAATGAATTTCTAAGGTTGCTTCAAATTTTCCCTGGAGAGGTGGTGGTCCCCGGTGCTGCAGGGTGCTGCAAGGCCCCCTGCATTATTTTTCAGTTAAAATCCTTGTGAGAAGGCGGTTCCTTGGGCTGAGAGGGCTCTGCGCAGCCCCCACATTATTTAAATTTAAAGCCCCGGGTAGGTGGTGGCTGGTGGGGCTATGGGGGGGGGGTCTGTGTGATAACCTGATTACATTACACATTAACCCTGGGGAGGTGGTGTTCCCGGGTCTGTGGTTGTTCTAATAACCCCCCATTTATAAAAAATATAAGCCCCAGGGAGGTGGTGGTCCCCAGGGCAGTGAGTGAGGCCATAAGGGCCTCCCTGCATTTACTTGAAATAAAGCTGCTGGTGGTGGTCCCATGGGCATTAGTAAGCCCTAGAAAGGTGGTTCCAAGTACCCCCCACATGTATTATGCAAATGCCCCGGGACCTGGCCCACCCGGGGGCTGATTATACAAAATATATTTTCTTCATTTTCTGCTGGAGTCACAGATCCAGCGTGACTCCTACTAAATTATTTAAAGCTTTTTTGGCCCTGGGGTGTCTCTGTAACACCCCCCACCAAGAGTCTTAGGGGGTTAGGGTGTATCTCCTCAGCCCCCTTTTCTTTTTTTTTTTAAATTGTTTTTTTTCTGTGACTCAATTCAATCGGTTCAACTGAGTCACAAGATGGCTGACAACACTTCCTGGTTTGAAGTGTTGGTAATACAAAAAGTGGTTGGGAGAAGGGTCCAAGGGTAAGTTTAACGACCCAAACTAGATACATACCCCAAAATAACATACTCAAATACACAATAAGTATCTAGGGGTCAATGTGCTATGTCAGTCACTGTCAGTCTAAACCTCAACACAATACAGACAGAGTAGTGAAAGCCCAAAATGCAACAAAATGTGACATGTGATAGCTAGGTGTAAGCTCTAGGGCAAGAGTAAATATTCCCATCTGTAACCGTCCTGTACCAACCCTTTTAACATCATCTGGGTTCTCCTTGCCCAGGAGACAGGACAACACAAAATAGCCTATTGATGTTCTTAAGACTATGTGTATTTTTCGAAAATATGTGTTGTCAAGAAAGGGTGGTAATAAGATCAATGTGAATGAATTTTATGGCTACTGAATAAGCAGTGTAAATAAAAATAGTGAATAAAGTGAATAAAGGTAAAATTGGGTCAACTGAGTAGGTTATTATAAGTTTTAATGGTGTCTCCCAGTTGTCCAAATCTAAAAACATAAGGTGTGAAAAAACAGATTTAACAAAATATCTGTGAGCAATAGATCGACATGTTTCTGCATAAAAGAAGAATAGTTCTAAATGCTTTCTTCAGGACCAGATGGTAACTACTGCTTATAAAGTGAAAGATTAAAATCAATATCACCTGCTGTTTTCAGGTATCATATTCCACCACATACCATTTGTAGTGATGATAGCGCTTCACCCCACCTGGCAGGAGCTCAGGTTAAGAGGCGCACCGCTCTGTCCGTCAGTGTCTCCGCACAGTCGTCCGAGCTGTCTGGGGAGGCCTCCCCAGACAGCTCAGACGACTGTGCTCAGAGTTGTCAATTTTTCGCGGGGCTTTTAGTATAAAGTCCTACCGAGGAATCCCATTGGCTACATGTTGTAGCAATAGAAAGCGGACAGGGAAAGTTCCTTCCAGCAAATACTTTGCCGCGTTCTTATTATGAGATCCTCGGATGCTGTTCACAAATCCTGCTGTATGGAGCATGCCAGTTCAGAGTTCAAAACAAGGTACAGTGACCCGCCTTGGCATATAATAATGCTCTCCGATCTGCCGCTCCTATGAATTTGCGAGATCACCAGGGAGGATTCCATCGTTGCTGGGCAACCCTCTCAGCAGACTATCTGCTCCCTCTCCCCGATACCTATACCAACAGTCCAACGGGGGGGCGCCACATTGTGCAGTCCATGCACCCTTAACCAAAGAAGGTGCCGACATACGTGGAGCTCCTGAACGAGGGGTGTGCCAGAATGCGGAGCCGACCTCCACCAACAATACTCTTCCAATCCCGCCCAGTTTAAGAACGGGTCTGACACATGCTAGGGTTGCTCAAATGCAAATTTAATGCCACCAGGATACAGCAAAGGCATTAACACGATGCCCACACATTCACAGCCCCTGGCAGACGCGTTTCGGCGGCTGCCTTCCTCAATGCCGGGTGTCTGTTGTGTGCTCAGAGTTGTCCATATTTCACGGGGCTTTTGTTATAAGATATATATACATAGATATATATATAGAGAGAGAGAGAGATGTCATGAGTGATAGAATTTATGAGGTCATAAGCAGTGCATTGCAAGGGAGTAAGTTATAGTTAGCTCAGGTAAATATAATTGCTGAATTTCTCTGCTTTTGTACGAGTGAAATATGAGCCCAATATGACATCTCAGTAACCTTTGGATTTTTCAGTAAATTTATAAGGTGGTTTTTATTCTATTTCCTAACTATTCCATCCCTGTAACCTTTGGGTTTTGTTGTGAATTTCTTCAGATTTTTCACGTTATTTCCCTACTGTAACCTGTAGCCTTTGAGAGTGAATGTGTGAGAGCATGAGTGTCTTAGTGGGTCTGTGAGTGAGTAAGAGAGTGTCTCAGTGGGTCTGCTAGTGGGTGTGTGAGTGGGTCTGGGAGAGTCTGTATAAGTGTTTTCACTGGATGTGTGAGTGGTGTGTGAGTGTCTGAGTTGGTGCATAAGTGTCTGAAATTATCTGTGAGTGGGTGTCTAAGTGGGTGTCTGAGTGCCTCCATGAGTGTAAGACAGTCTGTGAGTGAGTGCTTGAATGGGAGAGTGTGGTCTGTAAGTGGATGCATGAGTCTCTCAGTGGGTCTTTGAGTGGGTGCATGAGCATCTAAATGGGTCTGTGAGTGGCTGTGAAAGTGTCTGGGTGGTGCTGTGAAAGTGTCTGGGTGGTTCTGTGAAAGGGTGTTTGAGTACCTTAGTTAGTTTTGGGAGTGGGTGTGAGAGTTTCCGAGTGTGTCTTTGTATGGGTGCATGAGTGTCTGAGTAGATGTATAGGTGCATGTGAGAATGTTTTGAGTAGGTCTTTGTGTGGGTGTGTGAGTGGGTCTGTCACTAGGTGTGTTAGCACCTGAGTATGTGAGTATATGTCTAAGTGTCTGCGTGGATGCGTCAGTAGCTATTTAAATGACTTGGCCACAAAGGAACCGCACCTGCGACTTAATCCTGCAAGACTCCACAGTTTTGCACAAAATATCTAATCAAGCGGAGTACTTGCTACTGGTTTATTACTAAGTGCTACCTCCTTGGGTAAATGTCCAGTAGGTATTTCCCACCGCAGCTGCGTAATGAAGGACAAGGAAATGTCACCAGTGATCTTGTGTGCGTTTTGGCAACGTGATTGTTCCTTGTGCGTCTTTATCCAGAAATATGACATAACATAAATCCTCCAATAAAGACGTAAAAACGAACGACAATGAGGCAAATATCCACCGAACAAGGGTCTTTCTCATTAACTATATGAGCCAGAATCATTAGTCCTTTACAGAAGTGGAGCTTCAGCTGGGGCCCCTACTATAAATACATTTGTAAGTGCTTCTTGTTGATGTTTAAATTTTGCAAATAAGCATCAGGGCCAGAACGACCGCTGTGAGATCATACCCGGGGCTCGGCCATTACTTTATGGGGAAGGGGCTGTGTGCCCCCCTGTCCCCGGGCCAATATTGTCCTGACGACCCATCCCCCGGCCAAAATTGAATGGGGTGGGAGCCCACAAGGCCTCCTTCCCCTGGCCGATTTCAGTACCAGCGACGCTATCCCCAGGGCCCGGCCACATTTGAAAGGAGGATGGGTGCCACACGGCTTCCCTACTAGGGCCAATTTTGGCCCCAGTGACCATGTAATCAGTGATGCAAAATGTGAGGTCATAAGCAGTGCATTGCGGGGCATAAGTTATAGTTAGCTCAGGCAACTATAACTTCTGAACTTCTGAATTTCACTGGTTTTGTACAAGTGAAATGTGAGCCTAATTATAAAATCCCTGTAACCTTTGGATTTTTCAGTGGATTTGTAGGCAGGGCATGACCTCACATTGTGCTGCCCCCACCCAAGCTTGCTGCTCCTCCTTGCCTTCCATTATCCAGGTCCATGACCCTGCTTGCTCATTACAGCCTTGTGTGCCCATTGTTCTTCCACTGTTTTAAGGATCTGTCTGTTCCATGTTCAAACTGATTAGCTGCCAGCACTTCAAAACAGGAAGGGTTGGCAACCACCTTGGGAGTTGGCTTGAGCTGAGTCCCACAACAACCAATAAAAATAAGGAAAGGCGGTAGGGTATGTAAACTCTGATCACCTAGCCCTCTTGGGTTGTGTCCCAGAGTGACCCTGCCAGGGCAAAAAAAGCTTTTTGTTTAAACAATTTTGGGAGGGGTTGCGCTGGAGTCACAGTTCCCACCCAAATATTTAAACAAGCATTGGTGATGTCAATCGGTCTCGCCAGTAGGATCTTATATGTATTTAGCTATGCAGCACATTAGCGTGGGTGCTGAATCACTTTCGCAGTAGAAGTCAGGGTAAGTGCGTATGAATAAGGAAGGCACTTTTTCAGGCAGTAGAAGCCCTCTGCAGACATCAGCTAAAATGCTGAGTATTGCGCTCTCCCTTAGCGAATGTGCTGCATAGCTAAATACATATAAGATCCCAATGGCGAGGCCGATTGGCATTGTCAATGCTTGTTATAAATAGCGCAAACTCAACCTGAAGGTACTGCAGCGCTTTACATGAGCACCAGTTAGTTACATGGACACACATATGCATTTAGGCACTGGGAAGTGATGAAATGTATCCACAATAAGAGGCTGTTGCACGTTGTACTGCCTGGAACAAAACTAGCTTCAAATTAGTAACTCCCTTATCTCACTTCTTGAGGCGAGTACACAAGGACTCTGTCTCGGAAGACATTATCTTCCTCTGAACCCTTTGCTTTACCATGGAAAGGCTATGCAAACATTAGAACATACAATGTCTGTTTTCAGTATGTCATTAGCTGAACACCTCTAGGGCCCACTGATCTAAATTTTAAGCCAGGGTGGAAGATAATGCAGCTAAAGACAAACAAATGGGGTGTTGGTCAGAAGGCATGCAGGCATGCATTCACATATGTCTAGTGTTTGTTGGCAGTCAGCACATTTCCAGAAGCCCTCATATGTGCTTTTGAATTCCTTTAGCAATGACTGGACAGTAAATGACCACAGATGCCTCAGTTGAGATCCCATAAGCATGGCTCAGTATGTTAATTTAAGAAATTTGACTTTTCTATCCACTGAATCAGCTGATGATATATTTCCTGTTGTCCTAGAAAATTGATAAATCAGGTTTTGAATGATAAAATGGATCTTGTTAATCCCTATGCATTGAGAAAGAATCTCTTCTGAGTAATACTTTTAACATGAGTTTATGGTGATAATTCATTAACTCTTTTCCTTCCTTAAAAAAAAAACATTATTGTGAAATTAAACAAATACTGCTTTAGGAGAAGAAAAGAAATAGAGCAATAATAATTATGATGCTTATGTGGCTTATTACGCAGCCGTTGCTACACAAAGAATAAAATGCACTATCAAATATGTGTAGAATGCACATCTAAAAAGTTGTATAATCTCATTTTAAAATCAAGGGGTAAAGGAAGGAGATAAACAAAAGGCATGGGCTGTTAGTGAAAAATGACCGTAATCCATATTAAACTCATCCGATCCCAAAACCTTGCTTATACACATAGATAGCAATTTGTAATGAGCCCAAAGACAAGCAAATAACTAAAAATGTAATAAAATAATGTCAGTAAAAAGATACGTGTCCCAAACCGGTCAGCCTCTGGACGCCATAACTAATTACAAAAACTGAGCAGAAAGTTGGTATAAATACCATTTGAGCTAGAGTAGTGAAAAGAAACTTTAGGCTGTTAAGAAATGGTAAAACGCAAAGTGCTTAAACTAAGATAGATTAGGGGCTTAGATGATTTGTGCTGGAGACTCCGTTTTTCCCAAGGCTATATGGCTGAAAGATCAAGCTAAAAGATACTGCTACAATATGCCTGTTAATCTTTACATAAAAAAGCTTTAGGGCAAGATCAGGTTGCATAGTGTAGGAGGGGCAGGACACAGTTATTTTATGCCGACAATGTGAACTAGGCTCATACAGTTATTTACTTTCTATGACCCTACCAGTCATAGGGTTTTGGGGTCTTCTCATTCTGGAGAAGGAACTTCTGCATCATCTGTTATAAGAAGCAGAATGACCTGCACTTTAGTGCATCTGGAGCCTGGGAAGACGGCATGGCATGAGGAAGCAATGGAGTAGTCTTTATACAACATCTTGCATGGAGGTAACCAACTCAGCTCTCACATAAGGAAGACCAGGAAAATAAGGAGCAAGAACTGGCTAACCAATGGTATTTGTAGTGGCAACATTGCTCTACAACCTCCAACCTTCTCTAAGAAGAGCTTGCTTTGGCCACCACCCTTTGATGCAGTAAGACAGCCTCCTAAGTTCCAGTACTTGGAATCCCACTTGTCTTGAACTACAACCCCACTCAAGTTCTAGAGCGTTGAGCAGTCACCTCCAGTAGCCAGCTACAGTTGTCATTACTGTTGTAGGAAGTAGCAAGTTTTCCTTTTTATAGGCAATACTAGCATTATTGCACTCAGCCTAACAAAGTAAATGTACCATTTCTAATGAACAATATGAAGGAAGGGAGGTCATGGGATCACCATCCCATGCAGGACTACCTTGAACAGGCTATTGTGGAAATGAACCCAATATAGCAACGAGCCCAATATCAAATAAGCATCTTAGTACCTAATGGCTAGTCAACCCTTCCACCAGACAAAGGAATAAACATGCACAATGATATAACAAATAATACTCTTAATTCTGAATGACAATAAAATGAATTGGGTATTCTAGTGGAGAAGATACACATGACACCCTCGCTTTCACAACATGCTTAAAATATTGGGAGATGCCCATGCTTCAAGACGAGGGGTTTTCAACTACAAGTCCCTAAAACTCTAAAAACAAAAAGAGTATAAAAAGGGTAAATCACCCATGCGCATCACTGCTTTTTTATCAAGATCCCTTGTAAAAGCCAGCCTGTTGATGGGATGGTGGTACCTGTTTTCAGCACTGCATATAAGTATTATTTTTGCATGCCTTGACTCTTTCTACATATAGATTAATACATTTGGTTTTGCACTCCCAGCTGTAAATATGCTTCCCAGTGTTCAGCACTTATATGATTTTCTATTTGCCTCTTTTTATCAGGATTGTGTTACCTGTTGCTACACTGTAAAAAAAAAATTTGGAATGGGCATACTATTCCTCCATGTGACAACCGCAAGGATGTATGACGTTAGAACGCATACGTTTACCACGACCTACCATTACAACGTGGTCGTAACAACGAAAGTTGTTACCACCCATTGCGCTGGGGGGGCGCAAAATTAAATAATTTAATTTACTATTCCAACACCAGTCCCCGTGGATAGTAGGGAAGGTGTTGGGATAGTAAATTAAACCTGTTTCCACACTCTAAGTAAATCCCTCGTCTGTACAGCTATCAGACGTCCCTAGGGGGTGGGAATGGAAATGAAATAAAAAAAATGCTTTTTATAAGGCTGGGGAAATATTCTTTAGTTTAAAGGGCGAGCGTGCATTTCAGGTCACTTGGGAGAGGAGGTCCTTAGCTCATGTAGGGCTTTCACAAGGGATGTAGCAGTAATTGGCAATGATTGACCGATCAATGTGTAATCACTTACGCTGAAAACAGACTAAACATTTAGCATGTACATTTTTTCCACACGAGATCTGAGTTATAGTTGAGGCATGTTCTAGCCGTTACATAATCCGCAGTCCTTACTGCAAAAGTCATATCATCCAGACAGAGGCAACTGTACCTTACTATGCTAAAAATAGGTGGAGCTTCCACGGGCACTCCCACCTCATCCCCACTTGCTCTAATCTTCAACTACAGACAGCCTCTGTCAATCAGATAACTCTCAACCAACCAGCACAGCAGAAGAGCTGCTGCACAGGCAGGCGCATAAGCTGCAAGGTCACAAGAGATGGGTAAGAAGGGAAAGTGGACATTTTTAAGCTTCCCTTCACCAGTTTTTCAATGATGCTTTCGTAAGGCAAAAATGTCACTATGCCACACACAGCATTTTCAGTTTTTTATTTGAATATATTGTGCTTTGTTTTGTGAATAGAACAGTCAAACTCAGTATACATTCCGAAAGGTCAAAGAAAACCTGCATTCAATAAAATTGCTGAGCTGTCGAACACATCGTAAATGTTTTTTTTAAAAAAAGGGAAAAACAACAGTTATGCACCTTCCAGAAAAGAAAAAAATATTATCCCCTGTCGATGTCCTGTGGTATTTTTGTATTTGTGTGCCTCGTCTGCTTACAATATACCGAACACTGTTGCTTTACAGAATACAACGACCATTATAACATTATATGGATTGGCTAATAAAATATCAGAATAAGTTTTGCTATCCAGATGTTGTAGAACCGAAAACTACTTACTGGCTGTGTGGAAATATGTGCGATATGTAAGAAATGTAATGTAAAGAATGGCACAGAATGTGTCAAACTGAATCTTGAAAACTGTTTTAGAATCCCCTTCCCCTGCTAAATATATGTGGATACTAAATAGTTGGACATAGATTTCGTGAATACATGCACACAGGAGAGCCTCGCTCAAGATAATTCCATGAAGATGACATTTATGTATCTATGCAATATATATGGATATGCGTGCGTACGTGTGTAGATGCACATGCATGTGTGCGTAAATCAGTGACAAAATATGTCTAAAAAATCAAGGTAAACGCCGACCTGCACCTGAACTCACAGCAGATATACAGTTAAATTAGCAATATTTGGTCGGTGTGCACATTCAAGCGGTGTGTGCATGCGGCAGATACAATTGTATGCAAGAGTCATTTACCTTCAGCTATAGGCTTGCCTCCCACCCCTCTAAAACACACACCCACTGCTCGCGCCCAGCATGACAAGCAAAAACACATACTACTGTAGTACTATCAAATAGTATCTGTTAACACAGCAACGGGAGGGAAACAATGAAGAAACTGCCTGCTTCACACAGAAAAAAAAGGTTTCAGGATGAGCCGCGTTACTTACTGTGCATGGATTTCTTTAACACAGCAATGTACATGGTGGACATATAGCTCTTTTCCCAAGCATTGCAGTCTTCCCCATGGATTCTGATGTTTCAGAGCATGGTTTGGTTCGAAAGAAACCCCAGCCGCAGGAGGTGGCGGTGACACGCTCTGCTACACACAGGTCCGTGCGGAGAGATGCCAGTGGGAGACATGTGATGCTTGCTGGCTTCTCGCAAAATAAGGTGCAATCAAGGCGCCGGATAAAATATTCTCTTAGAAATCAGCAACAAAGGCTCCCAGGACCAAGCACCTGCCTGGCAAGCAGAACCCCCACATGGGTGCAATGAGAGACCCAGAATGTGTGGCGCCCTATTCCAGGTGCCAGAGGGGAGTGAGAGAGTGTGGTGTGTGTGTGTGTGGAGACGTTTCTGATCACTGGGGCAAAACGCATGCACTTGCAGTTTCAGTCTGCAGCGGCTACTGGCAGGAATGTACCACATTTCATATTCATCACGCACAATTCATTGCTGATTGGTAAACTCCGCCTTAGCGCGTATATTTGGGGTCAACTTTTTTCACGCACACGCTCACTATATCACAGCATGCAGCATTTTCTGCACGCGCCTTTCTAGTTGCACCTGGCAAGAAATGTGGCCAAATAAAGAAGCCGAAACAGGGGCATATCTGCGCGTGCATCCCCAGCAGCGTCAACGAGCTGGCACAGACGTGCCTTCTGGGAGGGCACTCGTGTGTGTAGTATGAGTAGTAGTAAAAGGGCGAGGCGTAACGTGCGTGGTGTGCTGTTGAATAGACAGTGTGCAGTAACAATCCCTTCAATATCCAGACATACAGCACGGCAGACAAAACAACAGAGCTAGGCTCGAAACACAGAACACAAATACACACAAAGAAACACGCATTGTAAAGAAGAATGCAAAACCCTACCAGAAACGTGATCCTGGCAATTTTCACTCCTACATATCCATGTATACAACTGAATCAATTTCACACATACTGGCTCCCCTCCATCCCCCGTCTGTGTGATGTGGGCTCATTCATTGGTTTCATGTTGCCATAGGAACTAGGCGGCATGGTGACATGTTAGCCAAGCTGCAGGGTTCTCTCACTTTATGGTGAACAGATGTCTCGTATTTTACACGGCGCCCCAGAGTACGCTTTTATGTACACAGCTCTTTTTAAGCCGGTGCTCTGCAGGTACAAGCGACAGGACCACAGGCATATTAGAGCAGGTCAATAAGAAAAGAAAAAAAAAGCCTGGACTCGTGAAGATTCTACGGGTATTGTGGACATATATCAGGGAAAAAGGCTGAAACATTTTATTGCAATAATCCTAGGACTTACATAGCAGGTCGAACCCGTTTATTATGAGAAGTGGTGCTTTATTTTAAGCACTTGCGGCCAACTGAGGTCAAGAGTGTGACAGGGAATAACAGAAATCGGAGTTTATCCTTATGAGAAACAAATCTGCTCAGTAAAACGATAACAGGAAGTCTGAGCTTTCTGGCAGCAACGTTATTTTCTAATTATGATAAGTAGTGTACTCCCAATTTGCATTTTCTTTCCATAGGTAGTATTGATGGCAGCCAAGTGTCCTCATGGCACATGTGACACCTTCATCAAATCCTGAATATTTAGCCAGACGTGGGTTGCATACTGAAATTTGCATTTTTGCTTCGTACGTATGTACATTGAATCACAGCCAGCATGCCAAGTGTCGGTGGGTAAAAATCATCTAGAACTGGTTTGAGGTGTCATACATCACCTGGAGCCATAAGGTTGCCAACTTTCTTCTATACCACAAATTTTATTGTAGTCTAGAGGACGACGGTTGAGTCAATATGTGGTATTTAGTCCAAAAAATCTCCAGCTAATGAGGTGCAATAGTCTAGTGAGGTAAGCTACTACGCTAAACTATGCAGAATTATATATCCAAAAATGGGTTGTATGACAGAGGCAGACATGGCTAAATCACACATGCCTCTACCACGCTGCCCCAACAATGAATGAGTCTTAACAACACATTCCTTTACCAGGCATGACTTTTCCACGCATGTTTTTAACCACACAATTTTGTGGTAAAGGCATTATTGATAAAGGGATATGATTGGTAAAGATCACACCTAAGCATGGGCGAATTTTGCGAATCTGGCGTTCGCGAATTTGCGTATTTGCGAACTCACAATCCGCAAAATCCGCGAATTCTTGCGAATTTTTTTTTTGTGTGTTCGCAAGGGTTTCTGCAAGTTCGCAAGGGTTTTGTACCAGTTCTCAATTGCGACTATGTTGTTTCTACATCTGGTTCATCATCACAGGTTCCCAGCACCCTCTGTTTCACCACTGCCACCCTCTGTTTCACCCATGCCACCCTCTGGTACATCAATGCCACCCTCTGGTTCATCATTCATCACTGTAGATTATGGGGGGAAAAGCAAGCACACCTTCCCTGCTTCAACTGACATGAATTAATTTGGGGTTGATTTATTAATGTGTCACTGTTTTAAAATTCCAGTCTGGCACCTGCTTCCTTATCTTTAATTTGCTTTCTGTTGCAGTGCAATTTTTTTCCAGGACCTTTGTGGCCTACTTGTAGCTATTCTATGAGCCTGCTGTGAGGGTCAGAGCAGGGTCATACAATTGTTGCAACTAGCAACTGAACGTTGGAGGGGCCCCAGTCAGGAAGCACTACAGGGAATGGTTACTAATGATGAGTTTGAAGTTGAACTTTTGCACCTGCTGAGTGCTTTCAGTTTTGCAAAACTCGTTTTTCTGCAGAACAACAACTGTAATGCTCCAAACAAACATAGGCAACTGAACTCTGGAGGAGCCCCTCAGGAAGTACTACAGGGAATGGTTACTAATGATGAGTGAACTTTTGCACCTGCTGAGTGCTTTCAGTTATGCAAAACTCGTTTTTCTGCAGAACAGCAACTGTAATGCCCCAAACAAACTTACTTGTGAAAGTTGATTTCTAATCCAAAAGTGATCCAAAGAAAGTCAAAAGGCCTCAAATCCAAAAAAGTGCAGGCAAATGTCAACCTGAGGAGTTATTCTGATAAAAATTACCCCAACCCCAGCCCCCCTCACCTTGAGCCCTAAAAACTGACACATCACCCCTGAAAATGACCCCCCTGCCTGGAGCCCTAAAACCTAGCCCCCTGCCTTATAAACACCCAATCCCCCCAGCCCTAAAAAAGTCTCGCACATCCGGGGCTCGTGGAGGGAGTTCCGTGGAGCAGAGAGACGGGGCGGGGAAGGGGCAGGGTTGGGGGTGCTAAACACCGGAATACCGGATGATTGCAGGTAAGTAAACAATTTAATAAATAAAACAAATTTCGTAGCGTGTGATGCATCACATTTTGCAATGCAGGGCACGCTATGATAATCGTTTTATTTATCAAATTGTTTACTAACCTCCAATTGTCCATATTCCGGTGTTTAGTACCCCCCACCCTGCCCCTCCCCCGACCGCCTCTCTGCCCTACGGGACTCCATCCACGGGCCGTGGCTGGTCTCCCACCCCTAAAAACTTCACTCCACCCCAAAAATCGAGCCCCAGTCCCACTAACCAGACCACATCCTCTCACAATCCTTCCTTTTCCTGTGCCCGCCCACCAGCACATCTAGACCATGCACCGCCTTAACCACACATATGCGTGTGTAAGGTATATGCCTCGTTAATGTAACTGTGGTTCTGCTTGGTGGGAAATGGCACGTGTGGCTCAGCCCGCTTTGTGAAGGCCGTTTTCCCCAGAAATGCATGTGGTAAGTCTATGAAGTGATTTCAAGAAACAGCACATGATAAAAATAATTATTGCAATTAAATAGTGCTCTGATGCCGAGCCTGTAGGCGTTTTGTAACTTGCTGCTAGCACAGATCAAGACCCTATGAGGAGTTATCTAAAGCAGTGTACTTCTAACATTTCTTTAAATTATGTGTGTTAAGGTTTTACTTTCAGTTTACCATGCACTGTGTTTAAACTTCATGCCAGTTTCCATTTTGAATTGGAGAAGACTTTTTTCAACACATTTTTTAGATGAGCTTTGTGTGATTCTGAGTCTGCCAGCCTGTTAAAAATTTACCATCTTATTCATGGTATTCCCCCAAATTTGTGTATTCTGTAGCTGAACACATTTTTGTTGGCGAAAGTATTCTGCACACTTTACTCCTGCTAACCAGTGATGAAATGCCTGTGCTCCCCTTTTTAAACATGATGAAATTGGCATACACCTATTCGGCACATTTAATTTACTTTTAAAACCCTAATATTTGGAACAATATGTACCTAATCCTGAACGTTAAATGCTACTAGTGGGGTGCAGAAGTCATTGTGCTTACAACTAAAGTAGCACTGTAAAACATGTCTATAGGTCTTCAATTTCAGCATTGGTGGGCAGTTTTACAGGGGTGAAATGCAGGTTCCCTGCAGCCTCTGCTGCACAAGGGGTCCCACAACACCCCAGGGGGCCCCACAACACCCCAGGGGGCCCCACCCTTTAAAAATGCCTCCTCCAGTCCAAGTTCAAAGAATATTCATGAGGTATGGGAGACTCAAGGGGCCCTGATTATGCTGATTATGTTCTGTAGGTAGGGGCCATCCTTTTGCATTATGCCACTGCTGTTCTAAACTGCAATTTCAACCTGGCAAAAGAAAGGTTTTGCCAGGCCTAAACCTTCCTTTTCAGGTCTCGTCTAACAGCGGGCACGCACTTTTGCTGTGAGAGTTTTTGTATGCAGGGAAGGGCTCGGAGCCCCGCCATCAAATACCATTTGCAGGGTTGATTATCAATCACTGTAGCTGTATACTAATTGGCCACCACACGTCTAACATCACTTCCTTTCACTTTTTGGCAGCACAGACAAAGTACTAATTAATTTAGTTTAATTTGTGTCCCTCAGCTACTGGCACTGAACTCCTACCTCTATTAACACTATGTTTTTATCCTTTCATTTTGGCATTTAACTTCCTTTTTTTATCATTTCAGATTTGCATAAAAAAAATCCACACCCATTTGCTTTGCTTTTCACTTCGGCATTGTAACGCTGTACTTTTGCTTTAGAGAACTTATTTTTGGCAAAAAGTTTTTTAGGCAAATGTTTTTTTCCGCATCCATTGGCATTGCTTCACTTTCACTTTATCGTTTTAGATTGGCATTTTTTGTCCGCATACATCTGCAAAACCCATTGCCAAAGATATTAGCTCTCCAGAGACGAGACCTATTGGCTTTGCCAATGCTTGTAAATTATTATAAGTCACCCCTAAGAGAGGCCAAAATGCATGCAGGGCAATGTGCATGGTAGTTAAAAAGTTGAGCATGTATATTTCAAGTTTTACATGTCCTGGCTGTGAAACGCATCAAAAGTCGTTTTTTTCACTGTAACAAGTAAGCTCTCCCATAGGGAAACACTGGGTTACACTATAATAACTTAAAATGCTTAATTTGGAAGCAGCTAAAAAAATGATTCAAGGACCTATTTCAATAATATTTTAAAATGCTACTTAATGTAATAGTCCGAATTTATATCATTATTTTGAAAATGACACATTTGGAAATGTGTCAATTTCCTGCATGAGCCAAATGTACCTTTCTGCCAATGTCCAGTGTCACCTGACTAGTTAATAGCTCCTCTGAAGTGACATGTGGATTGCTTTCTGGCAGTAGACAAAAGGCTTAGGTGTGGAGAGGTTTTGTTCTTCCTCAAGCAGGATGGCCTGGGGGATTGAGCCAAGCCCCTTCCTGAGCTTCAAAGGGTTCCTGCCCTATCGCTGGCAGCTAACATCTAGGTCTCCCTCTATTGTCTTCCTAGTCAGCTTGGCATCAAACACAGTAGGAGGGGAAGTTGTCCCAGTACTGGCATGTAGAGAGAGATCACATCCCTGTGCCCATTATCCCAGTCACACTTGTGGATGGGCACAGGGAGCTCTGCCCAGGGGAAAAAGTGGTCTGTCATGTTGGATTTAGGCGGAGAAGGGCAATGTGGGATAGTGTGCAGTAAATACACAGTAAGTGCTGCACAAAGGGATAGGGTCACCCCTGAGATCTTTTGCTCCATTGGTTACGGAGTGGATAGTAGTTTCCCACACCCACAGGCTGGCTTGGTGCATAACAGTGGCATCCGAAGTACCCTTCCTGGAACACCCCTGAACCTGCTAGTAGACAAAGGAGAACTGCCCTTCTGGCTGAATCTTGATACATACTAACTGCGCGGTGCCTGCCATGTTGTGTATGGAACTGCGGACGGGGACCATAGGTACCCCCCCATGTGCACCCCCACCCCCAAGGTTCCCTGGGGGCCCGCACCGGGCCCCCTATGTCAAAAACCGCCTGCCTTCATGTCACTGCCTGCATACAAATATGTATAGCGGTGTCTACCAGATACCGCCACCATATACACTGCTTTTCCACCCGGTAGGCAATCGGGCAGATTGCCTACCGGCGGAAAACTGGCAGACGGTCTTCCAATCCGCAGGGGTACCCCCGACCATGGTAATGTGGCGGGGGGGAGAATAAAAGCAGGTGGAGGTTTTTGGCGGGCGGATCGCCACCGCCATACAGGCGGTGGCGATCCGCCCATTATCCTAAAGGGCCCCCATGTGTTTAAATGAACAGTTATATCCAATCATACTCTTCAAAAGACAAATATGTCAAAATATTAAACACAGATATATCATGATAATTATTCCATTTTGATTCAAATTATCCTACAGCTTTAAAACTTCTTATATCCTTTTTTTAATTTGTGAAGTAGAATATATATGGACAGAGTGGCACTGACACATGTTTCGGATGTTAGAAACTGGATGGTGCAACCTTTATCAGGGCGCTGCCTGTGTTCCATAATGAGTGGCAACTGCCATCCGTTCTGAATTTCTTAAAGCATTAGTGGGGGCTCACAACAGATTTCAAGCACTGGTCTGAAATAGGAAAATATATAACATAAATCCTCCGTTCTCCTAGCCACCTCCGCAGCGCTGGGATGCCTCCGCGTAGCCATGGGCTATACAAAACCCTTCTTCATTTCATTTCAATTCATGCAAGAAAAAAGATGGCTAGAGAAAAGAAAAAGATTTGAGAAGCTTTAGTGTCCCAGAGGTGCTAATGGGTCCATAGGACCTCTGACCCACATGCATCATTGAGGTAGTGCCTCAGTATGTACCATCGTGTGAACCTTAATTAAAAGAATCGTGAGGAGTAAATAGAAGGTGGTGTGAAGAAGTAGATAGACCATCTTTAGGATTTCATTCTATAGGTCATGCTGGAAACGAGAAATAGAGAGATGTTCACAGGTAAGGAAGAATACCTTCTCTAATCTAATATATGATCATAATCTCAAATCCTTAGAAGGTATCATCATGCGTGTACCAAGTTCAGGATTAGGCCTGAAATAGCAGGTTTCCCATCAGATACACAGAATGATGAAAGCGTCTGCATAAAGGAGACATATAACATATGCAGACTAGTGTTAATAGAGGTGTAGCAAAAGTGTATCAAATTGTGAAATATTCAGCGTCACAATGGCAAGCAAAGGACTCCAGAAAACGCATAGGGTCCAAGGGGCAAACCAAGGGGCAGTACAATGATTCTAAAATCAGATAGTGATAAAGTAGTGCCTTGGTTCTAATTGTTTAAAGCATGATCCAGTAAAGCTCATATAATGCGAGGAAATCTGCTCATCCTGTGGCAAGGTCCTTCAAGCTTCTGTTTTGAGTTCTGTGAGTGGAGAAACACTCTTGACCATTTCGTAAGATCCAGTAAGAATCTCTCTACCACAGAATTACCTTTTTTAGACCTTTTGATCTCACTCAATGAAGGAAAGTTCATCACTAATAAATAAAATAAGCCCACTGATATCAGCAGCCTACTCCTGTATGACAGCCACCAGCCTTAGCATCTGCCTGATAACCTCTCGTTTGGGCAGTTCTTGCGACTGCGACGCAACTGTAGTGCCATTGATGACTACAAATACCAGGCTCAATCTCTTAGCTCAGATCTAGTAGCCAGACAGTATACCAAATACATGGTACAGAGGGCCCACAAGAGAGCGAGGAACAACAACAGGAAGGGCCATTTAGAACCACGCAAACCAGTCCCCTCTAACTAACCAGATTAGAAAGATCCTCAAGAAGCACTTGCCCATACCACACACAGAGGATATGTCACTCGCTACCCCATGGTTTGCTTTTAAATGAACTGTGAACATCAAAGACATAGTTGTACATACCAGACCACCGCCCCATAAAAACCTTGTTGCAACCGCAGCTCTGGGGCCCCTCTCCTGTGACAGGCCACTACCCATGTTGCTCATGCAGTGTGTGAGACATTAAAAAATAGAGGGCAAAATGGTGCTAGGATACATCAAGTAAGCTATTGTAATTACAGAGAGATTCAATGCACTGTTCACCATGGTCCAGATTCTGAAAACTGTCAGGGAATGTAGCAGAGCCCCCAAAGAGGCTACGCTGGGTTGCGTGACAGGGAGAGAGCAGCAGAGCGACATATTCACAGGCAAAGCACTTATCAACCCTGCATTGTTCATGCAGCCAGCTTGGAGCCAATGAAGGAGAAGCAGGAAACTTCCAGCACTTTATAGAGAAAATTCTACAGAAATTTATACTTCCAACGAGGTACTAGGTATAAAAATGGGATACACACTTCAGTTCACTTTCTGGACCTGCAAAAAGACTCTCAGAAGAATCTCTGCTGCTGTGGCCTGCTGTGTACATCAGGAGATGGCTTAACTGCACCTGAAAGGACTTCTCTACTGTATGAAGTTTGTCTGGATCCCTTAGAGGCCTGACCTGCTGTTTGAGCCCGGTTCTGTTGCTAAACCCATGACTACCAGAGTGGCTCCTAGGGCTAGTTGGCTGGCTTACTGAGTAGATCCTCAAGGACAGAAAAGGGCCCAACCATCTTGAATCACCACCCAGTCCCAGTTTGAGTAAATCCGAACACTCCAAGTGGTGCCCTTGCAGTCCTGAACCCTGGGTGGTGGTGCTGAAGGTGCCCATATATCCCAAATCCAAAACTTGAGACTTAAATATTTCTTTCCTAAAAACTACTCTGACAACAGAGAGAAGACAGGGTCGAACCTGTTTGTCTATCCACCCATGGTGCATCCCCAGTCAGCCTGTTATCATGGCATCTCCTGCTATATTCTTCTCCGCAGCAGCAAATCTTCCCAAGGAGGATCGGCCTCTTGGAATTCCTGTCGGCTACAGCCTTGTCCCTTGGAGATTTTCGACTTCCAAAGTGACTAAGTACAAACAAAGAAATCTTCACTACGGCTTCATTAGGGAGCTCCTCATCAAGGATGCTCCTTCCTCCGACACCACCTGCAGCCTGGCCCCACTGAACTTTATCTTCTCGGAGCATTGTCTTCAAAATGTCTTTTAAGTCTGAAGGTAAGGGCCAACTAGTCCCACTCCACTCTTTGTATACGACCCGCTCTCTATCGCTGTCGCCCCTATTTTTTCGACTTTGACTCCCGCCTTTGGTAATTTTGGCACTAGTTTAACTTAAACTTTTAAAACTAATAACTCTGCTCCTACTAAGTGGATTTTTGTCATTTTGGTGTAAAATAATGTATTAGAATGCACTGTATTTTTAAAAATTGGTATGGGATTTTTCTTGTGTTTTCACTTTATTACTGATTGTGTGCTGCATACATACTTTACACATTGCCTCTCAGTTAATCCTGACTGCTTCTGTGCCAAGCTACCAGAGAGTTTACCACACTTTAATTTAGTGACTTTTGTGGTTCACCATGACAGGTATTGTGGCTGTTGCTGTGTGCTGTTTAAATTGGTGAGCTACTAGTGAATACTCGATGTGGGTTCTTACTATCTACAGTTTTTTTTACCTTGTCAGCTTACCACTTCTGAAGGAAAGTCTTGTGCTCTGAAAAAAGTAAACAGGGCCTCATTTCTGAGGTTTTGCCATTGGTGAAGCGCAGCAGGCCTTCCTGCTGCGCTTCCTTACAGCAAAAGAAAAGGGCAGGAAAGCGCCATATCTATAAGATACAGTGCATTCCTGTCCTTTTTCCCTGCGCCGGCGCACAATGGGCTGCTGCGCCAATGCAGACACCTTTGAACCATGGTGCAATGATGCCTTCGTTGCGGGGATGATTTTATTTTACAGGAAGGGAAACCTTTCTGTACAAAAATAAGCACAAAAGGCTTTTCCTCTTTCAAAAATAATCACAAGAGGCTTTTCCTCTTTCTATGTGTGCTGCAGAATGCAGCACACAAAGAAAAAGGAAAAACGAGGAGAAATAAAGATATTTCTCCCCGTTGCACCTCCCTTACGCCTCCCCTGGGGAGGCTTAAGCTTTTGGCACTGCCTTAGATTCACAATTTCTCGTAAATTTGGGGCAGTGTCAAAAGGTCTTGGATGTTGCTGGGAACGCCCCCAGCAACACCTTTGCATGCCTGTTTTAACGCTGAACACTGCGTTAAAGGGACTGATATTTATCAGGCAGCATTAAGCCAAAAAAAGTGGCTTAGTGCTGCCTGATAAATATCACACAGGCTTGGCCGACAGTGCTTACTTTAAAATGCTATTATTCTTTTTTATTCAAAGACAACATAAGCTTCTATCCCCACTCCAGGTGACTGAAGATTTAGAAACTAACATGGCCTGATTTATGGTTTGGCGTGTGGCCTACCATCCAACCAAGTCGTGAAGTCTTTGGGGTACGCTCCCTAGGAGGCGGACCGCCCACCATAATTAAAGATTTCCAACTGAATGAAGGGGAAGGCCATGCCTTTAACACACCCAATGCACTGGTAGATGCGCTGAAGGCATAGAACAATGACAAGGGTGTGCCATGCTTTCTTTCTGTTTCAAACAACAGTGGTCCCATGCATTCATGAATAAAAGGAACAATAAATATAGACAGAATCAGTTCTATATTCTGAGTGACATGTCCAGCCGGACAGAGGTCTTCAAGTTTACTCAATAAACAATTCAGTTCAAACAGAATACCTTCAACTAGTCACCAGTGTGGTACACAAGCCTGTGCCCAACACTAACGGATCAAATACAGAAGGTAGGTTTACAGACAAAGAAGGGCTTTTAAGGCAGACAAACTTTTTCTGTGTAAAAGATGCAGTTGTACAGATAAATCAGAAAAACACCATTACATCACATAGAAATCACATTTTGTATAAGGTGTTACAAAGGTCGACGGTGTTTCGGTCGCCCTATTAGTCATAGGGACCATCATCAGGACATTAGAATAATGCCTTAACGTTGTTAGCCTCTAATTGCCCGGGCACTAGTGTGTGGCCGGCTCGGAGGAGTACCATAGATTTAGTACCGCAGCCCAAAATAGAAAACTATTGTCTGCCTTAAAAGCCCTTCTTTGTCTGTAAACCTACCTTCTGTATTTGATCCTTTAGTGTTGGGCACAGGCTTGTGTACCACACTGGTGACTAGTTGAAGGTATTCTGTTTGAACCGAATTGTTTATTGAGTAAACTTGAAGACCTCTGTCCGGCTGGACATGTCACTCAGAATATAGAACTGATTCTGTCTATATTTATTGTTCCTTTTATTCATGAATGCATGGGACCACTGTTGTTTGAAAAAGTAAGTTCCCCGAGGTCCCCTGTTGACTAAATTTGGGCCCCTTGTTGTTGTAAATATGCTTTCTTTCTGCCCTCAATCACTATTTTGTTTTTCTCATTCAAACTACCATAGAAGGTTCTTCCATAAAAAGTGAGGCTCATTTGCTCTGAAGAGCAACTCATTTTCTTCTTCATGTGTGTCAGGGCAACTGCTTGTTTTCCCTGTGAAGTGTCACAAAGTGATGCATGGTAATCTCAAGCAGGTAACACCAGTGATGGCCCCTGTAAGAAAGTGAATTGCTAATTGGGGTGAACAGTAGTCCACCACAAGTAATAAAGTCACTAAATAGTTTGCCCACTTGAAGATTTCAATCATTTACAGCTGAGCTAACCCCCTGACAGCTGTGGCACAGTGTAGACAGGATTAACTTAAAGAAAATATGTAAAGCATTTAGAAGTCCCAAAACAGTAAACAAGTCGAAGATGCAGCATAATAAAAATTCCACTTCAATTTATAAAAAGAGAGGAAAATCTAAAATGCAAAAGGATGCCAAAGTGGCAAAAACCCAATAAGTGGAAACAGAGATATTAATGTTATACAGTGGAAAGAGTGCCAAGAAAAACAAAGCGCCCTATATAAGTCAGTGGACACACTAGACAGTGATTAAGGTGTAATATCAGGCAGACTGCAATAGAGCCCAGGCCAGGTACACCAAGTGTGTTGGTCCTTTTGAAAGTCTGGAAGTCAAAATGTAAAATAAGTTTCCAAGTCCCATTTTAAAATCAGCTTTGCCATTTTTCTGAAGGAAAATCATCAACTTTTCTCTAAGTCCTAATGCAGAATGGGACTTTATGACATTTTGAGAAGAAAGATTCTCCAGAGGGTCCCTCCAATTAAATTGTAACCACCTTCATAGAACCAAAGGCTTGATATCTGTTGATCCCACTGGAGCTTTGGATATTTCTTGCTGAAATCTTTCTATGTCCCAACACTTTTTTTGAGAGGTGTGGGGACCCTTGAAGGGCATGACACTGAAATCCAATTTAACACTAGGGAATTGCTGACTGCATTCTTTTTCTGGTGGGTCTTGCTGAAGCTTTGGAGGAAATATTTGACCAAATAACCATAGGGTTAACCATAAGGCCCCCAGGACCTCAGGGGAGAACTGTAGAGACTCGGAATCAGGTAGTGGCCAGCAGCGAGATCCTGCCATGGTCAAGCTGCCACTGGTCATAAGGGAACTTTTAAAAACTAATCTTTCAGCTTATTGTGTCCTGTAGTCAGACAGGAGGTCAGTCAACTGACTCTTGGAGTCTGCGTCTTTTTCCTGGGTACAAGGGACAGAAGGTCCAGTCATTCAGGTCCCCTCATAGATTCCAAACAGCAGGTGCAGTCCTTCTTCTATTCCTTAACAGGTCCAGAGAGTGTCCACGGGATGGTGATTTGAGGTGCCTTATTCCTGCCTGGTTCCAAATAGGGGGAGGGAGCGACTCCTGGTCCTTCCCTAGCCAATGGGATAAAAGTTGACAGAGGCAACTCTTCCCAATTTTTCAGTAGTACCTCTTTGCATTAAATCAAAAAGGCCCAAAATTCCAAGTGCTACAGTAATGCCAAGATGGCAGAAGTCTTGCAACACACTAAAATTGGGCTCTGGGAGCTCGGGCATGTATAGGAGGTGCTATCAAAATCTCAAGAATCCTCCCACATCTACCACTGAAATCCAGTTTGAAACTGGCTCTTGCTCCACAACAAGACAGGTGACAGAATTCTGGTAGGACAAAAGGATGATCCTCAGCACCCAGACAGGGGATATTCAGGAATTGTTATCAGGTTCTGTTTGATCCATTACAAGTGCACAGGTTTACATGTGCCTCAGGCAGACCTGCCAGGCAGAATTTCACAATGTTGGCAACAGTCCCCATCCCGAATATTCTGCTGAGCTCAGAGAAGTGATGCCTGCACATTCAGATTGACCTATCAATTAAAGTTATCTATTTCAGTGGTCCTTAAACTTCTGACTTCTGGGGACCATCACTTGATGATTACTACAATCTGAGAGCCACCACTGAATCAATATTCAAATTGGGAGACCCCCAGCTGAGTAATTATTGGAATTTGGGGACCCCATCTTAAGAAATTGTGAACATTTGAACAGCAAAACAATGCACAAAAATACAGCAACAGGCATTCATGAAACAAATACAAAAATTATGAAATATTTTATTTAATTGAAGCATGTTAAAAAAAAAACATTTGTTTTAATTTTAGTGGGAAGTTTGGAGATTTTTTAATTCAGTTATCCATACTATATTCTGTTTGATGTACTTGGGCTATGAATAAATCTGCAGTTACCAATTTAATTTATAGCCTCCAAATTCAAATTCCTTCACATTTAAAAATTTTCAGTTTTCAATTTTGCTTCTTGATATATACACTTTATTAATATGTTATTATTTTATCTTCTAAGCTCTCATGGGCCCCCTGAGTAGGCGTTGCGGACCCTCAGGGGTCCCTGGACCACAGGTTAAGTACCACTGCTCTAGCCCTTTCTGTCTTTATGTTAGATCTTGCATTAGCACAAGTCTTAAGGGAGTCTCTACACTTGCTAGATTTGGGAATTCTTGTGGGGTTTATTGCAGTAATACCATCGGGCTGGGTTACCATGTTGTACTTCAGGGACATGAATGCTAAACACCTGGAGATCCTGTTTCCACATTATCTTGAGTTTAAAATGTGCACATGACTAATGATGCATGATAATACGTGCCACAAGGCACAGATTCACTCAATTCATGCAGCACATGTCACAATGGACATGCCTATGCATGGCAACCATCTTGGTATGCTTTACTTTAATTGGAAAGCCAAACCAAGATTGCTGGGCATTTGTGCGACAAAGCATTGTCAAAGCTAATAGCTTGTGTATTTAAAGGCTAGGGGCCTCATTTATGTTTTTTTGCCATAGGGTAGCGCAGCAGCAAGAAAAAGAAAAGGGCCTGAATGCGCTGTATCTATTGGATACGGCGCATTCCTGTCCTTTCCCCTTGCACCAGCGCACAATGGGCTGACATTCGCCGACGCAGGCACCTTTGCACCATTGTGCAAGGGTGCCTGTGTTGCAGGGAGCAATATATTTGTGCACAAAACAATCACAAGAGGCTTTTTTCTCTTTCTATGTGTGCTGAAGAATGGAGCACACATAGAAAGAGGAAAAACGAGGAGAAATGAAGATATTTCTCCTCATTGTGCGTAAGTTTTTGGAGCTGCTTCAGACTGACGATTTCGCATAAATCTGGGGCAGTGTCAAAAAGCCATGGACGTTTCTGGGAACGCCCCCAGCAGCACCCATGGAATGCCCCTTTCATGCAGTTTTCTGCGTGAAAGGGGCACATATTTATAAGGCCATGAAAAGCCACGTAACGTGGCCTTATAAATATGTCAGTGGCACACTGTACCACTGGAACGTCAAAAAAGTGACGTTGCTGCAGCGCAATAGTGCTGGTAGGGTATCGTAAATGAGGCCCTAGATATTTTGGGTTTTAGCAGTGCTTTTTGATATATATAAATTTTTTGTTCAGTATTACACGTCACACTTGTGGAGAATATTGTATGCCATGCATGTTCTTCAGAGTGCAATTGTACTGACTGGTTTGTTGTGAGCGCACATTTCTGTTATTTTGGTTGTGCTCTCTTTGTGTACTTGTATTCTTGATACTCTGGTGTATGACATTGCCTATTTCATGAGCCTTTTTTTTAACTTGCTTTGTAAACGCAGGTATGCGTTAGTAGTACCCAGGCAAGGCCGAAAGCTAGTTGAACTGAATCAATTTGTGTTCTGTCTTCGTAATTTCGAGATTTAGAGCCTTGATGGCTACACAGAGGACTAATGTGCTGCAACTTGTCAGTAGGCTGCTGAAAGGAGTCAAGAAAAGAGAAGGATGTGCTAGGTGATTTTTAAAAACTCAAATGTGAAATAGACGGTAGCCAGGGACAGTTATTAACCTCCATTTTAGCTAGTTCATTTGACTGACATTTGAAATCAACAGGGTGGCCCAGCCTTTCGATCATTTTCTGGCTACAAATTAAATTTGGATAAAACACAGACAATTTTAAACTTCCAACCTAAAACGGCCCCAATTACATTAGGAATTACAAGAACAGCAATATATCTTGGAGGGTGTCTCGGTTGTCAAGTTGACGATGTGGTTGCTCTAAATTACGAGCCATTGTTGAAAAAGGTCGTAGCAAATATGGGGAGTTGGCATCAGCTACCCCTCAGTATAATTGGGAGGTGCAACACAGTTAAAATGAACATACTCCCAAAGTTTTTGTACTTGTATCGTACTATCCCACTAAGGGTTCCACTGTCGTTTTTAAGCGCTTAGAAAGTGTGGTGGTCAGTTTTATATGGGGCTACCGGTGGACAAGGAGAGCAATCAATCAATCAATCAATCAATCATAGCATTTATATAGCGCACTACTCACCTGGAGGGTCTCAAGGCGCTTGGGGAGGGGGGGGTCCGCTACTGCTCGAACAGCCAGGTCTTGAGCTGCTTCCTGAAGGCGAGGTGGTCTTGGGTCAGGCGGAGGTGGGTCAGGAGGGAGTTCCAAGTCTTGGCGGCCAGGTGGGAGAAGGATCTTCCTCCTGTTGTGGCTCTTCGGATGCGGGGGACGGCGGCGAGGGCGTGGCTGGTCGATCGAAGGTGGCGTGTGGGAGCGTAGAAGTTGAGGCGGCTGTTGGGGTAACTCGGGCCTTGGTTGTGCAGGGCTTTGTGTCCGTGGGTGAGGAGGCGGAAGGTGATTCTCTTGTTGACCGGGAGCCAGTGCAGACCTCTCAGGTATCTGGAGATGTGGCTTCGTCTGGGGATGTCGAGGATGAGTCTTGCTGAGGCGTTCTGGATTCGCTGGAGTCTCTTCTGGAGCTTGGCGGTGGTTCCGGCGTAGAGGGCATTGCCATAGTCCAGACGGCTGGTGACGAGGGCCTGGGTGACCGTCTTCCTGGTCTCGGTGGGGATCCACCGGAAGATCTTACGTAGCATGCGCAGGATGTTGAAACAAGACGAGGAGACGGCGTTGACTTGTCTGGTCATGGAGAGGGAGGAGTCCAGGATGAAGCCCAGGTTGCGTGCGTGGTCTGTTGGTTTGGGTGCAGAGCTCAGGGCGGGTGGCCACCAGGAGTCGTCCCAGGCGGAGGGCGAGGAGCCCAGGATGAGAACTTCCGTCTTGTCTGAGTTCAGTTTCAGGTGGCTGGTCATCATCCATTCGGCTACGTGTTTCATCCCTTCGTGTAGGTCGGCTCTGGCGGTGGCGGGGTCGTTGGTCAGGGAGAGGATCAGCTGTGTGTCGTCGGCATAGGAGATGATGTTGAGGTTGTGTTGGCGTGCGATGGCCGCAAGGGGGCTCATGTAGACATTGAAGAGGGTGGGGCTGAGCGAGGAGCCTTGAGGAACGCCACAGATGACTTCGGTGGCCTCTGACCTGAACGGGGGTAGGCGGACTCTCTGTGTTCTTCCAGCGAGGAAGGAGATGATCCATTCCAGTGCCTTCTCCTGGATTCCGACGTTCCTGAGGCGTTGCACTAGGGTGCGGTGGCAGACAGTGTCGAATGCCGCGGAGAGGTCTAGGAAGATGAGGGCCGCTGTTTCTCCGTTGTCAAGCAGGGCACGGATGTCATCGGTGGCAGCGACCGTGATCTTGTTCCAGCTGCTTCGTGCAACCTGTTGCTGGTGGTGGTGGATCGTGGTCCTTCTGAAGCTGAAGTGGACGCAGCTATGGTCTGTCCAGTGGAGTCCGGTGGCGTGGCTGAAGACGATGTCTTTGCTGGATGAGAAGACGGCATCAAAGTGTGTGTCCGGCGAGGTGGGTGGTCACCAGCTGCTTGAGTTCGAGGTTGGCGAGGTTGTCAAGCAGGGTGGTGGTATTGCGGTCATTGTTGTTCTCCAGGTGGAAGTTGAGATCCCGAGGAGGATGTAGTCAGCGGAGGGGAGGGCGTGCGGGCTGATGAAGTCGGCGATGTCTTTGCTGAATTGTGTGCGGGGTCCCGGGGGACGGTGGATCAGGGTGCCTCTGAGGGTGGTCTTGGGGTCTGTGTGGATCTGGAAGTGCAGGTGTTCGGCGGTTGTCAGGGTGTCATCGGCGTTGGTTGTGATGCGGATGGTGTTCCTGTGGATGATGGCGATGCCTCCTCCCGTCTGGTTGACGCGGTCCCTACGGGTGATCTTGTATCCGTCCGGGATGACGATGGCGATGTCGGGCGCTGAGGAGGCGTTCATCCAGGTTTCCGTGAGGAAGGCAACGTCTGGAGATGTGGTGTCGAGGAGGTTCCAGAGTTGAACGGCGTGTCTGTGGACGGAGCGGGTGTTGAGCAGGATGCACTTCAGGTGGTTGCTGATGGTGTTCGGCTTGGTGGGTGCTGGTGTAATGCAGGTCGGGAAGCATGTGAACTTGCAGGCGTGGCAGCTGAAGGGTCCATGGGTGCGTCTCGGAGTGGCTCAGTAGCATCCCGGGGCTCGGCCGGTGTTGAGTACATTGAGGGTGGCAGCGTCGTACGTCCGGCGGGAGGGGTGGCCTCTGTGGGGGCCAGGGGTCCTGGCACTGGGCGCGGTCCAGGCGCGGACGGGCGTAGACGGGCTTACCTTTGGCGCACCTTCGGCGCTCAATCGGTGCTCCCGCTGCGCGCGGCCGCTGCGCGGTCGCTATGGGGACGGCATAAGAAGGGAGCCGGTCGGGAGGGTCTGCGGGGAGGCGGGAGCGAGAGCCAATCGGCTGGCGGGGGCGGGGCCGCGGGCTAGGGCGGTCGGTACATTAAGTTACAATATGTACAAGGTGGTTTCAAATTCCCAGATTTTGAATTATGATTTTGGGCCGCCTTCTTTACTCGAATTCAAAGTCTACTTAAGGGACCTAGAGGCATATTATCAAGAAAGCTCGATACATTATCGCCGCTTTTATCGGCAGGAAACTGCTGATAAAGCGGCGATAATGGGCTTGATAATTTGCTCTATGGAATTACAATCGAAGCCCATGTTAGATGTATTCACATCTAACATGGGCTTTGATTGGAATTCCATTGAGCATATTATCAAGCCCATTATCGCCGCTTTATTGGCAGTTTCCTGCTGATAAAAGCGGCGATAATGTATCGAGCTTTCTTGATAATATGCCCCCTAGTACTGGCATGACCTGGCTCTCATATCAGTTGGCCTGCGGACCAAACACAGGGTTTCTATTATACAAAACGGCCAACACTTAATATTCTAAGAGGGTTTGATTTAAGGTAGTTAGACACATCACCAGGATCTGGCAAGATATAAGCAAGGTCTACATATTGCTGGAGCTGGAGCTGCATGCATACAGTAGGCTATGGGGAAATCCGAGATTGTCTGATATATTTCATGATCATGTGGGGAGAGGCTGGCAGCGTAGTGGTAGTGGTATAACACAGCTTGGGCAGCTATATGATGGACAAGGATTTCGATCATTTATATCCTTGAAAGAAGAATTTGGGAACACATTTTTTAAGTATTTGCAAGCGAGGGATTATTTTACCCGTGGAGGGGGTTAATTAGAACTGCAGAGCTTGACTGATGTATTATCTGCAGTTTTTTCAGTTTTTCAGACTTCTGACCGAGCTAGTATTGGTTAAGTTTACCAGAAACCTTTAGGGGCTGCCAGTGACGACGGTTTACAGATCGTAGTCAGGCTGGGTCAGATTTTTTAAATTGACATAACAAAAGAGGAAGTATATGAATCATTAGAAACTATAGATGCTGCGGTTACCTCAGTACATTTGAATTTTCAGCAACATCAGATAATTATTATGCTGTATTATACCCCAGAGCTTATTTCTAAGTGGGCTATGACCCAATCATCCGTAAAGTCACACTGCCCAAAGTGCCAAGAATATGCTGCGGACCTACGCCATATGTTTGTTATATGTCCAAAGCAAATATGTACTGGTCTGATGTAACCCATGAGCTTGCAATACTGTCAGGTTATAATAATCAGATTACAGAGAAGGAAATTGTATTAGGGGTAATATCAGATCGGGGCAATCTAACAACATTTTTAGCTTCGATTCTCATAGCATGTGCTCGTCTGTGCATTGCTCGTGCATGTATTCAAACAGTGAGTCTAAGTATTAATTAATTTTATA
Organism: Lissotriton vulgaris; assembly: GCF_964263255.1. Lineage (NCBI taxonomy): Eukaryota > Metazoa > Chordata > Amphibia > Caudata > Salamandridae > Lissotriton > Lissotriton vulgaris. The sequence continues at coordinate 382,534,708 of NC_141696.1, forward strand.
CATTATTGAAAGAAATGTATTAAATTGAACTGGCACTAGTTAAAACCAGATGTCCACGCTCTTGGCTACATTTTAAAAGTGTGTGGTCGAGCCTTCAGTGGGACTAAGAAGTTGATATTGTTTCTGATTCGTAGTTTAAGCTATTTTGGGTAATTAACTGATTCAATGTCATCTTCTTACTTTTGCTAGTGCAATGTATTTTTACTCTTTGTGTTCTCATGTATTTTGATATCAGTTACTTGTGTTGTATTTTTGTGCTATTTTTGTTTAATGGTATTATACTTATGGCTAATAACATTTAAAAATAAAAAAGGAAATCAACAGGGAATTAAAAATAAGGTTTACCAGGCTACAAAATACTAAATAAATCTTTCACCTGTCAGATGACGACCATCAGAGCTGAATACAAAAAGAGTAGAGAGGAACTACTAATTTAGCAGGCCTTCTTGTTCACAAACTGTAAGGCATTGATACTCAACAAAGTAGATGTATATGTGTTGCTGGAGAGATGTGATGATGAGGTGGACAATTTTATAATTACTGAAATGTAGTAGGGAAGTAAGGTCAGGTAACACACTCCACCATGGCAGCCCAGTGTTAGTGATTTAGGGCCAGATGTAGGTAAATACCATTTACCGATTCTAAAATACCAAATTTTACTGATTCGGTATTTTAGAATGGGTTAATGGTATGTAGGTATTAATTCAGTAATTTTTACCGAATCTGTAAAATTCGGTAAATACAGATTCGGTATTTACCGAATCGGTATTCCCCAATTTATTCCTATGGGCCTCCAGGCCCATAGGAATGAATGGGGAATGCCAATTCGGTAAATACCGAATCGTAAGGGGGAAGACCTACAAGGGTGGCAGGGTGTCACATTGACACCCCGTTGCACCCCTGATTAGTGCATGGGTGCACATGTGGCACACATGTCTGCCATATGGCACTGTTAAAAAAGCACAAAATTGCTTTTTTAGTATTAAATGTTTTAATTGATGATCATAAAAGGGCGAAATACAGTAGGACTTTAAAGGGGTCGCGGGTCAGTCTGGTGGCCGACCCAATGCTCAACAAAAAGGAAAGGTACCAACACTAGCCATATCACGAGGAAACAATGTTATACACAGCAAGCCGCCTACGTACTTGTAGTTGGTGGTAAATAACGAATCCTTACAGGTGAAAAGCACTCACTTGAGTGCTTCCTACATTTCAGATTCTGTAATTTACCGAATCGGTATTTAAGAATTTGGTAATTTACCGAATTCTTAAATACCGATTCAGTAAATTACCGAAACTGAAATGTAGCCACCTACATCCCAAATGCCTAATACCGGTCGATAACAGCCGAAATTCAGTTATTTCGGCCGTTACCCACCGGTATTAGGGTTCCTACATCTGGCCCGAAGACATGCAAACGGTTTACAGTTTTTCATGCTCACTTGCTGTGTTCAAGTCACCTGCGAACATTTTAAGGATCTGCAGACTTTCATTGTCACAAGTCTTTGAAACTGGGATGTGCTGAATACAGCCAGACATCGTACTGTAAATGAATCTACATCTCCGAATATTTTTAGAAAGACATATATTTGGGAAAGATGTAAATGGAACATTGTCATTCTGCATGGCTAACTAAGAGGGAACAACATTTGTATGACCTTCAATATTGATATTTACAGAGAAGCTTTGCCACTAGAATCTAGACAATTTGCAGGACCCAGGACCTCTGCTGCATAACTTACTCCTAATTACAAGTTCTGCTAAAGCCTGTGCTTTGCAACTGATTCCAGGTCGAAATTTACATGCTGACATTTTAGTGAATGTAAGAAAAAGAATGCAAGAATCAATTTTCCTCAAGGGTAAACAAATCTAGACCAACAGTTAGAGAAATAGAAGACATCAAATACATAGAGAGAGCTTTGTTGAGTAACTGATCGATTGCATTTTGGGAAGAGTTGCCAAAACCAGTTTAGACGAGTAACGTGGCAAACAAGTGAAAAACATCTACATCCCAGTCAACCAGAAATGCATGGAGTGAGGGGTTGTAAGATACTTTACTGAGTGTTGATGGAATATTCTCCAAAATCTAATTTCTAATAGCAAACAGATACCATGACACCGATAAAGAGTACAGTTGGTCCATTATATTAACAGAGGATGCATGGAGTAACTAAATGTACCTTCATTAGATGGATTATTCTCTAAAAAGGATGGTGACTCTCACGCACAAGAGTGGCATGCTTCGTCAATGAGTTCCTCCTCACAGATGTACTTATTAAAGTCCACAAAGGGAACTACAAAACAGAATGCTGACGACGTCTTGTTGTAGGATGCTCCTGAGATGAATAGTACCGAACATTGCTATGACAACCCTGGAAACAATGCCAGCAGCATCAATACCCACTTTCACATCAGTCTTTATTCAATGTGCCAGTCAAAGTAAGAGCAGTTTAATATCCTGGTGTGCATTTCACCTGAGCTCCTTCAGTCTCCTTTCAGTACACAATATCTGCAGCTTACGGTTGTTAATACACTGACATTGATATTATTGCACGAGCCACTGTGATATGCTACTTTTTGTTCCACAAGAAAGGAATTGGGTGCAGAGTATGGCGTTAAACCGTCGTATATTTAAAAGTGGAAAGGGCGAGGGAATTGGGTTCCAGAGAGCAAGAAATGCCAGTTCATTAAAATATAATATTCTTCACCCGAAGGAAAAGGGCGACTTAATCTTTTGAAAATGAGAGAGGAGTGATTCTGATGCTCAGTTTCGAGAAAAGGGAGTAGTGTGTGATTAGTGTAACCACTTTCATCGCAGAGTAAAAATAACGGAGAACATTGTAACGATAAAAAGAGAATAAATAAAATGACAAATAACTTGGATAGGGAGAAACAAGTGTGTTTCAATATGTTTGGCAGAACAGAAGAACACATTGCACAGGTTTCTCTTTCTCATTAATGTCTGTGGTGTAACCTGATCATGAACATTACATACTGAATTAACACGAACGTTTTAGGCAGGTAATGACATCAATTGTTTTCTTGCCTACGAGATTTAATAATATGAAGTGCACTCAACCACTAATGAAAACTAACTTTCCCTATGTAGCGATGAAAGTAAAACAGCAGACTACAAAAATAAAACCAATCGCTTGACACCCGTAAGTACTGAGTATAGCCTTATAGCCCGCCGTATCGGGCTATACCGGCTATTAAAGGCCCGCTGAATCGTTAAAGGCCGGAGCCGAAGGCAGGGACTTTAACGAGACAGCGGGACTTTAATTGCCGGTATAGCCCTGCTACGAAGGGCTTTAAGGCTATTAGCAACATGTAAGAAGGGACCCCCTCAAAAAATAAGTTGTGGCCCAGGAACAGAGGGGAATAAGCAACAATTCTAATGTGAAAACGTTCCTGCGGTGGCCTACTAATTCAATTATGCAACTAAGTTTATAAATATCTAATCAGGTGACAAGAAATAGAAAAATACTGAATTTATTCAAAACGTGTAAAAATTTATTTTTCTCTTTTTATCTTTCAATTCATATGAGTTCTGTTATCAATCAGAATTCACAAGACATACATTTTTCAATTCATATCAAAAATTTCAAGACAAGTACAATTAAATCATAAATATCTACAACAGAAAAAATTCTATATACAACATACAAAATTATTTAATAATAACCCTTGGTAACACTCATGTCTCTCAACACACTCACGTGCTAACAATCATACCACACTCAAACTCCAAACTAAGATGGTGAAAAGGAACTGAATTGCTATTTTAGCAAGTTGACAACGCTAAAAAGAGTTGGGCCAAGATGTCACTTAAGGCTCCCGTCGCAGGTCATTAGGTGATTAGATATTTATAAACTTAGTTGCATAATTGAATTAGTAGGCCACCGCAGGAACGTTTTCACTTTAAGGCTATTAGAACATTCTGCCACTAGAGGGCAGAATGTTCTAACAAATTAACCGTTACCGGCCGTAGAAGCAGGGAGCACTCCATTGTCTGCAATGGAGCTCCCAACATTCAAATGTTCTAATACAGGTTACTCTTTCTGCAGGATAAAACAAGCACATACAAATACAGCTAGTTGCATTTCAAAAAGACATACCCATACTTTGGGGCATATTTACAAGACCCTATCGCCACCGAAACGTCACTTTTTTATGCTCCGGTGGCATAGCGCCATTTTCCATATTTACAAGGTGGTGCTAAGCCCCTTTCTGCTGCAGTTCTGTGTGGCAAAGGGCCATGCAATGGCAGTTGCTGTGGGCGTTCCACCGCAACACCCATTGCTTTTTGACGCTGCCCCAGATTTACAAGGCTGAGGCTGCGCCAAAATCTAACACCATGGAATACCAGGCGTTAGAATGGTGATACGAGGAGTAAATATTAAATTCTCCTTGCTCTTTGCTATTTCCATGTGTTCTGCATTCTGCAGCATACATGGAAAAAGCAAATCGCCATTATTGATTATTTATGTGCAGGAAGGTGTACCTTCCTGAACATAAACAATTGTCCCTGCAGCGCATGCACCCTTGCAACATGGCGGCAGGGTGCCTGCGCTGGTGCTCGGCATCTTTTTTTGCGCCAGAGATAGGGAAACACAGGGGTGCACCGTATTCTTGTGAATACGGTGCATCCCTGCATTTTAAAAATGTCAAGGCGCGACGCTGCCAAATTTGGTGCAGCTCAGCGCTTAGACATTTTTTTGTTTGGTTACTAGAAAGTGTTGGCCTATTATGTATACTTGCTTCGGAACGTCTCTCCTCTAAGTATTTCAGATAATCTTGAATAAGGGAAGGGCAGGTGAACTATCATTTTGTAGCCATAATCTTAGACAGTAATGTGCATTAATTATCCCAGTCACTAATGAGTCAGTGACCCTTGATAGCATTCTTCGATGTTGAAACATGCACCAATACCAGGCAATATACGCATCAATGGTTCTAGGCAGCCTATGCATCAACTGCCTCAGGCATCATGGGCCAAATTTATCAAGTAGTTGCGTTGCACTTGGCAATGAGCTGCAAGCATGACAAAACTACTTAGAGCGATTTATAAAGCCAAGCAAGGCCTCCTTGCGTGGCCATGATTGGCTTGATAAATCAGGAGTAACTATGCGCAAATTGCTAAGTTGCGTAACTCTGCCTCAGGGAGGCGTTCCTTGGGTGGAGCACGGATGTTCTTACGCAACACCCATTGATTGTGACGCATTCCCAGATTTACCATAAGTGGTAGACCTGGTAATGTGCCAAACTGCTATGACTCCCCAGGAGAAGCATAACAAGGAGAATAAGGTTTTATTTCTCCTCATTTGTATCTCTTACTATGTGTGCTGCATTCTGCAGCACACATAGAAACAGGAAAATATCTCAACGGATTGTGTTTGTGCAGGAATGTGCTCCTTTCTGCACAAAACAATACAGCTTACAACACAGGCAAACTTCCACCATTGTGCAAAGGTGCCTGTATTGGTGCTAGGCAGCAAATCGTGCGGCAGTGCTGGGGAAAGACAGGAATGCACTGTATAATGATAATTACTGGGCATTCCTGCCCTATCCCTGTCACGTAGTGCAGCAAGGTATCTTGCTGAGCTGCATGACATTTTGATGACTAGGCCCCCCAAGTGCCTCAGTGGGCTAAGGTATTAAGCCTTTATTATGTGTGGTCCATTATACCTCTCGGACAGTCCATCTGTCTAGAATATTGACACAGGGGGTGTCACCAACTCCAAAGGTGGAGTTAATATGGGATTACCAGTGTAACCATGAAGAATCCTTTAAACATAAATAATTACAAAGTAAATCAATTATTCCGTCTCCAATTTGCCCATTAATTCCTCCTTTTTTAGCATAAGAATTTAGCTGGTGAAACAAAACAGATGGTGCCACAATTTCCTAATTGGGATACATCTGGTTGCTGCTAATAAGGACACCATATTCATTGTCAAGCATAGCTTTGCACATTAACAAGCAAAATGGCCCAGTTAGTTGAATTGTCATTGTCGAGGAATTACATTTTCAGAAGGCTACAAGCAAGGCTGACTTAGCATCTCATCCTTCTGACGTTGGAAAATTTACTACCCTTAAAATGGGCAATAGTTATTTCCAGTTCTTAAAAACAGCAGAATTGTGGCACATAGTCCTATATATTAAAAAGTTAGGGCCAGATGTAGGTAATTCCCATTTACCAATTCTAAAATACCGAATTTTACTGATTCGGTATTTCAGAATCGCTAAATGGGATGTAGATAAAGATTCGGTACATTTTACAAAATCGGTAATATTCGGTATTACCGATTCGGTAAATACCGAATTGGTATCCGATTCAGTAACTACCGAATTGGTATCCGATTCGGTATTTACCGAATCGGTAATTCCCATTCATTCATACCTAGGGCTAGATGTAGGTCATTTGGATTTACTGATTCATAAATACCGAATTTTACCAATTCGGTATTTATGAATTGGTAAATCCAATGTAGGTAAAAATTCGATAAAAAATACTGAATCGGTAGGATTCAGTATTTACCGAATCGGTATTTACCGAATCGGTATTTGCCATTGATTCCTATGGGCCTATAGGCCCATAGGAATGAATGTCAATTACCGAATCGGTAATTACCGATTCGGTAAATACCGAAAAATTCAAGGGTTGCAGGGTGCCACTTTTACACCCTGTTGCACCCCTGATTAAGGCTTGTGTGCCATGTGGCACACATACATGCCCTAAGGGCATGTATGTGTGCCACATGCACAGATTTGCATATACACAGGTATTCGTTATTTCAGATTTCACATTTCAGATGCTTAATACCGGTCGGAAACGGCCGAAATTCGGTAATTTTGGCCGTTACTGCCCGGTATTGGATTTATTTCTCTGAGAACTTTGGTACTATTTTCGGCATCCCGTTTTGCATAATAGAAGACGCAACATAAAATCAGATAGCAGATGCTGGCTAAGTTTTCCACGTAGCACTACCCGTGGGAGTAGGTGCAGGATTTCTATTTTCCTTGATCTTGAGAAGTAGAGGACGATTTTGTCATTCTTTGTATTAAGAAGGGTAAAACTACTTATTGTTGGTAATTTTGTACATGCTGCCCAAAGTCCTGAGGAGGCCTTAAATTGTTTTTATAGGCCGAAACGTGTCAACATCTACCATTATCCAGCACCATATAAAAGTGGAATTGATTGTGAAAAATTCTACGAGAGCTTGTTAAAGAAAAGAAGAATAAAGTTATTTCAGCTTCCTAGGCTCTATGACTAAATGGTGATTGTGAAGAAGGAATTTAGGCTAAAAAGGATTATGCCATGAACTTCCTTATATAAAAAATTGGGCTTCATTTCAACCCAGGATAACAAGGGTTTATAAAGTGTGTCTTTCATACGTACTGTGTATGTTTTGTTGTATAGTGTATATTATATGTATAAACTGACGACGTCTGGATATTTATGTATAAAAAAATGAAACTTAACTAAAAAACCTAGTGAAAAATGTTGGTTTACTAAAATAAGTAACCTAAACCAATTTCTTGTGTGTGTGTATAATTTTGTTGGTATAATGTTTTTTGATAGCGAGTAGATGAACAAAGAATATGAGTTGGTAGATTTATTCTGTGTGTAAATTAATACATTTGGACAGACAATTTGTAGTATCTGTCTTTTGACTAGAAGGTTCCTTAGAAGAAATACCAGAGGTATCACTGTATTTATTTTGATATTCCCAGAGCCTGCAATTCAAATGCTACTAGTCAGCTGCGGCACTGAGTGTGCCACCCACAGATGTAGCCTTTCAAACATCTCTCAGACCTGCCACTGCAGCGCCTGTGTGTGCAGTTTACTGCCACTCAACTTGGCATTTAAATCTATTTGCCAAGCCTTAAACTCCCATTTTATTACATATAAGTCACCCCTAAGGTAGGCCTTAGTAGCCCCAAGGAAAGGATACCTTGTAAGTAAAAGGTAGGACATGCACTTGTTTGTTTGGCATGTCCTGGTAGAGTCAAACAGTCTTTTTTGTTTTTCGCTACTGTGAGGCCAACCTTTCTCATAGGCCAGCATTAGGAATTGCCTAACACACTTTTAAGCTGTAATTCCTTATCAGAGGAGAGTAGCTTTTCTTGTTTCATATCTTTGGAATGGTAATGATAAACCCTCCTTACTGGTGAATTTGGATTTAACATTTCTGTTTCAGAAATGCCACTTTTAGAAAATGGACATTTCTCTGTACGTACTGCTCTTTGTGCCTTGCAGCCTGTCGCTAATACACGTCCAGGGTGGATGACAGCTACACTTTGTGCATTCCCTCAAGACAGCCACAAACACAGGAAGGTGAGGCGCATCTGCATTGTGAACACTCATCTATATTCAACTGCATTCTAGTGGGTCTTCCTGGGCATGGATGAACTGGAAAGGCTTACACACCTTAATATATAGTGGTCTGTCCACACACAAAGCACTGATTTTCCCCCACAGATAGCCTGGCATACAGGACTGGGTTAAAAGAGATTCCTGCTCACTTCAGAGAGTTGCTTTGAAGTCACCCCCTACATTAAAGACACTTTTGGGTATACGTACTGGGTCTCTGGCCAACACAAATCAGACACTTCTGGATCTCGAACTGAACCTCTATCAGAAGGACTGCTGTATTGTTTTAAATGACTCGACTGGGCTGCTTTTCTGGAATGACTGTTTTTCTGCTTGCTGCTCTGCTGTCTGCTGCTCCCTGACTCTGTTGAAGGAGGGCTGGGCTCTGCCTTTCCTCCAAGTCATCTCTAGGGGTTTGCAGGCTTGCCTCCTATTTTCTGAAATCTCAGGGATACTTCCTGCAATTACGAAGGTGTTGCTGGATTCTGCCTTCTGTGAGTCCTACCCTTGCCTGGGGTGCCCTCTTCAAGTTATGGGTCTGGGAAGTGGGTTCTGCAGCTGTTTTCTTCAAAACCGATGCGCAGTCACCACTGCGTTGATCGGAACAGACGAATCGACCTTCGACGCCGATGCAGAGGCTGTCTGATGACAGTGGTCCAACAGCCTGTGCTGCCTGATGATGAAGCCCTGTGTGGCCCGATAACAATGCATTACCTTCACTTCAGCGAAGCTCGATGACAATGCAGCAACCTGACTGCATGGAAAAATCTTCGCATTGACACCCTCAGTGTCAACACTTTGATCCATCCAAGGCATTTCTCAGAGGCCCTGTGTGGGTCCTCTGGCTGGCCTGCCCTCCATCACGGTCAGCCTGAACCTTGGATTTGCACCAGTCCCTCTTTTGCATTAAATCTTTAAAAATTCATATCTCAAGTTCTACTGATTGGATTTTTGGTCTTGTTTTTCCCAGATAAATAATCTTTATTTTTCTAAACCTGTGTAGAGTCTTTTGTGGCATATTAATTATGTTACTGTGTGCATGTTGCACACTTACTTTACACACTGCCATTTTAGATAAGCCTGACTGTTCTCTGACAAGCTACCAGAGGGTTAGCACAGGTTATCTTATAGTGTGTATCTAGCTTACCCTGACTAGAATAGTGGTTCCTACCTTACCTGGGTGCATACCTCAGCCAACCAGGAATCCTATTTCAAACAGTCACTATTGAGAAAGAGTGTGTAGTGTAATTTTATGCAGCAGAGATTTGATGAAAGATTTACCTTAGTGAAGAGTGAAGTGTGGCCATTGGCTATTTTGGAGCACAAAGATGTCCAAAGGACTGGCCTTCTTGCATTCTATGTCATTTCCTGAGCTGTACTGGCTTAGAATTTGAAAATATGGGGTGATGGCATGTGCTCTTCCCCAAGTCAATAAGGGGGTTAAAGAGGTGGCTCTGTCATGCGAAGTAAGAGGCAGCTGGTGCACTGGAAGAATAGGCCAGCTTTTTATAACTACGGGCCCGATTCACAGAACTAACTTAAGAAAAAATCCTAAACTTACTACCATTTTCGTATTCACAGAAGGCACTTACTCATTTTGGTGTTCACTGAAGACACTTACTCATTTCGGTATTCACAGAAGTTAGGAGTCACAACTTTACTACTACTAAACTGAAAAAAATCCTAATTTTAAGACTTTCGGTATTCACAGAAGGCATTTAGGAGTCCGAAAGTTAGGAGTCCTAACTTTACTACTACTAAATTGAGAAAAATCCTAATTTTAAGACTCTTAACTTCTGTGAATACCGAAATGAGTAAGTGTCTTCTGTGGATACCAAAATGAGGAAGTGCTTTCTGTGAATACCAAAATGGTAGTAAGTTTAGGATTTTGTCTTAAGTTAGTTCTGTGAATCGGGCCCATTGTGTTTTACGAGGGTTTTAACTATTGTCAAGGCCAACCATTGTGTCAACTAATGCTACAGTTGGTGTGTGTTAAGGCCTCCTCTGTTTTGTACCAGTTGCTTTACTTCCCAAAACTGAACCATGAGAAGCAGCATTCATGAGATAGCTTCCAATAATTTCATAGATTGCAAAGAGATCTTATTTCAAGCTTTCACTGGTTGTGTGACTAAATAACATTGGCATGCTTGCTCAATGCCCTATTTACCATCTCACAGTCTATTGCAAATCATTATTTGGACAGAAACATCCATTTGCGTCTGAACTGGCATTATAACTATTACAGTAGTGGTGCTCTTCGGGTCTTGCCTCTATTATTTATGTAATTAATCTGGGCAAATTGTGAGTTTTCACTCATCGAAATTAGGAAAACTTACACTATGACTGAATTATCTTCCTTTGGAAGATCCAAAACTCAGAGAGGGATTGATGCAGGAGTTGCTCAACAATTAAAAACGACTCTCAGCTTTATCAGTGCCTTACCAGGTGCGCAATTATCACCTAGAGAACGTGCGGATCACGGAATGCAACACTCAACGGCATCTGTCAAAAGGAGAGATTTTGTGGATAGAGAAATCTTTAGTTTACCAGTATTTTGAGAGGAAATAAATAATTCTCCACATACTTCCAGGGTTGAACATTTTACAATGAAATGCAGGAGCGAGGTTACCGTTTCATATTTAATTTGGGATGTGAAGAGTTTGAAAAGTATCCCTTCGTGCTCGGCGAAGTTGGCATACTTTGCAAAGTTTGCAATTTGCAAAGCTTGTCCAGCATCCCAACTTCACCAAACTTGTGGTGTTTCCAACACACGAGCCTGTAAAAAGAAAGTTTCGCAAGAGCATACAACATTCTCTCTCCAAAAGGTTTTTTGTAGGTTTTGTCACACACAAACATATTTTAAGTGAAACTTTTCACATGCAATTCTTATTACAGTTCCTACACTTTACGAGGTTCATAAAGATCGTAGTGTTAAAAAAAAGCCGCAAGAAGCTGAAGAGGAAAAACCGTGCACAATCCAGGTTTAAACCAACATGGATAGCAGAAAACAACGCAAGTGCATTTACAGATAATGTATTAATGAAGTACACAATCACTTACATAGTAGAGCAGCATCAGCCCTCCCTAAAATGTCAATAAATTTGTAGATGGGCCGTGGATTTTCCACCTTCGATAGCAGCAGGTTTCCACCTTTTCCAGCTATAATAGAGTAAAATATGCATAGCTAGAGTTTTCCACAAATGCAGCAGAAATGTCTCCAACAGTGTGGCTGTACCTTTCATGAGTGATCCCATTTTAAAGGAAGTAACGGAATGGGGCAAATATGCAAACATATATTGTCACTGAAATGAAATTCCCAAAGTCGGGATGAATGGCTTTGCCAACATATTTAGGGGTATATGAACAAGCCCCTATCGCCACCATAAATTCACTTTTTCCGACATTGTGGTGGCAATAGGGGCTTAGCCTTATTTACAAGGCAGCGTTAAGCCTCATGAAAAAGCCACTTAATGTGGTTTAACACTGCCTTGTAAATAAGGCCCCCTTTCACGATATAGTTAGCGTGAAAGAGGTGGGCAGTGGGTGTTGCGGTGGGCGTTCCACCACAACACCCATGTATTTTGTAGCTGCTCCCTCTGTACAAGGGCAGCGTACATAGGAGGCATCACCAAAATTAAGACCAGGGAAAACCATGTCTTAAGTTGGCAAAATGAGGAGAGATGCATTATTTCACCTTGTTTTTGCTTATTGCATGTGTGCTGCCTTGTGCAGCCCCACATGGAAAAAAGAAACTGCCATGGATTGTTTATATTCAGGAATGTACCCCTTCCTCTACATAAACAATCTTTAAAAAAAATAAAACATTTTGCGACTTCCATGTGTGCTGCATGAAGTAGCACACATAAAAGAGACAAAATGGCATTTTAGGATTGTTTATGTGCAGGAAGGGAAACCTTCCTACACATCAACAATCCTCTCCTGCACACAGACACCCTTGCACTATCGTGCAAGGGTGCCTGCGTTGACGCTACAGTGCTAAGTGTAGCGCCAGCACAGGGGGAAATGCATGGCTGCACCATATCCTTGTAATTTTGGGGCAGTCTTGCGTTTCAGAAGTGACGGAGTGAGGCGTTAAGCCATAACGGCTAACGCCTCACTCCGCCACTTCCTTGTACATATGCCCCTTAGTCTCCTTAACCCCTTTGATGCTTGTGACCGAACGGTTCCGTCACGAGGACCAGTTGGGCTGTGCTTATGACGGAACCGTTCCGTCACGGCCACGCCCGTTTCTTAGAACCTTCAGCACAGCCCGAAAATTTGCGCCGCGCTGAAGGTGTTAACATGATTAGGATTTGCCAGTCGCACTAAATACATTATAGGCACCTTCTGATGGAAGTCCCCAAGCTGTTTCCATGGAGAATTTTCGCAGGATAAACCATTTCATGGCAAATTTTCATTTTACACTTCCCTTTAAATAAATCTGTGTTATTTATTTGAAACAACAAAGAATATTATTTTTCTGTCTTAAAGTATACATTTTATTAGACATTATGACATAAGTCACAAATTTATTGTGAAAGTCTTCATAACCCAAACCTAGGCTCTTTGCGACAATGTGGGTTGGCCAGTGGAGCCCAGGAACAGGGGCAGGCATCGCTGGGTCTGTAGGAGCTACGTTCAGGGACCTGCTCAGAGCTTTTTGACCCACTAAAGCAAAGGCAAATAAGTGACTGTGTAGAATCCTAGATAGAACTCCTAGATGAGTGACTCCTAGATAGGAAGTCTAAATATGAGTTCATAAAGAGATATAGGACATGCTTACTATATGATGTGGTTGTGCCCTCAGCACAAAAGCAATGTTGGCATTCAAAGCAGACTCTGAGTGTGGCTCTGGTGTTCCAATATGCTCAAGTCAATAGAAAATAGAAGATGTGAGGTTAAAGACAATCTTGCTCAAAGTTCTCCATGAAGATCAAAATTGATTTGTATATGGGCAACTGCTATAAGATCTTCCCCAGTGTGTTCTAGAAGTTATACATTTTGAATAGAATACAAAATAAACACTGACATGTCTTTAAAGTGTCCATATATGTGTTTTACTACTGTCAAAACGATGCTGGAGTAATGACCCTCTGGCAACTCCAGAAATATGTGATGGCATGGGTCACAATAGCCTTTAAAATGTTTTTTCTCTATAGTTACACTACTTTTGTTACTTTATTAGTAAACTACTTACCTTAAACAAAACCTTTAAAGTGTCTATATATCTGTTTCAGTACTACCAGTATCATGCTAAAGTCACAACTCCACAGCAACAGGTCGCAAAGCGTCTGCGACCCTCAAATAAAAAGTGAAAATATAAGCAACATGTTACTGTAGAAACCTCACAACCACCCTAACGCTGTAGTTACGAAATATTTTTTTTGAAACCTTAGAAATTCCCTGAAAAAACAAAGGCTACAAGGATTTTATAGTTAGGGAATAGAATTAAAAAGTCCTTAGAAACTCATTGAAAAAAACAAAGGTTCCAGGACATTATAGTAAGGTTCAGATTTCACATGTACAAAACCATAGAAATTCAGCAGTTATAGTTACCCGAGCTACCTATAACTTTACACCCCCTCACTGTACTTCTTATGACCTCACACAATACATCACTCATTACATGGTCACTGACATCACTGATGACATCTCAAAAGACATCACTGATGACATTACTAATATGAAATCATTTACAGAACCACACATATACTTACTCACACCACATGCAGCTTCTCATATACCTACTCATATGTGCACAATATAACTCACATTCCCATTCACAGACCCATACAACTATTCTCATACCCACTCACTCATACATACAGACACTCATATACCCACTCACTCACCCATACAGCTGCTCACATATCCAGTCATACAGCCACTCACACACCCACTCATAGACCCATACAGCTGCTCATACATGCAGTCACTTACCCATACAGGTACTAACACACATACTCACTAACAGATAGAGCCAATGACTCACTCATGCATTCATACAGGCACTCAGATACCCCCTCACTTACCTACACAGACACTCACAAACCAAGTCACACACCTATAAAACCACTGACACTAACAAACCCATACAACTACTCATACATCTACTTGCACCCCCCACACTCATACACCCATACAATCTCACATAAACCCACACGGCTCACACATCCATGAACACATCCATACAACCGCTCTCGCACCCAGTCACACACCCATACAATTACTCACACACCAAACTAAAAACTCATACAACCACTCACACCCTCACAACCACTTACACACCCACTCACACATCCATACAACCACCTACATGTCCACTTACAGACCCATGAAAACACTCACACACCCACTGACAAAACCATATAACCACACACACACACTCACACCCCCAAACAACCACTTACACACCCACTCACATACCTATACCACCACTCACACACCCACTCACATACCCATACAACTCACACACTCATGCACCCACTCACACACCCATACAGCCACTAAGACACCCATTCACACACTGATACAGTCATACAGCCACTCAGATCAAATATGTTAGAAATAGTATCACTTATTAGTAGTACACCTGGTATACTAATTTTACTTTTGTTTAACTATTTGAACTCCTTTGACAGAGGATGAAAAGGAACACAAAGGAAAGGCTAATCTGTGGTTATTCAAAGCTTATGTCTACTCACTTCTGTCTCATAGGAAATGTGACTACACCAAAGCAAGTGAACCTGATGCACTTGTTATGTTTAGGTGCATATATTCAGCACACTCAAAATAATGCTTAGAAAACACTTACACTCACTTGATGATGTCATGAGTGATGTTATTTGAGATGTCATCAGTGATGTCACTGATCATGTCCTCACTGATTAATTAATTGTGGGTTTGTAATGCGCTAGAATCGACTCCCGAAGGAGTATCTCTGCGCAGTAGACCGCTGGGGAACCCGTCCTGGCTTTCCCTGTGAGATGGTCCCTACTGGGTATCTCCAAGATGAAACCAGGCATCCCCGGCGTATGTGGGGGGCCGTTGTGGAGATGAGGCAAGCTAATGCCCAGAGTTGCCGAGTGTGATCCCTGGTTAGAGTAGGCACCGAGATGAGAATTATCGAGTCCGCTGACCCTGGTCCACGACCCTGCCACGTCGGGAATTGAACCCTGGTCCCCGCCCGTCCTCTGCTCTCGGGTCTGCCGCCTCTAACCAGTGAGCCACACCACTCCACTAATATGTGAGGTCGTAAGCAATGCTTTGCAGGGGTTTTATATGAGTGAAATCAGAGCCTAAATATAACGTCCCTGTAACCTTCATTTTTCAGTGCATTTCTAAGTTTAAAAAAAATTCTATTCTTAACTATAACATCCTTCGATCCTTTGTGCTTTAACGCAAATGTCTATGTTTTTAATGTTATTTCCTAACTACAACATTCCTGTAACCTCTGTTTATTTCAGTGAATTTCTAAGGTTTTTAACATTTTATTTCATAACTGTAACCTGTAACCTTTGAGAGTGAGTTTGTGAGTGAGTGCATGAGTGTCTGTGTGGGTCTGTGAGTGGGTGTGAGAATGTCTGGGTGGGTTGGTCAGTGGGTGTGTGAGTGTCTGAGTGGGTCTGGGAGTGTCTGCATATGTGTCTCACTGGGTGTCTGAGTGGGTAAATGAGTGGGTCTGTGAGTGGGTACGTGTGTCTCTGGGTGGGTCGGTGAGTGGGTGTGTGAGTCTCTAAGTGGATTTGTGAGTGAGTATATGATTCTCTGAGTGGGTTTGTGAGGGAGTGTATGCGTCTCTGAGTGAGTCTGTGAGTTGTTGCCTGAGTCTCTGAGTGGGTGTGTGAGTGAGTTTCTAAGTCTCTGAGTGGGTCTGTGAGTGGGTATATGAGTGTTTCAGTGGGTCTGTGAGTGGGTGTGTGAGTCTCTGAGAATGTCTGAGAGTGGGAATCTGAGTGTCTTAATGCTCTCTGTTTTGCCCTCTTTTGCTCTTTATTGCCTTTTCTGCTTGTTTTTTTTACGTCTTTTTTGCCTTTCCTGCTTGTTTTTCTGGCCTCTGTTTTGACTCTTATGGTAGTTTTTCTGCCCTCTGTTTTGCCTTTCCTGTTTGTTATTCTGCCCTCCATTTAGCATTTTCTGCTAATTTATCTGCCCTCTGTTTTGCTCTCTTCTGCTTTGGTTTGCCTATTTCTGCTAATTTTTCTGCTCTCTGTTTTCCTTTTTCTGCTCTATATTCTGACCTCCGTTTTTCCATTTGTGCTCATTTTTCTGCCCTGAAAATGGGTGGGGGCCACGCAGCCTCCCTTCCTGGGCTGATTTCAGCCCTGAAGACCACATCCCTGACGCCAGCCATAATTCAATGAGGGAAGGGGACTTCACAACCCCACTCCCTGGGCCAATTTTGTCCTGGGGACCACATCTCCTGAGGTCTGGCCACTCTTTGAAAAGGGAGGGGGCCAAATGACCCCCGCAAACTAAGGCTGGGTACTCTGCTGCCCACCCAGGGCACTCAGTGAGCACTGTTGAGGACCATAGAGGGAGCCCCAAAGCCCCCAAGGTCCCTGCTGGTTCCCCACCTTCAGTGGGAGCCAGCCAAAAATGCTGTGACTAATGCGCTTGACATTATTTGATTGTGTTAGTTTATGGTATTTTCAATTGTTTACAGGCAACGATAAATCCTCGTTGTACATGAAACTTCTGTTTAGTGAATATCTACTAATTCAGCCTTCACATCCTGCCCATATTGATTTGTCCTGTGGATTGTGCCTCCAACACTGCAGGTTGGGTATGTGTTATTATCGATACAAGATGGCTGCTTATGATTAGATGAGAGTATCTGTCTGTATGTGTTCATGAATATTATTTTTTTATTATAATTCAGTTCATACCATAAATATAAAAGATACAAATCATACATAAATCAGTCAATGTTCAATGTGCTGTAAAAGAAGAGAATTAAAAACCAAACATTGCAAAATAAAATAGCTAAACAATAGTTGAAAAGAAGTCAAAACAGGAGCGATGACACTAATCAGGACACACACTTTTCATATGCTGTATCATGGGCTGCCAAATCTTAATACCTAATTGCTTTTTACTTCAGTGATTTAATACGGTAGAGGTTAAATTCTAGATAAAATACATCATAAAACTTTGCGCGCGACATTTCATTCGAGGGCGACTCAGGTTTCAGCCACAAAGAGGCAATACATAATCAGGCAACTGACATAGCCATAAAAAAGAAAAATCTATATGGATAATACAGCTAAAAAGTGTCTCTATCTTTACACAACCCAAAAAGCATCATCTCTCTAGATATCATAACATTGACATTTGTTATATGAGACAAGAATTGTGCAATAGATGATAATAACGGTTCCAACACATTACAATCAAAAAATATATGTACAATGTCGGCCGCCACAGTTTGACACCTATAGCATTGCCCATTATGAATAGCGCCCCACTTCATCATTTTAGCCGGTGTGTAGTATAAATTAAACAAGGTTTTATAATGTTGAGCCCGTAGATTGGCATTCATGGTAACTTTGCTAACCATATCAATTGATTCTTGAACAAACAGGCCAGGGATACCGAGTCTAGTACTCCATTTCGAATCTTGAACATCAATATCATCTCGCTGCATAGTCAACAAACTATTATACAGAGTCCCGATCTTGGCCCGTGTGTTCAAAGCTTCAAGAAGATCATTAGTGACTATAGAAATAATACTGCGGTGCTTAAAAATAAAATCCCGTAGCTGTAAATATTTTAAAAAATCATTCTGAGAAATTGCACATTTATCCACTAACTCTGTAAATGAAACAATAGCCCCAGCATTGAAAACATCCCCTAAGCGACAACTCCCTTTATCCCCCATGTCCTCATCTTAGTATCCCACAATATTGAAGGAAATAATTCTATAAATTCGCAAGGGGTATAATAATTAATTCGATTAAGGGCAATAATTTTGCATATCCATCTCCACCCTTTAAATGCGGCAGATATAATCTTAAATCTTGTTCTTTTGTAGTAACTTGGTTCAAGAAATCTAAGCAGCATTTGATGAGACTGGCATCCTAATAACATCAAATAAATATTTGGGGTTTCAAACAGCATTGTCTCACCCCCAGTCATAAAGATTTTCATATTTTGAAGAAGACAAGCTAGATAATAAAAAACAAAATTCGGGACCCCCCCCCATCCTCCTCTTGACAGTGGTAAAGTCATATATTTTGAAGCCCTCCGGGCCTTCTTCCAGCCTCAAATACACCTATCCGAAACAGATTGTAGCTGCATTAATTGTGCGCGTGTCAGCTCCAGCGGTACCTTCCAAAATTAATAAAGCCCCCTGGGTAATATACACATCTTTAAAATATTACATTGTCCAACCATCGATAGGTGAGGGCATTCCACCTTTTCCAACTGCCTCTTAACAGATCCTAATATATCCACCCAATTTACAGCTACTATTTCCTGATGTGACATCCTAATTTTAATCCCCAGATATCGAACCTTGTGCGTCACTCGCAATTCATCAGGGCAAAGCCCAGTGGTACAAACAACATGAGTTTTAGAAATATTTAATTTATAACCCAAGGACTTCCCAAACTCTTGAGTCACATACTCAATTTCATTTAGTGCTTGTTCTGGATCAGATGTTACTACCACTTTGTCATCAGCATAGGCTCAAACACGTACATGATGATCGTCCACTACCATTGATTGTATACCCTGTGTAGTTTCAAGCATTCGTAACAGAGGTTCGATATAAATAGCAAATAGTAACGGTGAGCATGGGCATCCTTGCATTGTGCCCCGGGTAATATAGACAAAAGCTGATTCTTGCCCCATCGTGCAAATCTTAGCCCTTGGTCGCTTATACATGGTCTGTAGAGCAAGCAAAAACTGGGGCCCAAACCCCATTTTACACATTACAGACGAAAGGAATGACCATGCCACACAATCTAAAGCTTTTTCAGCATCTAAAAATATTAAACCAATATTTTTATGATATACAGAAGCAAAAACCAACACCGCTAAGACCCTATGCAAATGATTAACCGTACTTCTACCGGGAAAAAACCTATGCTGATGACAAGATACCAATGATGGAACAATTTGAACTAATCGAGTTGCAAGTATTTTGGAGTATATCTTGGCATCTGCATTTATTAATGATATAGGTCTATATGACCCAGGAAGTTTAGGGGACTTGTCTTTCTTCTTGAACACCACAATATTTGCATCATCCCACAATGGAGGGGGATTTCCCAACTGAGCGGCAATAAAAGTGGCCAACATATCATCCTTTATAATTGGAAAAAGCATTCGGTAAACCTCAAGTGGAATTTTATCCGGACCGGTTGCTTTCCCAAGCGCCAAGTCATCAAGTGCTGTCTCTAATTCTAACATAGACATTGGGGCATCTAGTTCCTCTCTTACAGAGAGCCCTACCTCGGGTAGATCATATCTTGACAGATATTGCTCCATCTGATCTTGAGATACACAATCTTGGGTACATAATTCTTTATACTATTGTTGGAATACCTCCATTATGCCCTCCAGAGTCTCAACCAGACAGCCATGATCATTCTCCAATGCCTCTATTCTTTGAGATGCTTGCTGACCACAAAGTCTTTGGGCTAGGCATCTGCCAGTGTTTTCACCATACTCATATCTCTCAGTTTTATTTATTTCATACTGAATTGCTATTTCCTGGCTCCAAACCCCATTAATCTTCGCCTTGCAGCAAGCCACCTTGGTCTGGGCGGTTTGGCTAACCCTATGTGCACTAATTGCTAAGATAAGCTCATGTTCAGCCTCTTTCAAGTCTAAAAGCAAATTCTCTATTAAGACATTCCGTTTCATCTGTTGAGCCCACCCAAAGCTACAAGTTTCGCCCCTTATCCCGGCCTTAAAACAGTCCCAGACCATTAGTTGAGTAGTTGTACCTCTATTATGCTCTAAAAAACACTTAGCCCATAATTGGATACAACATATATATTCTTCATCAGTTATCAACTTTTTGATAAATGTGAATGAACGTTATTCCCGCATGATGTTAAAGTGAGGCAAGTCCATAACTACGGGGCCATGGTCTGATGTAATCCGCGGCATTACCTGCATTTTTGCCCCAATAATTATTTATCTATGTACAAAAATGTAGTCTAACCGAACAAACTTGTTATGTGCAGAAGAGAAAAACGTATACCCAGGATCACCCTGAATCGCCAATGGCCACCCATCAACCAGATCATGCTGAGACAATAATTGACGTAGTGCTCTAAATACTTTTGGCTTACAGCCTCTGTAACTTGTAGATTGGGGATCCCAAGTATGAGATTCCCCATGTATATTGAAATCCCCTAGCAATCACAAGGGGGTACCCCACAATGCAAGCTCAACGTTCAGTAACTCCAGTGTCTCAGCTTCATCTAAATTAGAACCATATACGGTACATACTGTAGTCTTAATTTCCCCTATAATACATTATGCTTTTGCCCATGGCCCAAAATTGTCCACCCTTTCTTTACCAGTAGCGATTATCATTCGATGCCCCAAAATTGCCACCCCTCGATTCATTGTAGGCTGTCTAGATGCCGCTAGTAATGTAAATCCCAATTCGGTCAATATCTTATGATTTGCCCAAGGTATATGTGTTTCCTGAAGACATATAATATCAGGGTTGATTAATCGCAATTTATCAGTCACGCGTTTCCGCTTAAGCACATTATTCAGCCCACATACATTGAATGAACATATACGCAAACTATTATTTGCCATTACTACCAACAGATCGCTGGTCGTTAATGTACAAAACATGAAATAGAATTGTTCCTAAATCATTACAGCACATGCTCTGAACTGTCATTTTACCCTTTTCACCCCTAACCCAATGACCACCCAACCCATTACCCCAGAAGTGCCTCCTATACCCCTCTTCTACCCAACAGACTCCCACCCCCCACAAGTGTCCCTCCCCATTAACTAAGGCAATAGGGCCTATCGCCCTTTGGATGGACGTGAGAGACCCTCTGAATGCCCGGCCAATCCCATATTCAAACAATATATCCATTAGAAGTCAAAGCTAGAACAAACAATCTAAGTGCATAATACCAAATAAATTATACATATCTAATTAATGACCAAAAACAGCCATGCCGATGCACTAAACCATCAACCCAAAGAGTAAAGATATTCTTTAGCAGAGGCCTCAGAAGTAAAAAAAATGATTTTGTCCTTTATTAACTGTCTTTAAAGTTTCTGGCTGTAGTAGAAAAACCTGTAGACCCTTGGCTTGAAATGGTGCGATTAACTGGCGCAGCTGCCACCGCTTTTTAACCGTAGAGTGGCAGTAATCCGGACGCCCCAAAAATTGAATGCCTTTACCAGATCTCTTTTTCTCCGGTCTAGCAAGATCATACAATGTCTCTCTCGCCAAAAAGTTATTCAATGAGATCAGTATAGCTTGTGGATGTTGCACAGCTTGCCCACTCCTAGCAGGTCTTTGACGGAATGGAAATCGATTCGCACTTTGCATTTCCCGGGTCCAATTCCATTCTTTCACCTCAGGAAAGACTTCCTAAAATAACTCAGCTACGAATTTATGAATGTCTTGCCCCTCGAGGCCTTCTGGGACCCCAAGAATGCGTAAAATATTGCGCCGTAGTCGGTTCTCTAGATCAGCAAGCTTATCATGCCCATCTTCCTTATGCGCCTTTATATCTGCAACTTCTTCCTTTTGCGTTGCCATTTGGTCTTTTAATGAAGAAATACGACCTTCGGCCTCCGCCATTCTATCGGTGAAGTCATTGCAAGTTTTAGCCAAACGGTGAACAGTATTTTGCAGCTTCCGGCAAGCAGTATGAGTTTTTAAATGCTCTGCACGAGCCTCCAGCCTGTGCTCCGAAATAGATCTGTAGATTTCCTCAAGCAAGACTTGGCTAGGTATCTCCACACCCGGGCCCCCACTTACCTGATCAGATAAATCTAATCTCTCCAACAGCGGTTCCCCACCTGAGAGGTCCCAATCAGATAGTTCTCCGGCAAGCCCCTCGTCCCTTTCAACATCCCTCTTCCGAACGGTGTCTGTTTCATCCGATATAACACCAGAGCTGATTTCACTTTGATTGGTGACCTTCATGATAGGAGTATTATCTCCTGGTCCTTCTTCATGGAGTGAAAGGTCCTCCTTCAGATCAGCATCCAAGTCAGTTCCATCTGAATGTTCGGAAAGAGAGTAGAATTCACTGTCTTTACTGTTCACAGGGTCGATTACATCTTCACAGTTAGCCACATTGGCCGCATTATGTTCACCTCCAGAGCTGGCTACCTTATTGCCTGCCATAGCCTGTGGTACTTGAGAGACCTGTAATTGAACTAGAAAGCCATTGGATGCTTCACCCACGGTATTGTCTTCATCAGTGGCGTCAAAATCGATAGGTCTAGCCGCAGGAGTCACAGCTCTTTTCCCAGTGACAGATTGAAACATTTGCGGAATCTTGGGGGTGTCCTGCCCATCAGTTTCAGAGTCTCCCAGCATTTACCGCAACCGCCAAAACACCAAAGCAGGGTTAAACCAGCACTGCGAACACCCATGCCGACCTCCGCATCCAAACACTGGGACAGCGAAGCGAAGCCTCTCATACGCATATCTGTGGTGCAGACGCCATCTTGCCCTCTTTCCACACACTGTGTTCCTGCATATTAAGTAGGATCTTCTTATGATTAGGGGAGTGATTGACCCTACCCCACTGTCTCCTTTCTTACATCCAGGGCCTCACATCACAAAAGGATGTTTTTACTTCTTGTAGAGAGAGTCGCCAAACAAGGTCTTCCAGAGTCATGCAGCGGCCCTTTATTATTTTATCCACTCCCCTTTTCCCTAGCGCACTTCCTTGCAAGGTAGTCAAGTACATGCACTCTTTGCGAAGGAGTGCGACAGGAGAATAGTTTAATCTGACTTACCTGAAACCCGCAATGCACTGCTTATAGTCTCACATATTACATCACTCATGACATGTTCAGTGACATCACTGATGACATCAACCAGTGAGTGTGAGTGTTTCCTAAAAGTTTATGAATGTAAAACATGTTTACCAAGGTACCACAAAAGTAAAAATAGTATACTTTGTGTACTACTAATGAGTGATACTATTTCTAACATACATTATGTGAGTGACTGTGTGACTGTGCGTATCCATGAGTGAGGGGGTGTCTGAGTTCCTGTATGAGTGTGTAAGTTGACTATATTGGTAAGTGAGTGAATGTGTCAGTAGCTGTGTGGGTGAGTGAGTGGCTATGTGAGTGGCTGTATGGGTGAGTAAGTGGGTTTCTGAGTGGCCGTATGAGTGAGTGAATGGCTGTATAAGTGGCTGTATGGGTGGTGAGTGAGTGGCTGTTTGAGTAGGTGCTTGGTTGAATGAGTTGGTGTGTGAGTGGATGTATTGTAGAGTGAGTGTCTGTGTGAATAGATGTATGGGTGAATGAGAGGATGAGTGAGTGCTTATATGGATGTATGCATGTGTATATAAGTGGTTGTGTGGGTGTGTGAGTGCTTGTATGGGTGAGTGTGTGGCTGGGTGAGAGGCTATATGGGTAAGTGACTAGTTGTATGAGTAGCTCTATGGGTGAGTGAATGGTATGTGATGGCTGTATGAGTGAAGAAGTGGGTGTGTGAGTAGCTTTAAGGATGAGTGAGTTGTTGTGTGAGTACTTGTATTGGTCTGTGAATGGGTATGTGAGTGGTTGTGTGGGTGTGTGAGTAGGTGTATAAGAGGTTGTATAGGGGTATGAGTGGGTATGTGAGTGCTTCTGTGGATGTTGTCATCAGTGATGAGATCAGGTACTTGTTATTTGAAATGTCATCAATGTTGTCATCAGTGATGTCACCGACCACGTCATGAGTGATGTAATATGTGAGGTCATAAGCAGTGCATTGCGCGGATGTAAGTTATAATTAGCTCAGCTAACTATAACTGCTGAAATTCTATGGCATTGCATGAGTAAAATCTGACCGTAACCATAACATCCCTGTAACCTCTGTTTTTTTCCTGTGAATTTCTAAGGTTTTTCTTATGTTGTTTCCTAACTATAATGTCCCTCTAACGTTTGGGTTTTTAAGCAAATTTCTAAGTTTTTATAAAAATGTTCCCTAACTGTAATCAGTAACCTTAGTGAGTGAGAGTGTGAGTGAGTGCCTTAGTGTCTCTGTGGGTGTGTGATTAGTATATCAATGGGCGTGTGTGTGTGTCTGAGTGGGTCTGTGAGTTAATGTGTGAGTGTCTGAGTGGGTGTCTGAGTGGTTGTTTGAGGGGTTGCATGAGGGTCTGAGTCAGTGTTTTAGTGGATCTGTGAGTGGGTATGAGAGCATCTGAGTAGGGTTGTGAGTGCCTCCATGAGTCTCAAAGTCTGTGAGTGGGCACGCTAGTCTCTGACTGTGTCTGTGAGTGGGTCTATGAGTGGGTGATTGAGTGTCTGAATGGGTCTGTGAGTAGCTGTGTGAGTATCTGTATGAGTCTGTGAGTAGGTGCATGAGTGTCTGAATCAGTGTCTGCATTTGAATTTGAATTTGAATTTTTAAATATTTGTAGAGCGCACGACTACCAAGCGGTTTCTAGACGCTAGGAATGCAGACCAGTGGTCAAAGCAGGAAGTGGGCCGCTAATGGGGGAAGGCTTGAGAGAAGAGGAAGGTTTTAAGGGCTTTTCGGAACTCCAGGTAATGAGGAGAAGACCTAAGAGAAAGAGGAAGAGTGTTCCAGAATACTGGGGCGAGGGTGGAGAATTTCATGCCTCCCTGTTTCTTCCTCCTAAATCGAGGAACCGAAAAAATGAATTGGGAGGAAGAACGCAGTTCTCTGCAAGGGAGATAGGCCTTAAGTTCAGAATTAATAAATGCAGGGGCCGTCCCTGCCCGGGCTTGGAAGGTGATGCAGCCCATCTTAAAAAGGGAACGTTCCCGAATGGGAAGCCAGTGTAAGGCTTTGAGTAACGGGGTGACGTGATGGAACTTAGGAAGGATATATACAAGTCGGGCCGCCTGGTTCTGAACCAACTGAAGTCGCCGTAACTCACAGGCAGGGATACCAGAATATAAAGCGTTGCCGTAGTCAATAGGGGAGATGACCGTGGCTAAGAGAATGATTTTGAGGGCAGGAAGGGAGAAAAAGCGAGAAATCTTTCGGATGCTGCGGAGAGTCATAAAGCAGGAAGAAACAACAGAACTAATCTGGGAGTACAAGTTGAGATGATTGTTCAATTTTATCCCTAAAGTCTTTACTGAGGAAGAGGAGACAGGAGGAGAACCCAGGGAAGGAGGCCAAAATGAGGGGTTCCAGGGACTGGAGCAACAACCTGTAAGGACCAACTCGGTTTTATCTGGGTTTAAATTCAGGTGGTTGTGGCTCATCCAGTCCCTGATGAAAATCATAATGGATTGAAAATTATGAGTGGAATCTGGAGAAGAAGGCAAATTAAAAATAAGCTGGAGGTCATCGGCGTAATTATACACGGTGACATCCATTTGCTGTAGTGCAAAAACAAGAGGGAAGATGTACAAATTAAACAACAGGGGGGACAGGGAGGATCCTTGCGGTACCCCACAATGAACCTTACGGAAAGTTGCGTGAGTGGGTGTGTGAGTGAGTGTCTGAGTGGGTTAGTGAGTCGGTATATCAGTGTCTGAGTGGTTCTGTCAGTGTTTTCGCGAGTGCCTGAGTATGTGAAGGGGTGTCTAAGTATCTGTGTTGGTGTGTCAGTATCTGTGCGAGTAACTCGGTTACAAAGGAACAGCACCTGCCCTTTTATCCAACAAGAGTCCATGGTTTCACACAAAATATCTACCCAAGTAAAGTAGTGCCTGCTGGGTAATTTCTGAGTGATACCTCCTTAGTTAAATGACCAGTACGTATTCTATACTACAGCTGCATAATGGAGCATGAGGAAATGTCACCAGTTACATTGTGTGTGTTTTGGAAATGCGATTGTTCCTGGTGCATCTTTATCAAAAAATATGTGATAACATGGATCCTCCTATACAAAAGACAATGAAATTACAAAAGTCTTTCCTCTTAATAATATGAAATAAGTGCTTCTTTGTTTGGTGGAGAAGTCCTCATATTCCTCGGCTTTAAGAACTCCTAATCAAAATGAGTGTGAAACGTGCTGGGGGGATCCTTGTTAAGTTGTGCATCCTCATGACAAAAGGCAGGAAGACCTTTGCATACTACTAAGGTGGGTGAAGCCAAATGGGTAAAGCTGCTGACTGGGTTGCATATTTTCATACTCATAGTATTTTAAAGGGAGAACCATGGACTCTGCTCTCACCAGGACAGGATAACAAAGAACCCTCTTGTCACAGTCACATATAGATTGTGCTCCAAAAGATCAATGGTGCAGCCACCGCCGCCAAGAATTCAAACCATTTTTCATTATGAATTGCCAAGAAAACACTCTTCCTTTGCCTTCACCAAACCCACGATTTAGCGTCATTTGTGGTTTACAGAAGTGGAGCTTCAATGTGGTCACCTGCTATTTTTTTATTTGTTAGAGTCTCACGTTGAGGTTTAATTCCTGGGAATTGAGCTTAATGGCCAAAATAGCCCGCAAACATTTAATGGGGGATGGGGCAGCACAGTCTCCCTACCTGGGCTGATTTCAGACCTGGGGACGCCATTCCCTGGGCCCACCATGTGTCCTTGGGTGCCCTGGTTAGAACCAGGGCACCCAGTGTGCTATGGAACTGCAGGGTAAGCTTCAAGACCTCTGAGGTCCACGCCAGCTCCTTGCCTCCTGCAGGAGCCTGCATTCCTCTCACACACAGAGAGCTGCTAAACATGCAGCCCCCTGTGTGTGAGAGTAACTGTTTCATCTAGGGAAAGAAATGAAACCTCCTCTTACATCAAGTGGGAGCACTTTGACAGCTCCCACTTGCTGGAAGTTGAGTGTTTGTTTTTGCTTGGTGGAGGCAACCTGGGACATAGCAGGAATCAGCCCTAGGTGATGGTGGTCCACAGGGCCATATATGGCTCCAGAGGGGGTTGCATGACCCCCCTCCTATGTGCATGGGGGTTGGCCCCAGGGAGGTGGTGGCCCCCTCCCACTTTAAAATCTTATTTTGGCCCTTGGAGGTGGTGAACCCCGGGTAGTTGTTGCAGCCCACCACAAATTAATTTATTTTTTGTCCCAAGGAGGTGGTGGCCTCTGGGGCTTCTAGTAAGCCCAGGAGAGGGGTTCACACTGCTCCCTCCATTATTTAAAATAAGGCACCAGGTAGGTAGTGGTCCCCAGGGTCTAGGAGCCTCAGGAGGGGGGTCCCATACACCCCCTCATTTTTTTAACTGTCCCCACGCCTGGCCCACCTGGGGGCCCCTTATCAAATTAAGCACAGACCCACGCTTGATTTAAAAAAAATATTTTGCAGCAAATTTGTGAATTATTATTATTTTGTTGCAATTTTTTAAAAAAATGCTTTTTGCCCTGAAGGGGATCCCAGGACCAATATTACAGGGTTGGGGTATTCCTACCCTGCCCCCTTTTCTTTTATGTGCATTTTTTGAGGAGACTCGACTGAAACAGAGTCCCAAGATGGCTGCCAAGACTTCCTGGTTGAAGTGTTGGCGGCCAATCAGTGCTCTGCAAATCTCTGCATGAGCTTGTCATTATCGTGAATTATTCAATGTCATGGATATACACATTTGGATTTTCTTTAATATCTCGCAAAAAACTGAACAGATTGACACCAAATAACAAAAAGCGTGATCTGCGGAACAAAATCTATCTTTCTGCTGACTTTGGTGTAATTCCATTTCGAGCTGCAGGTGTGTCAAAAGAGTCTATGAGAATTAACATAAGAAATTTACTATTTTTGGCGGATCACCGTGGAACATTTCCATGCACAACTGAAATCACCGGGGCGCTTTATTTGGGGAAATTCTGTGAAGATTATTCTAACGGTGCCAAAGTTATAGGTAAGTCAAAAATGCTTTTTCCGTGGAAACATGCTCCTAACTATATCTACCTTCTGGCGACTGCCAATAGGTAATTTGTAAATGTAAATGTATATATACGGATGGCACTGTGCTAAAGCTATGCTTAGAAACGTTGATAGAAAAGAAGACATTTGAGGTGAAATGCAAAGTGTCACTTGTGTTGTGGGGTGCTCTATACTGGAACTGCTCCCCACCTAAACTTGAAACTGAGTTCTTTGCTTCTTTTTTGTATCCGTCACTCTATGTCTGAAAGGACATCGTTTTGACTTATACTGGGTGCTTCCTGTAGTCTGAACAAAGCTAAACCTCCCTGAAGAGCCATAATGATAGTGAAACACGTCAGGGGTTGCTTTTATTAATTTCACATTGGCTTAGTTGGTATTTTACCATTTCAAAGCTGTAATACTTTGCCTGGGATGATAAAAGGTTTTTATCATTTTACAGCTCAACGTGGATGGCACAGTACTAATCCTAGGCTTAAAGACTTTGCTGTAGAAATGTCAAAAGACTTTGTCCCTTTCTATCTCAGCGTAAATGGCACTGTGATAATCCTATGCTTAAAAACTTTGATAGAAAAGCAGACATTTGAGGTGAGCAAATTCACTGGTGTTGGAAGGTGCTCTATAATGGAGCTTCTCCTCACCTAAACTTTGAAACTGCCCAGAGTTCTCTGCTTCTTTTTTGCACACACATATACAAATGCATGCATGTATATGCATACATATATATGTATACATGTAAATGCATAACGTATATATTCATAAAACAGATTGTTCTTTTTGCTTTTGTTGGACTAAGTGGGAAGAGTATCTCCAGACTTGGGTCCCATGCTCACTGTGCCACTGGATTCAAGCTAGTCTGTGTGATAAGGGGTGCTACCTCAAAGCTGGTCCCTGGATGCTTGTTTCTGGTCCAGGGAGGACCTCGCCTACCAATTCGGGCTGGACTGTTCCAAAATGGCTTAGGGTCAAGACTAATTTCTGTTAGGCTGGGTCCAAACTGGGGTGGCTTGGTGAGTGAAAAACAATGGATTAAACCCAGATCTGTGATTGAGGGTGAATGTTTGAATTGTTCTTTTTGCTGTATTGTAAATACAAGCATCCATGGCATCGTTGGGGCATTTATGGCAGGCACAAGAAATCGGATGCATCATGCAGATGTGTCTGTTCTAGTATATAGGCCCCCTAGAGTGAAAACATTCTGGGGCATACTTACTAGAAAATGATGTAGCGCCACCTTGCAAGCCATCTTGCTACACTGAGCTGCATCATTAGGAAAGTACAGGGATACGTAGTATTTACAGCAATACAACACATCCCTGTGCTTTCCTCTGTGCTGGTGCACAATTGGCTGCCTAGCGCCAATGCAGGTACCCTTGCACTATGGTGCAGGAGTGCTTGCTTTGCAGGGATGATTGTTTTTGTGCAGGAAGGGACAGCTTCCTGCAAAAAAGCAATCATTTGTGTAATTTTTCTCCTTCTATGCTTGCTGCAAATGGAACACACACAGAAATAGCAAAGAACAAGGAGAAATAAAGGTATTTCTCCTCGTTGCCCCACTTTACCACCTCCCCTGGGTGTTGCATGGGAACTCTCACAGCAACACACATGGGACGCCCCTTTCACTCAGTATTGCGTGAAAGTGGGCCATATTTACAGGGTAATTAAAAGCCACACAGGGTGACTTTGCTTGGCCTTGTAAATATGGCTTAGCATTGTGCACCACCTGAGCATCAAAAAAAGTGATGCTCCGGTGGCGCATGGGTCTTGTTTATATGCCTCCCTTTATTTATGACAAAATTGTGGCATACCTGAACACCATCTTGATGGAATCAAACTTGTAAAACTGAAATAATTTTGTTTGGATTCAACAAAATGAGGAAGTTCACTTTGTCATAGAAATGATGTCTAATGGTCTATAAAGCTGACATTCACAAGCATCTTCCTCATCAATGCCAAAGAAAAGTCTGTTATGAGGTGTGAAACATGTACTTCTAATACCTGCATCAGCCTGTCAATTGATTCCCCAATGCAGCTTCACCACAGTAAGCATGAGCGAATTTTGCGGATCTCGCGTTCGCGAATTTTGCGGATTTGCGGATTCGCAATCCGCAAAATCCGCGAATTCCCGCGAATTTGCGGATTTTTTTTTTTGTGTTCGCCCGTGTTTCTGCCAGTTCGCGAGGGTTTTGTACACTTTCGCAAATTGCGAACTTACCTGTCGGGTCGCAAGTTTCGCGAACTTGTTGTTTCTACGTGTCCAGCCTGTTTGGGACACTCTTCTTCATCACTGCCACTCTCTGTCACCACTGCCACTCTCTGACTACTCATGCCACCCTCTGGCCCACCCATGCCACCCTCTGTTTCATCACCACACCCTCTGGTTGTCCAGTGTACATTATTTTCGGCAAAGCAAAGCACACCTTCCCTGCCTCAAGTGACCTGAATTAATTTGGGGCTGATTAATGTGTCACAGAATATTTTTTTAGCTGGCACCTGCTTCCTTAGTGCGCCCTGATTAGTGATCTTTTGCACTTGCTAAGTGCTTTCATTGTTGCAAAATTAGTTACAACACCTGCCCTGCCCCAACTGACAATAATGAATTAGGGGCTGATTAATGGATTTTAACTTCCAGCCTGGCTCCTGCTTGTCTCCCTTAGCTGTAATTCAGGACCTTTGTGGCATATGTGTAACTATTCTGAGGTTCAGAGCAGGGTCACATAATAGTTTCAACTGGCAACTGAACTCTGGAGGGGCCCCTCAGGAAGCACTACAGGAAATGGCTACTAATGATGAGCCTGAACTTTTGAACCTGGTAAGTAGTTACTTTCAGTTTTGCTAGGATCGTATTTCTGCAATTTTGCACTTATTCGCGGGGCGCGAACTCACGCGAACTCACGCGAACAGTGCGAGCAGTGCGAGCAAAATCCGCTGCTCGCGGATTTGCGGATTTTGCGGGAGATTCGCAAATCTCGCGGATTGCGGATTTCCCGAAAATCCGCAAAATCCGCGAGCGGAACGGATTTTCCGCCCATGCCTACACCACAGTGGTCTACTGAACAACTAAAGCGCTAATATTCTGTATTTAAAACTAAAGTGTGGCAACTTTCAACTCCAGCAGCAACCTCTCAGATTATTCCCCAATGCTCTAACGCAGTTGCAGCACAGTGTTGTTTTGAATAACTAGTGTGCCAATTTGCAGTATTTATAGAAAAAGTGTGGAACATCTGGATGCCATTTTAATGGCCTCAAAGCTGTAAAACTGAAAACATTTCATGCAGAGGATACTGTAGTAAATTAACAAAATTATGGATTTTTTTGTTATAGAAATTATAGTAAGGGCTCTAGAAAGCTAAAACCACAACACGTTTTCTAATACTTCTCGGTTATCGTCCTCATCCAATTCAGTAAAACAGGCTGACATGCAGAGTGAAAGAAGAACTTCCAACACCAGCAGTAGTCTCTTGGTTAACTCCCTAGTGGTCAATTACAGCTCCACCACAGAGTTCTAATGGGCACCTTGAGTGCTACCATTTTGTATTCAAAACAAAAGAGTGGGGATCATTAATACAATTTTCTTAGAATAGAAGCAGTTAACTTTAAAGCCTTTTCTGAAAACAAGTTTAAGTAAATTAGCATGGAGATATTAATGTATGTCTGAAACCAGCAGGTTAGAAATGTGAGGGGTGATATGGGATTTTAGTAATTTAAGGCATAATTGTATGTTCTGTATGCTCCACCCATCTTCTCAATTTCTAATGTGAGAAATTGGGTTGTTGGCTGAGCCGTAGTGAGCCCTTCTCAAGCAACAGCAACAATCATTGTCAATGTGAACCACAAAAAGTAACCTGTTCTTAACCCTCATGTAGCTTGGCACAAAAGCAGTCATGCTTAACTTAGAGGCGATGTGTAAGGTTTTTATACAGCACTTCAAACTTAAACATTAATAAAGTGAAAACACAACACAAGAAAAATCCCACACTAATTTAGAAAAATAAAGTTATATGTAATTAAATATTTGACACCAAAATGACACAAATTCAATCAGTGCAACCGGAGTTATGAATTTTTACATGTTTTAGTGCAATCTAGTGCATAAAAAATCAAAGTGCCAACTGCAGACATCTAATATCGTGAAACCAGGGCAAGTCAAAAGTCACGGCCTACCTCTACGGAGTGCGTCTGGATAAAAAAGTGGATTGGGCCGGGTATTGGCTTACCTTTGGACTTACAAAACATTTCAAAGAAAAAAGTCTGAGAACTTAAATTTCAACAGGCCAAGCCAGCTGGCAGTGTCCGAGGAGAAGGCATCGTCATCGGGGAGCCAATGGATGAAGTCGGGGTTAAGATTTCTACGCTCAGACTTAGTCTCTTTTTTTGGAAGCTGAAAATGTCTAGCCAGGAAAAGCTGCAGTCTGTGTCAGATGATGGCTTTAGGAGGCCAGATACCCTTCCAGAAAGAAGCAGCTGAACAGGATTTGCTGCTGCATAGAAGAATGTAGCGGGTGCTTTAGCAAACTCAGGCCCACCAGGTATGTACCCTGTTTTGGAATTTGGCTGTTTGGGCCATTTTAGCACCACTTCCAAGGGTCCAGCAAGCTAGCCTGTTAAATAACTCTAGTGGTCCTGAATCCAAGCCAGGAAAGCAGGTCTCAAGGAGCAGGGCAGTCTTCTGAGGGCACAGGGCAGGCTTCAGGCAGCAGAGCCATCTCAATGGAGCAGCAGGGATAATGTCCTTTAATTACACAGCAGAACTCAGGCAGCAGGGCAGTACTCTAAGAGACCTCCGCAGATCCAGAATTAACTGAAGAGTGGGTTTGTGGTATTTCTATTTCTGGTTCAAGTTTTGAAGTGTATGAAACTTCTAGAGTTTTCTTCCCACAGATGGTCCTGTAATTTCTTGCCTCCCTCCGCAGGATCCATTGGATCTGGTGTCACAAAAGACTAGTGTGAAGTTATTTGTGTGAGTTCTGAGGTACTCCTTTGAAATGTAAGTGTGGCTGTGCAAAACTCCACCCCTCCCATCTGATCAGGATGGCCCATCATGCCAACATCTAGTCCCCCTTAGTGTTACTGTCTGTATTCCTTAGACACCAAACAAAATATTTCTTCCTGTTCACTAATAAAATGTATCACTTATTAAACGGAATACCGAAACCTAATGTTATCCTATGAAAGAGGTAGGACCTAAAGTAGTGAAAAACGAATTTGTGAGATTTTCACTACCAGGACATGTAACACTTGAAAGTGCATGTCCCACTTTTTAAATACAATGCATCCTGAACTATGGAATGGTTAGGGCCTAACCTAGAGGTAACTAATATGTATTGAAAAAAGGTTATAAGACTTGGCAAAAGGTTTACTTTGCCAAGTCGAATTAGCAGTTCAAAACTGCCCACAAGCTGCAATGACAGGCCTGGGATATGTTTTAGGGCTACTTAAGTGGATGGCATGATAGGTGCTACAGGCCCACTAGTAGCATTTAATTCAGTGCCTCTAGGTAAATGGTATACAACTTTACTAAGGGCTTATAAGTGAATTAAACATGCCAATAATGTGTAAGCCAATTTTACACTGTTTTATGAAGTGATAACAAGCTCTTTAGCTAGCAGTCCTTTGGCCGACAAGGCAAAACAGGAGAAAAGGCTAAATGTTTGGGGGAAGGCCACCCTAAGGCTGACAGGTTCAACATGTACCCGCTCCCTAATTTTCAGATAGTGACATTTTGGTAGACAATCTTTGTGCACAGAGGGGGTTGGCCACCCCCCACAGAGTTGGGAGCTTGGCCAATTAATAGTATGATGAAATATTAGTAAACAAAGGCTAAATTGACATTAGAGTTAGGTTAGGTGCTAAGACCATACTTTAATTTTTTTTAACTAAATATTCACTAAAAAATCAAAGGTTAAAATAACATTTTAGTTATGTGTTGAAATGAGACAAAAAATAATGTTAAAAAAATGACAACCACTAAAATACCTCAGTAATAGTTTAGTAAACTAACTAAAACTTGTACTCCCCTCATGCAAAGCTTATGACTTCACCTATTGCATCACTCACCACATGTTAAATAACATAACGGATGACATTCCTCATTCGATTTAAAGATCAACATTGTTCAAATTACTAATTTGTACTGCTATCCTCAAAACAATATGTAAAGAAAACAAAGGCAATGATGGTCGGGAATAAACACACGAAGGGGGTTGGGTTTGTATGTCATGAGTGACATACATACCCAAGTCAATGATGTCACCACCACATGCTTCCTTCCCCTGAAGATTCTGAGGAAGATTTTCAAATGTCATCAAATTGCACCCAGAAAGCTGCCACGCATGCCCTGATCGTGAGCAATCTGGCCTATCGGAACACCCTCTATGCCCCGATCAACAAAAAACTCTGTAGAAGGCTGAAGATCATTCAGAACTCGTGGCCAGAATCACTCTCAACCTCCCATGCTGCGCTCACATCACATCACACCTGAAGTAGCCTCACTGGCTTCCCAGTCACAAACTAGTACATTTCAAACGTCTCACTCACACTGTCAAGGCTTTACATAACACTGACCCAGCGTACCTCAACAATTGCATCTGCTTTCATAAACCTTCCAGACACCTCCGCTCGTCTGGAATCCTACTTGCACATATTCCACGCATATGGAGAAAGTGGTTGAGCCTTCTCCTAAATTTCTCCCAAAGCATAAAATGACCTGCCTCCACACATAAGAGCCTCCTCCTCCTCACTTCTTGACTTCCACAAAAATCTGAAAACCTGGATTTTTGAGTAGACCCATCTGGCACTAGGTGTGCCTAAACCGACACTTGCTCATTGCCAGGATACCCTCCTGGTTTATAGTGCGCTCTACAAATATGCACAACATACCATGCAATATGTGAGTTTCTTTAATATTAATGTTACTTCTTGTGTCCGTTCAAAACCTATCTATAACATCACTTTAACCTTTGTTATTTCAGTGAAATATATATATGTACATACTCACTGAAAAACCAAAGGTTACAGGGACGTTATAGTTAGGGTCAGATTTCACTTGTACAAAACCATAGAAATTCAGTAGTTATAGTTACCTAAGCTAACTACAAATTACGACCCCTGCAATTCACTGATTATGTCCTCACATATTACATCACTCAAGACATGGTCAATGGCATCACTGATGACATCTCAAAAGACATCACTGATGACCTCTCAAATGAACAAAAAGGGAAAAGGATCGCATGGCCCCCCTCCATGGGCCGTATTTGGCTATGGGGACCACATCCCCCAGGGCCGTTTTTTTAATTAAAGAGGAGAGGGGCTGTGTGGCCCAATCCTCAAGCCTTATTTGGATCTCATTCCCCATGGCTGTTTTTCCCAGGGCAGTTTTTCAAAATTAAAGTGGAGAGAGGTCACATGCTCCCCCTCTCCCAGCCAGTATCAGCCCCAGAGTTCCCATCCCCAGGCCTGCATTTCTTAGAGTTGGGTGCCAGGGTACCCACCATACATTAGTTGAGGGACATAGGCGGAGCCCTAAGGCCCCTGCAGCCCCAGCCAACACTAATTCAAACTGGACGAGCAGATACTAATGCTGCTCCCTTTGGGCAAGAGCAACATTTTGATCTGTTTCTGTGCCCCCATCAACAGATCAAAGGTCTGCTCCCAGTTGGCGGGATGCTTTCTAAAGCTCCTGCTGACTGGGAGCAGGCTTTGTGTTTGCTCTTACTTGGAGGGAGATCCAAAAATGATCCACCAAGCAGGAGTAAACAGAGGTTTCCGTGCCAGCACTGGTGCAGGCAAGGAAACCGCTATGTCCTGGGAATGGCCTCCACAGGACACAGCTAGTAAGCTGGCCCAAGGAAATGGGGTCCCCGGGGCCTTTATTGGCGCAGGGAGAGGGGTTGAATGGCTCTCTCCCTTTTAATTAGTTTAGCAGCCGTGAGGGATGGTTCCACAGGGGCTCTAGGGGCTTGGGATAGGGGCCACATATCCCCCTACCCATATTGATTGCTTTCAGCCCAGGGGTGGGCTCCCTGGGGCCTGTCATGGCTCGAGGAGGGGATCGCTTGGCCCCCTCCCTCTATTGATTAATTTCAGCTCTGGTGGTGTGTGCCCAGGGGCCTGTAAAGGCTAAAGGAGGGGGGCCACACATCTCCCTTCTGAATGTACAATTATTTTGGCTCAGAGGGTGGGCTCCCCAGGGCCTGTAATGGTTAGGGTAGGGGAGCTGTGTGCCCCCCTCTCCAGGGGCAGCCTTAGGCATGTTCAAGCTGTGCACCTGCACAGGGCCGCCAAACCCCAGGGGCCACCACGCCAATATATATCCTTAATATATTAATCCTCTGAGGATGGATACATATTTGCATGGCGGCCCCTGGCAGGGATTTGACGGCCTCCAGCTCTGTTCCACTTCCAAGTTCCAAACACCCTGAATCCCCCCCCCATCTTCACTGGCCTCCGCGCTCCACCCCGCCCGGACCCCCTCTTCCGGGGCCCCCTACCTACGCTCCCTGCCCAGGGCCGCCATGAGCCTAGAGCCGCCCCTACCCTCTCATTAATAAAGTAAAGCACTGTAACCCGATTGCGGTGCCCATGGTTCTCCCCATCGGCCCGGGGGGGGGGGGGGGGGTCGTCAGGGTATCCCTAACCTGCCCATTATATATTTTTTTAAACATGTTCAGGACAGGGGACTAAACCCCTGAGTCCTGAAATGACCGGCTGCAACTTTTTTCTTATGTTGTCAAGTGCACATCACAGTGCTTGCTCTTGGTGGAGTCTGACGCCCACAGGAGCAAGATGGCTCAAGGGAAATAAAGCTCCCTGGACCAATCAGAAAGCTCAATTTTTAAACTGGCACTCCCACGAGAGTCTCTCGAGCCTCTAGACCCAACCGTCCAGATATCCATATTTTTTAACCTTAATTTCTCAAAAACTACTGAATGGATTTACACCAAATCACAAAAAAGCGCAGTCTGCAGACCCAGATCTAGCTTGCTGCCAAATTTAGTGTAATTCTGTCCTGCAAAATGCTTGGGGTTTTTATGACGGATCCCCCCCCCCCCCAACCTTTCCATGCACAAACTTGTCAAAAAGTAGCACCTTTTTGGCAAGTTTCGTGGAGATTCGTCAACCGGGGCTAAAGTTATTAGCAACACAAATAACGCTTTTCGTATGGAACAGATGACCTAACTGCAACTACCCAGTGGCGGCTGCCATCCACGGGTTAATCCACCATTACAGACAAAAGTCTCAGAGGGCATCACTACAATGAAACTAAGGTCTGCCAAGAGAATGTGAACTCGAGGAAACATGCACCGCCCCAAAGCACTGTGGGTAGTTTCCGCGATGACAGTCATGACATTTTAATCCATTGTTAAGGAAAGCGCCAATGAATTCCTCTCTGTCAAAAGGATGTTCGGCTCTTTGTTACACCTACCTACATGAAGACGTCTTTTGAATGGCAGAGGTCCTCCAGTCGGGGACTATCTCAGCTCCAATCGACCTATCAGGTCACACCGAGCTGGGCACTGAGGTCACACAGCGGCGCGCCTCACAGGTAGTGAGTGATACAGAGATGCTCAGTCCACGCTCTCAGGCAGCTGCTCTCTCTGTAAATCCCAGCAGCTGACGTCCTCCTCTTCAGGAACCAGCAGACAAATGTCCTGTTGAAAAGCGCTTCCATTCCGTGCACTTTAGGCGCTTTCCACTCCCTCGTACAGGCGCCCATGCGGGGCCAAAATGTTTGCAACCCAACTTTATTCGTTTCTTTCCCATAGATTGGTGAAACGGCGGTCGAATTGGAAAGGGAGAGAAGGGGGAGGGAGTTCACGCAGAAAGGATACCCTTCATCTGCATGACAAAGAAAGATGTGTGAATACCCGACCACAGCCAGACCCAGCCGAACAAAGGAGTAAATGCTGTGAAGCCGCTGTTTTCACTTTGTGATCGATTTCAGACACAACCGTTCCTTAGAAATACAAGGCGTTCTTAGGTAATTTCGGATGCATGCATTGTCTAAAACATTTTAGAATGTATTGCGAGTGACGATGTTTTAGCACGCCTATGTCACACAGTACAACATACACAAATATATTTTCTCAGTCGGGCTAAAAAGGCCGCAGTTGGGATTTTTAATTCATTTATGTGTACTTATCGTTTTTGCATCTTAATGTTCTTTCTTTTTTTCCATTGACGGCTGTTCTCTGTCAGTGCATTAGTTTTGGGGAGATGCAGGTATAACTTACCAAATGCAAACATAAACTAATGGAAACGTTAGACATAGTACACTTCACACATATAACAGAACCATGATACACAAGTGGAAACTTCACAGGGAAAAATTCACAAGAGGGAGGAGCTAGGGGCAGCAGGGGTTCCCAGCAAAGGGAGATAAATAACCCAGAAGGTTTATTTATTGTTCTATCTCCAGTCCTGGAATATTTAGAGGGTAGTGAAAAATGCCCAGAATGTGTTAAACTAGGATTTAAATGTTTCAATTTAGAAAAAAAACAGTAGCTGCTGCCTTGACAGAGCCATTCAAGGCAAAGCAAACCTAAAAAATACGAGACC
The DNA here is from genome assembly GCF_964263255.1 of Lissotriton vulgaris. Lineage (NCBI taxonomy): Eukaryota > Metazoa > Chordata > Amphibia > Caudata > Salamandridae > Lissotriton > Lissotriton vulgaris. Next base: position 382,573,640 of record NC_141696.1, read on the forward strand.
CTATCGAGGAAATAGACGTGTTTTGTATGCACACAGAGATGACAACATATAGGCACTATCAGAGCACACGTGCATTAAAATACCTAGACACCGAGCATCACACCAAGAACCATCAAGGCACAATCCTCATGCACATGATCTGGAACTGAGTACAAATAGAAACATTTGTAGTGTTTCCATTGTCAGCGAGATGAAGAAAAGATCCATCATCAGGAGCTTTGGTGATGTCATCTACAGCAATGAGGGTGATGGGGGGGGGGGGGGGGGGGGGGAGGAAGAGAGAGTAAGAAGTAAGAGAAACATGAGTGGCAGAGTTTGCCCCTTCAGATTTCCAATAGGGCGACCTTTAGTTACACACAGATCTCTTCAGGGTCTCTAATCCTGTTAAGCTATTTTAACATATACTCTAAGTTATTGATAGATATGCCATACAGAAGTCCCACCACAAAATGACAACTTATATTATCTTCTTTGTTGAAAACTGCCCCGCCCCCCCCCCCCCCCCCCTCCCTTGTAGATTCCTGCTGTACCCCAAATGCATCCAGTACCACCCAGGCAATTTCAGAGAAAACTGACAAGCAGAGGTTTGAATTATACCATACATTCCTCTGTGCACTACAAGGATTTACTCACGTTGGAAGCATGGGCTGAGCTGGTACAAGAGCACCAGAACAGCATCTTTTGTCACCAGAACACAGTGTGTACTACTCTGGAAGTCATCAGAGCAGAATTGCCATATTGCATGTGTAAATAATGAGGGGTCTTGTTACCAAACTTGCTGACCCTATTTTATCGACCTTGGATGGAAGACAGTAAGTTCAGTGAGAAATGTGATATGCTCTTTGAACAGAGATGTTTGCAGCCAGCGCTAAACCACCTGGGCTTACACGACACATGAATGTACAGCACTGTATTTTTATAAAAATCCAATAAATATGTTCCATGACTAGGTGTGTGTGTTACACATATTCATGGTTGTAATTTACTGCACACTGTGATCGCAAGGCAAAAGCAGGAAAATAGAAAGTTTTCATTCATGTTGAACTCCCAGGTGGTCGTCTCTACTATTTATTTTGGTAGAAGCACAGAAAACATATTTAATTTGTAATAAGCCCCATCACCTGACCGTGACTTCATGTCAATGGTCATATTTTGATTCGGAAAGACCAGCATGTCATTTTTTAAGGCAACTTGACACCATTTCTTAATTTGTAAAATAAAAAGTGCCGGGGCTCTCTTTAGGAGGCAGTGCTAACAGCAGAAATGTGGTGGTGCAAACTGCCTCCTGACTAGAACCCCAGCACCTATTATTCTGGAGAGGACTTGGCTTAAAGGCTAGAGCTGCCGATTTTGCAGCTGGAAAACTGGGTTCGAGTCTTGGCGTGGCTCAACATCCTGTGATTCTGTGGGAAATCATGTGCCTTCCAAACGAGTGTGTCCTTAACTGGTGCTATAAGCACCGGTGCTGAGGATTAGGTGCCGGAAAGCACATGTTCAAATTAAGCACTGCTTAACACCCTGTTCCTTTTCTTTTTCATATTTATTTTATCGACAATTTCAAATGCAAGTATACATTTGACATTTAGCATAGTAACTATATGAGGCATATAACATAAATTATTAGCTGAATTAACACACGTGGTTTCATGGTATGTATTTTTATTACACAGAGTGCAGCCATGTCAGCCCAGTAGATAATTTATTCTTTTGATATCACATATGGAACGTGTTTACTCGATCCGCCACTCTTTTTCAACCAAATGAAATGGAATGCCGAAAGGCTGAGCCACCAACAGCAATAGTGACAGTGTCTAGGTGTCAGCATTTCTCATCCAGTGGCAGTGAGGGAGACAGAGAGAGAGAATATGCTGCTCACTACATTTATACTAAGTATGTCTCTTGGAAAGCAACTCTGGTTTCCAGGTTTAACAGAAACCCCCACTAGTTCTGAGCATAAAAAGAACGCCAAATGAACTGCTAACTTTTTGCAGCTGCATATTCACTAATCCTGAGAAATAGGAAGCAGAGGCCAATCTCTCCATAACATTTCATAGAGAATCATTGTGTCTGCTGGAAAGTACAGCATACAACATGTAAGTCACAGATTTCTTTTTTTATGTAGATAGATCAGTAGACTACTGTTTTTGTTGCAAAGAGCTTTGTGTTACCTGCAGATCAAATATTAACATCCTTGTAATAATGAGTTATGACCCTGCAACAAGGACCTACATATAAACAAGGCTTATATTTAGAACCTCACTGTTTTTTCATCAATCTTTACTTATTTTTAGGTTGGTAAAAAAAAGGGTTACTTTGCGTTTTATTAAACACTTATTAGTAAGTGCTATAGAAACGGTTATTAGTGTGATAACTAATGGACAGATGCATCCATCGGTCTAACAATGCATGCAGATTTCGTGCATACAACCGTGGCAAGGTCAAAAACCTATCCCGTCCCTAGTCCCGCCTTTAGCACCGCCTTTGTGTGAGCCCCAAACTCTGCCCCCAGCCCACTGCTCCTTTTGGTGAGTACCTGCACTTATTTTTTCCATTTAAAGCACTGCATCATACAGTCATCATATTTCATTCAGTAGTTTTTTCATGCATGTCTTCATGTCTTCATATTTACATGACAAACACAAGGAGCTGATGGACGCAGCGCTGACACATTTCAGACACTCACCCCCAGTCATAGATCTGGGTTGAATCCATCAGCATTCCTTAGCTCACTTCACCACCTCAGTTCAGACCCAGCTATATACAAATCAGTCTTGACCCTGTGCCTCATGAGAACAGTCCAGCCTGAACTACCAAGCCGGGTCTTTCCTGGACCAGAAACAAGCATCCTGGGACCGGGCTCAGGGTAACACCACTCAGCAGCCAAGCTAGCTTTAATCCAGTGGCAAAGTGAGCAAGGGACCCACGTCCGGGCATGCCCTACCAACTTAGGGTGAACATAGCAAACACAAGGTGATGATGGACGGAGCACTGAAACTTTTCAGGCACTCACCCCAGTCACAGATCTGGGTTGAATCCATCATCGTTCTTTAGCTCACTTCAGGGTTCAGGGAAGACCTGCCTTATTATTTCGGGCTGGACTATTCCCATGAGGCACCGGGTCAAGACTGATTTGCATATAGCTGGGTCTGAACTGAGGTATCGAAGTGAGCTAAAGAACAATGATGGGTGCAACCCAGATCTGTGAATGGGAGAAAGTGCCTGAAAAGTTTCAGCACTCCGTCCATCATCTCCTTATTTTTGCTTTGTTCACCTTAAATTTGCAGGGTATGCCCAGACTTGGGTCCCTTGCTCAATTTGACACTGGATTCAAACTAGCCTGGCTGATGAGGGCTGTTAGCCTGAAACCGGTCCCAGGATGCTTTTGTCCAGTTCTGGGAAGACCTGGCTTGGCAGTTCGGGCTGGACTGTTCCCATGAAGCACATAGTCAAGACTGATTTGTATATAGCTGGGTCTAAACTGAGGTGGCGAAGTGAGCTAAAGAGCGATGATGGATTCAACTCAGATCTGTGACTGGGGGTGAGTGCCTGAAAAGTTTCAGCGCTCTGTACATCATCTCCTTGGGTTTGCTTTGTATGCCCTAAGTTGGCCGGGTATGCCCAGACGTGGGTCCCTTCCTCACTTTGCCACTGGATTCAAGCTAGCCTGGCTGATGAGGGGTGTTATCCCAAAACTGGTCCCAGAATGCTTGTGTTTCAGAGCTCCATCCATCTTCTCCTTGTGTTTGCTTTATAGGTACATGAAGCTCATATTAGCAAAAACATTCAGGTAACAGCTTCTAAGAGCACAGTTATGCTATAAGAACCAAAAATAACTGTAGAACAGATGATTGCTCAGTTGCTGCTCTGCTTATTTAACACTTGTGTGTTCTGCTTTTTCCATTCAGTGCTCCGTTTCGTTCAATCAAGGTTCTGCTTGTATTATTCATCATTATGATTATCAGATTGTTTGCAAACAGTGTTCTATTGTGGGGAAGCAGTGTTTGTTTGGGATAGCCAGTAGACTTTTGGGGGCAGATTTATGAGTTCTGGCGCATCTCTGCAAATCAGCAGGGATGCGCCAGAACTGATGCGTCACGCAATTCCCTCCTTGCGGCACCACAGATGCGCCGCATTTACAATGCGGCACACCATGGTGCAAGGAAGGGCAGATGCGTGACGCATCTTGTGGTGTACGGGCGGCGCATTGCTGGAGTAGCGTCGCAAGTGCGACGCAACTCCTGCAATGTACAGAGGCCACCCATACATAAAGTGGTGCGTCACTCCTTACGCCTGCTTCAAGCAGGCGTAAGGATTTGACGCAGCAGCGTCGTAAAACTGACTCAGTGAAATCTTGTAGATTTCAATGCGTCAGTTTTACGGGGCTTTCCTACGAGGGAACGCCCACCCTGCGACCGAACGCCCACATGAAACCTGACGCAGGTTCCATGTGGCGCAGGGCTTTACAACGTGACGCATCTGCCTAGATGCGTCACGTTGTAAATAGGTCGCAGGGATGCGCCACGTTTCCGCGCCGTTGCGTCACACAACGGCGGCGTAAACGTGGTGCAAGTCCGACATAAATCTGCCCCTCGGTTCGCATTCAGCGGACTGCTTGCTGTAAAAATTAACAAGTTGTGGACAAAGGCAGTCAATCCTTTGTTCATTTGGAAGCGGTCTATTGAGAACAGTCAGTTGACTGTTTGTCCCAAGTACTCCACAGCCTGCATTTTGTACCATGTACAGGGGGCACCCTGCAGATGTTAAAGGAGTGAGGTGGCTTGCTGAGAAGTAGCAGATGCAGCTTCTGAGAATAGAAATGAGGAATACTACACTATTATAGTAAAATATAATATTGAACTGAGGGATATGCCAACTCTTGCTTTGCAAATATTAAAAACCTCACAAATAGGATGAGAAGGTTGATTTGGGTAATTGACGACAGATCACACTGAGATGGGAATAGGAGCTATGGAGCACTCACTATGCATAGTGCTTTAAAGAGAAAGAGATGCTATATACATGTTTCTAATTGTTTGCCTTGCATTTGAATTGACTTTAAAGTATCAACAGCCAGTTTCACGCTTTGAGGTGTATACATTTGTAAGTAAAAATTTGGTTGTGACAAAGCTTAGAATTTGGGCTCCTTCTTCCTTAACCCCTGCAATGGAAGTTTGTAGGTGCCTGAGAAATAAAAGCAGTTAGGGTCAACTACAAGTTAGCAATTGCAGTGTAACCCATTTAGCCACACAGTAAAACTCTGAGTTGGAAGATGGGATTAAGTATGTATTCATTACAAATGTAAATCCAAGCTGATATAAATCAGTCTCAGAAACATAGTAAAACAAGCATTTGCATTGCAATAGGTCTTGCATTCACGCACGTTTGAGCTAGCCTATTGGCATTGTAAATGACAATGGCTTTTATTTATGTTTTGGGTTTTAAAACATAAATAAAAAGCATTGTCATTTACAATACTAATAGCGTAAACTCTTGCAAATGCAAGCCCTATAGCATTGCAATAAAGGTCCTTCTCAACCGCTTGTTAGAGTGTAAATATCAGAGGAAGAGGCCGGCCTGCGACGTCGTCAAAGTAGTGAAATAGTGCAGCGAAGAAGTTGTGTAAGTGTAAATTACACAGCTACAAAGTGTGAAGTGAGAGTTACATAGATCCAAGCTATAAACACTAAAAAAGGGCTCCAACACCTTTCGTTCTGTGATTACACTGTCTTAGCTCAGGAGGAAGAGTGGGAGGGGGGGGGGTAGTTCCTGCCCTCTCCGTGATTTGAGTGTGCAGTGTGGCATTGCGTAATGTCATTGCTCTCTTTAGCCTAATAAAACACACTTCAGCTGTGGTATGGCCCTGGCTTCACCTCCTGGTGCAGGGCAGGCTGTGTTTATGGCAGGCATGGAGGGATGGTCTTGGCTGCAGCTCCGGCCTCGTACTGTGTCCATGCTATTACTAGTGAGCGAGAGGCCCTGTGGTGGTGGTATTGGCATTAGTGGTGGTGGTATTGATGGAGGTGGGGTATTGGTGGTAGTATTGGTGGTGATGGTAGTGGTGGTGATGGTGGTATTGGTGGTGGTGGAATGGGTGGTATTGGTGGTGGTGCTATTGGTGGTGGTGGTATTAGTGGTGGAATTGGTGGTAGTCATGGTAGTATTGGTGGTGATGGTGGCATTGGTGGTGGTGGTATTGTTGGTATTGGTGGTGGTTGTATTGGTATTGGTAGTGGTGGTATGGGTGGTGGTGGTGGTATTGGTGGTGGTGATATTAGTGGTGATGCTGGTGGTATTGGTGGTATTGGTGATGGTGGGATTGGTATTGGTGGTGGTGGTATTGGAGGTGGTGGTTTTGGTATTGGTGGTGGTGGTATAGGTGGTTGTGGTATTGGTGCTGGTGGTTGAATTGGTAGTGGTGTTGGTATTTATGGTGGTATTGGTTGTGGTATTGGTGGTGGTGGTATTGCTGGTGTTGGTATTGGTGTTGGTGGTATTGATGGTGGTGGTATTGGTGGTATTGGTGTGGTGGTATGTTGGTAGTGGTTTTGGTGGTGGTGGTATTGGTGGTAGTGGTGGTATTGGTGGTGGTGGTGGTGCTGGTGTTGGTGGTGGTGTTAGTGGTGGTATTGGTGATGGTATTAGTGGTGCTATTAGTGGTGGGGGTATTGGTGGCGGTATTGGTGGTGGTGGTATTGGTATTGGTGGTATAGATGGTGGTGGTAGTGGTGGAGGTGGTGGTATTGATAGTGATAGTATTAGTGGTGATGATGGTATTGGTATTGTTGGTATTGGTGGTGGTGTTAATAAAACAGGCTTACTTGCTACCTGGAATTCACATGACTTTCCCTAATCATTTCTTAATCCATTTTACTTTGGGGGGAATTGAAACAGACACGAGATAATGCTGGTTTAAAGTGATTGAAAGCAGCCATCCGTGTTTCATCTGAAGCAGCGGTTAAAGTGATTGAAAGCAGGCGCCTGTGTTTCAGCTGAAGCAGCGCATGTCCACCTGCAGTGAGAGAAACTCAATAAAGTAAATAGTGCTTACAGACTAAATAACAGGTCCCGTGTAACAACCGAAGTAAAAGGTCCAGTTGCCATGGGAGGGTACAAATGAAGACAAGGCAGAACTACGGAGGGACTAACAAGCGTATTAACGAACCTGAAGGCAGCATTTATGGAAGACAATGACACAAGCCATTTAAAAAAATGAGAGGAGAGTGGGCGTGGCTTTTCTCCCATACTCTACTACAGCAGTCTCGTTGAGCGAGCAGCGCATGCGCACTGCTGCTAGGCTCGACCTAAAAATACTAAATCACCAATGGATATCCAAAACATCTGACAAAGTGTATCCTCAATAACAGAAAGCACATGAGGAATTCCATAGCTGCAATACAGAGAATGAGAAACAAAGTCTGGTGAGTTGATTGAAAGTTTCGATCCTCCTGTTAATACATGAGGTTGTCTAGAAAAAATATACTAAGCCCTATTCTAAACTAGGTCTCAAGAAGCCTTATTTATGGAAGCAGAAAAAGGTGTCAGCGTAGTAGAACCTCTGTATAAGGTCTCTAAAGGGAAAGAATACCGTTTAGCATGAAGCCACACAACAGAGATTTCGCAAACAGGTCTGTACCTCTTAGAGTCTAAGGGAGTCTGAATAAAGTGCAATCCTCAATTATAGCTAAGACAGAACCTTCAGAATCCCGGGCCACATATCTTATCTTTTTCCATTTTCAAACACTAAAACTTGATAACGACATATGAGACTTCTTTTCTTTGATGCACACATCAGAACGCCCTTGGTTTCCTCCTGTCTACTTATTCCGCACGGACAGTAATCCTCCCTTCACTCGTTAAGGCAACCCATCCTTGCCAAAAGTACTCCTCCCAAACCTCACTATCTCTTTCACACAATGAACATTTCTCTATTCATAAGATCAATTGACTGCACCTGCAAAGAAGAGAAAAACATCGTATCCAAAGCAAACGTTCACGCTGAAGGTTAAACATTAAGAAATCCAAATGCTTAAGGCCTTTAGTCAGCTTAAAGTGGCAAGCATTTTAATACACGTTTAAATTCATAATTACAGATACATATACGGTTCTAATGTAGATGCAGAATACTATTCAAAAGGATACATTTTCAGTTATAAAATAAATGTGGAGTATTATTAAAATGAGTATTCAAATATATAAGAGGGGGGTTCATCTCTGCTGCAAAACCTGAACTTCTGTATCCAGCATAATACAGACTTCATGAAGTTAGTGCTACATGCTTTTGCTTTCTTCACTCTATCTTATCGCTAACTCACACTTGTGTTCCCATCACACTGAACCTGAGCTTTCCCTGTACTCTGCCTTTATTGTTTACTTTGATTCAGTGAGGGTTGTTGGTGAGGATGTCCCTGTTTGTATTCCCATGTAATTCCTCTGCCTACTCCGTGACACAGTGCCAAAGCTCACATTTCTATCCTTTGCAACTAGAAATGTATAGGTTTTCGTAAGTTACTGCTGACTGTCACTGATGTCCACATTCCCTTTGGGTCCTAGTGTCATCTCATCAGTGCTTTCCTTTCTGCTTGGATTTGGAGTTGAACAAAAGGGGTAGTGAGCACACTGCCTGACACCCATGCACCCAAGTCGCTCAGATGCATTATGGTACATGTGGTGCAAGAACACTTACTTCAACTAGAATTATTTTGTTTTCACAAGGTGATTGGTGCAGCCAGTACTGTGCATCTCTAGACATGTATGTTAGGATAAGTGTCCTTCAGGTGAGATCAACACTGGTAACAATTGGGTTACTGGTTGACTGTGGTGTGATCCCCGGTGAAGCAGCAACTGCAATCCTAGTCAGGGTAAGGTACATGCAAACCCCAAATTAACCTGTGCTCACCCTCTGGTAGAAGAGCAGTCAGGCTTAACTTGAATGCAAAGTGAAAATACCATACAAAAAGATCCCACACCAGGTATAGAAAAATAGAGCTTTCTTTAACAAATAAAACAATGCCAAAATGACAAAATTCCAATCCGTAAAAACAGAAAGGTTTTAAGTTGAAATAGCACCAAAAACTAAGCACAAAGCTCCAACAAGGGATATCTGGTTCTGCCAGACCAGGACAAAGTCACAAGTTCAGAGGACTGCGATGGAGCGCGGACCGGCTACAGGGACCTAGTTAGCCCCCTGAACAAAGTACCGTAAATGCTGGTTGCCAAGCATTGTGAGTGTCTGCGTTGAAGAAGAGCTGCGCAGATGAGGCGATGCATTGGTTCTGAGATGGAATGAGGCTGAGTGTGAGGTCCTGCTGTGACATCATTGAGGATCCTGTCGATGCTGCTTGTGATGTGAAGTCCGAATTTGGGGATGCGGCGAGCTGATGAGGATGCTTCGGTTCCGAGTAGCTGCAAGGATGCAATGTGGAGGCCAGTGTCATCGTCAAGGCTGCCATCGATGAGAGATACAAACACCTGGGCCGGTGATGCGCTGTGCCTTCAGAGCTTTGTCAGTTTCACTGACTGAGAGAGTGATACAGGCCTTCTGCTTTGGGTCCAATCCACACAGCAGTGGCGATGCATTGGTTCTGATCGAGGATTCGCTGCTGAGCCAAGGAGATGTGTCAGATCTGCTCGGGAGGCCTCGCCTAGCAGAGAAGATGTGTTGGTTCCACTGGTAAGCACCTTAGGCCCACTTCCAAAGGTCCAGGGTTGGGTTGGCAACACTTGGCAGAGTATGCTCACAGATGGCAGAGTCCAGGGGTAGCTGCAAGGTTGTTGGAATTCTGCTATGTCCCTGAGGCTTCAGATGCAGAGGCCAGCCAACTAGCCCTTGGAGTCACACTGGGTTATCTGTTCAAGAGATGCAGGTCCTGTGCTTCTCACCAAGGCAAGAGGGGAGCAGGTCAGCACAGGTCAGCACAGCAAAGCAGGAGTCCAGCAGACTAGCGGTCGAGCAGAGTGGCAGTCTTTTCACCAGCACACTCATTCTTCTTCCTGGTAGTGTATCTACAGGTCCCAAGGTGTGCTGACGTGTTGGTGTCTAAGGTCCTTTTATATGCAGTTGTGACTTTGAAGTGGGAAGAAAATTTTAGAGACATGCCTTTGAAGCTCACACATGCCCTGCCCTGCTAGCACTGGCTCCAGACTAACTACAAGGGGTATGTTGCCCTTTGTGTGGGGACAGGACACAGCCTATTCAGTGGAAAATGAGGCTGGGTCCATTTCCTCCATCCCATCCTGTCAGTGATGGCCCATTTAGTCATACCTGAACTACCAGTGTGTGGCTGTCTTGGAGGAATACACACAGCTCAGCTGCCAACTACACCAAGTAATGTGACCAAAGACAGGCTGCAGACATCCAATGGCTAAGACAAGAAAATGCAAACTTTCTAAAAGTTGCATTTTTAGAACTGTAATTTAAAATATGACTTCACCATAAGTAAGGCTCCCTATCTTCCATTTTTACTCATTTGTACAGATAAATACAGACAGAAAAACATTTATTTTTCTGTCTACATATATTATTAAATGTGGATAAAAATGGATATTAGGTTGTTTTTGAGTGATTCTCTATGCTGTCATTCATGAGAGCCAGGCCAATAGCTGAGGGGATTGACAGATAATGGGGTTAAAATAAAAGGAATTTTAGTAAGGAGGCTTACAAAGCAGGAGATGGGTTCCATATTGATACTAAAATCTGTATATTTTCATTTAAGTGCATTGATTGATCATCTGTGTGTGTGCATATCATCAAAACCTATCAGGGAAGCAGGTATTAGTGCACATATATCAGTGAAATAAATGTGGAAATACACTAGTTTCAGTTACATTTTGTTACAAATCCCAAATATGGATAATTATAGATAAAATTTGAAAAAAAGAAAAATTATAAATACAGATGTAAATGTAAAAAATAAAAACGTGTGTCTCGATAATTCTCTCGCCTCGGTGCCCACTCTGATCAGCGATCACACTCGGCAACTCTGGGCATTAGCTTGCCTCATCTTCACTAACGGCCCCACCAGACCGCCGGGGATGCCTGGTCTCACCCTGGAGATACCCATTAAGGGACCATCTCTCAGGGAAGCCAGGAAGGGTTTTGCAGCGGTCGAAGCGCCTTGGGACCCTACGGGTAAGTAGTGCGCTATATAAATGCCTATACATTTACATACATACATACATACTGAGACATGTTTAAAGGGCTCCTTACGTTGGTGGCAAAAAAGTGCTGCAGGTCCACTGATAGCATGTAGGCCATGTGCATATGTAGTGAACTTTACTAGGGACTTATAAGTAAATTAAATATGCCAGTTGGGTAGAAGCAAACTCTACTATGTTTTAAGGAAAGAGTATAAGCACTTTAGCACTGGTTAAAGGTGGTAAAGTGCACAGACTCCCGAAGCCAACATAAAGAAATACAGCAAAAAGGGAAAGAAGAAGGCAAAAGGTTTAGGGTGGCCCTGCAGATAGGGCAGTTTCCAACACAACCTCCTTCCAGTAAAAAGTTAGGGTAGTCCACTCAATACATTGATGGACTTCCCTGCTTAGGTGATAGAACGTAGACAATGCAGGAGCACTTGTCAGTTCTACTCCTCTCTGAACTTGGTTGGATCCCTCTGTCTATACTCTCCTAAGCCACTGAACTAACCCATGTGGAACTGTTCTCTTCATCCGTGGACCCCATCTGTGCAGCACCAAACCTTAACTTGCTCACATATGCATCCAGTAGGCAAACAGTGCCACCATGGCCAGCAAAGTGACTTTGCCCCTTCCACCACTTGGATCAGACTTTTGTCCCCAACTCAAGGAAAATTCTGTCCATAAGGACAACAAATGACAGAAGCCCCTGACAGTGCTCAGTTTTCACAACGAGGATCCATGCCATCCAGGGGTCTATGACCTTTTTGGCTTCTCAGAGTGAGGAGCATTTGCCCTAGGTGTTAGGCACCCTTTCTCCAATCTACCTCCTACCGGTTCAGGGTTGGTAACCTGAGACTGCTCACCCAGGCTGGGGTCTGTACCCTGAGGCTGAACAGGAGAGAGGGTGAGCACTTCCTCACCCTGCCTCTCCATCTGGGGTCCTGTACCCTCTGCCCTGGAGTGGTACCACAGAACACTTAATTGTCAGGGCACCGTGGGCAGCCACCCTCCTAGTTTCTCTGACACTGGGGAGAACTCATTCCTCAGAATGCAGTCTATGAGCATCTGGGACTAACTATAACCCTCTTCTGGGTCACCTCCTCACCCCACTCCAGGGATGCCAAGGCCATAGAGTGGAAGAAGTCCCTCCCATAGCCTTGAGCTACCCCACATACCTGGCTGGTGTACTTCTCTGGGGAAACTAGCCTTTCCACTACCATGGTCTGGCTAGCCTCGGTGTCCCTCAGAGCAGTGACAGGTTCCCCATTCACTTTTACCTAGTGGAATTGGTGACTCCCACCCTCAGGGATCACAACTCACCCTCTGAAATCACCTTCCAGCTAAGAGCGATCATGGCATGGTCTATGACCTGCCCCTGGTGACATCTTACCCCTAAGGCCACAGTGGCCACCCCTGTAGAGGTCCCATCATGGGTGGTTTCTTAGGACAGACAGAGTCTCCCTGCTTGTTTCCTAGCTCGGAACAATCATACCAGGGGGCCTGGAAATAGGGTGCACTGGACCATCGCCCACAAGAACCCCATCCCTTCTGCTCAGATGGGGCATGGGTACCCTTTCCTCTCCCATTACTCTGGGACCTCTCTATGTCTTCATTGACATCCCCCTCACTCTGCTGAGGGGAACCAGACACATCTTTTTGGGGTCATTTCCAGGTACCATTTTTACCCTCAAGCTGAGTTAGTGGTCTTCCTCCTTATCAAGCTCCCTGGGTCCAGTGAGTTTACTATCAATAAGGTATTGGCGTAGATCTGGAAGACAAAGACTGAGCATGTGCTTCTTTGCATTCAAATTGTAGAGGCCTTGATAATCTTTTACTTTACTGCCCTTCACCCAATCATCCAGTGAATTGCTGAAGGAATCCACATAATCCACCCTGGTCTGTTGGGCCAGTTTCTGGCTATCCTTAAACTTCTTTCTGTACTTTTCTGGGGTCATCCCATAGTTCCTGACAAGAGCTTCCTTCATGGGTGTATATTTCATTCTGTCCTCCTTCTCTAGGGCCAGCAGGGTGTCCCTCCCCTTGCCAGGGATATGCCTCCACAGATTAATCAGTCTCCAACCACTTGTCAAGATCGTCCTTCACAACAAAGTCAGGCACCAGACCTTTGGACATACGGACCATCATGCCTGCAGATGGCACTGACAAAATGCTGCCACCATCACAGCTTGACTCTGCCTGTTTGGCCTTGATATCCAGCTTCCTAAGGCTCCTCTCGTGAGCTAAACACCTCAAAGCAATTCTCTCTTCCATGGTCAGTTTATTTTCTTACATGGCCAGTTTCCTTTGCTCTGCCTCCACGAGCATGCCCTTTTCCTCCATTTTAAGCTTAGCCATCTCCTGCCTGTACTCCTTCTCTGCCAGCTCCTCTGGGGACAGGCATGAGGGAGGACACACTGCTACCTGCATGTGAAGAGACCTCCAATCCTGGGAGTCGGTAACCCTCCTCCTCAACAGGTCGTAGCCCAAGACCCTCCTGTGGGTCCTGTTCTGACTTCTCCACATTGTCTTCATCCTCCTGGTCATCTGTTTTGGCTGGGAATTGATGGATCTCTACCCATGCTCTCCACACTTTTTGGAGCTTCACCTTCTTGGTGCTCCTTTTTGCTGGCAGCCCCCTCTCCTAGCAAAACTGCTTGAGGTGAGCCACAGTGTAACTCTCCAGTTTGCCAAGCTCAAACTCCATCTTTGCGGGTGAGGTCACAGTCAGGTAGAGTATGAATGAATTTAAAAAAAAGCCAAAAGGCCAGTTATGGAGAATTTAAACTCAGATTGGTCTTAGATATGGGATGGTAGTGTACACCCAATTTCTGCATGGAAGTGCAAAAACACAAGTTCTATCCTCACTGCTGACTACCAATGTTAGAAATTGGGCTACTGGTTGACAAGCAACAACCACTATCGTAGTTAGGGTAAGGCACAAGCAAACCCCAAATTAACCTGCGCTCATCCTCTTGTAGCATGGCACAGAGCAATCAGGGTTAACTTCAAAGCAATGAGTAAAGTATTTGTGCAACACTTCAAACTGTAAAACTTTGAAAACATTACAGAAAAAAGATCCCACACCAGGTTAAGGAAAATAGAGCTTTCATTAATAAGTAGAAAAAAATCAAAGCGGCAAAATACAATTAGGAAAACCAGAGATATTGGATTTTAAAGTTTTAAGTTGAAATAGCGCCAAAAAACACAAAGCGCCAACAAGGAATATCTGGTCGGGCTGGACCAGGACAAAGTCACAAGTTCAGGCTGACTGCAGTGGATCACTGGCTGACTACAGGGCCCCAGTTGGGTCCGCTGAACAAAGAACCTTAAATCCTGGTTGCAGAGAATTGCATGGGTCTGGTTCAGGGTTGGAGGAATGCTGCACAGTCGAAGAGATATGTTGGTTCCGAGATGCAGCAAGGCTGTGGTGCAACGTCCTGTTTTCTAATCATCGAAGTCCTGAGTGGGGATAAGGTTTGCAGCTGCCGATGCATTGGTTCTGACGAGGCTGTCATCAACAAGAGATGTGAGGCCCTGAGACAGAGATGTGTCTGTTCTGAGGACTGCAAGGGTGATGTGGGCTTTCTGCACTGAATCCAATCCATGCAGCAGCAGTGGTGTTTCAGTCCTGTTCAGAGGTGCACTGTTCAGCCAAGAAGATGCATTGGTTCTGCTCTGGGATGTGATGCTCAGCAGACAAGATGCATCGGTTCCGCTGGTAAGAACTTTAGGTCCAAGCGTCTTAAAAGGAGGTGGCACAACTTTGCAGGGTAGACTCACACAGTAGAGGCACGCATGGCTTGTGGGTGAGGTGGGGTGTGCGAAGGAAGCAGGCAGCCTCCCTCCCCTCCCCTAAGCCAATCACAACGCTCCAGTGAAGTGTTGTAGGGGCTGTAGTGATTGGCATGTCCTCCATGTAGGCTGCAATGCAGCTTGCATGGAGAAGTGCAGAGTGTGCATGACTGTTGTGGGCAGCCCAAAACAGCCGACCAAATCAGTCATGCACATTCAGGAGTGGGCAAACAACTTCAGCCCTGCCCGGGCAGCACCGTTCACCTGCCACTGCAGACTGGAGTGCTGTTTTAAACTGCCATTTCTACCTTGCAAAAGAAAACTTTTATCAGGCTTAAACTTTCCTTTTTAGGTCTTGCTTAGTCAAAGGAAATGCTGTCTCTTCGAGACATGCTGTATCTATAATATGGACTTTGAGCACCTTCCATCTTTTGGATTGTTTCCTGTTAGTACACTTCGAAAGTGCCTGCTGTTATTTGGTGAATTGCTTAATTAGTCCCTCCTTTTAGTGTTTTGGAACCTCCCATGGAGACTGCCTCTGTAACATGCGGTCTTACTCATTTTCTTATTTACGTTACTTTGTGTGCACAATAATTTTTTTACGACTTCACCATGCTTAATGCGATTATTTGAGTGTCTACTTGCAAGTCTTTATTGTCTTCCTTTCTTCCCTCTGGCTTTGCAGGCCGCTCATTGGAGGAGGGGGCAAGGTAGTGCCAGGTCCACTCTGTGGCTTTTTACCTCTTATCCTGATGTTAGCTCCTGAAGCAGTAATGTAAAATTCAAATCAAATCCAATGCCGTGATGGAAAACATAATTGTGAAGAGTTTCTGCAGAGTTGCAATAACACTTTATCCTGGGTGTTAGAACCGGGGTCACCGATTCTGACACGGTAGCTTGGCGTGAGGCAGGAAGGCACCCGAAGGCAATGTGTAAAGCAGTGGTGCAGCACACACTCACACTGACACAGTAACTTGCACGCAAGGAAGGGACACCACACCAGGTTGTTTTATAAAATCAGATTCTTTATCTACTTTAAGTTCAGGTAGGTAACGCTGGGCTCTCACCTAAAATAGGGTAACCCGTTCTCATAACCATAAATCATTGCAACACTTCGTGGGCATGAATGTAACTTCAAAACATTTCCTATGCATGTGGAACATTCAAGTAACATTTCTTAGGCTTGGGGATCATATAAGCAACACGCACAACACATTCAATAGAGGCAAGATTTCCTATGCAGGTGTGTTCTAGGAATAACAGTCCCTATGCAAGGTTGACTCAAGGCCTATTTCTGAGGCAGTATGAACACAACTGGGTAATACTTCCAACCCACCAGGCTGTTACTCAGAGTGGGCGTGTAGACTCCTTCAGGCCCAGCTCATCACTAATCAGGGCAGATCTGTGCTTGCTTTAGGCCCAGTTCACATCAGCTCCAAGAGGGGGCAGGTTCTCTACTGGTGAGTGATCGCCTACCTCCCTGAGTTGTTACCTGGCACGGGGGAAAGGCGAGTCCCCTCTGATCATTCCGCGCTGTCTGCCCCACCTGGGGAGGTCCAGGGGGGGCTCCCGCTCTCTTCGGAGCACCCTCTCCGCTGTTCGAGCAGGCTCTGGGCCTTCGTCCTGCTTTCCGCCCTGGCAGCAAATTAGGGAGCAGCTTCGCACCGGAGCCTTAGGCTCACTGTAGAGGAGGCCATCCTCCCAGTAAATATGGTAATTGCTGGTTTCCTTACCAGTCACTTGGGCTTCGGCCTTCAAGTATGGGGCACTCCGTCTGTGCCCGACAATATTTCTCCCAGGTAGGCCCTCCTTCCTCCTGCTACTCTGCAGGGGTTGGCAAGTCCCCCACGGGAACAAAATCCACCTCCGCGGACTCCGGGATCACCTCCGCGGGCTCCCCATCCATCCCGCAGGGTGTGTCCTTCAAGATGTCTTCTTGTCCAGCATTGGGCTGGGCCATTGTTCCAGGCTCCAACTCAGGTTGAGCTCCTTGCCAGGCAGCCATGGACCGCGTGACCACGCAAGTTCATCCTGGTAATCCCAGCATTTCGGTGTGGGCTTGGAACTCCACCTCCTAACAGGCGGTATACTCCAGATCGTTTCCCAGCAGACACTCAACTGGCATGGCAGGGCTTATTGCGACTCTCAATGGGCCAGAGACCTCTCCCCACTTAAAGGTAACCTGGGCCACAGGGTAGTGACCCACACTGTTGTCAGCCAACACAACCGGGTGTAATACATCAGGGATCACTTGCTCCGGGGACACCAGCTGTCTCATTACCATCGTCATGCAGGCACCCGTGTCCGTCAGAGCCTCCACCACATGCCCGTTAACCCTTACCCTCTGCTGGTGCTTGCCAGTATTCAAGGGTAACTGCTTTTTTTGGGACCATCTCTCTATCCCCCAGGGAAACTAGGTCAAGCCTGTCCACTCACCCCCCTTATCTCAGGACAACTCCTCCCCCAGCGCTACACTGGCCACCCGGGGCTCTTACCTCCTGTGTGGCTGTGGTCATTTTGCGACACTGGGGATCCCCCTTGCAGTGTTCAACCTCCCCACACTATTAGCACCGGACAGCTCTGGGCTGCTGACTCTTGTCAGGGTAAGTGGGTTTCTGAAATCCAGATTGGGGTGGGGAACCTATCCCTTTCCCAGGCGGTCTATTTTGGGGGCCTTTAAAGAGGTTTTCCTCGCTCTTCTGGGGAAAACCCTGTCCACCTTTCGCTGTGTCTCCCCTGGGTCCCTTGTGGGACACCCAAGTGCTAACCCAGGTATCTGCCTCCTCTGAGAGCTCCTGAGGGTCAGTCAGCTTGCGGTCCACCAGGTGTTGGTGCAGCTCTGGAAAACACTTATCAAGAAGGTGCTACCTTAAAAACAGATTGTACAGTCCTTCATAGTCACTCACTTCGCTGCCACGCACCCAACCCTCTAATGCCTTGCAAGCATAGTAAAAAAAGTCCACCCAGTTCTGTGTGGGGAGCTTATGGCTGTTGCAGAATTTCTGGCAATACTTCTCTGGAGTGAGGCCAAACTTTTTAAGTAGCACCACCTTCATGACATGGTAATTTGTCTGATCTACTTTGTCTAAAAGTAAGAGTGTGTCCCTTGCCACCGGAGGTATGTACCGATACAGGCCACCCCCCTAGTAACTCTCAGGCACCCCATGGGCCACCAAAGACACCTCATATACTGCCAACCACTTATCTATGTCATCCCCTACACTAAAACCGCCCACCACCTCCTTAGGTAGGTAAAACTTAGGCTCTTGTGGAGCCTGAGCGGGTATGCTGCCACCATTCATGCTGCCTTGCGCCCCCATCTGCAATGCTCGGAGCTCCAATTCTTTCAGGCTGAACACGTGCACAAGCTTCCTCTTTTCCATAGCTATCCTCTTCTCTTCTCGCTGCTTCTCCACATTAGCAAGCTCTAACCTCAATTGCCTCTCCTCCCTCCTTTCCTTGTACTTCTCTGCCAGTAGCTGCTGGTGTGGGGTTGGAGTGGTAGGTAAGGGACGACGATGGGGAGGTGGGAAGGAGGGGGGAAACATGCAACACATGTAAACAAAACAAAAAATACAAATAACTTACCTGATGCTCATTTCCGTGTCCTTGCTGTCGTAGACTCTGGATGCGGTCTCCTTCATCCTGGCTCTCCTCGAATGACTCGAGCGGAAAGGAAAGGACTTCCGCCATAGGACATTACAAAACCAGCTAACCACAGCTGTCTCAGGCATCTCTCAGTGAGCTGAATCTAGAGGTTTGGTGGCTGAGTGGGAGCTCTTGTTATCCAAGGGATGTTCTTTGGAAGTGGTAAATTGCATTCAGGAAAGCCTGTGACATGAAAATCTTACAGCCTCCATTGACTCAATTTTGAAAGATGGTGCCTAGGCAAAGGCTTACAGGCTTTTTTATGTGCGAGCCTGTTGGAATTTTGGATTTCTTGCAAGCTGGTTTTGGCAGGCCAATCCTTGCGCAGCATTAACATCGCCACTGCGCCAGGATTGGCTAAAGAGCAGGGCTAATACTGTCCATAAAGAGACCCGGCTCCCCCGGGTCTCTGCCTGTGTGACGGCTGTGGGAGGAGGAGAAGGGAAGGGGCTACTGCGTGTGTGCGAATGCGTGGGCAAGTCATAAAAATGACTTGTCCTAAATGCTCACACTACTGCTGCTATCACAGTCACACGCTGCCAGCCGGCCACTCACTGACGGAGGCCCGCCCCACACACACTTCGGCGATCGCGATGATGACGTCACTATTGTGAGTGTGACTCCGACCTCAAATCATTATCGGGCTGTTGTTGTATTGTGCGCTCTGCGCTGCACTCATAATTTTACTTTGTGAATGCACAGTGTCAGTGACAGTGACGGTTGTCCATGGCTAGTGGGGCAACGCCCCAACGCCCCCAATGGACGAACCTCCACTGTCCTCCTCCGATGCACTTCTCCCTGACACAGTACTGCCTGCCCTGGAACATCTTCCTGGCAACACATTCTCACTGAGGTCTGCGTGCAGTAGGTCTAGCTCTCCTGTTCCTCATCCACTCGCCCCTCCGGGTGGGCCAATACCCATGCCCTCAAGGCTTTCTGAAGCTCCTCTCTCTTGGCGCCTCGCTTAACGGACACCCCCATCTCCTGACAGAACTCCCTCAGCTGTGCCACTGTATACATTTCTAGGTTGGCCAGCTCGAACTCCATCCTGACAGGTGGGCCCCCAGACAACTTAAGGAAAAACACTAGGACCTGGGCAACAGGGTTAACACAGGAGCCTGTGCAATCAATCAGGCAGTGAAGGGCGAAATGTTAGGCTTGCGTTACAATAGGTGTCCAGTTGCAGCGCACACTGAATCACTGGAGGGTGCTGCACAACTACAAGTCCTTATCCCACCGCTGAACATCAATGTTAGAACCAGGGTCACCGATTCCGACACGGTAGCTTGGCGCAAGGCAGAAAGGCACCCGAAGGCAATGTGTATAGCAGTGGTGCAGCACACACTCACACTGACACAGTAACCACACCAGGTTGTTTTATAAAATCAGATTCATTATCTACTTTAAGTTAAGGTAGGTAACGCTGGGCTCTCACCTAAAACAGGGTAACCCATTCTCATAACCACAAATCAATGCAAGTACACTTCCTAGGCATAAATTCAATTCAGGTAACATTTCTTATATGCATGGTCATAGAATGCAACACTTCGTGGGCATAAAAGTAACATCAAAACATTTCCTATGCATGTGGATCATTTAACCCGTTTAGAGCGTCGAACGTTCAGCGCCCAGTGCTGAACGTTCGAATACCGGGTGAGGCAACGTCGGCCAACAGACGTGCGCAGCACTACCAAGGTAGTGCACGCGACGACCGTTGGCCGACGGCAGCGCTTAAGGGGTTAATTAACATTTCTTAGGCATGGGGATCATATAGGCAACATGCACAACATTTCCTAGGTTCACATTCAATAGAGGCAAGATTTCCTATGCAGGTGTGTTCTAGGAATACCAGTCCTTATGCAAAGTTGACTCAAGGCCTACTTCTGAGGCAGTATGAACACAACTGGGCAACAATTCCAACCCACTAGGCTCTTACTCATGATTAGCGTGTAGACTCCTTCAGGCCCAGTTCATCACTAATCAGGGCAGTTCTGTGCTTGCTTTAGGCCCAGTTCGCATCAGCTCCAAGAGGGGGGAGGTTCTCTACTGGAGAGGAGATCGCCTCCCTCCCCGGGGTGTTACCTGGCACGGAGGAAAGGCTAGTCCCCTCTGATCATTCTGTGCTGTCTGCCCCACCTGGGGAGGTCCGGGGTGGGGGATCCCGCTCCCTTCGGAGCCCCCTCTCCGGTGTTTGAGCAGGCTCCGGGCCTTCGTCCTGCTTTCCGGCCCGGCAGCCAATCAGGGAGCAACTTCGTGGGGTGCAGGCTTGACTCTGACTGTGGCAGCCCTCCCCTCGCTTTGGGGGCAGTAGCGGTGATGGCGGACCCCGCAATCTTCTCCTCGGGTTGCCGGCGCAGGTTGCGCCCAGGAATTCCAGGGCTCCTCTCGCGGACCGAGGCCTCCGCACTGGGACTGACGCAGCAGCCAATCTGGGCAGGGCTCACAGGGGGCACGGCCTGTGATGCTGCTGGCACCCCGGTTGCCCCGCAACGCTTCTTGGGCTCTTCCAGGGCCTAGTGCGGCCTACCCAGCACCCGCGACGGCCCTCCCTTCGCTTCAGGAGCCGCGGCGGTGCAAAGGACTGCACGCTCTTCTTCTTCTTGAGTGGCCTGGGCACACAGCGCTTCTGACTTTGCAGCGCCTGGGCAGCAGCGGTGATCTTTGGCAGATAGCGCTCTTACAGACACAGCGCTGGATCTCAGGTACCTGGGCTGCGGCGGTGATCGAGGCATGTAGCACTCTTGCAGACACTGCGCTTAGGTTGTCACACGAGCAGGTTAGGGTGGAAATAAGTGTTGGAAACAGGTAGCAGATTCCTCCCCTATAGCGCATAAGGGGCACAGCCTCAGTAGGAGGCAGCAAAGCTTCTCAGTCTAGCACTGGCAGCAGGGGCTTTTCAGACTAGTGATTGGTTGATACAGCGCTTTTACCTGGTGATCCCCCAGTAGCAGCAGCGCTCACAGGATCCTCAGCACTTCAGTCCTACTGAGGCGGTAGTGGGTCTTGGTTGTGGTTTCCTTGGTTGCAGTATCTTGGGGGAAGATGGGGGGGGTTGAGTTGGCAGGCACAAGAGGCAGGATGGTTCCCTGCAGCGCATTGGAGTTGGTCTCCTGGCTTTCCTCCTCACTGAGCAAGGTCAGCAGGCTGGCAGAGTCCCTCAGCTATCTTGGGTACAGCAGGGCCTAAGCTTAGTCAGTCTCAGTAGTGTAGGTTCCCCCTTAGGCCCAACTGCCTATACTCCAGCAGAGGTTTCCCAGGCCCAGTGGTGCCCCAACTAACTAGTCAGGTTTCCCTCCTTTTTTCTTATACCCCTAGGTCAGGTGGCCCTCCTGAAAGGCGGCAAAGCATAACTCCTCCCTCAGCTGGAAGGTTCCAGGAGCTTCTACATGTCTGTCTATGGGACAAAAAGGAGCGGGACAGCAAGGATACAGTAGCAGTATGTCTCAGCCTGCTTCTAACTACTGGTCCGTGCATGTACAATGGCCACTCCGCAGTAGCAGGGGCCTGTGGCAGCCATGTTATTAGGAGAGAGCACCTGTTCCTCAGCACTGTTTGGCAGTGGTAAGGCGCCCAGAGGCCTAGGTCAAAGAAAAAGATGGTGGCAAAAATGAGGCAAAAATGGAAAAAAACGGGGTAAGACCACCCTAGGCTGACAGGTCTAATACCGGGATTATACTATATTAAGTATCAGAAGTGTATTGCATACCTAACACACAAGTACCAGCTTTAAAAGGGCATACGTGGCATTCACAAGAAGCATTTGCAAGCCCTCTCCACTGGCGCTGCAAATATCTTTCTATTCATGTCTGTAAAGACACATGTCAACATTTCCTTTAGTGTCATAGCAACGTCGTTTTGAGGATGAGTTGATTTTTTTTTTTCTTGGGCTGGGCTTATTGGGCTTGTTTTTATGTACTCAGTTGCTTGTTAATATTGCACATGGCATGCAATACTGTTGGCATACTGAATGCGCCCAAGCTACCTTGTGCTTAAGGAGTGACTATAAATTCAGAATTGTTTTGATTGTCCTTGTTGACCATTGATTCTACCCAAATTGGCATGTCCTATCCAGATTTAAATTGAAAGTTGTTGGGCGTGTGGTATACAAAAACAATTCTCAAGAATCAAAAGAGGGAGGGAGAAGTTAAAGTTCCACTCAACTTCCCTTAAGTGAACATATAAAATCAAATGGAGTGGAAGTGTTGAGAGGGGCGGGGGCAAACCCAAAATTGCTGTGAAACCCTCAACAGTGTTGTGCCGCCAAAAGCATGTCTCCCAATGGCGTACTTAGCCACTGATCATTACATCATTGGGTCTTTTCCTCCACCAGGAGGGATAGTCTCTTGAATCGAGACCATATGAGATCCACAATGTGAGGAAAAAAGGTTTAAAAAAAATCTCCTACCTTTAAAAAGGACACATTTTATTAAGAAGATCAAAGCTAGTGGTATGATTAAAAAATGTGACATGTGAAAAGAGAGGTATTAGGTGTCACTCACATCTATCTCTGGAATAACCAGGTCAAAATGTTTCAGCCAACTTTGCGCCCTATGGGTCGATGGCTTTTGTCAGGACCGAAAATATGTTTTGTAGGATCCCTTCATGAAGTCAAATTAAATCAAATGAGACACTGTCCCTGGAATTTCCGAAGTTTTTCTTCTTTTTTGGTCCAATGGGACTCTTCATCCTGTCCTAGAAGAAGGAATACAATATGGAGAACAATGTGTTATGTATTAGAATGTTGTACTGATGTTGTCCCATATTTATAATAATGCATGCACCCAATGATTTCTATAAATAATAATGCATGCACCCAATGATTTCTATAAATGTGTATTTTTGCTCCATTAAATGCGAACATCTTCATTCTTCAACCCTTTTGGGTTGTCTGTCTATGTGAACAAATGTAATACTTGCTCATGTATTCCATTCGGGAAACATCCATTACCACACAGTCATTACACCGCACTCCTTTTACAACACAACTGTTACAACGCAACTGCCATTACAACGCATGCCATTACAACGCATGTCACTGCAGCGCATGCCTTTACAACTCATACCATTACAACGCATGCCATTACAATGCATTATAAGGTAAGTAATAGAGATTTTTTTGTTTTAGGGTGGGTATGGATTAGATGGGAATAGCAATTTTTACCCCTACACTATCCAACACGTGCTCTACTGTAGCACTTATTGGAGTGGGAATAGTAATTTTTACCCCTACACTATCCAACACTTACCCTACGGTTGCTTTCACTGGAGAGGTAATAGTGATTTTTACCCCTACACTATTTAACTCTTACCCTACTGTTGCACTCACTGGTGTAGGAATAGTAATTTTACCCCTACACTATCCAACACTTACCCTACTGTTGCCCTAAAAGTATTATGCGTTGTAATGGTATGCGTTGTAAAGGTATGCGTTGTAATGGAATGCGTTGTAATGGTAATTTTAAAAAATGCGTTTTAATGGCATGCGTTGTAAACTCATTCGATGTAATGGTAGTTGCAATGCAAAAACCGCATTGCAAAAAGCATGCGTTGTAATTGTTTGTGTTGTAATGTCATATATTCATTGCATATTAGGATGGATCTTAATTTGGGAGGCTCTATTATCAAAGCCTCCTACATGCAAATTTTGGACAACTTATGCTGTGTAGATCTCAGTGTATTTTGAAAATTATAAGAAGTTTGAGTCCAGGTAGATGTAAACATAGATATTGCTTTTAAAAGGAACAATAGGGTTAAAGGAATGTGTGACTGCAATGTTGGGTAGATTGTTCATGAAGGGGTGAAGTAGTAAAGAATTTCCAATTTGTGTCCCTTTGGGAACTGGTAGAAAACTGTCTTGTAAGGCTTCTGCAGCGTACCTTAGTTTTTTATTTTCTGTTTTAGAAGGTCTTCATAGGTCTGTGCAGAGGCGCTGTGTTACTATTCAGAGAGGCAAAGCTATAAAATTGGAGATTTGAGGGTTATGAATAGATAAAGGAGTGAAAGGGATTTTATAATGACTCCACCTAATTGCGGAGATGTCTATAGTCACCCTACACTTGTAGTTTCCCCTTTACCTTCATGCTTCAGTGTGCACTCCACAACACATCCATTCCAGCCTGCATCTTAAAGCAAGTGGGGGAAGCTTCTAAGTTTTTCAGCAGTGTTCCTCATCAGGTGTTCCCAATCGGTAAAGCACGAAGACGGGAGTGATTCTATAATCATGACCCAGGCGGACTCAGAGTGGTTTTTTCCTGCCCCAAAGGGACTTAGAATGACGTTATCACAGCCGACCAACTCGCCGCATCCCTAAGCCAGCACCCTCCCGCCAGCTCAGCGAACCCCAGCCAAGCCGCCGACAACCTCACGAAATGGATCTGCACCTGCGCGGACAAACTCGCCCCTCTGAGGACCCCACCCAGCAGACACGGAAGCAAGAAGGCCCCGTGGTTCACCGACGAACTCAAGAGCTCCAAGAAGAACTGCCGTGCCCTCGAGAAAGCCTGGAGAAAAGACCCTACACCGGACAACATGACTACCCTAAAGCTCGCCACCCGAAAGCACCACCAACTGATCCACGCCACCAAGAAAACAGCATTCAAGGACCGGCTGGACAACAACGCACACAACAGCAAGGAACTCTTCAACATCGTGAGAGAGCTCTCCAACCCCAACGCCGGAACCAACGACATCACCCCATCGCAAGACCTCTGCAACTCCCTCGCCTCCTACTTCCACAACAAGATCGCTGACATACACAACAGTTTCAGCACACAAACAACACTCCCCATGACCACACCAACGCCCCCCACCACCACCCTCAATGCCTGGACGCCGATCAACCTCGAAGACACCATCAGCACGATGAACTCCATCCACTCCAGATCTCCAACTGACCCCTGCCCTCACCACGTCTTCAACAAGGCCGACGCTGTCATCGCACCCCACCTGAGGGACATCATCAACACCTCCTTCGACACCGCCACCTTCCCTGAGAGCTGGAAGCACGCCGAACTCCGCGCTCTACTAAAGAAACCAACGGCGGACCCCACCGAACTCAAGAACTACCGCCCCATCTCGCTCCTCCCGTTTCCAGCCAAAGTCATCGTGTAAGATCGTCAACAAGCAACTGGCAGCCTTCCTCGAGACAACTGGATACCTCGACCCATCTCAGTCAGGCTTCCGGGCCAACCACAGCACCGAGACCGCCCTCATCGCTGCCACTGACGACATCCGAACCCTGCTGGACAACGGAGAAACAGCGGCCCTCATCCTCCTGGACCTCTCCGCGGTATTCGACACTGTCTGCCACCGCATCCTAGTGCAGCGCCTCAGCAACGTCGGAATCAAGGAGAAGGCACTGGAATGGATCATCTTCTTTGCCGGAAGGACACAGAGAGTCCGCCTCCCCCCGTTCAGATCAGAAGCCACGGAAGTCATCTGCGGCGTCCCTCAGGGCTCCTCGCTCAGCCCCACCCTCTTCAATGTCTACATGAGCCCCCTTGCGGCCATCGCACACCAACACAACCTGAACATCATCTCCTACGCCAATGACACCCAGCTGATCCTCTCCCTGACCAATGACCCCGCCACCGCCAGAGCCAACCTACACGAAGGGATGAAAGACGTGGCCGAGTGGATGACGACCAGCCGCCTGAAACTGAACACAGACAAGATGGAAGTCCTCATCCTGGGCTCCTCACCCTCCACCTGGGACGACTCCTGGTGGCCCCCCGCCCTGGGCAACGCACCCAAACCGACAGACCACACACGCAACCTGGGCTTCATCCTGGACTCCTCCCTCTCCGTGACCAGACAAGTCAACGCCGTCTCCTCGTCCTGTTTCAACATCCTGCGCATGCTACGTAAGATCTTCCGGTGGATCCCCACCGAGACCAGGAAGACGGTCACCCAGGCCCTTGTCACCAGCCGTCTGGACTACGGCAACGCCCTCTACGCCGGAACCATCGCCAAGCTCCAGAAGAGACTCCAGCGTATCCAGAACGCCTCGGCGAGACTCATCCTCGACGTCCCCAGACGAAGCCACATCTCCAGACACCTGAGAGACCTGCACTGGCTCCCGATCAACAAAAGAATCACCTTCCGGCTCCTCACCCACGCACACAAAGCCCTACACAACCAAGGCCTGACTTACCTCAACAGCCGCCTCAACTTCTATGCTCCCAAACGCCATCTCCGCTCGACCAGTCACGCCCTCGCCGCCGTCCCCCGCATCCGCAGAGCGACAACAGGAGGAAGGTCCTTCTCCCACCTGGCCGCCAAGACTTGGAACTCCCTCCCGACCGACCTACGCCTGACCCAAGACCACCTCTCCTTCAGGAAGAAGCTCAAGACCTGGCTGTTCGAGCAGTGCGGACCCCCCCCCGGCTCCCCCCAAGCGCCTTGAGACCCTCCGGGTGAGTAGTGCGCTGTATAAATGCCTATGATTGATTGATTGATTGATTGAACAGATCTTGAAACAGAGGTTGATGTTTGCTGGTAAACCCTGGGGTATCTACAATAGCGACCACCTCATGTGTTATTCGAAAGTCACTAAGATTGTACTTTCGTTTAAACATTCCGCTCTACAGGTGTAATGGAACCTAATTGTATTATAGAATAATCATGAATTCAATGGTGGTTGATTACAGTTCGCCAACCCTTTTTACACAATCACAGTATACATATTTGGCAAAGTATGGGAGTGGTCCTTGGCATCTCTCGCAAACAGCACTTCTGAACTCTACTTAATGACTTTTACTGTTGCCCAGTGCAATGATGGTCTGTTAAATGATTTGACAAATGGTGGGCTCAGATCACCATTCGGCTAGTCAAACCTGTGATTTACATACATTAGTGAGCATGTACCTCACTGAGTTATCTTGACTGAAAGCATTCATATTTTGAACTTCAACATCTGGGAGGCACAGGTTCATTGATAGGTTTTTTAACAGCTTTATTTACATATTCTATCCCAGAATCATTGTATTAAATGTCACTGGTTCACACTAACTATCTGCTTTCTTCTGTTTCAGGCAATTGTAACAAAACTAAGTTCTGTAAATCTGAAGCAGTTGAATGGTGTCAGTATTCAACAACCAGTGGCTCTCATACATTACAATATCTGAACTGTTATTGATCATTCTTTCAGGTAGGTTAAATCGGTCAATGGAAGTTTGTATTTTTGCTGGCATCGTTCAGATTCCCACCACTTATTTTGTACACTCTGCCAGACAGCTTTATTAATAGTTTGTCTTAAATGTAGGTCCGTAAGCCAGGGTGCTACACGTGTTTTGCTTATGACTTTGAAGAAGTTGGGATTCTTAGCTAGATTTTTACCTTATCAATTCTCCAGAATCCCAGGACAGAGTGACTGGACCTTTTTGTCTGCTAAGAAGTATAGAAGGGAGGTTTCCAAAATTCATAATTAGAACAGTTTTGTAAATCAGCAATCAAGTCCAAGTTAAAGAACCACTGACTACGAACTAAATTTTAAGAATTTATTACAAAACCAAGAATAATTGGACATACAAACATCTCAGCAAGAGGTTCAAGAAATAAACTGGCACTAATACAAACATAATCCTCAGAAGGAGTCTCAGACGACTCAGAATGAAAAGCAAAGTCAGTTCAAGAATAATTAGGCATCCAATAACAGTCCCTACTTTAAGTCTGGACTGTATTTACAGAAGGAAAAAGAAAGGTGACATCCCTACTTAACAATTCCCTTCAGGCAAAAGTAAAGGTGTCAGCCGTGAAGACTTCCAAAGAAGTGCATTCACGTTTCTTAGGTAAGTAGCCTAAACTACTGAGCTCGTTCTAAGATGCTCCTTCCTACACCCCACTCTGCCCTAAGTTCCCTCAAATGCTATCTAGGATTGCCTACATCCTGCTCTGGCAACCTCCTAACAAAATCTGCTCTCCACCCTCGGGTACTGTCCCTGATACAAAACTCCCAAAATCGTAGGTACGTCCCAAGGCACACCCCTTTGGGCAGGTATTGGATTTCTAATTTTTCCAGCATGGCATTCTTCCATCCAGCGTCTATTGAGGTGTCCTTGGTTCCCAGGCACCTTCTCCGCCAAATGTCGCAGATGGACATTTCTCTGGCAATTACTCGTCCGCACTCCTACCGGCCTAACTTCTAAACAATGGATCATTTAACCTAACGAGGTCCGTGGCCTTGTAAATGCAAATGAAATACGTGAGAAGCAATCTGGTGCACATTCAAAGTTACAATTCAATATTCTCTGCAAACAACACCCTTCCCAGCAAGCAATTATTTCACAAGGATAACCAAAGCTAAGTAAAGAAATCAAAGTTAGGCCTCTACTGGCTTCTCAATGTCCCAGGCCTTTACACGTTTAAATGCATTTCTAAATGATTCTACATTATAAGCAATGCACTCTATTCCATTACAAAACAAAGTTACATTTCAACTCTAAACGTAAGCTCTTTTCCATGTTAAAGCATCACACCTCTGTCTCCTACACGCGCAACTCTTAATATGGCATGTTTACGGGGAACAGCGTTTACCACGCAACTTTTACCATGCACTACCTTTACCACGCAACTTTTACAATGCAAGTCGTTACAACGACTTGCGCTGGGGGGCTCTGTAGGATAGGGAATGGTTTAATTTACTATCCAAAACCTTCCCTACTATCCACGGGGACTGGAGTTGGAATAGTAAATTAAACTATTCACTATCCAGCGCCCCCCAACGCAAGTCATTGTAACGACTTGCGTTGTAAAAGTTGCGTGCTAAAGGCATGCGTAGTAAGGACATACATCCCATGTTTACTAATTTAGCAATACACACGTTTCATAACATTTCCATGTTATATAAAGCATCACACTACTGTTAAGGCTCTACATTAATCTACAAACGCTATGAATGTACTCTTCACACATTGCACTAATTCCTGACCTAATGTTACATTTCTGAAACATATATTAGTATTTCCACCAAATATGCGGGTGCTGACTACGGGCGATTATAATGCACCCCTACAAATTTTCAAAATAACATGGCACTCTCTCAGTTCCCCCCTTTATTGACTTGTGTCATCACACAATACACTACCCTTAAGGAAAGAACCGAGTTAAACACAGCTTGTTGCCACTTTCCCTCTCTTGAGTAATTCCATGTTCTTAAGATTCCGATATTGACTGTTCTGCAGTCTCTCCATTCGTCTTTCGTGCACTCTCAATGATCTCTCCAGTCTGCTTGATCTGTACCATTTGTAGGCTCTAATCAAACCCCATAATTTAATCACACATGCCACAAGTATAATAAGGGGTTTCAACACAAAACCAAGAAAACCCTTTCCAAGGTTTGCAAACCAACTCCCTACTTGGCCAAATCCTTTGCAAACCTTTTCCCCCACACAGTTTCCTCAGTCAGATCCTAAATCTCACTAAGAATCGCAGTAATGTTACTTAGATATTTCTCCAGATCTTTACTGTTGTCTGGTATATAAGTACAACATTCTTGGACCTTCAAAGGTTTACAGACTCCTCCCTCTTTTGCTAAAAGGACGTCTAAAGCAAGATGATTTTGTAAAACCATAGTTCTTATCGATAACATCTCACCTTCAACCAACACCAACAACTTAGCTGTATTCATTGATAATTAATCCACAACAGTTGCCAACCTTCTAATTTTCACATCATTCAAGATCACTCCCAAAGTCGGTATCATTGCTCCAAAAATGTCTCCAAATATGGCTCCTGAACTTTCACTTCGGTTCACTCTCACATGTTGTCCTCTCCTAAAAGTTCAAAATCTTCCGTATGGTAAATCTTGGGGAAAATGATTGCTAAATAACATGTCCCATACCATTTCTCAGGCAGTCGCACATGTGCATTGCTCCCGCAAACAAAACACACAGTCAGAATTACCTGCATCACACTCTGCAAAAAGTCCTTTGCATAATACTCCACAGTGAAAGTAGGCTCACACGTGGTATGACCTGCGTACCCATTCTCATAGTATGTGTGTGGTCTATGAATGCACAACTTTCCTTTCTGAACTTCATCTAGAGCTATTGGACCATAACTTCTTTTTGACTTGTGCAGCTTTTCTTCATCTGTCCAATCTACCTTACCCTTTCCTGAATCTCGCAACTGCTTTTGTTTCCAGTATCTATCTTCTACATGTTCAATGAATTTCTTCTCTGTATCTGACAACAAACATGTCTGATTATGGTGATGAGCATAAGACGTATTTAACTCTTGAGTCGGCATAAAATACATCCCAAGTCTGTCTTATGATTTCTAATGATCATACTTATTCAAATGCTTGTAGGCAGGTACTTCAGGAAGTACAGCATCATATTTAGAAAAGAAATACTCACAATTATTACGTCCATAGAAAATGCTAAGCAGCAAACTACATGAAATTCCATAAGTCAATGGAAGGTGATGGTATCTAATACCCTCATCTACAGAAGCAGGCAGTTGCATACACACATAACAATCTTTCTCATCCATGGCCTCAATATACTCATACAACAACTTTACATACGCATTAAGCTTGAAATTGCCTCTAGACAGATCTGCATGTAACCTACGACTCTCCTCTAGTAGCAAAGCTCTTTTGTCTCCTATTTTGACCTCTTTCTTGCTAGGAGTAGTAGGTGTTCCCTCTACCTCCACTGCCTGCTCATGTGGTACTAAATACAAAACTACAACTACTAGGATAATGAAGAGTATTACTCCTCCTACGAGTGTGCCTACAATGCACCTAGCTCAACGATTCAGGTTTCCAGCCTCCATGGTCTCAGGACAATTTGCAACTTTTCTTGTTCAGCAACAATTTTCACAGTCTCTTCTCTCCAACTTTAGTTGCTCGAACCAATTCGAACCACACCTTAGAAAGCTGGAAGTCCTCTTCCAATTTCAGTTCCTTATTTACAGTTTTTCAAAGACAACCCTAATCCTTCTCTGTCCTCTATGGGAAGCCCCTAAATTTGTTCTTCTTCCACTTGGACCTAGGTTGTCAAACTCAATTTATTTACAGAAAAGTCTCATTCATCCACAATAAGATTTGTTCCAACCGCCTCTAGCACATATTTCAAAAGTTCAAGATGAAGAACAATAGATTAATGAGATGGTATTTCAGGACCAAACACAGGAAAGATCAGTCCACTCAAAATCAGATGGCGAATTCCGCTCAGTGTCAGTAGATTTGGGACTGTGATGGTCAGTACACCTTCAATTTCAAGTCCTGGTACAATCAACAGCACATCCAACTTGACGTTAGGTCTGGCACTGATCACTGTCACTGCCCTCACCCTCCCGATCTCAGAACTCCTGGCATCAGTCACAAGGTAAGTCCACTCAGGAGTCATGTACCTCCGGCAAAGCACCCTCGTTCATCTTGATCTCCTTAGACCTCCATGAGCTTGCCCTTCTTTGCCTTCATCCGATTCAGATTCCTCAGACACAGGAGCAAGATCTTTTTCAGAAACCAGTCTCAAATTCAGTCGCCTTTGTCTCTCCAGCCACTGTTCTTCTGCTCTGCTGGCTCTCGCACCTTCTTCTTGCTCGCCCTGCTCACGACTTTCTTCCGCTGAGTTTGACTCTGGACCAATTTTCACAGCAACTTCCCCTTTTGGAGCCAGTTTCGGAGTCGCTGCCGTTGTGACAATCCTCAGCTTGGTTTAGTGAGCAACCAGCTGCATCAGACACCCTCACAGCTTGGCTTGTCCCCTCCTGTGGCCCTGCCACCTCAGCTGGATTTTCATTCAAGAGAGAGGAGCTGTTTCTTCCAAGGGTGCTGAAACTCGACAGGTATGGAAAGCATGTATCCAGTTGGGCAGCCCCCCACACTTGACAGCAGTGTTTGTGACTAGGATGACCTGGTAAGGGCCTCTCCACCAAACATACAAGCAGCTCTTTTGCATGTGCTTCCGAACCAACACCCAGTCCCTCCGGACTCAGGTTGTGACAGAGATCACTGGATGCCGGTACCACAGCAGCCTGCACCTGATGAGACACAGAACAGACAACATCAGCGAGTCCTTTGCAATAATCAAGGATCAGATCATCTGTGGTATTAATCTAGGCCACTGCAGGCACCGCTGGCAACCTCATAACCGTTCCCATCAGTACTTCATGAGGTGAAAGACCTGTTCTCCTGTCTGGGGTATTGCGCATACTCATCAACACCAAGGGCGAAGCATCAAGCCACTTCAGAGATGTAGATGAACACACTTTCGCCATTCGAGCTTTCAGAGTCCCATTGATCTGCTCCACTATTCCAGAAGCCTCTGGACGATAACTACAATGGAGTCTCTGATCAATATTCAGTGCCGTGCAAAGCATCTTCATGATTTCACTATGAAAATGCGTTCCTCTGTCTGATTCCAAAGAGGTCGGAATCCCGAATCGAGGGACAAGCTCCCTCAACAACAGCTTAGCTACTGTAGGTGTGTCGCACCTGCGGGTCGGGTATGCCTCCACCCACTTTGAAAACATACAAACTACTGCCAAGATGTACCTCAAGTGGTTGCATCTAGGCATCTCAATGAAATCCAATTGCATTCTGTTGAAGGACCCCCCGACCTCCCAATAGGACTCATGGTAACTGCAGGCCTCTTTCTGACATTCATTTGTTGGCATGTAACACATCTTTGACACACAGCTTCTGCCACTGCCATCGGAACACTCGCACCATCGCATCTCTTTCTAAATGCACTGCACCATGAATCTGTCCTGACATCGGACTCAGCAACTCATCCGGCAACACTGCTCTTTCATCACCAGAGACCCAAATGCCCACATCCCCTTTCACGCAGCCTGAAATATCCACACATTCTTCTTGTGGTCTGATACCTGTTCTTGCAAACACTTGAGCTCATCCCAAGTATCTGCCATGGCCAGCATCATGTTAAAAGTAAAAACATTCCTTCTCCCCCCCTACAACATGGTTCTCAGTGAAGATATAACCTTGTTCGGCACAGAATCGTGCAACTTCGTCCGCATAGCGGTTTCCAAGTGACACGAAATCTGTCCCCTTTCCATGAGCTGTGCACTTCATAACAGCAATTTCTTTGGGACGTTGTAAGGCCTCTAGAAGCAATCTCATGAACTCCCCATTGCGGATGGGTGATCCTGACGATGTCATGTAACCTCTCTGGGACCATAATTGTCCGAAGTCATGAACCACACCAAATCCATATTGGCTGTCAGTGTAGATGGTAATCTGAATCTGATCTGCTGCTATGCAGGCACGAGTCAAAGCAATAATCTCTGCCACCTGATGGGAGTATACTCCTTCCAGGCACGCAGCTTCAACTACTCCGGTAATGGTACATACAGCAAATGCTGCTCTCAATTGACCAACACTGTCCCTTAAACATGAACCATCAACAAAGAAAATTTCGGATCTATGACAGAATTTCGACAGACAGAATTTCGACCTACACAAATATCGGCGTAATTATATCGATAGCAAAAATATCGACGCCCTATGTACAACATGGTAAGTATCAAAATATCGAAAAAATAATATCGATGTTTAAAATATCGTTGTCAAATATATCGATTTTTTTGGGATTTAAAATAACATAAAAAATACTGTAAATAATACTTATTAATTACTTAAACATATTTAAATATATGTAATAATGGTAAAAAAAAATAATAATACATATTTAATTAAAAAAATAATATTTAAAAATCATATATAATATATACTTACTTAACAATAATTACTATTCCCACTCCAGTGGGTGCAACAGTAGGGAAAACTGACCCTGAACCCTAAAAATACCCCTTTACCCAAAAACCTAAAACTGACCCTGAACCCTAAAAATACCCCTTTACCCAAAAACTAAAAACTGACCCTGAACCCAAAAAATACCCCTTTACCCAAGAACTGAAAACTGACCCTGAACCCAAAAAATACCCCTTTACCCAAAAACTGAAAACTGACCCTGAACCCTAAAAATACCCCTTTACCCAAAAACTGAAAACTGACCCTGAACCCTAAAAATACCCCTTTACTAAGCGTGGGCGGAAAATCCGTTCCGCTCGCGGATTTTGCGGATTTTCGGGAAATCCGCAATCCGCGAGATTTGCGGATTTCCCGCAAAATCCGCAAATTCGCACGCAGCGGATTTTTTTGGCGGCGCGCGGCGTTGGTGATACAATTTTTGCGGCGCGCGGCGTTTATCATCGTTTGCCGAGTTGTTTTTTTCGATAGTTTGCGAGTGCTGCGCCATTTTGGATCTTGCTGTGTGATCCCGCGGGAATTGGCGAGCGCGATTACGTCATCGCGGCTTGCCAGCGATAGTTTGTCAACGCGAGTACGGCGAGATCACGTCTCGCGATACTTCGCAATTGCGAGATTTGAGATGCGGCGAGCGAAAATATAAATTTGCAATTCTGCACAAGAAATCCACCAGCAAGCAGCATAAACCTTCTAGAAATGATGATTTTTATGTGAATAACTCCTTAGTTTGACATTTGCCTGCACTTTTTTAGCGAGGAGTCCATTTTGGGGAGGGGGGCAGGGGGGTGGGAGGAAGGAAGTGCCCCATAGTCTTCAACTTCCTGTTCCTGTTCAGCAGGCTCCTCCCAGTGCTTTGTCCATCTCCTGGTCACTTTTCATTCGGATGTGGACCTGGAAGGATTACTTTTTGTGGATGCTGCTGGATCTTTGGATTTGAGGCCTTTTTGACTTTCTTTGGATCACTGTTGGATTAGAAATTTTACAAGTAAGTTTGTTTGGGGCATTACAGTTGCTGCAACTAAAATTTTGGGATTTTCGATTTTTGGGCTGTTTTGGGGCCTTTTCCCCAGGGGTACTCAGTGGTGGGTGTACTGTGGTTGTCTTGAACTTAAACATCATGGAGGCCATAGATGAATTGGGATTGTGCTGATTTTTCTGTGTTTTTCGATTTTTTTTTTTTTGTAAAATTTTGTGTTTTTCGATTTTTGACCTGTTGTTGGGGCCTTGACCAGGGGTAGTGAGTGGTGCATGGGCCTAGTCTTTCTGTGGGCTGTCTTGAATTTAAACATCATGGAGGCCATGGATGGAATGGGATTGTGCTGATTTTGCAGTGTTTTTCGATTTTTGGGCCTGTACTTGTGGCCTTTTCACCAGGGGTATTTGAGTCTAGCATGGGCCTAGTCTTTCTGTGGGCTGTCTTGAATTTAAACATCATGGAGGCCATGGATGGAATAGGATTGTGCTGATTTTGCAGTGTTTTTCGATTTTTGGGCCTGTACTTGTGGCCTTTTCACCAGGGGTATTTGAGTCTAGCATGGGCCTAGTCTTTCTGTGGGTTGTCTTGAATTTAAACATCATGGAGGCCATGGATTGAATGGGATTGTGCTGATTTTGCAGTGTTTTTCGATTTTTGGGGGTGTTCATGGGGAGGGACATGCCATGTGGCTGGTGGCCATTTTGAGTGCAGCTACAGGCACTGGCCATGTGCTGGCAGGCAAGTGGCCATTTTGAATGCAGGCTTTGTTGTTAGGCCTCCAACCATTTTGCCTACTTTTCAACCTTTATTTATGCCCAGGGGTAGTGAGTCTTGCATGGGCCTAGTATTTCTGTGGGTTGTCTTGAATTTAAACATCATGGAGGCCATGGATTGAATGGGATTGTGCTGATTTTGCAGTGTTTTTCGATTTTTGGGCCTGTACTTGTGGCCTTTTCACCAGGGGTATTTGAGTCTAGCATGGGCCTAGTCTTTCTGTGGGCTGTCTTGAATTTAAACATCATGGAGGCCATGGATGGAATAGGATTGTGCTGATTTTGCAGTGTTTTTCGATTTTTGGGCCTGTACTTGTGGCCTTTTCACCAGGGGTATTTGAGTCTAGCATGGGCCTAGTCTTTCTGTGGGCTGTCTTGAATTTAAACATCATGGAGGCCATGGATGGAATAGGATTGTGCTGATTTTGCAGTGTTTTTTGATTTTTGGGCCTGTACTTGTGGCCTTTTCACCAGGGGTATTTGAGTCTAGCATGGGCCTAGTCTTTCTGTGGGCTGTCTTGAATTTAAACATCATGGAGGCCATGGATGGAATAGGATTGTGCTGATTTTGCAGTGTTTTTCGATTTTTGGGCCTGTACTTGTGGCCTTTTCACCAGGGGTATTTGAGTCTAGCATGGGCCTAGTCTTTCTGTGGGCTGTCTTGAATTTAAACATCATGGAGGCCATGGATGGAATAGGATTGTGCTGATTTTGCAGTGTTTTTCGATTTTTGGGCCTGTACTTGTGGCCTTTTCACCAGGGGTATTTGAGTCTAGCATGGGCCTAGTCTTTCTGTGGGCTGTCTTGAATTTAAACATCATGGAGGCCATGGATGGAATAGGATTGTGCTGATTTTGCAGTGTTTTTCGATTTTTGGGCCTGTACTTGTGGTCTTTTCACCAGGGGTATTTGAGTCTAGCATGGGCCTAGTCTTTCTGTGGGCTGTCTTGAATTTAAACATCATGGAGGCCATGGATGGAATGGGATTGTGCTGATTTTGCAGTGTTTTTCGATTTTTGGGGGTGTTCATGGGGAGGGACATGCCATGTGGCTGGTGGCCATTTTGAGTGCAGCTACAGGCACTGGCCATGTGCTGGCAGGCAAGTGGCCATTTTGAATGCAGGCTTTGTTGTTAGGCCTCCAACCATTTTGCCTACTTTTGAACCTTTATTTATGCCCAGGGGTAGTGAGTCTTGCATGGGCCTAGTATTTCTGTGGGTTGTCTTGAATTTAAACATCATGGAGGCCATGGATTGAATGGGATTGTGCTGATTTTGCAGTGTTTTTCGATTTTTGGGCCTGTACTTGTGGCCTTTTCACCAGGGGTATTTCAGTCTAGCATGGGCCTAGTCTTTCTGTGGGCTGTCTTGAATTTAAACATCATGGAGGCCATGGATGGAATAGGATTGTGCTGATTTTGCATTGTTTTTCGATTTTTGGGCCTGTACTTGTGGCCTTTTCACCAGGGGTATTTGAGTCTAGCATGGGCCTAGTCTTTCTGTGGGCTGTCTTGAATTTAAACATCATGGAGGCCATGGATGGAATAGGATTGTGCTGATTTTGCAGTGTTTTTCGATTTTTGGGCCTGTACTTGTGGCCTTTTCACCAGGGGTATTTGAGTCTAGCATGGGCCTAGTCTTTCTGTGGGCTGTCTTGAATTTAAACATCATGGAGGCCATGGATGGAATAGGATTGTGCTGATTTTGCAGTGTTTTTCGATTTTTGGGCCTGTACTTGTGGCCTTTTCACCAGGGGTATTTGAGTCTAGCATGGGCCTAGTCTTTCTGTGGGCTGTCTTGAATTTAAACATCATGGAGGCCATGGATGGAATAGGATTGTGCTGATTTTGCAGTGTTTTTCGATTTTTGGGCCTGTACTTGTGGCCTTTTCACCAGGGGTATTTGAGTCTAGCATGGGCCTAGTCTTTCTGTGGGCTGTCTTGAATTTAAACATCATGGAGGCCATGGATGGAATAGGATTGTGCTGATTTTGCAGTGTTTTTCGATTTTTGGGCCTGTACTTGTGGCCTTTTCACCAGGGGTATTTGAGTCTAGCATGGGCCTAGTCTTTCTGTGGGCTGTCTTGAATTTAAACATCATGGAGGCCATGGATGGAATAGGATTGTGCTGATTTTGCAGTGTTTTTCGATTTTTGGGCCTGTACTTGTGGCCTTTTCACCAGGGGTATTTGAGTCTAGCATGGGCCTAGTCTTTCTGTGGGCTGTCTTGAATTTAAACATCATGGAGGCCATGGATGGAATAGGATTGTGCTGATTTTGCAGTGTTTTTCGATTTTTGGGCCTGTACTTGTGGCCTTTTCACCAGGGGTATTTGAGTCTAGCATGGGCCTAGTCTTTCTGTGGGCTGTCTTGAATTTAAACATCATGGAGGCCATGGATGGAATAGGATTGTGCTGATTTTGCAGTGTTTTTCGATTTTTGGGCCTGTACTTGTGGTCTTTTCACCAGGGGTATTTGAGTCTAGCATGGGCCTAGTCTTTCTGTGGGCTGTCTTGAATTTAAACATCATGGAGGCCATGGATGGAATGGGATTGTGCTGATTTTGCAGTGTTTTTCGATTTTTGGGGGTGTTCATGGGGAGGGACATGCCATGTGGCTGGTGGCCATTTTGAGTGCAGCTACAGGCACTGGCCATGTGCTGGCAGGCAAGTGGCCATTTTGAATGCAGGCTTTGTTGTTAGGCCTCCAACCATTTTGCCTACTTTTCAACCTTTATTTATGCCCAGGGGTAGTGAGTCTTGCATGGGCCTAGTCTTTCTGTGGGTTGTCTTGAATTTAAACATCATGGAGGGCATGGATGGATTGGGATTGTGCTGATTTTGCAGTGTTTTTCGATTTTTTTGTGCTCTATAATTGAACTGATGTTCCTCTGTCTTCCATTTTTTTTAGGTGCACAAGACTCAAGAGAACCACCAGTGCCAGGAAGAAGTCCTGCAGCGGTGTGTGTGTGCAGCATAACGTCACGCGACGTCACGTCTGGCCTCAGACAACTCTACAATTCGTGCAACTGCGGCCTGCTGTCTGACCTGCTCTGAAGAAGATGGCCCCGCCCCCAAAGAAAGTTCTCCGTAGCTCCTCTAGCAAGAAAGTTGCTAGTAAGGAGCAGAAGAAGCAAGTTACCAAGGAGGCTGGTGTGCCACCCGCCACTTTTTTTGGGAGCAAAACAAAAAGTACGCCTGCAGCAGCAGGATCTGCTGGGGACCAACCTGAGAGCAGCACCCCTGCTCCATTGGGTTCAGTGCCTCCACCACCACGCCAACTTAAGTCAAAGCCCTTGAGTGCTTCAGAGGCAGTCAGTGTACTTCTCCAATCACCATCGACCAGTGATGTTGGCTCATCGCAAGAAAGTAGCAGCAATGTCCCTGAATCAACACAGGTTGTTGTAACTCATCTGACAAGTGTTGAACAACCACAGCCGCAACAACAACACCATGTGCAAGTACACGCCCAAGTACATGTGGAAGGAGAGGCAGCAAAAGGAGATGCGCAAGCAAAGGTGCATGGACGTTCACAAGTGCCCACAATAGTTGTTCCTCCCGAAGTAGGGGCACATTTGGAAATCGACAATGAAGCTGAGGTATCATTGGAAGCCACTCCTCCTGATGATCATTCATTGTCTTCCACATCCCTAGCAAGGAAAAGATCAAGGGGGGTGTCTACATCTTCTTCAAGCCCACCTCGTTCTGGTGCAAGTGATCTGTCTTGGGAACCACAACTGCGGTCTGACAGTGAGGCAGAGGCACACCATGATCTGGCACCGGTACCTAAGCGTAAAAGGAAGGTCGTCCAAAAACTCAAACCTATGGAGTGTGATGAGGCTCAACAAGAAGTGACAGATACTGCTGGTGATGAAGCCTCTCACGATGACGACGAGCCAGTCATCACAAAGGTCACTGCAGCCCCACCGGGCATGCAGCAAAGAGACATTTTGACCCTATCCCGAGAAGCTGCTGAGCGTGATGATGATGTCGGCGAGGAGGCAATGGAAATGGAATCATTAGATTTGGAGTTAAGTAGTACACCAAAACCTACCGCTTCCATATTTCTTCGCAAGAAGGTACCCACCTCGTCCTCGACCTCAATTCGTGGTGGTGAAAGTGCAAAACGTACTGAAGTTCGGCAATCCACATCCTCCACTTCATCTGTCATTAGCAGCAGGACCACCACCACCAGTATCGCCGCCTCCTCCGGCCCCCGAAGACATTTCAAGTCTCCAGTTTGGGACTTCTTTAGTGTTTGCCCAAAAAAGGAAAACGTAGCCATTTGTAGCCTTTGTAAGCTTCGATTTAGTCGTGGTAAGCTTGGTTCTAACTATGGTACCGGAGGCCAGAGAGGTCATCTTGAGAGAAGGCACGCTGTCGAATGGTTTCCGCACCTAGAGGCGGTCAAGAAAGCCGGAATTGCACGTAATGAAAACGTTGATTTGTCATCTGCTGATGACGAGGAGGTAGAAGAAGACGATTCAAACACTTCACTTACACCCAGTTCCCATGTCAGCAGCACACCCCATGGGAGCCACACTAAGAGTGTGGGAGAGAGTGAGACATCAATGCGGAAAAGTTCATCAGCGAGCGTAACTGGGTCGAAGAGATCATCATCATCCCGTAAATCATTGGTCCAGGGCAACATTAAAAAGATGTTGTTTACAGAAGCGCAATATGAACGCAACCACCCAATGACCCGTCTGTATAACACTAAGCTG
Source organism: Lissotriton vulgaris (assembly GCF_964263255.1). Classification (NCBI taxonomy): domain Eukaryota; kingdom Metazoa; phylum Chordata; class Amphibia; order Caudata; family Salamandridae; genus Lissotriton; species Lissotriton vulgaris. The sequence continues at coordinate 382,614,425 of NC_141696.1, forward strand.
GCTAAAATGCTAGCTCTGGACCTTCTCCCTTTTTCTTTTGTAGAAGGGGTTGGTTTTCTAGAATTAGTGACAGCGCTCTGCCCTAAATGGAAGGTTCCTAGCCGGTTCTATTTTGCCCGAGTTGCGGTTCCAGCACTACATGAAGATGTTCTGAAGGTGATTGGGGCAGCTTTGCAGAAGAGTGCTGTTCACACTATACATCTGACAACAGACATGTGGACCAGTGGCGCAGGCGCTGATTACATGTGCATCACTGCACACTGGGTCTCTTTTTCAGGGGCTAAAGCAAAGCTAAACTCAGGTGTTGACACTAACATTGTTTTTAAAGGTGCTCGGAAACATGCAACACTAGCCATGTTTGGTTTGGAGAAACGTCACACAGCAGAAAACATTTTGGATGTCTTTAACACAAAGGTCCTTAACTGTCTGTCCCCACTAAAACGCAAGGTTGGTTATGTTTCCACGGACAATGGCTCCAATATAGTTAAGGCCATGAGGGACGGTTACTATTTCAGAGTGCCGTGTTTGGCGCACTGTATAAACCTGGTTGTCCAAAAATTCTTGGGTAATAAACGCAGTGCAGCGTACAGTGTATTGGAGAACTGCCGAAAAATTTGCAAGCATTTCAGGCATTCTTTTAAGGCCCGCAAGCAGCTGAGGAGCATGCTATATCAATGTCAAATGCCAGTGAAAGCACTCATCCAGGAGGTGGTAACACGTTGGAACTCAACCTTCTACATGCTTGAGCGTCTGTATGAGCAGTATACGCAACTCGATCACTATTTCTTGAAAGAGGGTATAGAGGAGCTGAGGATGGGTGGGCCGCAATGGAACATAGTTGAAAGCCTAACACGCATGCTTCGTCCTTTTGAGGTCTTCACACGTGCAGTCAGCAAGGAGGACTCTAATTTGGGAAAAGCTATCCCATTGTTGTACATGCTGGAGGACCAACTGAAGGAGGTGTGTTCTGTGTTTCGAAAAGATGTCAAAAAGAAAGACTCTTCTTTGCTTCTGGCTGAGCAATTATTAGAGCTCCTACAAGGTGATGAACGTCTTCAAAAGATCCACTCAGAACAGCATTACATTTGTGCTACTATTCTGGATCCACGCTACAAAAAGGCGCTGGCAGGCAGAGCATTCTTTCCTTTTGCTGATGAAGATGTTACAAAGTACAAACGTTGGCTAGCCTTGTCAGCCAAGAAGTTTGAAACAGAACGGCTGGAAATTGAAGGAAATGGCAGTACATCAGCAGGCCATCCCCAGTCAAAACAATCCACTTCTGCACCTGTGGCTGTGGCACAAGTGACCTCTCAGCCGTTAAAGACACCGGCAACCGGATCATCTGCACGAAAGACAACAGAAACATTGGAGGCTGAAGAGGATTGGCTAGCTCTGCGTGGGTTTGGTTCTCAAAAGGTCAGAGGCACAGCAAGAGCTACGCAAAGTGGAGGAACCTTGGAGGAGGACCTTGAGTCGATGGTGAAGGACTATCTGAATGACTCCACAGAGGTCTATGTTAATTCTGACCCATTGGCGTATTGGCATGGGAAAAAAGAATTGTGGCCACAGCTCACCAACCTGGCTTTAAACTACTTGTCTTGCCCACTCGCAAGTGTGTCTTCTGAACGGGTTTTCAGTGCGGCTGGTGGGATTGTAACTCCCAAACGGAGCCGCCTCTCGCCCAAAAATGTGGAGAGGTTAACAATGATCAAGATGAATCAGCACCTCATACCACCAGATATAAGAGTACGAGAGAGCGTGCCGGATGAAGAGGAGGTGGCCAGCACCATAGATGAGGGAATTTCTACTCTGTCAGGTGGCACTGACCTCACCCTGGCTGAATTCGCAGAGTATGATGACGAAGCCTTATTCTTATTCCTGGACCGTGATACCGACTTCGAGCCCTGAAAATGAGACAACGAATCAATAACTTTCTTTTTCATCCTTATTCACTTTTATTCCTGTGTGTCTGTCTTTCTTTGTTGTGCACAGTTAATATAATTCAAACTTTAATCAGATAATCACAAAAACAAGCCCATCAGCAGAACTGTCTTCACTTGTTTGCTAATTTATTTGAAGGTGCCGCAGTCTGCATTCCTCAGGTTCACAAGTTCAGAAGAACATGCTCCTCTATCCTCCTCCTCCAGACTCCTATTTCCATCAAAGCAGAGGGCTGGTTTACGCCCAATGAAGAAAGACTCAGCACTTGTGGGGGTGTTGTTCTACCTCTTTGCAGGTGAGTTGACGGGTCTGGGGCCATTGCTGGGAAGCACTAAAAGTGGTTTGTGCCAAATCCGAGGCGGAAAATTTTTTGTGTTTTTGATGACTTGCTTGCCTTTGAGGTGCTCTTAGGGGGGGTTCCGTCTGTTTGCGGGTGAGTTTCGTGGTCTGAGAGCATTGCTGGGACACTCTAATCTTGATTGCATTTGCTTTTCAGGAAATCCGTCGTGCCAACCCCGACTTATGGCCTAGCTACGCAGCGCGTTTGGACCGAAGGCCCAGAAATATTGCAAGTATGAGATTTTGCTTTTGGCCTGTTTGGGGGTGTTACGCTTCTTGGCGGGTGGGTTGCCGGGTCTTGGGGCATTCCTGGGAAGGTCTAATACCGGGTAGAAGTGGTTGGGACAAAATCCGCGCGGAAAAGCCTTTAGTTTTGGCACTTTTTGTAACTTAGGGTTCGTTAGGGTTAGCCCTAGCAGCAGGATTGCATGTGTTTCGGGGTGTTCTAGATTTTTCAAACTGAGTTCTGGGGTCTTAGAGCACTCGTGAGAATGTGTAATTTTGGTTGCAAGTCATTTGAAGAAAATCCATGGTGGGAAAGGGGGGATTTGGCATAGTTAAAGAAAGCCTTTGCCACTATTCTTAACTTAGGGTTCGTTAGGGTTAGCAGTATTTCTATTGCATGTGTTTGAGTGGGGGGGATTTCGAGTCTTGGAGCGATGCTGGCTATGGCTACTTTTGCTTGGTTGCTTGCAAGTGGTTTGAATGCAATCCACGGTGGGTAATGGGTAATTAGGGTACTTCGGCCTACTTTTACTTTCAAAGTAAGTTTTGTCACCAGTTTTCTGCTAGGCCTCGTTTTTTGAGATTTGATTGGGGGTCTTCTACATTTTTGCGACTGGCTTTAGTAAGGGTCTGGGTGGGAGCACTGCTAGGAAGATCTAATTTTGTTCTAAAACACAGTTTACAGTACACCTAGCTTGAGGGGCAAGATCCGATACATTAATTTGCCCATACTTATTTATCCTTCAAAAGGTGACTCAGAGTACGCACTTTCAAAAACATTGTACTGTCTACTAGGAAAAACAAATTGTGACTTTTTGCACTCCACAGCCTACATACCTTATATTTATTTATCAGTGGTGTTGTAATATTATATCACTTCCTGTTTTTCGTTGAATAATTACAGGCCGGGTTTCAGTCTCTGCAATGGGGAAAAAAGGATGGAGTCAGGCTTCACAGTAGCGAGCCACAATTCAGCATCAGGCAGGCAGTGGACAGGGTGTCTTCTGGTGACCAACATCGATGGACGAAGCGTCGGCTGCAATGGAGGAGTGCCGCTAATAGGAGGATTTTTTTTCTGCGGGCAACTTACTTACCACTTCCAACAGGACCACTACAACCACATAGATACAGTATCCCTTGCCTTTTTCTCTGACTGTGACTGCATTTCTTGGCTCTCTCTCTGCTTCTACATTGATCCCTTAACACATCACTTAGTCCACTCCACTATCACATCTGCACCACACATAGTCATTTGTAAGTGCTCCTACGTAATTCGCAAGTCGCAGCACGCCCCAGGCCGTAGAGGACTGGGATGGCCCCAATGATGAAGCATGTCACCAAGGGGCAACCCTGGTGAGTGAGGGGACACCTAGAAAAAAAGCAATTTCTCCTTTTCTATCTACTATACCTTCTGTCAGGTTACGCAGCCCCTAAGCGCCTACCGTACTATGAAACTACATTTCCCATGAGTAGGCGGGAGACTTGCAGACTATTTAGTGAGACTATATGAGAGTACCCTTGTATGTTAGGACAGCACTTCACTGATGCCTGTCTTGTCTTCTGTTACAGGTATCCTTTCCCTGCTGACCCTACCTTTACCCATCCCACATTTTTTATTTTAGTTTGTTATTTTTCTCCCCCGCCTAATGCCTCGAACACCCTGTGTTTACACTTCTGGGTGTTGGTGACATTTGGAAGTGGAACCATATTTGCATCGACTGGATCACGGGGAGTAAACCTGACACCTTCCAGACCAACCCCATTGAGTGTTGTTGTGAATGGATTTATAGTGACCAGCAAGGCTCTCAGGTATCTGGCTACAGAGACCTTATGTTGAATATAGTTATCAATATTTCCACCCACGCCCTGTACTGTTGCATTCTTTCTTCCACAGTTGTCGAAAGTACTAATTACTTTTAACTGACATGCATGCAGTTACAGTAGTGTATGCACTTTCAAAGATTGATGGATAGGTTTGTACCCAAAGATTTGTTTATGTTCACAATTGTTCGTCCATGCTGTGCTACTTTTTCTTGTCTCCCAAAACCTTTCCCAAAAACCCCCGTACCCATCCATTTTTCAAACCCTAACCCTCTTCCCCCGGGCTGTGTGGTTTTGATTGATGTGTGACTAAATTACAGCAATAAATCCACACACTTGCTGGGGAGGATAAGGTGATAGCAACAGGCTGGTGAAGAAATCCGAGGATATATTCCTACTCTGCTTGACAAAGACCCATGGCTAATGTCAAAGAACTTCAACCGAATTAGTTATACTTTAACATTTGTTAGGCTACAACGTGGCACTGTTCTAGTGTACTTCTGTCACCTGCTATATTCTGTATTGTACCTTTGTATTGCTCAGGAGGACAAACCAGATTTCATTTTCTTTTTTTCATAGGCAAGCAACTGCCACTGTGTCACACCACTAGTACCACCGCTATGAGGAAATTTTATCCGCCCAGGATTGCCAACCTTATTTGCTGTTTCCCGTGGAGCCAGCCCTGGGCCTAGCCCTACTTGCAAACAGAAATTACAGGTAAGATAGGCGTTTGGTTGGAGGTAGTATAATGGAGTATTAGGAGAGACGAGAGATTTGATTGACGGTAGTACTACTAAAGTCCTAGGACTATTCAGGAAAACAAACTTACTGTTATGTTAAACCCCCACCCACCAGACTCAAAAGCAGTAAAAAACAGGTATGGTCAGATAAAGTTTCAAAAAGTATATTTTTATAGCCCTAACAAAAGAATCTCCCGCAAGACCCTCCCTAACCCCAACGATTGTCCTTCAAAAGTCCCCAAAAATCACAACTCCCAATTCCCACCCCCCAAAAGTCTCTAAAAAAGGGGCAAGGGACACTATGGCAGGGTGCTGTTGGAATTAGCAGCCAGGGCATCATGCTCCTTGCGGAGGGTGGCAAGTTCGAAGCGGAGGCCCTCCACCACGTTCTTATAATTATGGACCTCCTGCTCCAGGTAGGACAGTCTGAGGGATAAGCGGCGCCGGTGTGCCTTGCAAATCCTGTGAGGGGCAGCTGCTTTCTTTGCTGCTGGGCGGTGGCGTTTGGCTTTGGTAGCCCGGCTCCGTACCGCTGGAGCACTGCGCTGGCTGGCAGCCCGCACGGAGGAGGAGGCAGCTGTCCCAGTGGACGTTGTTGTTGTTCCAGACTGCGTCTCCTCCTCCTCCAGGGCCACCAGCCGCCGATATTCAGCAACAGTGGCATCCAGCCTCCGTTGCCGGGCCATTCGAGCCTGCTCCTTCCTCCTTGATGGTGTCTTGGATTTGGAAGGAGCAACTACATGAAAAAAGAAAGACATAGTCTGTAACCAATGCTCCTTAAGATTAACACAAAATGATTGAGCAGAAAGTTGTCACAGTACAAGTAGCAAATTGAAAGCACAGTGCATAACTATTGAGGACAGTATCTATGTAACCTCCGACTTCTTCATCCTTGCTCTAACATTAGTGGGAGTTTAAGGAACAAATTCTACGAGCACTATGGACTTCTATTACAGTCGACTATGACAGTACACCACTCTTATTCTTCTTCTTCTCTCTTGTTTAGGAAAATTGGTACGTTATCTTATGCAAGCCGGCATAATGCCAGCGCAGTGAACTTGCACCCGAGAAAAACAGACGCACACCATGGTGAGTGAGACAGACTTGCGTTACTGTACCGGTCCAGTACATGCAGGTGGTGAAGCTCTTACTTTTCTATTACGGGTGGCACTGAGAATACTCTGTTAAAAGGGCTACTGCTTAATTAATTTAGCTTTCACCCTACAGTGCAAATGAGTATTAGAAAAGGAAAATGAAGAAGCTAAATTATCTGATTATCTATCCCTTCACATGGGATGTATTTGATGACATATGGGATGACTTTAGGTGCTTTGCTTATTATTGAGTGAACAGTGATACCCCCACACATGAATGACGTACTACTACTAAACTAAAGTTATTAAGGGAGGTAGGGAGTGCCCACCGTAATAACTGGATATATGCTGTGCTTGCAGTTGCAATACAAACTACTGCTACTATTCATGGTAGTCTTTGGACAACGTTACAACTTCTTTTCCTTGCCTTTCCTACACTGGAACGGACGTGCGGGTGCGGTGTTACATGCTCTTCAAAGTAACACTTAGTTCATCCAGTGACCGTCTACTCTCTCTAGATTCACATATGCTATCTAAGAGTCAGATAGTACCATGAATGATCCAGGCATCCATCCATTCAAAGTATATTGCAGACATACAGTTTCTGTCTCACCCACCCAGGCTGTTCTCCTTCCACCCATCCTTGCTTCATCATTCACCCAGCCATGCACCATACCATTTTCTTACCTTCCCAGCCACCTCGGGGACCAAGCAAACACATATCATTCTTCTTTGCCAGTCATCATTACATTTCTCGTGCTTCCACACTTACTTACACCCTTCTTTCGCTTTTCGTTCATCCCATCCATCAAGTTCACCTCAGATCTGATTGGGATTCTTCTCGCCAAAAACTTCACAGCTAAGTCGAAGTACATTTAGAGGAGGCTACTACCTGCTTTTTTTATAATACACCCGTGCAGAAAGCACACTCTGCAGTCTTCAATCTCAATGACTAAGGAATGTATAGCTTACCTCTGCCCGCCACCACCGTGTGAACCCTCACAGGCATGTCCTTTTCCGGCACTTGCACCGCCTCCTCCCCAGAGTTGTCCTCCTCGTCCAATGCCACCACCTCCGCGCTGGCCCCGTCTCCAGATGTTCCACCTACAAAGTACATTTAATAATGTTAGAATACACCACTCACTACTATATAATATTTGGTCTAGGAGGAAGAAAGAAATGTGAAAAAAAGTGTACAATTTAATAATTTTTGACTGTGTACTCTAGAGTAAAAATGTCCCTTTTTCCAGGGAAGGCTGTTGTCTTGCTGCACTTTTTGGCACAACTGATGAATGTTTGCTTTTTACTTTTTAACACGCACCACTTTTTCTCCTAACAGACAGAACCTTGACTTCTAAGAACACGAGCAGGATCAAGTTCAAACCAGGTGAGAGCTCGGCTCGACCACAAGAAATGTGTCCAATTAATCGTCAGCACTAAGCACTTTTCCATTTTCAGTTACACGTTCACTTTTATGACAAACTTGAATTTAATAAATGTGTTTACTTTTAATAAAGCTTTTAAACTTAAATAGACTCTGTGGTTTTTGGTCCTCCAGACTAGAGTGGATGAGCTAAAGGTTTTCGAATTTTTGCAAGCATGAGTCCGTGCCTCTGCCATCGGTGACTTTGGGAGCGAAATGACTCTGCCACACTATCTAGTCAGTAAGGAGATTGGGGGTTCAACTACAAAGTCTGTTATCACTGAGGTATGTGGAAAGTCTAACAGTTACAGCACCTATTATAATTGATAAGCTAAGCGATGCATTATTTAGTGTCCATAGTTCTGTTTGTGCAGATTTGTCCCTGCAACAGTAGTAGAATGGATTGTCCTATCCAAACCAAAAGTAAAGTAGTATCTTATTATTTCTTGGTGGTGGTCATTCACCTTTTTATTGTTGGCAATGGTCAAAGCATAAACATTTAGAATACTTGAAAAGACATTATGGACAATCCCAGAGGACTACACTCAGTGCATAGAGCTATTGCTGACTAGAATGGGAGTCCAATGGAAATGCCAAATGTGCAATCTTAGTTAGCTACACAGACAGACTAATAAGAATAATCTAGTAATACCACACGGAGTCATAGGGATAAGAATTTAGATCCTGTCTACAAGAAGATCAAAGACGATTTAGAAAAAATCGAATGAGGAACGCTAGGAAAAAATAAGTACTCTATATTAAAATTAAAACTTACTGGGGCCAGCAAAGGAGCCCTCGACTGCCCGGTCCTGGCCTGCATCGACAACAGCACCCTCCTCCTCCTCCTCCTGTGTCCTCCTCTTGCCCCTGGGGGAAGCTGATGTACAACATGAAAGAAAGAAAAACAGAAAACATGGATGATATTTATTTCTCAACCAAATCAAACATTTAAAAAAGAACTAACAAAGTAACAAAATATTTTTGCGAAATAGCAAATAGGGAACGACTCCACGGGATATATTATTGACCAATCTCATGTGGTCGACTACGTCATTACTTTAGTATTGCTTGATTTGCGGACCGTCGAATTGGAAACTACCCTATGTAACTCACTAAACAAAGTACTAAAAAGGTTTGCCTAGGATTGGCAGGCAGCAGTCCGCAGCACGCAAAGTGACAGCCAAAGTCCATCGTGATTGAAGATCAGCGACAACACTAAAGTTTCCTACTACATTCACCAGTCATTAAAATACTCAAACTATTAATCCACCACCACTATTTCTTCTTATCGCCATGTGTACAAAGGAAGGACTGGACTTGAGTCTGTAGGGGCTGATTTATAAGGCCCTTGCGGCTCTTTTGCTCCATTGTTGCGTGACTTTTGTGACGCAGCGACAGCACAAAAGAGGCGCAATGGTGCGGCGTATATTAACAACGTGACGCATCTGGGAGATGCATCACGTTGTAAAGCCCTGCGCCAATAGGGGTGTTCCGGCGCAAGGGAGGGCGTTCCTGCGCAGGAACGCATCCTAAAAGTGGCTGAGGGAAATCTACAAGATTTCAATCAGTCACTTTGAGGACAATGATGCGTGACTCAAACCCTGCGCCTGCTTGAAGCAGACGTACGGCTTGACGCAGCATTGGGGAGATAGGGCACCCCAGAGAATTGATGGAGCTGCACCATCGTTGCGACGCAACTCCAGCAATGCGCCACCTTTACGGCACAGATGCGTAACGCTTTGGTGACGTTTTGGGCCCATGGCGCGCCGCATTGTAATACGGCGCACCATGGGTGATGGTGGCGTGACGCACAATTACTGGCGCATCCCTGCAACTTTGCAGGGATGCGCCGGTAATTAAAAATCTGAACCTTAGTGTGTAGCATTGCGCAGTTCTTTCAACTACACTCATACATAATTTCACAGGCCAATGAAATGAACACAAAATCTAAAACAAATAAGCATAGTAGCAACACTACTGAGAAGGAGAGCAGTGTACCTGAAATGCACAGAAGATTTTGAAATAAAATGTACCTACAATGTAATGAGCAGCATTATTGCTCTTGGTAAAAAACAAAAATTTGCAATATAATAACACAGCAGGAGAAAACATAGTAGTAAAGACATAGCTACTACTACTCACCAAGCCCGGGGATCTCAAGGCCAAGGAGGTCGAGCAGATCTCGCTCACGGGTCAGGACATCCGTCCAGCGGTGGGTGGCCTGGTTGTAGGTGCGCCAGACCCGAGAGTGGTGGTAAATGGCCTGGCACACCTTCTCCCACCGCTTCCGGCGCTCCCGGGCCCCGTACCCGGCACTGATCTTGCCGCCTCCCATGATGGTCCTGGGGAGGCGGCGCTGAACATAAAAAATGAGTTGGGCCACCTCCTCCGGGGTAAAGATCTCCCGTGGCATCACTAGCTCCCCCCTCAAACGCCCGCACGGGAGCCGGACACGGGGTGCGGGACCCTTCCCCTTCTCGGGATGCTTCCCGGCTCCCTTCACCATGGTCTGGGCGGAAAGGAATAAAGAAAATAGAATAGGGAAGAGAAGAAAAGAAAAGAGTTTACAAAAGTAGTTTAAAATTAACCAAAAGTAGCAGTAAACACAAAAATAGAGGGCTAGAAAAATAGAGGGATAGATAATAAGTAAAATAGATAAAAAAAAACTTCAAACAAGCAAAGGATGGCAGAGATTGACAGAGGATACAAAGACCATGCCCAGAACCATAGCAATGAATGAGAAACAAGATGGCCGCGCCCGTTCACGACCGCGCGGGTAAGTTCGCGCGAGATTTTCCTTGCGAACACGCGCGAGACTGTACTGGCAAACCGCGGACTTTGCGAGATTACACTTTGCGCCCGGAAACGGAAATACGTCAGGCAAACAAGATGGCTGCGCCCTTGAACGACCGCGAGGGTAACTTCGCGTCTTGCGCTACGAGCGGCTCGCAAAAACGCACAAAACCTTGCCAACTAACACGCCGCAAAAAAAACAAATTGCATATTCGCACGAATTTGCGGCTTCCGAATCCGATCTTGCGCGTGTTCGCACCCCGCGAACCCCGCGAAATTGCAGAAAAACGAGTTTTTCAAAAGTGAAAGCACTCGGCAGGGGCAAGAGTTCAAACTCATCATTAGTAACAATTCCCGGTAGTGCTTCCTGACTGGGGCCCCTCCAGAATTCAGTTGCTAGTTGCAACAATTGTATGACCCTGCTCTGACCCTCACAGCAGGCTCATACAATAGCTACAAGTAGGCCACAAAGAAGGTCCTGGGGAAAAAAAATGCACTGCAACAGAAAGCAAAATTACAGATAAGGAAGCAGGTGCCAGACTGGAATTTTAAAACAGTGACACATTAATAAACTAACCCCAAATTAATTCATCTGAGTTGAAGCAGGGATGGTGTGCTTGCTTTTCCCCCCCATAATCTACAGTAATGATGAACCAGAGGGTGGCATTGATGTAACAGAGGGTTGCAGTGGTGAAACAGAGGGTGCTGGGAACCTGTGATGATGAACCAGACGTAGAAACAACATAATTCGCGACCGTTGCGCGACGAAATGTAAGTTCGCAATTGCGAACTGGTACGAAACCCTCGCGAACTGGCAGAAATCCTTGCGAACACAAAAAAAAAAAAAAATCCGCAAATTCGCAAGAATTCGCGGATTTTGCGGATTGCGAGTTCAAAAATCCGCAAATTCGCGAACGCGAGATCCGCAAAATTCGCTCATGCTTACCCTTTACCCAAAAACTGAAAACTGACCCTGAACCCTAAAAATACCCCTTTACCCAAAAACTGAAAACTCACCCTGAATCCTAAAAATACCCCTTTACCCCAAAAACCAAAACTGACCCAGAACCCTAAAAATACCCCTTTACCCAAAAACCCAAAACTGACCCTGAACCCTAAAAATACTCATTTACCCAAAATTAATTAATATTACAATTAAATTACTTCCCACCCTATTCCTCTATAAACCCACAACCCGCTCCAGTAGTAAAACATATAATTTAGTAAAAAATATACATAAATTATCAATTAATTATTCTATTAATCAATTAAAATAATTCATTGCCAATTAATATTTAATAGCAAAATAAATTTATCATTAAAAAATTATTATTTAATTACAAATAAATTACTTCCCACCCTATTCCCCTATAAACCCACAACCCGCTCCAGTAGTAAAACATATAATTTACTTAAAAATATACATAAATTATCAATAAATTAATCAATTAATCAATTAAAATAATTCATTGCCAATTAATATTTAATTGCAAAATAAATTAATCATTAAAAAATAATTATTTAATTACAAATAAATTACTTCCCACCCTATTCCCCTATAAACCCACAACCCGCTCCAGTAGTAAAACATATAATTTACTTAAAAATATACATAAATTATCAATTATTAATCAATTAATCAATTAAAATAATTCATTGCCAATTAATATTTTATTGCAAAATAAATTAATCATTAAAAAATAATTATTTAATTACAAATAAATTTCTTCCCACCCTATTCCCCTAAAAACCCACAACCCGCTCTGGTAGTAAAACATAATATTTACTTTTATATATTTTTTATTTATAAAAACATATTAAACACATATTATAACAATTAATTTAAATACTTAACTAAAATTTCTAACACATATTAGTAAATCGAAATTACTTACATCGATATATATGCTATCGATATAAGTAATTTCGATATTACTTACCTTAGGGTCGATATTCTGGACATCGATATTCTGTCCCATCGATATTAGCAACTCGATATAAGTGTAAGTCGAAATTAAAAATTCGATATTTTGACTGTTTACCGAAAATTTCATCAGGGTCAACCAATGGTTCATCAACAATGTCAGGTCTCGCTTTGGTGCAAAGGTCAGTCACATCAAGACAATTGTGGTCTGCACAATCTTCATCAAGTGTGTTTGGCAACGGCATCAAGGTAGCAGGATTCAAAACAGAGCACCTCTTAAGGGTCACATTCTCCGCAGCAAGTATGACCTGCTCGTAGCATGTGAGCCTATTGTTTGTCAGGTGCTGTGTCTTGGTCCTGGTCATCAAAAGTTAAAAAGAATGTGGTACATAAACAGTAAGCTGATGACCCATGACATTGTTTTCACATCTTTCAATACTGACACCTGTTGCCGCAACAAATTTGAGACATCCAGGCAACGCTGAAGCTACTGGATCTAAAGTAGCTGAGAAATAGGCAACTGGTCTACGGACACCTCCATGATCTAGTACTAGTACTGCTAAAGCACAACCTTCTCGTTCACAACAGAATAAGGAAAAATGCTTATTGTAATCAGGCATTCCCAGTACTGGAGCACGGCAGAGATCCTCTCGCAACTCAAGGAAAGCCTTCATACATTTGTTGTCCCATGGTACCGGATCACTCACATCCTTGTGCGTCAGTCTCTGTAAAGGCTTTGCCTTAAAGGAGAAGTTGGCAATCCACTGGCGACAGTAGCCTACCATCCCTAGGAACATCCTAACCTCTCTCCGAGTAGAAGGCACCATCATACCCATGATCGCCACCATCCTGTCAGGTGACACCTTCCCCTTGCCTTTTTCTATTCGGTGACAGAAGTACTGCACTTCATTCAAACAGTACTGTAACTTGTTTGGCGACACCTTGTGTTCATTCTCTGCCAAATGATTCAGTAAGGCAATGGTATCAATCCTGCATGCATCCTCAGTCTCTGACGCTACAAGGAGGTCGTCAATGTACTGTACAAGAACAGAGTTCTGCAGCAGTACAAGACTCTCAAGATTCTTCTTCAAGATCTGATTAAAGATCGATGGACTCTCTGTGTACCCCTGAGGGATACGATGTTAAGACATGGTTTTCCAGCTTAAAAGCAAAAAGAAATTGTCTCTCTTCATGCAGCGGTATTGAGAAGAAAGCCTGACACAGATCAATCACGGTAAACCACTCAGCTTGACACAGAATCTGAAACAGTATCACGGATGGATTTGGTACCACTGGACAACAGGGAACAACTATATTGTTGATCTGGCTCAAATCCTGTTCACTCCTGAACTTCACACTCGGTTTCTGCAATCCTATAATAGGCAAGTTACATGGACTGCCCATTACTTCTTTCAGAATTCCTTGCTTAATCATGGACTCAATCACAGGCTTTATCCCTGCAATTGTCTCTGGAGTCAAATTGTATTGAGGGGTTCTTGGGAATTTAGCATTCTGCTTAACCTGAATCTTAACTGGTTCAACTCCTTTGATCAATCCTATGTCCTCTCCAGTAAAGTCCCACACTTCCTGCGAGACTGAATCTCTCAAGTCAGGTGGAAGCTTTTCCACTGTCAAAATAGGATACATCTCTATACACACATGCTGATTTGTGACCTTAAAGGTAGCATCATCATCATTCGATGGTACATTTAAGCTTACACAGGAGATCCCTCGCTAGTAAACAACCAGGACTCGAATCGCACGCCACAAACTGATGTCTGTCACGAAACGATCCTATTTTCACAGGAATCGGTTCTGTCAAGGGATTTGTCATCTTCCTATCTGCAACACCTACAACATGGATTGTCTGTCCCGAGAGGGGTAGGTTGGGGACTACTGCAGATCTCACAGTAGAACGGGTAGCACCAGTATCAACCAAAAAGATGGTAGGATGACCACCAACATCTGCTTCCACAAATGGTCCCCTGTGATCTACCTCCAAGACTCCAAGAGTGCAGTCTTCCTCCCCTCTCAGGCACCATCATGCCAACAGATCTAGGTAACAATCATCGTTCTCATCAAAAAGAGGCATCTGCTGGTAGGTATGAGTCCCTGACGGAACCCTCGGTGGCTGGGGAACCTGTACTCGAGGAGCCGTAGTCCTCCCTTTGACAGTTTTTGGCTTTGACACAGTCGTTGTCACATGAGGCACCTGTACCTGCTCTACCTCTTCCTCCTACTGGGTCTGATTTGCAGGATTCAAAGGACACTCGCGTCTCCAGTGTCCAGTCTGATGACACTGGTGGCAAGCAGTAGTCCTTTTCAACGTGGCTAGGTCTACTCTCTGCTTGAAATCCCCTCCCATATCCTTAGGATCCATTACATCCAACCCACTGTACTGCTTAAAGACTTGCAACAGTCTTTCGTAATATTCATGCACTGTCTCCTTTGGTTCCTGAACCGTCCGATCTATCTTCACCCAGTCAACTTCCTGTGGGGGTGCCTTAGATTTTTGCCATGTGATCACCTGTTCGTACTTTTTCATAACCAAAGGCGATGGCCTGTTTGTGACAACGTCTCGGTCTGGTTCAGCAGTGGGCCATTCAATCGCAACCTTACATGCAACCCTCAAATCTCCCGGAACCACAATGTCAAACAAGGTGTTCAAATCAATCCACAACACCTTAGAGATCTTAACAAACCTCTCAACCTGCTTGTACCACTCAACTGGGTTCTCTCAACTTTGAAAAATTGTTCGTGAATGCTGCCAAAGCTCCTCGACTCCAAGGTACATGCACGCATCCTCCATTGGTCACTTCCCGTAAAGAGTATGCCCCAATTCCTACCATTCCCTCTCCTGGATTGGGTGTCTCTACCACACTCCTTCTGACACTCTTTTTCTTTGACCACCCTTCTTCCCATTTGTCGAGTCTGCTCCAGGCTCGTATTCCTATAATCAGCTCTTTAATGTGGGTCTTTAAGCCGATTACCCTCTTCTCTTCTAGGTCTTGATCAGTGTATTGCAACCTATGATTTCCCTGCAACATTTTTTGTCCTGGACAAATGCACATCAAATTTATTTGCCAATTCAGTCAGTTTCTCATGTGTCGACCTTGCTTTAGGAGTCACATCCTTCGCTACACACAGCAACTCATCTGGCTCATAGAGTTCTACTCTCTCTGAGGGTAAATTTCCCTCAACTATCTCATCCACTTCTGCTTTTAGTCTCATTACTGTCATGGAGTTAGGCTTTACCTTTACATTGTATTAAGTTAGCATGAGCTTATTAGAAGTTTAAACGCCATTTTACCTTTCTGCTGCTTCTGCACACGGCACATATTGTTATTAATGCTTTGAGCCTAGTAGAATGTTTTGCTTCACATGAGAATAATATGTTTGCCTATAATATCAGCTTTGCTTGGTCAGCTATATCGGAACAGTTAGTGCCGAGGCCTTCAAGGTTATTTCAACACAGTGGTTGTTGTTCGGTTTGATCAGCGCACGATCTAGACATAACACATATGCAGCAGTGGCTAACTCTGGCTTTTGGCGCGTTTAATAATGCACTATGCTGAGCATGCACACACACTTGATGAATATTTGCATGCAGAGAGTTGGTGTAGAAGGTGATGTGATCCCTTTCTACTAAGACAAGAGGTATGGGGCCGCCCTGCTAAAACCCAAAGAGACCTTCTTTAGATATAATATAATATACTAGCAAGGGAGGGTAAGATTTAGGTGTAATTTAGCCTTCTTCCCTTTAGCATTTTACCATGCTTTCTCCCTTTGTTTTTTATGGAATAGTAACTATGCTGCTAACCTTGTTGCTTATAATATGTTTGCTTGTATTAGCTAAGATACTGCGCCTGAGAACACAGCATTAGAAATAAATATTTCAAACTTGCTCGTGTCCTCATTTACTCCTCGTTCTGGACCGGTATGTTAGTATAACAAAAGAGTGTTCATGTGTTCCACGTTACCTGAGGTGTTCTAAGTTCATCTTCTGGGTTGTCTAATCATTGGGGGGGGTGTAAGAACCAATGAGACACCTATTGCTAGTCTTTTAGGGGATTTTGGATACTAAGGTGAGTTTTGGCACACCCTAATTCACTGAGGTTCCAAGTCTCTAGGCACAGTTCTGTGTAGGAGCAGAATCCCTGCGACATGGCGCCCAAAGGTTGGTGGTCTTATTTTACATGACACTTGAGTAGTACTTCATTCAATCCTTATTCTCTTCGCTATTGTTTCTGGATAACAGTGGTGTCGGACAAACCTACCCATAATTAGATAAGTCTTTACTACCCAGTTGTTCTACATAGTTTTTGTTGTACATCTTCTTTTCTGTGTAGTTATGGCTGCGGTTGATATCCCGCAGCATAGTCGCATTCGGATGGGCAATCATTTGCAGACTTATAACGTCCCCATGGATGGCATGGCAGTGATCATGGTTGTGAGTGCAGAAGTGGCTTACCCTTTAGAGATTTTTTACTTGTGGGTGACCTTCCCAGCTGTGAACGCAAATACTAATGTGTTCGACACGTGCACTCTCACTGCCATGCCACAGGAATATGTTCCGTATAGGACACAGGAAGTTCTGATTAATGCTTGTCAGCACTGAGTTTGGTTTAATGGTGCCCTACCCCACTCTTTGTTAACTCTGAGATTAGGTCCTTTGTCAATTCCAGGCGCAACTTGGCCTGTTTTGGCTGGATTTACGCTGCATCCTCAAGCAGGAGCGCGTGCCCTTGCAGATGTAAGATGACTACATGTAGTCGCAATTAGCGTTATTAGGTTGTTAGTACAGTACATTACCCGCAATTTCCTGGGCGGGGCCCCAGGTGTTGCGGCGCTTCCAGCCGGACAGGGCAGAATGAAGCTTAGTCCTGTGATGGTAAATGCAGTGATGGGCAAGCGCCCCCAGAATAAGGATGATTTTCCTGTCTGGCTTGCCGACAAGTTTAACCAGCTGGAAGCAGTATTTCCTAACACGACTCCTGGTGAAAAACACAGGATTCTGACAATTAGCATGCCTAAAGACTTGATCCCAGAAGCTGGTGACTGTGAGTCGTGGGGTAAGATTTTTGCGGCGGTGTATAGGAGGTGCTTGGCACTCCGTCAATGACCGTCCTTCCCTCGGTCATTAAACGTGTTCAAGATGAGCACGGACCTGAGGCAGCGGTTGAATTGGGTATGCACCTATGCTGCAGTTTTGATGTAGTTTCCGATCTCGTGCTTGCGAATGTTAAGGGAGAAGCGGTGACCTTTCAGGTGTCTAATGCGTTGCAGGCTGTACCTGATGCCGATAAACCCCAACAGTTACCGAGAATTATTGTGGTGGCTTATAAGTCCGTGGGCTGCAATAGTTTAGGTGTCAAGCCTTTCTCTACAAAACAGAAAAAGCAACCCCAAGTGTAGAAGTCAGAAACTGACGAACAGCCCAAGGCTAAATAGCAAACTTGTCCGAAAAAAAAACAGGCTAAACAACAACAACAGAAACAGGAGTCACGTCCTGCATCTCCAGTGCCTGCGCCAACAGAAAGTGTTTATGACTTGCGCAATCGCATGACGATAAAATCACCGGATCCTTTTCAGGTTTCTGAACAACGCTCTTCTTTTCAGGACTCATCGGCCTCATCGACCGGTGGTGGAGGAGGCGGCAGAGGTCGGGGTGGCCAGCAGGGATGTGACCAGCCCCGCCCGAAAGACAGTAAAGGCAAGCAGGACGATTCGACACCGAAAAGACCCCAGTTTCAGAGAAAGAAAGTTGCCTCTTTAACAGCGAGATATGCCACAGATAGTGAGAACCCAGCTTCGGAATCAGACATGGGCTCTGACCTTGCTGGACAGCGCGGCGGAGATTACCATAGTGCGAGAGGCCTTGCATCCACTACTGAAGGTGACTGACTAATAGGTTGTTGTGGAGACAGCTGACACCAGAGCATCTCCCCCTGATAGACTTTATGAAATAGTCCTTTTAATTGAAGGTGACATACAACGTACCATAAAAGGGGTATTTTGGGAAAATCTTACAACTACCTATGACATTTTGTTAGCGGAGGCTGACTACCCCCCACCTTTTGTTCTCGCAGCTCCGAAAGGGGAGGAGGTGATCCTCCCTAGCTTTGCTCACACGGTCTCGAAAGAGCATGCGCTGAATTTTGAGGAAGAGTGGGCTAAGGCCCTTGCGCCGGCTCTATACCGTACACATTGTGGTTGGGACAAATTTTCCCCACACCACGAGATTTCTTTACGGTCTATGCCCCAGCCTCAACTTCAATATCCCATCCGACGTGAAGCTAAGGCTTCCGTCACGGAAATTCTTGAACAATTGGAATATCAAGGTGTAAATGAAACATGTGTGCCACCGATAAATAATCCTCTTTTTATTGTGACCAAGCCAGACGGCTCGTACCACTTGGTATTGGATTACCGGCATTTGAACTCGCATTGCCGTACCTGTGCAGTACATAATACCCACGGCTCTGCTTTTGTGGATGGTCTTGTGTGAAAACGGTTTAAAACCACACCTGACATTTCCAATGTTTTTTTGCCCACAATTTGGATGGTCTGAGTTCCCAATGGACCAGTTTTACCTGTGGTGGCAAACAGCGCCAATTTAAATGCTTAGCGATGGGCTATAAGAATGGTCCAGGCATGTTTGCTGCCCGTATTGTCTCTCTCTTAGAGAGGGTAGACACGGATGCATGTTCGTATGTGGATGACATATATCTCACAGACGACGAGCTTTGGGCGCATCTGTGTCGTGTTGACCGCATAATTTTGTAACTTTGCGGACTTTGGTTACAAATTTAACTTTGTAAAGTCTCACATTGCAGAGTACACAGTGTTGTTCCTGGGCTACGAGCTCAACAATGAAGGTTGAGGATTGGCTCCTCACTTCTTGGAGAAATGCGCACAACTGCGCACTCCTACAACTCTGAAAAAATTACAGTCCTTGCTGGGATTTTTGAATTTCGGGCGTACTTATATTCCCGAATATATGCCCAGCGTATCAAGCCTTTGTATGCTTTGATACAACCTACTTTTCCCAAAATCTTGCTGGCTGCCAGAACATTCAGCCATTTTGCGATCTTTGCAGGCTGATCTTCTGGAATCTAAATTCTTACTGACTCGTGATAACCACACCGACCTGGTGATAAGAATCATCCCTGGGCCGGTGGGTTTCACTTACCTTACTTTTAATGAAGGAGACACAGTACCTATTGCTTACAAGTCACACTTGTACACTTCGGCTGAAATGCGGATTTCATCTGTGGAAAAAGTTTTGACAGCAGTGCAAATGGAGATTCTTAAGGAACGTGCACTGTAGCAGGGACAACACATGTTGTTTGTTACCCTGTATCCTGCTCTAGAGGCAGTGACGAAGGCCAGTGTACCAAATTCTAAGGCTCTGCACCCACGGTGGATACAATGAGCAGCATCATTAACATCTCCGGATGTCACGTTTATTTTTGATTTCTCCCTACAGTCGCAGGAGTTTTTGCAGTCTGAGTTTGTTCATCCTGCGCCTTTGGCTATGCGGCCTTCGGAGGATTTCCATTGCATCATATAAACTGATGTTTCAGCACAGGTTGTGCATGGGTCTAAACACGCATACGTTTCCACTTACACCATTGTGATAGGTGCCATGGTGAATGATGAGTTCAAGTCCAGAGTCGTGCACACGCAGACTCTAGGGGACTGCACCGCAAAAATGGCAGAGCTTCGTGCTCTGATGCTTGCATTGGAGTACGCTGATCCTAGTGTGACAACTCTTATGTGAGTGATTCTTACTACTGTTCTTTTGGATTCAGAATGATTTTCGTGATTCCAAGGGTAGCACAATAAAACATAAAATGATCTGGGTCTGAGTGGCGGAGCTTAACCCCTTCCATGCGGCCGTGGTTCTGCGCCTGTGTGGCAGAATTGCGAGTGGGTGGGTTTATGACGGCCCCCAGCCGTCATAAGCACACGAGCGCCGTAGTGCATGACGGCTGGGGGCTGTCATCAGCATGGAAGGGGTTAAAGAACAGTTGCCACTCATGTTTGTAATTCACACTCTCGGTCCTCGGCGCATAGGAGTCCACGCTGTTGGTAATTCGTTGGCTGATGAGACCGCGAAATAAGCAGTATCGACATATTTGGTTGCAGCAGTTACACGTTCCAAAAGTAAGATCGATGATGATATCTTGGCAGCTGTTACTGCAACTGAGAAGGGAAGTAAATATCCTAAGGGATTCCCTTCAAAGTATTCATACCACTTATGTCCTGATAAAGTTCCTTATGTGAAAATACCTGACGTTGGTGAGAGGTTGATTCCCAACGCCGCCCGCAGGCCCACACTGATTACCGCAGCCCATGAAGGTGTTGTGTCTGCGCATGTGGGTGTTTTGGCTACTGTAGCTCAGTTACAACAGCGTTTCTGGTGGCGGGGGCTGTACAAACAGACGCGTGATTATGTCCTTCAATGTGACATTTGCCAGTAGATTAAGCCTTCGACTGCTACGCGTCCGCCAATGACACAGTTGTACATTTCTAATAAACTGCTTGAATGTGTTTATTTAGATCACTGCAGTCCTTTTCTTCTGATGCTGCCTATAAGTATATCTTAGTAGCAGTTGATTCATGCACACGCTTTGTGTGGGTGTGGCCACACCGCAGCGCTGATTCACGATTACAGACATGCGTGTTTTTGTAGGGATTTTTGCCTGTGGTACTTTCCATGCGGATCAGGGTCTGGCTTTTGCTTCTAAGGCGTATAAGGATGCCATAAATTTGTTGGGGGTCCAAGTCAAGTTTTCTTGCCATACAGACCTGATGGTAATAGTGTTGTGGAACGAATGAACCGAGATTTAAAGCAGTCTTTGACAGCTCGAGTTATAGGCACTGGTAGGAACTGGCTGGCTCACCTCAATAGCATGCAGCATGCTTTTAATAATCTCTCTAGAAGGTCTCTGGGTGGGCGGACCCCATACGAAATGCTCTTTGGTATCAAGATATTTGTACCGGACCTTGATGGTCTAGACCAGGCAGCTGTTGCTGCCTCCTTTGACGTAGATGAACATTGCAATGTTTTACAGGATCTACAAAAGACAGGAGACAGTCTTGCAAAGGAACATTTGCCCTCCACCTCGGATGATTCGTTGCAGATCCCGGTAGTTGGCTGGCTACCCCAAGTTAGAGAACTAGTTCGGGAGAAGATCGAAAACAAGAAAGAATTTGGTCCCTTTTATCGAGCTCCGGTTCCAGTGCTTGGTGTGAAGGGCACAAGAACAGTCATTTTACCTCCACTTCCAGGTCGTAAGGAAACAGGTATATCTCCATTGACAATGTCAAGATACACAGAGTGGCCGATTCTTCTTAGTATGACAACGGCGGTCTCATGTCCTTCGATTTTGAGAAATTCTGTTTTGGCCCGGCTTCTAATCCGGTGCCTGATGTTGCCCTTGAGATGCCTGCAATATCGAGTCATTTATTGAGTACACTGCCTGGGGCTCAACTTGATGAAACTGACTACACTTACCCAACTGACTTATCGATGCCTGATTTGCAAACTCGCTTGGCTACAGAATCCAGATTTTCATTTGACACTGATTCACACACATCGAGAAAGCCTTCAAGAATTTCTGTTTTTGTACGACTGTTTAAGAAACATTTTTTGATACCCCCTTGGACCTATATTTGGCTGGTGCTTTTTTTCGATTTACCTTTTTATGTCAATTGGTTTTGTATTTTATTTTTTCCGTCTCGTGAATGGACACTATGTCGAGGAGAGAACATGCATCCGACATATCCATGGAACACTGGCTCCCCATTCCTCATCACATAGATTGAAGAGAGACTTGGCTTTTGTTAACATCACTGCTTGGCCTGTCTTAGATGGGATTGTATGGGATGCTGTTCGATTTCAAATCCATGGGCCCACTGAGGTTATAAATGTCCCTAATGTGCTTAGAGTTTCTATGGGGGATGTAGTTAAACAAAATATACGTTCTGATGATTGGGATGCTTGCTGATTTGAAATATAATGCTGCTTTTGATGCTGAAGATTTGTATTTAGAATATGCTAATTAAGGTGATTTATATTGTTACCAACATTTTGGCAATCATTATCTCCATAAGGCTAATACCAGGAGGAACACTGTCAATTATACACAATGAGAACATTCTCCAGCTCCTATACAAGGCATTTCTGCTTCCTTTTTGAAAAGGGTAACTTACTTTACCAATTGTAATCAGTCGAATCCCAATGCATTTTATTTTGAAATGACTGAGAAGTCCACATCCAAAGTTAGACTTACCGATACCAAATAATTGTATTCTAAGTCCTTTCTAGACCAGTTGGCTGTTGGGGGCTACGAGTTATGGAAGGATACCATTGACCTTAAATCTGTTTAGGGTTCTAAAAGCTGGCAAGTGCAAGGCACTGAGACTTTGCACCGTGCATGCCTCATCCCGAACCATATGTTGTTTTTGAATTCTTCGATTTCACAGACAACTTGCTTTGGATTGGCTACTACAAAAAAATTAAATACTCCTTCTTTTCCTGAATTAGAAGAATATTCCGGTTGGAATAATGCCACTAAATTTTCAATGAGAGAGCTACAAACTCTGTTGTTAAATTCTTCCTTTAACATTTCCAGTTTGGATCCCAAAGGCTGGTTGCTCTGGCAAAAAAGTGCTAACTCTTGCCAGCATCATTTTCTGGGTTTGGCAGAAGGCTTTACACAGGTCAGGGTGGATCCCCGTTTTGAAAGTGGCCATTCTGTGACTACCTATTCTGTAGGCAAATTATGTCAGAATTGGCTCAAACACTCTACCTTGGCGTCAGTTAAACTGCATTTGTCTAAACTGTAGACGATGTTGATCTGAATGATTTTATTAAGGGCCCGGCTAACGGTAGATCGAAAAGATGGATATATGCTATTTACAATGAAGTCTGGAAAACAGCCCAGATTGAGCCGGCTACCCGCATTAGGGCAATAGATCAAGCCAATTTAGAAAAGGTGCTAGCAGTTGTAGATAATAGCATAAACACGCTGTCTTTCCGCATTTACACTTTAGACAATATTGTGTCATCTGTTGTTGATATTGTGCAGGATGAAGTGTCTGTTTTGTACCATGGACAAAATCAATTGCGTTCCATTATGCAGTTTGCATGGACAATGCAGACCTTAAAGGCAGGAAAAGTGCCCTTGTTGCGTGCTTATCTAGGTTCCTGATCGATACTGTGACCTTATGCCCCTATTCGGCTATAAAGCCCTTTA
This sequence comes from Lissotriton vulgaris, assembly GCF_964263255.1. NCBI lineage: Eukaryota > Metazoa > Chordata > Amphibia > Caudata > Salamandridae > Lissotriton > Lissotriton vulgaris. The sequence continues at coordinate 382,637,992 of NC_141696.1, forward strand.
TTCCCTATATTGGCATAACCGTTCAAGTGCGATTTTCTGAAAAGTCATCTCTGGCCTCACACGAACAGAGCCACATTCCAGCATGACTCTCTGCTACTTCCTTTGCGACCAATTAGTGCAATGACAGAGCAGCAGTCACTATCTGATATTCCTAGATAACACTCCGAGTTCTTCAACAAGATAAAAACTTAGCAAACCTGGAAATCCCCGCTTGCTATGTTTTGATTAGTAATGGAACTCTAATGAGCAACTGATAACTGTCACTTCCTAGTGACATCTTTAATTGACGTCTTATGTCCAGCAAACTTGCGTCAAACCCGGCACCTGTCAGGTATAAATATTACCAACGTTGCCTTAAGCAATGAGCGAACATGTTGCTGATGCCAGCTGCCTGCATGACCCCGTGTTGGTAAAAACTAGCACTCTGTCGCTGCAGCCTGCTATCCTGTGGTGGTGAAGCTACTGATTACCATTATCGCCGCTACAGCGCGAACTATGGTGCAGTACGCTTGAGGAGCCGTGCAGCCGTCCTCTGCGAAGACATCCAGCCCAGCTGCCCGCGGACGCTGTCACCCCTCCTTCCTCGACGCACTGAGAGAAGCCGCTGCCTTTCTCGTGCAGAGAAATCCAGTCCCGGCGCTTCCAGTTTACCCTCGCGGGTGACTGGGATATCGAGAGAGACCCCTGAAGGAGATACCAATCCTCCATCATTCTATTCAGAGGTATGGTGTTGACTAAACCCTTAGACGAGAATTCTTGAAACAAACCTTGGCAAAACCAACTTAACTTAAAGCTACTTACTTACTCCCCCTTCTCACGTGTTAGGCTTAGGTCAGGCACACTGGGGTAGGCTTAGTTAGAAGCACCAGTTGAGTATGTTAGCCTAATGTATATATGACTGTATATATGTTTTATTACTTTTAAACCATTGTATGGCTAAGAAACCATATCAATGCTTTTACAGTTCTATTTCGCAATACTTATCTTACTGTACGTACTTTTTATAATAACAGTTATTGCAATTGTGGCAATACATTTCTCTTGTATGAGAAGAAAGACTGTTCAATAAATGTTAACCCTTTATTGATAAACGCCCGTCTCTCTATTCTCTACATACTGTGAAAGTAAACTGCACTAGACTGACTGAGTGAAATCTATGTCTATTGTTTCACACGACCCTAGAGATTGACTCTTGATCTGAGGAGCAAAGTTGTCATGTTGCACGGTTGTTGGAAAACTGAATCCCTTCTTGTCTGTGCCAAGGAAGCTGATCACTTCCTATGCAGAGAAGAAAGTTTCCAGTGACCTCTGAGCTAGTTGGTAACACAACCCAATTAAGTTTAGCATAGTCAGTGGAGGCCTGGAATATAGCCAGTTCCACGTCGATACTACTGTTTATGTTATTCCAATGCGCAGGGCCTAGTGGGAAACTAGGAACTACACTACATGGCGCCCTAACGTTTGGTAAGGCGATAAACTAACGCAAGACTTGTAGAGTAACTCAGTCGTGCATATTTCACACCCCTTTCTCCCGTAAATACTCCAATAGACGTCTGGAGTGGGTGAAAGGTTAAAATCCGCCCGACCTTAGTAGGAAGAGATTCCTATGTAAAGCTCTGGTTTATTCAACGTTGAAGGATACAGTGTTCCATAATATTGTGCACCTAATCTTTGTCTCCTTGGAGACCTACTCTGCAAAAACTGCATTTATACAATGTCAGTAGAAAACAACGGCACCTCTGGGGCCGCAGCAGATGCGACTCAGCAAGGTCCCGAATACACAGACCCGGATGCTATTATCATCCCGGTCCACTTAAGAAAATCTATAACTTTAAAACTTATAGAAAACGGACTGACACCTCAAGGTGGTACAGTAATTTGTGATAGAGGCTCACGAGTATCGGCAGACAGAGGTATTCTATTCATGGATAAACTTTCCAGCGGCAAACGCCGCAACACAAGAGTTTCACTATTACAAAATAGAGGAACCTCCGGAAGAGTACGCTCCTTTCGAGGAGATTGAAATTCCACTTAAATTTCAAGAGCACCTGCTCTGGTTTAATGGCGCCCTAAAACACAATGATCACATAACTAGGCTCGGTCCACTAGGTAGACCAGGAGCCACGTGGCCGGTTCTACCCAGCTACACACCACATCCTGACATTGCAAGAATGTCTAGAGAAGAGCTGTTAGCACAGCTAAACACTTTAATAAAAATACATAGGCAATTAGTCCAATATGTAATGCGGACTGCAACAGTCCAGCCAGCTGTTAATTCACACCAGCTGACCCCTCATCAGGGGAACACAAATAAAATTACACCACAGAACATACAGTCATGTCTTGGTAAAACACCCGTAAAACGGGAACAAATTCCTTTCTGGTTAGCCCAGAAAATCACTCAAATAGAGGCAGTATTTCCTGATACTACCCCTATTGAGAAACACAGAATCTTGACCATCTGCCTTCCTATGGGAATCGCACCACACGTGGAGGACTGTGACACTTGGGGTACAGTCTTTGCTTCCATTTACACAAAAACACACGGTGTTCCGTCTATGGCGGTAATACCAGAAGTGCTAAAACAGATTCAAAATGAATTCGGTCCAGAGCCCGCTTTAAATCTAGGTATGAAATTACTGAAAGACTTCAAGCAGGTCACGGCTATATTATTAGCCAACATAAAGGGAGAAGCAGCATCTGTGGCGATTCGCCAGAAGTTGAGGGAAACAGATATAAAAGATCCTGTTGAGCTTGCAAAAATCATAGAAAAATGCTATGAAGAATTAGGTAGAGACAGCTTGGGTGGAAAACCAGTTAAGCCCCAACTGCTCGAAAATCCTGAAAAATTATTTATTAAAAATAATTCAAACACTCCTAAAAAGAGCTGGGATGGAAATAAACAATGCACTCCCAAGGAAAAAGTTTTCCAGTCCAGAGGAAGGTCTCCTCGACGGAGGGAAAGAACTCCGACTCGAGAACGCCAGTCTCCCCAGAGGGAGCCCTCTGAGAAAAGATATAACCTTAGAAATAGGGATAATATAAAAAAACATGATAGATATCAAAGTATTGATACACGTCCCTCTCGATCTTCTCCACAGAATTCGGAAAGAAGAGGACGGTCAGACCCAGGAGAGCACACCAAGTCCAAAGACAAGGAACCTGCTCAAAATAAGAAATCTCAATTTCAGAAAAAGAAGGTAGCCAGTATTAGAGTAATCAACCATGCCGAGAATACTGAGGACACAGTTGAAAAACGGGGAGTGGGCATTGACAATGTTGGACAGTGCAGCAGAAATCAGTATAGCGCGCAAGATCTTGATGAGTCATCTGGAGACAGTGGACACGAATGAATTCATTCAGGTTGAAACTGCCGACGCCAGACTTAGCGAGCCCCATAAAATATACGAAATAACATTGCGTATAGAGGGTGATAAGACTAGGAAAATTAAGGGTCTGTTTTGGGATAAGCTCTCAAAAGGCTATGATATTCTGTTAGCTGAAAAAGATTGGCCCCCGGAGTTTGTCAGGGAGTGCCCTCGTGGTGATGAAGTGATTATGCCTGCCTTCTCGAATCACATACCGATTCACAAAAAATACACATATGCAAGGAAATGGGCAGTGGCCCATGCACCTGCATTATATAAAAATCATGTGGGATGGGATGAGGATTCACCGCCTCACAAAATCCAACTAAAAAGTGAACCAACTGCCCAACGGCAGTATCCCATAAAGCAAGAAGCTAAAAAACAAGTCAGGGAGATCTTAGATCAACTTGAGTACCAGGGGGTGATTGAAACATGCACCTCTCAAATGAACAATCCTTTGTTTCCTGTCTCCAAGCCAGACAATTCATATCGTCTAGTTTTGGACTACAGACATCTTAATACATGTTGCAAAACTTTTGCAGTACAAAACTCGCATAGTGCAGCCCTAATGAATAACATAGTTAGGAAAAAATATAAAACGACATTAGACATTTCTAATGGTTTCTTTTGTCAAAACATTGCACCAGAAAGCAGATACTTGACCGCTTTCTCCGCATTTGGGTCACAGAAAAAATTCTGTCGACTCCCACAGGGGTTCAAGAACAGCCCAGGACTATTCTCAGCTAAGGTAACAGAGTTACTACAAATCTATGATGATGAAGCATTGTCTTACGTAGATGATATTTATCTCACAGACGACGACTTGGATACTCACTTGAAAAGAGTGAACACCATTATACTTGGGTTCGCAGCAGAGGGTTACGAATTCAACTTTAAAAAGTCCCGAATTGCCCATCTGACAGTATTGTTTTTAGGGTACGAATTATCAAGTGAAGGGAAAAGCCTAGCGGACAACTTCTTAGAGAAGTGCGCTGTACTCCAAGCTCCAAAAACGCTGAAGAATTTACAATCCATTCTAGATTTTCTGAATTTCGGAAGAACTTACATTCTAAATTTCGCAGAGAGGGTTAAACCTCTCTACGAACTAATAAAACATGATTTAAAACAAATCAATTGGACTCAAAAACACACAGAAATTTTGAGATCACTGCAAACAGACATGTTAGCAAAAACTAAATTAGATACACGTGACAATACGATCGATCTAGTAATCCGAGTCATCCCAGGAAGATGCGGATTCACATACCTAACCTCTAATGAGGGAGAAAAGGTACCAATTTCAATTAAATCTCACTTGTACACACAAGCAGAAAAAACATTCAGTCGCACAGAAAAAATTGTGAACGCAGTGCAAATCGCATTAGCAAATGAACGAGAACTAGCACACGGCAAACGGATTAATATCCTTACAGCGGAATCCGCCTTCGAGGCGCTATTCAGCCCAGTAAACCTGCCTACAGTGTCACTGGATCCGAAATGGATACAGTGCATAGATTCTCTAGGAGCGGAAGACGTGAAATACTATTTCGCCCCGCAATACAAAGAACTGAATGATTTAGAATATGAAGAAGAATATCCTCTGCCAATCGAAATTTTGCCTCTCCCACAATACGCCTGTATAATCTATACAGATAGCTTTGTACAGCATTTCAACGTAGAGAGAAAATCCTACGATGCAGCATGTGCGATCATTAAAGGTCGTTGGCTGTGCGGTAAATTCAGACCGAAAGTAACAAAAACTGAATCTGTAAGAAACTGTTCGGTTCAGAGAACTGAAATCAGATCTTTAAAGATGGCGCTCGAAAATGCAGAACGCGAATTCCCCACACTTATCGTGTGCGATTCTCATTTTTGCGTCAATTCTTACAACAACAAACTGCAGAGTTGGATCGAAAACGACTACAAAGATGACACAGGTGCCACAATAAAGCATAAAAAGCTCTGGAACGAGGTAGCTCTTTTAAGTAAAGAACTACAAAAGACTCACGTGATTCACGCACAGAGTCTTCAACGTGATGGCGTTCACGTTGCAGGGAATTCATTGGCTAATACAGCCATAGCGGAAGCAACTAACCCGGCTTCCATAGCCACAAAAAAGCGTACAGATAAATACATAAACGGGGAAACAATGCTGGCAGTAAAAACGACCGTAAAAGGCGACTGTGCAGCACTACCCGTAAACTATCCACTGGAGTGGGGGACAGAGTAATTCCAAACAGGAGCAGGAGGGGCTTCCTATTACTGGAAGCACACATGGGGTTGGGTCTGAAACACCAAACAATAAAAGCCTCTCTGAAAGAATTGCAATCAGAGTACTGGTGGCCAGGAATGAGTATAGATATTCAATGTTTTGCTCAAAATTGTGAAGACTGCAACAGAGATCGCAGTAATGAACAGGCCAGTGTAGTTTCAGGATCCCTTCTAGACAGCATAAGGCGGTCTATCTGCGCAATCAAAGAAGAGAAGCGCGTCCCAGTGTACACCATTAAGACGAAAAGCACTTAAAAAAATGAGGCCCCAGCGCTCGGCTGACGCTAGAACGGTTATAAAAGATTTGCGAGTCTTTATCGGCACATACGCAATTACCACGTTCCATTCTGACCAGGGTCCTGCTTTCAGCTCTCGAGCCTATAGGGAGGCCATGGCCAGCATGGGAATTGGGTTGCGGTATTCTTGTCCGTCGCATCCCGAAGGGAATAGTGTGGTAGAAAGAAAAAGCGCGCTGAGAGAAGCCGCTGCCTTTCTCGTGCAGAGAAATCCAGTCCCGGCGCTTCCAGTTTACCCTCGCGGGTGACTGGGATATCGAGAGAGACCCCTGAAGGAGATACCAATCCTCCATCATTCTATTCAGAGGTATGGTGTTGACTAAACCCTTAGACGAGAATTCTTGAAACAAACCTTGGCAAAACCAACTTAACTTAAAGCTACTTACTTACTCCCCCTTCTCACGTGTTAGGCTTAGGTCAGGCACACTGGGGTAGGCTTAGTTAGAAGCACCAGTTGAGTATGTTAGCCTAATGTATATATGACTGTATATATGTTTTATTACTTTTAAACCATTGTATGGCTAAGAAACCATATCAATGCTTTTACAGTTCTATTTCGCAATACTTATCTTACTGTACGTACTTTTTATAATAACAGTTATTGCAATTGTGGCAATACATTTCTCTTGTATGAGAAGAAAGACTGTTCAATAAATGTTAACCCTTTATTGATAAACGCCCGTCTCTCTATTCTCTACATACTGTGAAAGTAAACTGCACTAGACTGACTGAGTGAAATCTATGTCTATTGTTTCACACGACCCTAGAGATTGACTCTTGATCTGAGGAGCAAAGTTGTCATGTTGCACGGTTGTTGGAAAACTGAATCCCTTCTTGTCTGTGCCAAGGAAGCTGATCACTTCCTATGCAGAGAAGAAAGTTTCCAGTGACCTCTGAGCTAGTTGGTAACACAACCCAATTAAGTTTAGCATAGTCAGTGGAGGCCTGGAATATAGCCAGTTCCACGTCGATACTACTGTTTATGTTATTCCAATGCGCAGGGCCTAGTGGGAAACTAGGAACTACATTACACCCTGGCATTGCATGAATACGTCATCCTTGTTTGCCCCATTTAATTTAACTGACAAGCAACGTTTACTGTCGATGAAAGATGCATCTTTTCTATGTTACACATTGAAAGGTTGGAACCTTTACCTTTTTCTGTTGCAGAAGCCAATACTGCAACATGGCTTATCCATGGGTTAATAACTCTCCTGTTTCCTCTGTTCAAGTTCGAGGGATGTATGAAGTACTTTCCCATTGGTAGATATGAACCTCTTGGCAGTGCTTATCTCCATGAAGCTCGGTCGCTTCCATTTACCTACAGATGCCTTAGGGAGGGAAAGGAAGTTTATTTAAATGGTGTAGATTGCACTGAAACACCAGATCACTGATTGATGTGTAGACATATCCAATTACACGGCTCCTGTAATCAGGACCAGCCAAATTTAGCCTGTATTTTGAAAGGTACACCTGTGCCTGCTATCGTACTACATTCACATTACTGGCAAACGGGAGTTATGTACTTTTAAATAATGAAGATTTTTGTGGGTTAGTAGCAGGAACTGCTTATGTTGTTACCTTCAGTGAAAGGGTGGTTTGCTGTAAAAATGTAACATATCCTCCTCCGCATGGGAGACTTGGTGTTTCCATCTTACCCAAGATTCCGACCTTGAAAGCAGAGTTCAACCATATGAGTCGCATAAGAGCTCTATTTTCCCAAAAAGAAGTTGCCCTCACATCTGCTCGTGAAACACTTGTCCTTCACGTGGCAAACACCCGCACAGAAGTGCATGCTTTATTAAATACTGATTTGCCCTTGCATTTCGGTGAGTTAATTCACACTATCTTCAATGCTACCTCCACAACTGGGTTGGCTCACTTTTTTAAAGTTGTAAGCAGTGGCCTTGTGACTTCTTTTCAAACTATATTTGGTGTGTTTCCAGCATTCTACCATTCTATTTTTTCCAGCCTGTTTGGTGAATTTCCCTTACTGCTGGCTCTGGCTGCTGGCGTGCTTTTGCTGTTTTGCTTGTTTCAAAATAGATGCACATCCTGTCTTATAAGGAGAGCTGTCTCGGCTGGGGCTGCTTCGCGTCCGAATGCTTGAGTACTATGGAGCGCTGCCTCTTGCTACATTGAGTGCAGCTTATGGATTATCGTTTTGATTTTCCTACTTTACATGTGTCCAGCCTGTCTTTCATTGCCTGAGTTGCGACTTCGAATGGGCCCTGGATTTGTGTCTCTGCAATACGGTGTCTTCCGATGAGGATTATAATCAACTTATGAGCTCCTTAGTTGCTCATGAATTGCTTTGTTCTGATGAAGAGATTATGACCTTTGCAGCGATGCATGGAGTACTGGGTCGTTGGAATATGTTCTCAGCGGCGCAAGATTTCTTGGCACGCAGCTTCCTTGAAAACCCACCGAGCTGTCCTCTGATGGTGCTAGAGGCTACGGTAATTGAGGAACATGTATGTTCTTTCCCTTTGTTAAAATGGATAGCCGAGTTATTTTCTGATGAGAACAGTGACTTCCAGTTGGAGGCTGTTGCGGCATATTTTGCATATTCATTGTTAGGATGAGATGTGTCTTCTGTCTCTCTTCCATGACCAACGCCACTTATTGGACATCGGATATTTTTTTTTTTACTTTTTCACCACTTTTGTTTGGCCCAGACCTATTGAAGTCCTAAGGCTACATTTTTTTAACCAATTGACCTGTTGACAATCTATGAGATTTTTCAATCCTTATATGAACAAATTGGAGACTTGTGTTCGGACTATTGTTCTTGAACTCCGCATTGCTAAATATGCCCCTTATCTTATCTTATCTTATCCGTGCTCGGATCAAGCGAGGGTGTCATGGAGTTAGGCTTTGCCTTTACACTGTGATAAGTTAGCATGAGCTTATTAGAAGTTTAAACGCCATTTTACCTTTCTGCTGCTTCTGCACACTGCACATATTGTTATTAATGCTTTGAGCCTAGTAGAATATGTTGCTTCACACGAGAATAATATGTTTGCCTATAATATTAGCTTTGCTTGGTAAGCTATGTCTGAACAGTGAGTGCCGAGGCCTTCAAGGTTATTTCAACACAGTGGTTGTTGTTCGGTCTGATCAGCGCACAGTCTAGACATAACACATATGCAGCTGTGGCCAACTCTGGCTTTTGGCGCGCTTAATAATGCACTGCGCAGAGCATGCAGACACACTTGATGAATATTCGCATGCAGAGAGTTGGTGTAGAAGATGATGTGATCCCTTTCTACTAAGACCAGAGCTATGGAGCCGCCCTGCCAAAACCCAAAGAGACCTTCTTTAGATATAATATAATATACTAGCAAGGGAGGGTAAGATTTATGTGTAATTTAGCCTTCTTCCCTTTAGCATTTTACCATGCTTTCTCCCTTTGTATTTTATGGAATAGTAACTATGCTGCTAACCTTGCTGCTTATAATATGTTTTCTTGTATTAGCTAAAATACTACTGCGCCTGAGAACACAGCATTAGAAATAAATATTTCAAACTTGCACGTGTCCTCATTTACTCCTCGTTCTGGACTGGTATGTTAGTATAATGAAAGAGTGTTCAAGTGTTCCACGTTACCTGCGGTGTTCTAAGTTCATTTTCTGGGTTGTCTAATGATTGGGGGTGTGTAAGAACCAATGAGACACTGATTGCTAGTCTGGTAGGGGATTTTTGATACTAAGGTGAGTTTTGGCACACCCTAATTCACTGAGGTTCCAAGTCTCTATGCACAGTTCTGTGTAGGAGCAGAATCCCTGCAACATTACATTCAGCCTTTTCGCTTTCACTGCTGCTGACAGGGTACCTCTACTAGATACACCACTCGATTCCCTGCAAGCACTGTCCTGTTCTCGGCACCTATTCGCTTCAGGTGTTTCTCTAAAACCCATCCTGTTCTCCGCACTCCCATGGTCCCAATACTCTCTTGGCCCTTCGCTTTGAGCCCCTTCAACAGTCTCCCATGTTCTTAAATCTGGCCTCAATTCGACAAGAGATGTTGGTCTTGGCCCCCTCAGTCAGTCCTCTGGACGAATCTGCAGTAGCGGGCAATGGTACTCGATTCCACAGGCCTTGGCATTTGGCTCAACCCACCCACTACACTGATCCTTACATCGCTGATGCTCCTTTCCATGCCCATCTGTGATGGACTTCCATTTCTCACCGGCTCTGGATTGTACACTGACACTTTGGGACCAATAGTAACCGGTGCCTTAAGGGCATTCGGCAACCTCTGAGGACTAATGCCTCCTACATTCTGCATCTCCCCTGTTGAGAGCTTTTCCACTACTTCCGTACTAGGTGGAACTTGTTGTTCTCCAACTCCATCCACTGGGGCTGACTTCTCCTCTTCTGACTCTGGATTGTAAGGATGTGGTCTCTCTGATAACATCCTTTCTATCAAGCTATCATCTGTGTCACAGTCGTCTTCTTCAGCATTCCATTTCTGGCCATCCCCTGTCTTTACCAACCTGTCCCCCTGAATAGTCTGTTCTCTCCATCTCTTCACCAATGCATCCCACCTCGCATCCTGAAATGCTCTGACTGACCTTTTTACTCTTTCCTGCCTCCTGTCCCTGTTTTGCTCATGTGCCACCCTAATCCACGCATGTAATGCCTCGAACTGTGTTGGTCTAGGCAAAGGACGCAAAGAAGCTATAATCGATTTCAACTGATATAACACTTCCATTCTAAAGGTTGCGTATCTAGAAAAAGTCAATTCTTCATTTCCATCAGTCATCTTAGCCCAATTTTCTAGCCACAATATAGTATGCAGCCCCACATTCGTCCATCACCACCCCCTTTTGTACCGCTTTTGGCCTCCATAAGTGTGGCAGGGTATGCTCAGACGTGAGTCCCTTGCTCACTTTGCCACTGGATTCAAGCAAGCCGGACTGAAGACGGCTGGAATGCCAGAAACCGATCCTCGGAAGCTTGTTTCCGGTCCAGGGAAGACATGGCTTGGCAGTTCGGGCTGGACTGTTCCTATGAGGCACAGGGTCAGACTGATTTGCATATAGCCATGTCTGAACTGGGGTGGCGGAGTGAGCTAAAGAACGGTGATGGATTAAACCCAGATCTTTTGAGTGGGTGTGAGTGTTTGATTGATTCAGATGCTCCGTCCATCACCACCCCCTTTGGTACCGCTTTTGGCCGCCATAAGTGTGGCAGGGTATGCTCAGACGTGAGTCCCTTGCTCACTTTGCCACTGGATTCAAGCAAGCCAGGCTGAAGACGGCTTGGAATGCCAGAAACCGGTCCTTGGAAGCTTGTTTCCGGTCCAGGGAAGACATGACTTGGCAGTTCGGGCTGGACTGTTCCCATGATGCACAGGGTCAGACTGATTTGCATATAGCCATGTCTGAACTGGGGTGGCGGAGTGGGCTAAAGAACGGTGATGGATTAAACCCAGATCTTTTGACTGGGTGTGAGTGTTTGATTGATTCAGATGCTCCATCCATCACCACCCTCTTTTGTACCGCCCTACATTCGTAACCATATAATGAGCTGGAGTATCCTCAGGTGGAGCCTCTTCTCCCCCCCCGGGTTCTAATTCATTTTCTCTTTTGAACATTTCTCGCAACACTTTAAAACACTTCATGATGAAAACCAACTTTTCACTTTTTGCAGCGCTCCTTTACTTCCTGATGACAATCTACCAATCCCAGCGCGGCTTTACACCAACCGTCCTATCACAGCACCTTCTGACGTCACTCGCCTCCGGTTCGCAGCAATCCCCTCCTTTACAACTCAGCTCTCACTCACGCATACGTCCGATTCACACACTGAAATGATCACTTACGACCAAGAAATCACTTCGCTGACTGTACCTCCACAGTCTCGTAATTGTCACTGAACTGGTAACTGTCTTTCCATGAAACGACAGGACAATCACCACAACTTACAGGTTACAAACACTCAGCAACCCGCGACCAGCCCCAGTTACTCACACACTCGTTCTCCCTATCTCGGTCCAGCGGGCGATCGATGGTACCTCACGATCCCCTTAACAATAGTCGAAAATTACTCTGGGTGTACGGTACACCAGACCCACTTAAGCTACTCCTTGAGCCTAAGATTTTCCCGGGCTGCGCGCGCTCACAGCCTGTTCCAGTTTCATAAAACAGGCATTCCAACTCCGAAAGACATCACAACACAACACAAACACCACAATCTAACAATGTAAAACCCTATTTATACTCACTCTCCCACGAACTGCTGCTTTTGCCGCACGTCACTCTCGTTCGCTTTCCATGAAACGCCGTCTCCCGACGACAATCCACTGGGCAATCATCGCCTTAGAAACTCTTATCCTAATCTAGATCTCCCCTCACTCTAGAGATAACCATCCTACTCTGCTACCAACTGAAGGAGCTGGGATTCTTATCTAGATTTTTACCTATCAATTCTCCAGAATCCCAGGACAGGTCGACTGTACCTTTTTGTCTGCTAAGAAGTGTAAAAGGGAGGTTTCCAAATTCTTAATTACAACAGCTTTGTAAATCAGCAATCAAATCCAATTTAAAGAACCACTAACTATGAACTAAAGTTTAAGAATTTATTACAAAGCCAAGAATAATTGGACATACAAACACCTCAGCAAGAGGTTCAAGAAATAAACTGGCACTAATACAAACATAATCCTCCGAAGGAGTCTCAGACGACTCAGAATAAAAAGCAAAGTCAGTTCAAGAATCATTAGGCATCCAATAACAGTCCCTACCTGAAGTCTGGACTGCATTTACAGAAGGAAAAGGAAAATGCTTAGTCTGTTACTACACTAACTCTAAGGTTACATCCCTACTTAACAATTCCCTTCAGGCAAAAGTAAAGGTGTCAGCCGTGAAGCCTTCCAAAGAAGTACATTTGCGTTTCTTAGGTAAGTAGCCTAAACTACTGAGCTCGTTCTAAGATGCTCCTTCCTACACCCCACTCTGCCCTAAGATCTCTCAAATGCTATCTAAGATTGCCTACAACCTCTCTGCTCTGGCAACCTCCTAACAAAATATGCCCTCGGGTACTGTCCCTAATACAAAACTCCCAAAATCGTAGGTACGCCGCAAGGCACACCCCTCTGGGCAGGTATCGGTTTTCTGATTTTCCCAGCATGGCATTCTACTATCCAGTGTCCGTGAGGTGTCCTTGGATCCCAGGCACCTTCTACGCCAAATGTTGGAGATGGACATTTCCTTGGCAATTACTCGTCCGCACTCCTACCGGCCTAACTTCTAAACAATGGATCATTCTACCTAACGAGGTCCGTGGCCTTGCACTTGCAACTGAAATACACGAGAAGCAATCTGTGCACATTTAAAGTTACATTTCAATATTCGCTGAGAACAGCACCCTTCCCAGCAAGAAATTATTTTACAAGGATAACCAAAGCTAAGTAAAGAAATCCCAGTTAGGCCTCTACTGACTTCTCTATGTCCCAGGCCTTTACACGTTTTAATGCATTTCTAAATTATTCTACATTATAAGCAATACACTCTGTTCCATTAAAAAACAACGTTACATTTCAACTCTAAACGTAAGATCTTTTCCATGTTAAAGCGTCACATTCTGTCTCCTACACGTGCAACTCTTAATATGGCACATTTACTAATTTAGCAATACACACGTTTAATAACATTTCTACGTTATATAAAGCATCACACTCCTATTAAGGTTCTACATTAATCTACAAATGCTATGAATGTACCCTTCACACATTGCACTAATTCCTGACCTAATGTTACATTTCTGAAACACATATTAGTAGTTCCTCTAAATATGCGGGTGCTGACTACAGGCGGTTATAATGCACCCCAACAAATTTTCTAAATAACATGGTGCTCTCTGAGTTTGTTGAAGGGAAACATTGTTTAGGGAAAAACCTATTCCTTCTATTACCTACACTGCTCAAGCTCGGTTATACACTTAAATAAACCAGTTTCTGATGATTTCTTTTTAATTCAAGTCTATTAATTAATCCTAGTATTACTCCAGATCTTTTCTGTAAAATGGTTTGAAAAGGTTACATAATGCTTGGGTTTTAGGGACCTTTTGAGATTTTCCTGACTCTCAAAAATATTCCTGTGCTGAATTTTTTAGAGCCTTTTGGTGTCAAATTAAGTTTTTTTGTGCTGATTGTGTTGTTCTTTTACTTTATACACCGTTTTTTACTGAGGTGCTACTTTGTTTTTTTGTGGTTCCTTGGCCAACACCTTCCTGTCTGGAATTAGTACATTTCTGAGTACTGAACTGTTTTGTGATATGTAACGGTAGATCTAGAAAAAGGGAATCGGAAGGCATGGGATGAATGCTTGCAAATAGTCTAACCACTGGCTATTGCTTTGGGTAGCATTCCAACCCATCGTCTTCTATCCATTATTCTACCTCAGAATAGACCGACCCATATGCTAATCAGAGTTGGTCCTGCTCCATCTGTCACTTTGTGTGGTTGATGGTGCTGACACTGGAACCAATTGGCCCAAATAGGCTGAAACCGCTGTTTGTGTTCATAGAGAGTCTGGTTTGGCATTAAGGGCTGGACTGTTTCCATTGAAGCAAGACCAAGGCTACTTTTCATATAGCTGAAGCAAATGTGAGGAGGCACAGTGGGAAAAATGAACAATGGGTTTGCATGGCATCCCAAGCACCCCAAGCGGTTGCCAGTGGCTGGATTATTCGTAAGCATTCCTCCCATCACTTTGCTCGGATTAGGAAAACGAGATAGTACATTTTAAGGGTTATGGGGATTTTACAAAGGCCTCTGCTCATATTTGTTCAGAAGTAGGGTATCAAAAGCTACTCTGGCCTCTTGTTTTACAGTGGAAGGTCTGTTAAATTTAGCATTATTATCCCTGCAAGCAAAAGTATTTACACTGCACATATGTACACTCAATTCCACAAACACATAATAACGCTCAACGCCCTACAATTCCACACCACACAATTCAATTCCACACATTTCCAATACACACCACATAATCCCACACCAAACCACATATTTCACAATACGCAATTCAATAACACAACATACCACATACCTCCAATACACACCACAGATTTACACATCATGCCACAACATTTAACAGCACACCACGCAAATCAACACACAACATGCCACTCCACAACACACAATACCATTCCACCGGAATAACTCCATAACACACATTCTCACTCTACATAATTCCAGTACACTTAATACAAATAACTTACTATCCACCTAATTACACAGCACACCATGCCACATATTCCACTACACAATGCACCTCACAATTCACAACAAACAATTCCAATGCAACACACCTCTACCTTGAACTATCGCCAGCAATGTCAACTCTCCCCACACATTCACTGTCCATATCATCGTTTCTTCACACTGCCACTAACCCCTATCATCTCACAATCCCACTGCCACCTCTGATCCCACCCTCAGGCTATCTGTCTCCTCTCTATACTGCCTGTTCACACATGCTACCTTCCTGTACCTCCTCAAGCTGTGCATTGGTCCACTTCTCGCCTCCCACCCCACTCCTCTGGTTGTCTCTCCCATTCATCCCTCTATCTCTCTCTCTCACCCCTTTCTCTTGTTCTCTCACAAATTCTCCCCACCTCTTTCATGTGGGTTTACTTCAGGTCTTAAAGCACAGTTTCTTTCTCATGCATTTTTAAGATTTCCGTTACTCAAACACAGGCTCTCCTCCTCTTCTTAAGGTGTCTTCTGTGCACATAGGTCTTCCCTTTTTATGCATCTGCCACATTCTTTCCCCTGCTTTCTCTCTTTCTCAAATGCTCTTCCTGCTCCTCTGTCCAGAGTTCATTCACCACTTCCTGCACAAACTACCTAGCCGCCACTGTTCATCCATCACACTCCAAACCAAAAAACATGGGTAAAAGACATTGGCCCACATGCATCAAAGCAAAAAACGGTTGCAAACGGGTAGATTGTCAGAATCTGCCGCTTTGCAACTAGTATTTTTGCATTAAATGCAAAAAATCGCAATTTAAGGAATCTCTAAATTGAGATTACTTAAATTGTGATTGCATTTAAGGAATCCCAAATTGAGATTCCTTAAATGCAATGCATTCAAGTAAAAAAAAATAGCGATGTCTCTAATAGGGGGCACAAATTACCATGAAGTTAAACTTCATGGTAATTTGCAAAAACTTTGAAAAATGCACTTTTGTGCATTTTTCAAAGTTTCATGTTGCGCACACACATGCCCTTAGGGCATGTGTGTGTGCAACATATGTGCACAGATCAATTTCAGGGGTGCAACAGGGTGTCATTTTGACACCCTTGCACCCTTGAAATTGCATGAGTAATTTGCGAGTACCTACTGGTACTTGCAAATTGCTCATGCCAGCTCCAATACATTCCTATGGGCCTGGAGGCCCATAGGAATGAATGGGATGGCATTCTTTAATTGCGACTCGCAATTTGCAACTCGCAATTAAGGAATGTGTAGGAATCGCTATTTTTATAGCAATTTCTAAATGCAAAGGCTTTTGCGATTCCGTAATAATCGGAATTAAGGAATCACAAAAGCCTACGTTGATACATGTGCCAGATTGTGATTTACAACGCCAATAGCTCTTACTCTCACACATTTGAGACCTACGGCATTGCAAATGCTTGTTAATATTGGTCCTAATGGCTCATAGGCCGGGTTCCATGGTATTTAAAAAGTAGGGCAAGTGGATTTAAATTTTACATGTCCTGGCAGTGAAAAACTCCTAAAGTCATTTTTCACTGCTATAAGGCTATCTCTCCCATAAACTAATACTGGGGCATCTTATTACACTTAATAATGGCTAACTTCAGATTGGTAGCAGATAAAAAGTCATGTTTACGCTCAAATACATTTTAATTTAAAATCCTCTGTTATGGTAAAGTTGGATTTTAAGTTACAATTTTGAATATGCCACTTTTAGAAAGTTATTTACAACAAGGGGTGGTGAGGGACAGAGTCTCTGAATTAAACAGAATACTCTCACCCAGTCAAGAGATCAGGGCTAGATCCAACACCGTTTTTTAGCTCACTGCACCATCCCAGTTTCAGAACCTGGCTGTATGCAAATTAGTCTGTTCCTGTCCCAGTGCATGATGGGAACAGGGCAAATCAAACTGCAAAAGCCAATTCTTACACTGGGAAGGAAACAAGCTACCGGGTTTTTTTTACCGGTTTCTGGCATTTCAGCCGTCTTCGGCCCGGCTTGCTTGAATCCTGATGGTGCAATGAGCAAGGGACTCACATCTGAGTATACCCTTCCACGCTTAGGGTGGACAAAAATATTTACAACAAGGGGTGGTGAGGGACAGAGTCTCTGAATTAAACAGAATACTCTCACCCAGTCAAGAGATCAGGGCTAGATCCAACACCGTTTTTTAGCTCACTGCACCATCCCAGTTTCAGAACCTGGCTGTATGCAAATTAGTCTGTTCCTGTCCCAGTGCATGATGGGAACAGGGCAAACCAAACTGCAAAAGCCAATTCTTACACTGGGAAGGAAACAAGCTACCGGGGACTGATTTGCATATAGCCAGGTTCTGAGCTGGGATGGGGCAGTGAGATAAATAACGGTGATGGATCAAGCCCTGATCTTTGGACTGGGTAAGAGTGGTCTGTTTAACTCAGACACTCTGTTCATCACCACCCCCCTTTTTGTAAATCGTTTTTGGCCACTATAGGTGTGGCAGGGTATACTCAGACATGAGTCCCTTTCTCACTGCTCCATCAGGATTCAAGCAAGCCGGGCCGAAGAAGGCTGAAATGCCAGAAACCGGTCCCCGGTAGCTTGTCTCCTTTCTGGTGAAGAATTGGCTTGGTAGTTTAGTCTGCCCTGTTCCCATGATGCACTGGGCCAGGGACAGACTGATTTGCATATAGCCAGGTTCTGAGCTGGGATGGGGCAGTGAGATAAATAACGGTGATGGATCAAGCCCTGATCTTTGGACTGGGTAAGAGTGGTCTGTTTAACTCAGACACTCTGTTCATCACCACCCCCCTTTTTGTAAAACTTTTAGAAAGTTGCCATTTTTCTACCCAAATCAGCTGTCCCTTTCTACAAGTCCCTGGGTCACATGACTGTTAATGGCTCTGCTGTTTGGTTTGTGTATTGCAGTGAGACATAGGAATCCTAGATGAGAGGAAAGAGGGCCCTCCTGTCAGTATGGCTAGTGAGGATATGTACCCTGCCCTACTCTTCGGAATGGATTGTCCCCATGTGAGCAGGGTCAAGACTGATTTGAATGTGGCTGGATCCAAACTAAGAAGCCATGGTGTGCAAAATAACAATGGACCGGGATGTGGCCCAAGTAATTACCAGTGGCTGAGATTGCTTCAAAATTCCATCCTTCTTTTTTTTGTATACTTTAGTGTCTCGTCCCAAGTGGGACCAGACTTGAGCCCATGAGCACGCTGTGTCACTGGTACAAAGCTATACCTAGCTGATGACCACTAACTAGGGCACAACTGGTCATAGGTTGCTTGTATTCAAGTTCAGGGAAGGCCTGGCAGTTCAGCTGGACTGTTCCCATTCAAGCAGGGTCAAGATAAAATTGCATGTAGCTGAGTCCAAGCTGAGGTGACATGGTGTGCTAAATAATGATTGCCTGGGATGCGGCTCCCAGTAATTACTAGTAGCTGAGATTTATACAAACATCACTTCTTATTATACTTTTCTTTAGAAAGTTGGTATTTTCCTGCCCAAACCAACGGTGTCTTTCTGTCAGTGTCCTGAATCACATGAATGTGAATGGTTCTAGTGTTATAAGTTGTGCATTCAATCCAGAATGCGAGACAAAGGAAGTCTAGGTGAGAGGGGATAGGGTCCTCCTGTCAGGATTGCTGGGGAGGAGCTGTACCCTGCCCTAATTGCACTTCAAAGGGCCCTGTTGGCAGCAAGCACAAAGAACCCTGACATCAGGACTGCCCTTGCTTTTGTCACCGGAGACAGTTTAGAGCCAAAACCAGAATAAAGGGAAGACCTGACAAGAACCAGTTTTGAGGGTAAATGAGGGAATTCCCCACACAAAGGCTGGAACCCAGTATAAAAGTGGGACCCACAGATCATCTCATCAGAACACTCCTGATCTGTGGAAGATTAAGAGGAAGGTGTGCTCTGCTGTCCGAGGAAGAGGGACTGCCCTGCTGACTGAAGAAGGAAGATTGGTCCTGTTACCTTGAACTTAGGCTACCAGTGTGAGCTACCGAAACACAACAAGCTTCCATTGGCCTTCCTGCAAATATCAGCTGACCAGTACCAACCGGACCTGCCTAGAAATACCTGAGCCCTTCTGCTGGCCTTTGCTGGAGTATGGCCTGAACCCCAAGAGGTATCCTCCAGGTTCCTGAACACTTTGCCATCATTAGTGTGAACTCCTCCTCAAGAAAAGGTGAAAATCCTGGAGTTTAACTCCTTATGAGCACAAAGTGACCTCTTCATGCCATTACAGCAGGACCTGCTCTTTGTGCCAAAAGTGACCATACACGACGGACTTCAATGCGAGTTCAGCACTTTGCATAGATAGTGACAGTCCCCGACCATCAATCAATGAAAAGTACCAGTTATGACAGCTCTCTGAGCTACAGCAACAACTTTCCTCGACACTTGTCCTGCTCCTTGCGCTTATTACCTCCACCTCGCAGCTCCCGCCAAAGCAAACGCCACCCTCTGCTCCAAAGTTAAGAAGTAACTTTTCAGTGGGACTGACCTGGTCCCTGTATCTGGCTCGCACTCTAATACAGTGGAATAAACTTGTGATTTTCCCCTGGTAGAACGGCACCAGATAACTGTGAGTGGTACTTCTTCATGTTGCTATTTTCAACTAAAACTATAAAAAAAAATCTCCAGTTCTAATGATCGGACCTTGATTGTTTTTGTGTCAATCTATTCATTAAAATGTACCCAATCTTTCTAAATTGGCTTGGGAGTTTTTTAGTTTTGTGTTTTCAATTTATTGACGATGGCGGCTGGTGTCAGGACAGAGTGGTGGGTGGGGGCAGGACAACGAGAAAAGACTAAGTAAGCAACTTACCTCGTGCATCGCCACTCAGTACTCGATTTTGCTGCAGTACACAGGCTCCCAGACTCCGCTGCACCCAATCCTGACGCTGCTCTCAAGCAGGAGAGCAGCATCAGGATTTGCCTGAGCTCCCTCGATTTGTATTCCCAGATAGACTGGGATCCTGTGCCTGCATTTCTCCAACCCGGCAATGCAACTCGGGTGCTGACATGCAGTGTGCATGTTGGTTTGGCCATCCTGAGAAGGCCAGCCAAACTGACATGCGCATTTAAAGCATTGCTAAAACACTCCCCGTCAAGCCTCTTGGTATTTGGCCCCAACCCCAAGACTCATTTAAAAAATAAAATGATAATAATCCTGTGTTATTATAGTTTTATTTTTCGGGGGGGGGAGGCGCGCTCATACACCATAGCGGAGGAGTCGCCTCTGTTCATTATTGTTTGTGTGCTGCATTAATATTTAACACTTTGGCTCGATGTTTAGCCTGACTGCTTTTGTGTGCAGCTCCTGCAGGGTTAAGCACACGTTAATTTAGTGACTTTTGTGGTTCACCCTGTCAAGGAATGTGTTTATTATTTGATTGGGGTTAACACCCTTCTCAACTAATTCCCCAAATTCTTACAACAGACAGTGTTAAACCATTTACTATTATGCGTAACAACATTTGTGAACATACTTTTAACATTGCTTGTCACCTCCTACATGACTAAGACTTCCCTACTTTCATACTGATTGAGTTTGTTAATTGCTCGTGAGTAATACTATGCTGAGAGAACAGTTAGACGAATATTGAAACTGAAATTGTCTGAAAACAACAGCGATATGCCTGGTAAGTTTATCAGCAGTTCTTTATAGCTCCCTAAATCATTTACAGTTTCAGCCCATCTGAAAGCATGAATACAGGTACTATTAGCATCTCTACCTGGGTGTTTTATTCCATAGTTTAGTAGAACTGATATATTAAGTCTTAGAACAGAACAAGCTTAAAATAACTAGGAAGGCAAGCACTCGCTGACATGTAACCCCAATGCATCTCCTCTCTCTACCTTTGCTTTTCTGATATTTTGGGGAAAAGGGGAAGGGTAGCACTGTTCCATGATAAGATGTCCTGCCTGCAGCTCATGGACTAACCCTGACGATTCATGAGACAACTGTATCAGTGTTAGACAGTGGAATGTCGTAAGACCAGGTGCACAGCTCTGCTTTGAGCCATCACACCTGGTCATGATTTGGCTGCTGGTGTTTTGCGGCGTTGAGGAAGAACATGCTTTCTTGAAATGCCTGGGCAGTGTTTTTTAGTCATAAGCAGAGCACAGCAAACAACAGTTAAGATACAGCAACACTTTGTACGATTCTGCTATTACCTAGCCGTTCAATAGATACGCAATCCTAGATCTAAAGATCACCCACTTCCTGATATTGGTTTCTCCCATATTATTTTGAGCATGTTAATTTTTGCCTAGCCATTTTACAAAAGCATACTGATCGACTTAGGTCGTGGTCTTGCTGAAGCTTATATTTTTTCAATCATCAGTTGAAGATGCTTATTATGGGTATACCAAGCTGATAATTTATATATGAAACACAAAATATTGGAAGTAAAGTGTCACTTTTGCAGATGTGAAACGCCATAGAAAAGCGTGCTGGGGTTCTCTTTCGCTATTTCTTATTAAGAATAGAAATAAAATTTTACTTTCCACCAAAGCTTAGTTAATAATGGCAGCATGTACACTGAACTACTGGCAAATGCCACTCACGCGTACATGTAGTCAGGGGATCAAATTCTCAATCTGGACTTTAGATAAATCAGTTTGTCCATATGTGGTTCAACCCAATCCAATCCAATTAAATTCCCCTGATTCAACAGCGTTGTCATTCTGTATAGTTTCAATCAATGTATTGTGGCAAGAGCACGATGCTGTTGTTGGTATCAAATTAGCCGCCACAGTGCTCAATAGGATCCATAACTTCTACAAAACAAACATGTTTTTTCTTGAAATCTGCACAAATAAAGTCACTCCAATATCCTGTCAAGTGAGGCGCCTTAGTATACCTCATTGTACATCAGTGGAAAACGGTAGAGCTTTGGCCATCTTGTTGATGAGCAGAGGACATATCTTTGCATGCAAACAGGGGAGTCCTGCAGTGGTAGGCTGAGATGTTATTTAACACACTGCTTTTGACTGACTGACTTGTACTGTCTGCTGGCCACATTGACCACAATATTGTAACAGTGACCAAGTCTGTTTGACCACACCAGTATTATATTCTGAGCAGCCAAATGTTTTTGGATGGTGTATGTGTACACCCACAAATCTAAAATTCGTGGACTGAAGTCCTCATTATGCATTGGTTGGTAGATTCTTGCTGGTAACTAGCTTTAATATCACCAGTAGCCTACCACCCATTATTCGAGGAGGCCAGAGGGCCGTAAAGTGCTCTGCCGCTTTGTTTTCCTTCAGGTGAACCACTTGACTCTGTTATGCGTGATGGATTGGCCCTATTTTGCCTGTAGGCAGTGCACATGGACATATGGTCCTGCACGAATATTGGTTTCACAAGTTCCAAATGTGAAAGAGGGTGTATGAATGTGGTGGTACCCAGATGAAAACAAGCCACATTTAAACCAACTTTATTTTACCATAAATGTGGGTGCTTTTAGGGGGTACTACTGCAGTGCCCAGAGACCTATAGAGCTATTGGGAGAGAGCTATAGAACTCTACCAACACTCAAGGATGGAATTCAAAAAACACCCACCCTGGGATGGTCGCAACACATGGCTTCATCTGCCAAGTACTTATTTCCAATTGATGCTCTAGTGACATACCTGGTAGTAAGAAACCATTACGCTGCCAGGCAGGAGAAGTGTTATTTTAGATATATATTAAAACCCATATTCCTGTCCTGTTTTACATTTTACCAACTGCTTTGGCCATCTTGTTGATGAGCAAAGGACATATCTTTGCATGCAAACAGGGGAGTCCTGCAGTGGTAGGCTGAGACGTTAGTGGAGTGAAGTGGAGTGAAAAGTGTATCAAACAAAGCGCAAAAACATTTCTCTTCGAACTTCGACATCACAGATCATGCTCAGCATATCAAATTTGAGACATATCAAATCACTAATATCTCTAAGGACGAGAATTGTTTTTAAAATTTTAGGAGGCTCGATATGCCACCATGCTTGGGGATTCTGCGAAATTCTAAAAGAATGGTGGAAGGAAGTTAGTTTCAATCATCACCCGGAACAGACAGACATGATTATTAGTCCCCTTGAAATAACAATTTGCTTATGTAAATGTCTGGCACAACTTTTTAAGAGGGCTCCTGCAAAACCTTTAAGTTTTCAAATATTGGAGGGCATTTTAAAGAAAACAGGATAACCTTCTGACAGATAAAAATGGCATCCAAAAATTGTGATACCTTTAATGTGGGGGTGAGGTGCAAATGTGATGACACACAAATGACAGGAGAGCACATGCGCCAATATTAAAGATGACATATGAACGTGAATGTTTGGTTGATGGACAGTAGCACCAGAGGACGATGCACACATTAAAATCGGAATGAGACACCCTTTGACAAAATTTGCAGACTTGCTTTAAAATGGTTTCTGCTCTTCCCTCCAACCCCCAATTTAATTTATAGCATGTATAATGCTGAATAGGAATGGCTTTTTTGCATACCTAAGACGTGGTGCCATGTATCAATTTACATATCGAATAACCCTAAAGGATTTCCGCCCTTTCAAAGGCTAAAGCCAGTGAGGTTGCATTAATGGGTAATTGAATCGTGGTGGAATGTAGAGCACCCACTCTAACTACCCGACATCTCACAATGGTGAGCGTGGACGCGTTGCAATTTGTGATCAAGCTGGTGCCACATACATCAGGAGACCGGGGTGCTTCTAGCCTCTCTGCATTAAAACCAACTATTCACCTTTAAAAATGCTCAAGGCCTTTCTGGTAGTTTTGTTTGCAACAATTAAGGGGCAGATTTACAAGCCCCTTGTGCCTCATTTACGCCGCTGTTGCATCACTTTTGTGACGCAGCGGCAGCGCAAATCCTGCTCCATGGTGTGCTAGTATTTACAACGTGACGCATCTGGGAGCTGAAGGTAATTTCTTTCCGTCTCGCCGCATATTTATGCGAGCACGCTGCGCTGGCAGTGAAGTCCTTGTTAATTAAGGAGCGTGTAAGGTATGACAGTGGAATGATAGGCAGGTATTGCCCCCTCGGTTTTCTTCCTTTGAGGGTCGTTGTTAGAGTTTGTTATTTAGCCGATATGTAGCTTTGAGAGCGGAACCCCCGGAGTTTGGTGGGCACATGATTTATGGGTATTTTGAGCTGCCCCGTCTACCTGTTTTTGACCTGCACTTGACCGGCTGACCTCCATTATTTGTTAAGTTAATAACTGGAAATGTCGGTAAAGGTGGGTGTACGCAGGTAGTAAAGATTTCAGATGTGTGTATTCTAACATGTGTGCACCTTTAGTTAGTGCCGTGTGAACATTGGTGGAGGGTAAATGAGGAAAGAGGTTCGAGTGACTTACGATGTGTTGTTCCTCTCTTCTTCTTTTTCCTGGGATCCGGTATGATGGTAGGAAGACCGTGAGACTTGAGCCACTTCTGATATATTTTTTCTCTATCTGGGCGGACACAGTGAAGATATAAGGTATGTTCGCCGGGACTTGATTTAGATATCCTGTTGATAGTGATGGCTGCTATGTGGCCACTTCCCTCTTGTTGGATCTTCTCTTGTGATTGATTGGCCTCTCTGTGGGGCAGATTTATGATAACTGGTGCATTTACAATGTGGCACACCATGGGGCAAAAACGGCACAGATGCGTGACGCATCTGTGCCGTAAAGGTGGCGCATTGCTGGAGTTGCGTCGCAAGCGCGACGCAGCTCCAGCAAGGCTCGGGGGTGCCCTATCTGTCCAATGCTGCGTCAAGCCTTACGCCTGCTTCAAGCAGGCGCAGGGTTTTGACGCAGCATTGGCCTGAAATTGACTGAGTGAAATCTTATAGATTTCACTCAGCCACTTTTGCGAGGCGCACCTGCCCCGGAACGCCCACAAGTGGTGCAGGGTTTTACAACATGACGCATCTGCCTAGCTGCGTCACGTTGTAAATGGGTCGTATGGATACGCCACGTTTACGCCGCAGTTGCGTGACGCAAACGTGGCGCATTACCAACACAAATCTGCTCCTATATGTTTATTTCATGTAGAGTTCTCGAGACTAGAGCCGAGACGGTGGTTCCTACCCCACCCCCTTGGGTGGTTGTGTGGGTCGGCCGGCGATACCTGACCTAGGTTTTGCCAGGGCCGTGAAGATTAGGTATTTATATTTGACACGAGATATGTTTTGTAGTACTTGGCATGTATATACACTAATACACTCTGGGATATAAGGTGAAAAAACTTTTTGTCCTTAGTTCTTTTGATTTTGTCACATGTTTGCGCTGTTCACCCTTGGAGGTGTGGCTGTGGTTCTTTTTGATAGTCTCCTGTATTATTAATATTTACTTTACTATTATTTGTTTTTGGAGTTTTCCCTGGTTGGGCTTTGACTATCTGCCTCTTTTTCCCTTCCTTGATGGAATCACCTATTAACACGGCATTTCCACATGTGGGGAGAGGTTTTAATTCTAGCAGCTGTAATGTGTTGTCTTGTTTAGGTAAGAAAGAGGATAATATATGTATTTGTTGTTACTAGAGTACCCATGTCCTGATAAAGCCTATATCATCTGGCTGAAACGCGAACGCGACTGCGTCGACAACTCTTGCTTTGAACGGAGTCCCCTGTTAAAATTCAAGGAAGATTTGATTTTTTCTTAGGTGCACCAACACAAATGTAGGCTGGGTTGATGTGTTAACCCCATGGTGCTTTGTTTTTGGGACTACCTTTTTGTTGTATACTCCACCCCAATTTAAGAGGAGGTACATATGTAAATTGGTGTGTATATATATTTCTTTATATATTTTTTTTTGTCTTGAGGGTACAGAGAAGTGTTTTTGATATTGTAAATGTTTTGTATATTTGTATATAATGTACATGTGATGTGTTGTATATAGGCTGTTTTTTGTTGTGCCTCCCTGGCTGTCCGCTTATATATGTGTATATGAATTAATATATACTCATCCTGTGTATAATTCGTAGATCACAAGATAATTAATTGTTTCTTGTTCGAAAATTAAAAGTGGATTGATCCCTTCAGTACCATTTGTTTCTACTTTTTCATCCTTGGATGTCTCCTGCTCAGGTACGGGAGGGTGAGGTGGGCAGAACCCCAAATCATTTTTTCTAGCATCTGGGAGATGCGCCACGTTGTAAAGCCCTGCACCACATGTAGGCGTTCCTGTGCAGGAGGGGGGGGGGGGCGTTCCGGCGCAGGAACGCCTCCTAAAAGTGGCTTAGTGAAATCCACAAGATTTCACTCAGTCACTTTTAGGCCCAGCCTGCGTCAAAACCCTGCGCCTGCCTGAAGCAGGCTTAAGGATTGACGTAGCATTAACTAGATAGGGCCCCCAGAGCATTGCTGGAGCTGCGTCGTGTTTGCGACGCAACTCCAGCAATGCGTCACTTTTATGGCACAGTTGGGTCACGCATCTGTGCCGTTTTTGCCCCATGGTGTGCCGCATTGTAAATGCGGCACATCCGTGATGGCGGAGCTGTGGCGCACAATAACTGGCGCATCCCTGCTGATTTGCAGGGATGCGCCAGTTATTGTAAATATGCCCCATAAGAGTCTTAGTTTTTTACCTGGTAGCACAAATTATTTTAGAAAAGAGCAGTTACCTGTATCGCTCCTACGTGGAGAATGATCCTTATGTTAATAGTGGGAGTGGTGACTAACAACCTATCAGGGGCTTTATTACCAGAGTGCTCTGGGGGCTCAATTGTATTGTATTGTATTGTATTTGTATTTGTATCGCGCAACTGTCACCCTACGGGTATCCTGGCGCCCAAACAGGAAGTAGTCAGATGGAACAACAATACACTGGCTGTCATGACATGTAAAACAGCCGCCAGTTCCATTAATGGACATTTGCGCCGGCTTTGTGCACCTCCGTTGCACTTTGGTATTACAGAAGGGGATGCAGAGGCGGGTGTGTCCATTTCTGTAATGCCGATAGCACTGACGCACATAAACCACCAGCGCTATCATCAGAAGGCGTTCCCTCATTTGCATGGGGGCGAGTCAAAATCCCACCAGACGAAACTCTCTTGCTTACTCTCTCTAGCAGAAACATTAATTACAAGAGTTATCTTGACATTTGTATTGCTGCCTGAAACCTTGACCCATAAGCAACTGCAGCAGGTGGTTGTAAATCATAAGTTATTGCTAAACATAACGCCCTCCCTGAAATCGGTGCCCCCCCTCCAGGTTAGCAATCAGTGCAGCCACACCAGTCGCACCACCTTAAAGCTGGCCTTGCTTCATGTGAATGCAGGTGGAGGGAGCAAAAAATGCAGGGCCCATCTCATTACAACTGGAGAAGAGGGAAAAGATTAAAGCTATGGCAGTTCTAGGATTTTTGGGGCCCCGCAGAAAACAAATGGGTGAGGCCCCGCTAATTTTCTTACAATGAGGCACATTCAGGAGTGTTTGCATCTCAATAGATGACCCTCCTCCAGAAGCTGCTTCCTGCAGACCTACTCTGTACGACAGCCCCTCCTTCTCAGCCACCGACAAGCACCTCTTTTACAGGTCATAAATGGCTGAGGGTGTGAGACTTACTTGTAGGTTGGTAGGGTTGCAACTACAAGGGCACTAAATTGTGGGACAATGAATGTCCCACAGTACCTCTGTACGGGCAGCAGGGGAGGAGGGCTGATTGCAGAAATAAAATGCAAAATGTGTCTCCTTCCAACTGGTACCTCAAGTGTGCCCCCACAACTCACCTTGCTACATCATAAGAGCGAGACCCATGGAAGGTGCCCCCCTGCTGTGGGCACAATTGCAATGAGACACATTGCTCTGAAATAGATGACCAGGAACACAAGAGAACCTATGTGCCGTGGCGATGGTGTGGCATAAAGGTGCAGGGCCCTATGTTGGTGGGCTGAGTGAAGGGCCCTGGGAAGCTTCCAACACTGCCCATGCCTATCGCTGGCCCTTGGTTACATTTTTGCTCTGAGAAAAGAAGACCCAGAGCATTTAAGGGGTAAAACCAGACAGACCATAAGCAGTGGCGGCCGCTAGCCCGGTAAATCGGTAAGACAGGTATAACAAACCCCGTTTGCATTTTCCCAGGGGATCTTAAGTAACATCCTGGAGTGGGACAGATGAAATGCCCAGGCGTAATATTCCAGGTCTGGCAATGCAAGCCCCCCTTTTTCTCTTCTCCTTCTCAGTTTTTTCCAAGCTAATCTGCTGGATTCATATCCCCAAATAAATGAATTAATGTTTTGCTGGCATTTTGCAAGCTGTTTGGTATCAAAGATTAGCGGGATGGAATTAAAGATAATAGTACATTTCGGGAGAATACTCATTTTTATCAAGCTAGTTCTCCCATAGATGGTAAGCGGGAGGTAAGACCAAGCTTTCATCAAAATTTGGGATTCTCGGGAGATTCGGGCTAAGTTGTTTTGAGCCAAGTGTTCTAGATCTTTAGTTATTGTAATTCCCAGGTACCTTATTGAGGATTTTACCGGGAGTTGAAGATTATGAATATTCCAAACCATAATTTCCGTTTTCCCTGCGTTCATTTCGTATCCCGAGAATTTCCCCTGGGAAAATGCAAACGGGCTTATGTACAAGGCAATGCTATTGGGTTCGAACCTTCCAATGAACGGCTTTCTCTTCAAGTTCCGCCACCAGAAGTTCTTTAAAAAAATTAGATTAAAGACACTATTGAGTACTTTAAAAGAATGGTCTCAAATAAAATCTAAGGCCGGGATAGGATACTTATCTGAACATGCCCCGATTTGGGACTTACCTGGACTAGCATCACAAGAAGCCAACACAGCCAAAAGAGTCCTACTAGACGCAGGTATCACAAAGTGGGGCGATCTGCTGGTGGAAAGATCAATCATTGACTGGGATATTTTCAAGCTGAAGGTAACATCATCACTCTCTTGGATAGTATACCTACAAATAGGAAGCTGGATT
Source organism: Lissotriton vulgaris (assembly GCF_964263255.1). Taxonomy (NCBI): domain Eukaryota; kingdom Metazoa; phylum Chordata; class Amphibia; order Caudata; family Salamandridae; genus Lissotriton; species Lissotriton vulgaris. The sequence goes on from NC_141696.1 coordinate 382,667,090, forward strand.
CTGACTCAAATTAAGAAGAAAGGAATGATGGGAGAGGAGAGTCCTTTAGAAAATATCCTAGTTGAAAGACCGGCAGGAAAAAAGGAAGTTGCACTCTTTTATTGGCACATTATAGAGGATGGAGAGCGAGACTTCAACCTCCCGGAAAAACTTTGGGGTGCGGAGGGAGAACCATATATGGAGGACATTTGGGAGGAATCTTTTACCCTCCTCTATAAAATCACTAAGCCAGCATGGCTGAGGCGCAACCATTTCTTCACACTTCACAGAGCGTATTATTCTCCTAAACGGCTGTCGAAATTTCAACCCGGGAAAAGCTGCTGTAAATTCTCTTTACCAGCAGCCTCAGATCTCCATATGTTTTGTGAGTGTCCGAACATTGCCACCTTTTGGCACGAAGTCAGAACAACACTCGAATCTATTCTCGGAGTATCTATCCCGTGCTCATGGTCTTTAATCATTTTTGGACTAAATGACAACATCAAGGGATTAGAGAGAGATTTTCTGTTTTATGCCATCTAACTGGCTAGAAGAGAACTCTGCAAAAATTGGGTTAATATAAACCCCCCAACACATGTAGAGTGGCTGTCTTCATTATATGCAACATCAAAGCTGGATCTATCGAGAACATGCAGCCCTCGATCTCTTAAATTTTGGGACTTCTTGATCAATTGGAGAAGGGATAGTTAGCCAACCCGGGTTTTTTTTTTTTTTTCCCCGGGTCCGATGATTAGGCCTAAAATCTCTCTGTCAAAAAGGGAGGTACCGTACAGCTACTGGACAACTGGCCGAACTGGTCCGAAGGGAGAACGTCCGTCCAAACTCTGCTGGCGACATTGGGACTGACTCTCTGGGCACCTGGAGCTTAGTATTGGGCTTCTAGGCGCTACAGGGGGGTCGGGCCTCGTGTCTGTGCAGACAGGAGCACAGTTGGATCGACTTTATGGCTAATGAGGGCAAAAAAAAAAAAAAGACAGGTATAACACAAATAAAATAAAAACGTACCTGAATCCTGCCGTCCACCTCCTCGCTGCCGCTTTAGCTCCAGCCGCCGATGAGACCATTCTCACACATGCTCCCAGTCTCCCCAGCGCAAATCCAAATGCTACTCTAATGCTGGTATTACCCAACATGATAAAAGCGTAGGGATTGGGGGAGCGGGCTGGTTCCACGCACCAGCAGGGACTGGGAGCCCATGCTCCTGAGTCCTGCGGATATCTCCAAGCAATAACTTGGAGATATCCAAGTGTGCATGTCGGGGAAGTCTGCTCAAGCCGTGAGGTGAACGGCGCACAGCACCTTAGCGCTCCAGCGCTTCAGCGCCCTACCACCGCCGTGAGGGAAACGGCCAGCGTGACCTGCACAAGCCGTGAGGGCGACCTGAAAACTACAACTCCCAGGTGCCCCGGCGGCGGGAGTGACGCCGCTCGAGCGCCCGGAGGCGCTTCAAAGAGCGGAACGCCCTGAGCCCCGGCGGGAAGTCTGCTCAAGCCGTGAGGTGAACGGCGCACAGCACCTTAGCGCTCCAGCGCTTCAGCGCCCTACCACCGCCGTGAGGGAAACGGCCAGCATGACCTGCACAAGCCGTGAGGGCGACCTGAAAACTACAACTCCCAGGTGCCCCGGCGGCGGGAGTGACGCCGCACGAGCGCCCGGAGGCGCTTCAAAGAACGGAACGCCCCTCGCACCCGCAAGTCGCGCGCGGGAGCCGGCCGGGAGAAGCCCGGGACAAGGGCGGGCCGTCTAAGGCCGTCCAAGGACGACCAGGGACGGGACGGGCCAGATCATTAACATAGACATCATGGGTAAGTGCAAACTTGTTACTTCACTGCCTGGAGAAGCCAAAGCCAAGGTCCCAAAATATACGACCAGCATTATTACTTATCTCACTACCAAAGTGGACGAGCTATCCACTCAGATTGCTGTGTCCGAACGTGCCCTGGGCTTGGAAAATACATCTGTTTCTACAACTACTATTTCCTCGCCTATTACTTGTGTTCCACTGGAGCCGAGGGTCATAATTGAACCATGCCGGACAAACTTGGCACAGACTCCTACAGTTTTGCCGTCCCCCGAAGTTCCCGTAACTGTCATACCTGACATTCCTCCTAACATTGTGGGGAGGGGAGGGAGGGAACATACAGCTATTTATCAATCTGGGGGACAAGGAGCCCGATATATCACTGAGGAGGGCCTTACGTCGCTTTTGGAAAAACTATTTTCTGATAGACTGGAATCTGTCTTAATCCAAATTGCAACGGATATTACTGAGACGCTAAAGGACTGCGTTAAAAATCTGATGCACAAATGTGAACGCATTAATGACCTCCTGCTTAGCCAGGCACCGGCTCCAGTTCCAATAGTAGTTGATCCCCCGAGTATACCAGTAATTAATACACCAGCAGAAATATCTGCGCCCGCTAAAGGGAAAGTTGTTAATGGGAGATATACGCCACTGCCACAAACAGTGTCTAACAAAGTCCTACTGGATAAGCCATTAGCTTCATCGGGAGAGTTGTTAGTTAGGATACCTCCAGTCCACCTTCCCCCCGATGCAACACCTTTTGTAGCCGTTCTGGTTAATGTTCCCAAACTAGATGCGGGGGTTGTAGAACATCAGGCAACCCTGCGGAACCTGACGGAAAAATGGTGCAATGCAAACTGCACAGGTGATAGTGACATTGCTGCCAATATTTTGATGTGCAGAAGGGTCAACTGGGTTGGCAGAACTAAAAAGTGTGCGGCTGGTGACTGTGTTATAGTTAACTTTAAATCACGGGATGTCACAAGCCGCCTTTTCTGGGATGCTTCCCCTCTAGACCCATTAGGCAAGGGTGTGCGTGCTATGCCACTAGGCTTTTTCTATCCACCCCCATCTAGGCCAATTGGCAGTGGGTACGTTTGGCCACGGCCAAATTACACAAATAAGCTTCATGGCAAACAAAATCTCCCTTCGCAAGGACAGGAATGGGTGACCAAGAAATCAGGGGGTGGGGGTGTAGCCACTTCTGCAATATACACACATGCAGAAAACTTGCCTCTGACAAACAGATTTGCTGCTCTCGCTAACCATGAAGATATGGATTGACTAGAGCCAAAGCAAATAAAACTGCAAGCGAGCGTTCAGGTCGACTCCATTAACATCCCTACTCCTAGTAATATTGCACACACCCCTACTTCCTATAATGCTGTATCAAACGAAGGTGTTGCGCTAACGGAGGGGGGCATTAGAAGAGCGAAGCTTTTGTCCTGGAACATTGCGGGCTTACGTGCCAAACAGAATGACCCTATTTGGCTGGGCAAGCTAAAAGAACACGACATAGTGGCTATGCAGGAGACATGGGCAAGGGATAACTCCTTCTGGCTGGATGGTTACTCCTCTTTTTTTGTTAAAGCTCAGTGTACCTTGATGGGTAGAGATATAGGTGGCCTGATGTTCCTGGTGTCTCTTAAAATAGCTGGGAGTGTGAGGGAAATTCCATGCTCTTCACACTACTTTCAGTCCTTAGAGATCCGTCTCCCAGACAAAAATAAGATAGTACTTATTAATTGCTATAACTCCATGCATGGCGGTCCTCAAAATTTTGTTTTAGAGAGTTTAAGTTCATTTATAACTGGTTACATGTCAAAACAAACCACTTTTGTGCAAATTATTTTAATGGGTGATTTTAATGTTCACTTGTGCGAATTACATTGCCAGATTAAAGATTTTAATGGGCCTGATCTCACGACTCCCCCCCACTTTGAGCATAGCCAAAAGGGCATAGCTATGGAATATTTGTTATCAGCAAACGATTTGTTTGAACCTGGATTTTCTGACCCAAAGGACCGGGTGGTCACATATAATGCAAGGGGCAGTGAGTCCATTATTGACTATATCTTTGTGTCCCCAGGGCTACTCCGCTATGTGCACTTTTATAATGCTATTGAAAGTGGATTCAGTGACCACAACCCGGTGTGCCTAACTCTGGATGGGTCGCTTGGACTACTCAAGGGGGTTATGTTGGCCACTTCTGTGAGGCATGTAAAGAGCAAAGACCAGGGAAGGCGACTAAAATGGAGCAAAGTATGTCCAGAAGACTTTTCGTATCTTATTGAACAAGAAATGATGGCGGAAATTCAAACCTGCAGGGACCCGGCCAGGGATGATCATGAGACTATCGCTGCCTTTGAGGCTATTTGCTCAAGGGTGAAAGAAGAGCTTACACTTAGCCCCAAAAGGGGTCCTGCCTTAGTGTCTGGTTGGTTCGATCACTCCTGTTCCAAAGCTCACTCCGCATTGATAGCAGCGCTAAAACATTCTCCCAGAAATAAGTCTGTGGTAGCGCAGCTAAGGAAAAAATATGCTGAGGCGCTAAAGATACGTAAAAAAGCAGTAAAAGAAGAAGCCTGGGAGGCTTTAATGGACTCAACCACCCTGAGAAATAGCTCTAAATTTTGGTCCATCATAAACAGCCCCTTATTTGCCGAATCATGCAACACAGACTTGGAGGCAAATATAACAGAACAAGAGTGGCTCAATCATTTTTCAGTTATCTATGGAAGCAATCAAGTCTATGAAACTTGTTGTATACCTCCCTACTTTGAAATGCAATCCATGGTAGTTTTTACTGAGAATGAAGTCAAGGTTGCGATAATTGGGTCCGCTAAGAATAAAGCTCCGGGTCCCGACGGCGTCCCGCTGGACTTGTATAAATCAAACCCTGAGATGTGGGCAACCCTACTTACAAATGTTTTTAACCATGTTCTTAAAGGAGGATTTCCCAACACCTGGGCATGTTCAATCATTGTGCCAATTTTTAAAAAAGGAGTAAGAAGTGACCCTAAATGTTACCGCCCCATATCCTTGTTGGATTCCTCTATGAAGATCCTGGGAAAAGTACTGTTGGCAAAAATTAACAAGTGGACATTGGAGAATGATATTTTGTCCAATGCCCAGTATGGATTCCGGTCAGGTAGAGGGACTGAGGATCAATGCCTGAACCTGCATATGATTATTTCCAAATATACGAAGGCAAAAAAGGGGACAATTTTTGTTGCTTATATGGACCTGTCCACAGCGTTCGATTTGGTGAACAGAGCTAAGCTGTGGGGCATGTTATTAAAAATGGGTTTAGATCCCCCGTTGGTCCACTTCCTGGCTGAACTCCATAAGGACTTAAAGGCCTCCATCAGAATGGATCAAGAGGGTCATTGTACAGCATGGTTTAAATCTGGCAGGGGTGTTCGGCAAGGCTGCATCCTTGCCCCTATGCTGTTCACTCTATACATAAATTCTCTGGAAAAATATCTGCTGGCTGCATCTGTGGACACACCACGTGCCGGAGATTCTCAAGTCCCAGTGCTCCTGTACGCGGATGATGCTGCTCTAATAGCTAGGACACATTTGGGCCTCCAGAGACTTCTTGATGCATTCAGTGATTTTATGTCTTCCCTTGATCTTGTGGTAAATAACGCCAAATCTCACGTTATGGTGTTTGGGGCAGCAAAAAATAACACTAGATCTTTTTACTGTAAAGGCGAAGCGATAACTAACGTAAAGGCTTTCACTTACCTCTGTGTAATTTTTGATACTAAGGGCAGTTGGTTCCCGCAGATAACAGCTAAGACCAAAGCAGTGAGGAGCTCTGTTAATGCTATTCTGAGCTTCTCAAAGAGACTTGGGGAAAAACCAATTGGTGCACTGTTAGCTTTGTATAGGGCAAAATCACTGGCTATAGCCAGGTACGGAGCTGGGCTTTGGGGATATGTTAATACTGAATCCATCCAAACAGAGGTAAATAAGTTCTTCTGCTCAATATTAGGACTCCCCTTTTCAACTCCCACCTTCTCTGTCCATCAGGAGCTCGGAGTAGGATACATCACTGATATCCTCTCTATGGCACCCATTCTTCTGTGGATAAGAATTTGGATTAACGAAAATTTAGGCCTTAACCATAAAATTCTGACGGATTGTCTAAAACTTGACAAATTTAAAGACATCCCTTGGCTGGCGTATATACACAAGTGCTCTGTAGTACTTGGACGGCCGGAGATTTTCTCCTCCCCGCTTGACCTAAGAAAAGTAGATCTAGCTTGGGTCAAGGAAAACTTTTATAAACTTAAGTTTCTGGAGAGAGAACAAGTCCAGTTAATAAAACCCATGGTCAGAGCACATTATATGTCAATCACTTGTGTAGCCATCCAACCATATCTTGCCTTAGTCAACATCCCGTTCCACAGATGGCTCCTGGTTAAGTTTAGATTTAACCAGATTTATTTGGTACTTTCTGACAGACAGGGATGGTTTAAGCCTGAGGATGCGCCTGTATGCAAATGCGATAATTTTACCCCACAAGATAATATGCACCTTATGTTATTCTGCCCTTTTTATCATGTACCTAGGCAAAAGTATTTGTCACCGTTGTTGAAAGCGAAAGCATTTACGCAGGCAAAACCTGCTCTTTTGTTTTTACAAATGCTTGAGTCACCTCTGGTAATGTTTAGTGTTGCAAATTACCTCGTTGCCTCGGTGCGGATTAGGAAGAGGAAATCACAAACTCAGTAGTGGGGTCAGTGAAGAATGTGGTATATACTGCTTTTTTGCACAAGATGATAGCTTATTTGCACTTGATGAGTTCATTTAATCTGATTGTTTTATTGTTTTTAACTGTAATGCACTGTATGAAATATTTTTACCGTAATTGGATTGTTTTTAAATACTGTAGTATGCTTTTATGATTTTTAACAAAATCGAATAAAGTGGTTTTTGACTTGACTTGACTTGACCTGGAGCTTAGTATTGGGCTTCTAGGCGCTACAGGGGGGTCGGGCCTCGTGTCTGTGCAGACAGGAGCACAGTTGGATCGACTTTATGGCTAATGAGGGCAAAAAAAAAAAAAAGACAGGTATAACACAAATAAAATAAAAACGTACCTGAATCCTGCCGTCCACCTCCTCGCTGCCGCTTTAGCTCCAGCCGCCGATGAGACCATTCTCACACATGCTCCCAGTCTACCCAGCGCAAATCCAAATGCTACTCTAATGCTGGTATTACCCACCATGATAAAAGCGTAGGGATTGGGGGAGCGGGCTGGTTCCACGCACCAGCAGGGACTGGGAGCCCATGCTCCTGAGTCCTGCGGATATCTCCAAGCAATAACTTGGAGATATCCAAGTGTGCATGTCGGATTAGCCAGCTGTGGACGGGCAGCCAAACCTAAGTGCGCACTGGAAGTCCCTGAGCCCACCACTCCTCCTGCCGCTGGAAGCCCAACCCTCAAGACTCAACGGCAGCTCCGGAGTAAAATATAATGATAATAAAGCAGTTTTATTAACTGCTTTATTATCATTTTATTTTTCCTGCGTCTGCTGGTTCCAGCAGTGGGGCGACGGTCCTCCGCCATAGTGGAGGAGCCGCCCCTGAAAAGAATGATAAACAGGAGAAGCAATTTCAGGCAAAGCCAAAACGGCACCGCAGAGACATGCAGAGTAAATGAGCCAAGGACCAGGATACAGTACCCACAGTAGGTGGAGCGATAAAAGATGCATCTTCTCATTCAACACATTTATGACTGGATGAGTGTCACTTGACCGAAAGTTCACCTATTCTATTCAGTTGCAAATCTTTTGTTTCGTTTATACTTGAGAGTTTAAATACCTTGAAGAAATAAGTTTACTGTCAGATTTAACTCTGCCAATCTTTTGTGGTATCATATTTGATTGCCGCCACGTACAGTTGCGACTTCAGTAAGTATCCACAAGTTTTTTTTTGCCTCTTTTGTTTTCACCCTCCCCTTTTACTTCCTCATATAAAATGCAAGATATATGACAGTTTTTTTCTACATGAGTAAACAGCTGACAAATAATCTAATGAAACTATTTAAATGTTCCACAAAGTGTTTCATGAACAGGAAAGTCCGTACTAAATATGCACAGAAATTAGTCTGACAAGGAAGATACGGCCAGTTTACATTTTTGGGGAATTACAGGCTTCTTGTTGCAGGGGCTAAACCAGGTTCACTGCAATGTATGCCTACTTGTTTTCATTTCCTTCGGACAAGCTGACCCTGTAAGAGGCAATTCCCCATGAATAGTCCCAAGAATGACATCAGCTTCCGGGGACATGAATAAGTATCCATGGTGACGGAGAGCATGCTGCAGGATACAGACCGGTTGTACCATGCTTGATATATAGTCAGCAAAGAAAGCAGCCGGCCCCCTACAGTAAACACTGCTGTCACACCCAACCAAGAGGCAGCCAGCGCTGCATGCGTGTTAGCAATCCCACTGTGTTCTCCCTGAGCATCAAAAACGCTGGCAGTCACACTATAAAACTTGGCAGATTGATGTCTGTGTTGATGTTTGTTTCTAGGAACCTGTGTTTGGACCCACGTCCCTGGCATGCACGTCCTAATTCTTGCCAAATTGCTAAAAGGGACATTCTAGGGAACAAGTCATAGGTTTGTTTCCTTAAAGAAGGCTGGTGTGCATAAAGGCCAATGTAAAATAAAAAGTCTGCCTTTTTTGTCGTTTATTACATTAGAACCAAACCAGTTTTTTAGTTTGCAAACATGTGTCATCTATTGTTTTAGGGCTTCTTTTTAAGATGACAACATGTCTCTTTGTCTTACAGTGGGAGCTAAGGAATGTATAATAGAAGAAATTGCCAAGACAAATTGCGCTCTTGTTACCTTGAAGTTTCTTACATCAAGTAACGTTTTTTTAGCACATTGCAGCAACCAAGAGTGGATGTTCTGTCAGAACATGAGAGCGCGCTGCTTTCCTTCACACACCTCATGCAAAATTGAGATTATGATATTGTCAATTTCTTAGATGTTTCTTTTTACTGGCTGTGTATGTGTTGACTAAGGGTCGAATTAAGACATTGTCAGCTATTGAGCTAGGGGAAGGCGGCATCAATTAAGTGGTCTGCATCTCTGTGTTACAAATTGGGTTGTGAGCTTCTTAATGAAGTAGGTAAGTAGGTCAAAGGCATTGGCAACAGCACTCTACGATTCCACCCACGGCTGACTGCTGGGTGACGCACTCAGGGCCGGCTGTAGTGCAACAATCTTTTTTGGCGTTCTCCCCATGCCCTCCTCCTGGGGTTCCCTCGCTACCACCCTGCAAATATGCCCCTCATCTCTCGATAGCCACTCTCTTAAATACATGCTATCCACATAAAATCCAGGGGGCATATTACCAACAACTAGTGATAATTATCGCTATGTTGGCTTAGCGGCCATATTTTTATCGCCGAGCTGCGGCGAATTTTATCGCTTAGGAACCTTGCTATTATCAAGGTTTATCTCCTAAGCGATAAAAATCGGCCGAAATGCATGAATATCGCTGAAAAGTCAGCGATATTCATGCATTACCGAACTAATGCTCTTAGCCATGTTATCCACCTACCATTGGATAACATGGCTAAGAACTGCTCAGGGACAGGTGTTAGCTTTTGGAGATTTTCGCGCTTAGCGCGAATGTCTCCAAAAGTTGGTAATAGGAGATAGCGATGTTAGCGACTGTTTCCAGTCGCTAACATCTTGGCGCGCCCACTTTACATGTCATTAGTGATAAATTTCACTGACTTGCAAAGCGGGGCCCAAGATGGTCGCTATCTCCTACTAGCTGTCGCTAACTGGTGTTAGCGACAGCTAGGTAATAGGGAGATCATTTTATTTCCGCTTTCTTGGCTTTTAAAGCCAAAAAAGCAGAGATAAACCCGCTTGATAATATGCCCCCAGGTCTGTTCTTTACAGCAGGCATATTCACCCTCTGCACTACTTTACAGTGTGTCAAAACTGCCACTAGACAAAGCTCTGATCTCCCTCAAAACTGCCACTAGACAAAGCTCTGATCTCCCTCTCTAGCATGAACATTAATCACAAGAGTTATCATGCCCATTTAAATTGCTGCCTGAAACCTGGATGCATAAGGAAATTTGCAGTAGGGGCTTTAAAATCCTACATTATTGCTAAACACAGCATTCCCTCCCTGAGGTCAGTGCCTCTCCTCTACTCCTCTAGGTCAGCACCCAGTTCCGACGGACCAGTCGCACCGGTTGCACTGCCTCAAAGCCAGCCATGGACACACTTAAGGTACAATTTGGTCCAGTTCACGCCACGATCAATGCCGAGAGGCCGGAAAGGCTTTCCACAACACATCAATCTTCGTGTGCTCTCTTTGGGTCGCAAGCTTCCTCTGGAGTTCCTCTTGCTGGAAACACTTGTGTCTCCAATCAAGGACAGTTTCTCCTCCTGCGAAGCCAGGCACCCTCCTTTCATCGGATCTATGACAGAATTTCGACAGACAGAATTTCGACCTACACAAATATCGGCGTAATTATATCGATTGCAAGAATATCGACGCCCTATGTACAACATGGTAAGTACCAAAATATCGAAAAAATAATATCGATGTTAAAAATATCGTTGTCAAATATATCGTTTTTTTTGGTTTAAAATAACATGAAAAATACTGTAAATAATACTTATAAATTACTTAAACATATTTAAATATATTTAATAATGGTAAAAAAAATAATAATACATATTTAATAAAAAAAATATTATTAACAAATCATATATAATATATACTTACTTAACAATAATTGCTATTCCCACTCCAGAGGGTGCAACAGTAGAGAAAGTGTTGGATAGCGTAGGGCTAAAAATTACTATTCCCACTCCAGAGGGTGCAACAGTACGGAAAGGGCTGGATAGCGTAGGGGTAAAAATTACGATTCCCACTCCAGTGAGTGCAACAGTAGGGAAAATGTTGGATAGCGTAGGGGTAAAAATTACTATTCCCACTCCAGAGGGTGCAACAGTAGGGAAAGTGTTGGATAGTGTAGGGGTTAAAATTACTATTCCCACTCTAGTGGGTGCAACAGTAGGGAAAACTGACCCTGAACCCAAAAAATATCCCTTTACCCAAGAACTGAAAACTGACCCTGAACCCTAAAAATACCCCTTTACCCAAAAACCCAAAACTGACCCTGAACCCTAAAAATACCCCTTTACCCAAAAACTGAAAACTGACCCTGAACCCAAGAAATACCCCTTTACCCAAGAACTGAAAACTGACCCTGAACCCTAAAAATACCCCTTTACCCCAAAAACTGAAAACTGACCCTGAACCCTAAAAATTCCCCTTTACCCAAAAACTGAAAACTGACCCTGAACCCTAAAAATACCCCTTTACCCAAAAACTGAAAACTGACCCTGAACCCTAAAAATACCCCTTTACCCAAAAACTGAAAACTGACCCTGAACCCTAAAAATACCCCTTTACCCAAAAACTGACAACTGACCCTGAACCCTAAAAATACCCCTTTACCCAAAAAACCAAAACTGACCCTGAACCCTAAAAATACCCCTTTACCCAAAATTAATTAATATTACAATTAAATTACTTCCCACCCTATTCCCCTATAAACCCACAACCCGCTCCAGTAGTAAAACATATAATTTAGTTAAAAATATACAGAAATTATCAATTAATTATTCAATTATTCAATTAAAATAAATCATTGCCAATTAATATTTAATTGCAAAATAAATTAATCATTAAAAAATAATTAATTACAAATAAATTACTTCCCACCCTATTCCCCTATAAACCCACAACCCACTCCAGTAGTAAAACATATAATTTACTTAAAAATATACATAAATTATCAATTAATTAATCAATTAATCAATTTAAATAATTCATTGCCAATTAATATTTAATTGCAAAATAAATTAATCATTAAAAAATAATTATTTAATTACAAATAAATTACTTCCCACCCTATTCCCCTAAAAACCCACAACCCCCTCTGGTAGTAAAACATATAATTTACTTTTATATATTTTTTATTTATAAAAACATATTAAACACATATTATAACAATTAATTTAAATACTTAACTAAAATTTCTAACACATATTAGTAAATCGAAATTACTTACATCGATATATATGCTATCGATATAAGTAATTTCGATATTACTTACCTTAGGGTCGATATTCTGGCCATCGATATTCTGGACCTCGATATTCTGTCCCTTCGATATTAGCAACTCGATATAAGTGTAAGTCGAAATTAAAGATTCAATATTTTGACTGTGTACCCCTTTCATCTCTCATCACGCAGACATGCTTTCAGGCATTTCAGGCATTCCCCCAGCACCTCCACTAGAAAGTGTTGATTTAAGGTAGTGTCCTCAGAAGTGGGGCTCAAGGTTAAAGTGGCAGACCCTGATGCAGAGGGCTGGCCCAGGACCAGCGTTCAATTCCCGCCTCGGCGGGTCTTGGGCTCAATTTCCTCGGACCTGATAATTCTCGCCTTGGTGCCTATTCTATTCATGGGTCCCACTCTGCAACTCTGGACAATAGCTTGCTTAATCTCCACAACGGCCCCAACAGCGCTGGGATGCCTGGCTTCACCAGGGGGGTGCCCAGGAGTGGACATTTCACAGGGAAAAGCCAGGAAGTGTTCCACTGCGGTATGCGTACAGCTCCAGGTAACCCCGTTGGGGTATACGTGGGCTTTACAAGTACAAATGAATTTCATTTCTCACTTCTGGGGTAATGTCCCCTCACCTCTTGGTTACTGACTATCAGGCAGAAACCAGCCCTGGTTACACTGAACATCTACGAGTCCTCTGCAGAAGATGATCCTGGGACAGGAGCAGCGTGGGAAATTTTGGAGCACACTTTTGTATCCATTTTGCAAGCAGTTGATGTGGATTCACTGTCTTAGACTTCAGAACCAGTTTAGGATGACTCATAAGCTGCTCTCTAGACAGAGGGCCTGATTTATAATCGACATTGAGGGTACTATGTCGTAACAGTGATAGAGTTCCCACACCACCAAAATAGTGCCCTTGCCAAATTTAATTGCTGGTGGTCTTTAGGTTTGGGCACAGCAGACACTCCTCTGTCTCCGCCGTGGCCAAACCTCTCCAACAGCCCTGGGGAGTAAGGCATTTTGGAGAAATTTGGATGGACAGGCATGTATTCATTTTTTACTGTTCCATGGCGATAAGGAACAGTAAAACTATTTTATTGCTCTACCCGCCATGGAAGAAGCTTCCCATGGTGAAGGGAGCATTACTTTAAAAAAAAAGAAAAAAAAAAAGTCCTGTTTTGGGAAAAAGAATACTGTGTGCTGCAGCAAACAGCAAAATGTATTGACAAGAACGGCAGTGACGACGGTTCTTGCCAATGCCTTTATTAATGACAGCGTGCTTGGTGGTCATTTAGGAATTAGGTGGGCGGCCTCTACATCATAGCGATGGAGTAATTTGCTCCATCTCCACGGTCGAATTGCGGGCTGCCCACCTACATATAAATCTTGCTCAAAGCTATTTTGTAAAGTATTTTTTCTTACAGAAGGTAGAACTTGGCCTGTCTCCAAGCATCCCAACATGTGGACATATGAGTCCTACTACAATACATTGCACATATATACTACCTGTATGCATGCATTCTGTACATGTAACCACACTCATTTTTAGGTCGAGGACCTAAAGGCTGCGCTTGTGCAGTCTTTGGTCGGAGATTTAATGATTTTGAGACGGGGCTTGGAATCCGCCTCTCTCCTCCACATCTTTTCCATTGGCTGGCTTCCTAAACGGAGGCCAGCCATTGGAGGAGAGGGGAGTCACTCCAATGAAGCCACGTCTCTTTCGGATTCGGGGGCGTGTTTTTGGCGTTCTTTCGCCCTGTGATGTCACCCGTCACTCAGAAGCCTAAACACGCCCCAAATCCAAAATTTTCGATGTTTGCGGCCGCCATTTTGGTTAAATCCTGGGTACTGCGTGTCTGCTGTTGTTGCGCTCTGCTTGTTTTTCTTGTTTTTGTTGTGACATGGGAGGCCCGGTTGGAGCACAAAGCCTCTGTTGAGATGGCGCTCTTATGACCTCTAGCGCAGGGAGCGCTTTATTTGCTAAAAGCCGTTGCCCACCTGGCATTGCCCGCTAGCTTGCGGCCACGAGGGTGCCAACCCCTCATTTGGACGGAACGGCACCCAGCCGCACCAGCCTGCAGCGTACCTTGGAGTACGCTCCGTACTAGAAGCGTACAAAAGCGCCCGGGTCCCTATGCAGGTACCCTTGAGGCGTACTAAGGCCCGCATTGCCCCTTTGTCCCAAGCCGGTGCCCACCCGGCATCGCCCGCTAGCTTGCGGCCTTGAGGGTGCCTACCCCTCATTTGGACGGAACCGCACCCAGCCGCACCAGCCTGCAGCGTACCTCAGAGTACGCTCCGTAAGCTAAAAGAGTACAAAAGCGCCCTGGGTCCCTATGCAGCGTACGCTTGAGGCGTACTAAGGCCCGTATTACCCCTTTGTCCCGCTCAAGGCGTACGGAGGCCGCACCACACCGGAAGGAGAAGCCGGAAGGAGGACGGGAGCCCACCCCGCCTCCACAGGACCCAGCGCGTCTCCGGGCTCCACACCGGAGCGGGAGGGAAGGTCCGGCCGCAGCACCGGACAGCCCCGCCACGACAAGCAGAGTCCCCGCCACAGCAGCCGGTGAGTGTGGGCGCCTGGGGCAGCATTTAGTCGCAGAGCCTACCAAGGCTCCTGGGCACTGGAAGAGCTCAACAGGTAACTGGCGCAGGGCATTGGGGTGGGCGGGAATTAAACTACGCTGCCTCACTCGATGCAGGCGGGCACAGGCCGGCACTTGGCCTAAGAAGTCGCCCAGGCCAACCATGCCTCCCTATGATTCCCTCGGCACAAGCGTCTATGCCCCGGACCTCACCGCAGAAGCCATGGCCTATCACCAGCCTCCCGCGACCCACCAGGCCCTGGTGTATGGCTGACATCCGGTTTTGGGAACCAGGCAAAGCTTGGCATTGGCCCGGACAAGCCCCGACTCAGAAGTCGAGAGGAGCACCGGGGCTTGGGTTCCGGTTCCCCGAGGCCTCCTCCATGACTTTCATGCCGCCGCCTCACACTAGAAGAGCTCAACAGGTAACTGGCGCAGGGCATTGGGGTGGGCGGGAAGTAAACTATGAATACAGAAGGTCTAAAATGGATAAAATACCAACCACAGCAGTAAATCTATCCTAATGCCAGTGCTCTTGCTCCCCTGCCCCCCTGGCTGTGCTTGCTTCCCTTCCCCCTGGCTGTGCTTGCTTCCCCGCCCCCCTGGCAGTGCTTGATTCCCTGCCCCCCTGGCTGTGCTTGCTTTCCTGCCCCCTGGCTGTGCTTGCTTCCCTGCCCCCCTGGCTGTGCTTGCTTCCCTGCCCCCCTTGCTGTGCTTGCTTCCCTGGCTGTGCTTGCCTCCCTGCCCCCTGGCTGTGCTTGCTCCCCTGCCCCCCTGGCTGTGCTTGCTTTCCTGCCCCCTGGCTGTGCTTGCTCTCCTGCCCCCTGGCTGTGCTTGCTTCCCTGGCTGTGCTTGCTTCCCTGCCCCCTGTATGTGCTTGCTTCCCTGCCCCCTGGCTGTCCTTGCTTCCCTGCCCCCTGGCTGTGCTTGCTCTCCTGCCCCCTGGCTGTGCTTGCTTACCTGGCTGTGCTTGATTCCCAGCCCGCTGGCTGTGCTTGCTTCCCTGCCCCCTGGTTGTGCTTGCTTCCCTGCCCCCTGGCTGTGCTTGCTTCCCTGCCCCCTGGCTGTGCTTGCTTCCCTGCCCCCTGGCTGTGCTTGCTCCCCTGCCCCCTAGCTGTGCTTGCTCCCCTGGCTGTGCTTGCTCCCCTGCCTCCTGGTTCCCCTGCCCCCTCGCTGTGCTTGCTTCCCTGCACCCTCGCGGTACTTGCTTCCCTGCCCCCTCGCTGTCCTTGCTTCCCTGCCCCCTCGCTGTGCTTGCTTCCCTGCCCCCTCGCTGTGCTTGCTCTCCTGTGTGTGGCTCTAGGTGTGTGTGTGTGTGGCTCTGGGTGTGTGTGTGTGTGGGTGGCTTTGGGTGTGTGTGGCTCTGGGTGTGTGTGTGGGGGGCTCTGTGTGTGTGAGGGGAGCTCTGTGTGTGTGTGTGGGGGGGGGGCTCTCTGTGTGTGTGTGGGGCTCTGTGTGTGTGGGGGGGCTCTGTGTGTGTGGCTCTGTATGTGTGTGTGGGTGGCTTTGTGTGTGGGGCTCTGTGTGGGTGTAAATGCAATAGGTCATGCATTTGCGAGCTATTAAGCTATTGGCATTGTAAATGACAATGCCATTTATTTAACGATTTAAGCTATTGGAAATGCAAATGACAATGCCATTTATTTAACGATTAAGCTATTGGCAATGTAAATGACAATACCATTTATTTATGATTAAAAAAAAAAAGTCATGAGCAATGCCAATAGCTCTACCTTTAATAATGCCGAGACCATTGCATTGTAAATGCTTGTTCACATTTGATGTCAGCGCAAGATTCTGGAGTTCACATAGCAGCGGGACTTTACACGTTTAGATTTTTTGAAACATGGTGCACTTTCTCCACCACTTTATATGCAACAACCAGGACAAGAACAGTGGCCCACTGTCAACTATGAGGACTCATTTGATGCGTCCCTCCAGGTTACAGGACAGATCCTGAACCTTTCATTGTCAAGGACCAGCCTATGTCTATGAGTACATTCTACATTAACATGTTGCCAGGGACAAAATAAAAGTCAGTATACCAATTTCCCATGCAGTCAGATACACGGGAGGGGTAGATGCCAATTTAACATGCAGGGGACATTCGATTCATAACAGAGGCCTATTAAATTGGTCTAATTCAAGACTATCTCCCATTGATCCCAGGGAAGCTAGTCATATTGGCTGAAGATCATGGATGTTTTAGACAATGGATTGCTTGATCTGTGATAAATGAGTTTGGCCCATGCACGTATCACGTATCACATATCTGACTAGCCATGAATCCAATAATCAGACTGGCTTCCAGGTTCTATGGTACACGACTAACTCCATAGTCCAGGATAGCAGCATATTACCCTGCCCTGGCCAGCAGGCATGCCGCACACACTTTCCAGTAGTACAGGGCCATTACAAAGGGATGTCAGCTGGCGAAATGTTCACCATGCCATGCTCCAGTGCTGTAGGAGTCATTCAAAAATACATGCTAGTGACAGTCAGAGCAAAAATAGTACAAACATAAAAAGTAATTCTTGTCAAATATGATACACTCACATGAGAAAAGCCAAAAAGAATTTTCCGTTCAATTCAA
Source organism: Lissotriton vulgaris (assembly GCF_964263255.1). Taxonomy (NCBI): domain Eukaryota; kingdom Metazoa; phylum Chordata; class Amphibia; order Caudata; family Salamandridae; genus Lissotriton; species Lissotriton vulgaris. Next base: position 382,684,208 of record NC_141696.1, read on the forward strand.
GATTAGTAATAAAAATTTTGTTAGTATATCTTGAAATGTATGTATTCACTTCAATGAAATACTATTACTCTCTTTCGGACTCTCCTAAAAAACAAGGACGGTAACCATACTATGTCTATCTGATGCCTAGCTAGAGGGCTGGATTCACAAAGAGAAATGTACACTTTTGTGTAAGTTTACGATTGTAAGGGGATTTACGAGTAGTATCTTTATGAGTGTGGATTCCAAGGCCGGCTTCGGCACTGGTGGCACCCCGTGCACAATCATTTTTGGTGCCCCACACTTCACTTCATGGCTGCCTCCTCAGATTCTCTCACTACCGACGGGCAAAAGTACCCCTCCTCTCTCCAATCATAAGTTATTGCTAAACACCGTCCCCCCTTGCCCCGGCTCCCCAGGTCAGCACCCAGTGCAGCTGCACCAGCCACAATGTCCTAATGCCGGTGTACCGTAGTTATGATCTTCCCATCTGGATGATCTTCCCCGAACAATCTGCGCATGCGTATTTCACTACGCACGCGCATATGCTGCAAGACTACTTTCGCCTGTCTGTATGATCTCCCCCTCGGCCAACGCACCTCAGCCCTGCCACAAAGTACTACCTGCGGTTGATGCCATTAACATCGCATGCAATTACAATGCAGGCGATGTTAATGGCAAAATGCTGACTCTCACATGCCAATACGACGCACAGTTATTCCCTTCTAAAAACTGAAGACTGCAAATAATCACGTCACGGAAACGGGCTTTATTACAATGCATGCGATGTTAATGGCAAAATGCTGACTCTCACATGCCAATACAATGCACAGTTGTTCCCTTCTAAAAACTGAAGACTACAAATAATCACGTCACGGAAACGGGCTTTTTCCAAAATGCAACAGTTGTTCCCTAATCACGTCACGGAAACAGGCTTTTTCAACAATGCAACACTTGTTCCCTTATAAGACTGCAAATATTCAAAGCCTATCACTAATGGCTCAGGTGTCAATATTTATGGGTGGTTGGGTGGATGGATGTGGGTGTGGTGAGTGGGTGCGTGGATGCATGGATGAATGGATGGCAGATGGATTCATGGATGGCTGTCTGGATGGATGGAACGATGGGTGCTAGGGTGGATGAATGGATGGAGGATGATGGGTCGGTGTATGGGTGAATGGATGCATGGATGCATGTATGGGTGCTGGGTGGACGGATGTGTGTCTGGTGAGTGGGTGGGTGAATGCATGGATGAATGGATGGCTGATGGATTAATGGATGGCTCTCTGGATGGATGGATGGATGGATGGATGGATATCTGAATGGATGGATGCATTTATGGGTGCTGGGTGGACTGATGTGTGTGTGGTGAGTGGGTGGGTGGATGAATGGATGGCGGATGGATTAATGGATGGCTGTCTGGATGGATGGATGGATGGATGGATGCTTGGGTGGATGAATGGATGGCGGATGATGGGTCGGTGTATGGGTGGATGGATGCATGTCTGCATGCTGGGTGGGCGGATGTGTGTGTGGTGAGTGGGTGGGTGGATCCATGGATGAATGGATGGCGGATGGATTAATGGATGGCTGTCTGGATGGATGGATGGATGTCTGGATGGATGAATGAATGGATGGATGTATGAATGGATGGATGATGAATGAATGCTCAGCCTCGCAGATGGGGACAGGGAGGGGGAGCAGGCAAATGGGGTGTGAGCGTGCGCCAATGGCCATACAACATGCATTTTGAGAAATACAAGATAAATAGCATCAAGAACCATTACTGCTTGCTGCGCTTCCTTACTGGACCATGTTTCTAGCCTCAAGGGCTAGTGTGTGTGAGGCACGTCACCACGCATAGATTTTTCTATTAGTCAGCATTCTCAAGAGGTGTGAGCTAGTATTGTATTTTTGCACTAGACCTTTTATGGTATCACAAGTCTCAGCTGACTCTTTGATGCAAAGCTGGGAAACAGAATTTAATGTCCACAAATACAAAGAGGCATGCGCTTAGGAAGATACACATCTTCAGTGAATACTTTACATAGGTTACCACATGGATTACACCAACCTGGACTGCAGTATGATGAACTGCAGACTGACATGCTCTTTGACCTATGGAGGAATTGTGAAGCAGTTTGTCAATTCATGCTGCACACTACACTTTGTAGTATAGTAACAGTGTACCTGCTAATGCTACGATGCCTACAGCAATGATAATAGGACTTAACACCCTCTGAAACTTAGTTAAGTTTGGTGTAACTTAGGGATACATTGGAGCGTTAAAAAAACGAAAAGGAAAGAATCCCGTCGCTGGGACAAACAAGCTTCTTCATTATCCACAAAGCAGGTGCCCTATAGGTGCAGCAAACTTGTCATTTAGCAACATTTTTGCGTTGGACAAAACGAAAGCAGGGTGGTGATCTCTTACACATGTTTTATGACTGTCAACTTGCTCACTCTATAAGGCTTGAGCTATCCCACTGCTACATGCTTACGAGTCCACACATTCACTCATTTGCATAAACTTGAGAACAACTATACTGCATTCTTGGGCCATTTTGTAGTTTTGTTGTCAAACCCATCCTCCCAGAATGGAAATCAACTCATACCTTATCAGTTCATACTTAGTGGGCCTGGCTGTGTTTCATATGCGCTCAGCACTTCATTAATCAAAGAAACCGGCCAACAAGGCTGGACTGGGAAACCAAATGCACCTCTGCCAAAAATACTCACCTTAAACACCCCTCTTCGTGTTATCTCTCTCTATCCTATCATCCACTCTCTCTCACTCTCCTTCACTTCTCTCACTCACTCCTCAAACTCTGATCGCTTTCTTTCAGCCTTCTTCCTTCCACCCACCCTCCCTTTCTCTCTCTCTCACTTGAAGCCTCCCTGTGCCAGCGACGGTTAACTTCGAAGAGCCGCGGAAAGTCCTAAACGTCTCAGGGGCGACCATGGGCCTTCAAATCAGCCTCCAAAGCATGCAGCCCGATGAAACTGGGGAAATGCCCGGTGGATTAAAAGGTCGGGCGGCCCAGACAGACAAAACTAGTTAAATTCTGAACATATTAGATTACCTAAAAGCGATAAAACCTCAGTGAAATTCAAACACTGTCTTACTAAATTCACGCCTCTAATTATAGTCCCAGCTGTACTTTTGGAACCAAATAAAATAAAACATAACTTACTTTATAATGATTGACCAATATTTCAATTCAATCAATCTCGATCCTGGCAACAAAAAATCCTCTTCATTTGTACAATATTATCAAACACATCCGTGTCATAAATCTCACACTTTGATTGTAAGTAGTTATATGCAGAACTCCCCGTGATCTACTTGTCCCGCTCAACACCTGGTTATTAAATAATTCCAGCAGATTCCCGTACTTTCTGCATACAGGCTATCATGGATGAAATGTAATAGGAAGGCATTGAACATCGCGTTGTTATGTCAATCAATCAATCAACCAAAGCATTTATATAGCGCACTACTCACCCAGAGGGTCTCAAGGCGCTAGGGGAGGGGGGTCCGCTACTGCTCGAACAGCCAGGTCTTGAGTTACTTCCTGAAGGCGAGGTGGTCCTGGGTCAGGCGGAGGTGGGTCGGGAGGGAGTTCCATGTCTTGGCGGCGAGGTAGGAGAAGGACCGTCCCCCTGTGGTGGCTCTTCGGATGCGGGGGACGGCGGCGACGGCGTGGCCGGTCGATCGAAGCTGGCGTTTTGGAGCGTAGAAGTTGAGGCGACTGTTGAGGTATCCTGGGCCTTGGTTGAGTAGGGCTTTGTGTGCGTGGGTGAGGAGTCGAAAGGTGATTCTCTTGTTGACCGGGAGCCAGTGCAGGTCTCTCAGGTGTCCGGAGATGTGGCTGCGACGAGGGATGTCCAGGATGAGTCGTGCTGAGGCGTTCTGGATCCGCTGGAGTCTCTTCTGGAGCTTGGCGGTGGTTCCGGCATAGAGGGAGTTGCCGTAGTCCAGACGGCTGGTGACGAGGGCCTGGGTGACCGTCTTCCTGGTCTCGGTGGGGATCCACCGGAAGATCTTACGTAGCATGCGCAGGATGTTGAAGCACGACGAGGAGACAGCGTTGACTTGTCTGGTCATGGAGAGGCAGGAGTCCAGGATGAAGCCCAGGTTGCATGCGTGGTCTGTTGGTTTGGGTGAGCTGCCTAGGGCGGGGGTCCACCAGGAGTCATCCCAGGCGGAGGGTGAGGATCCCAGGATGAGGACTTCCATCTTGTCCGAGTTCAGTTTCAGGCGGCTGTTCTTCATCCATTCGGCTACCTCTTTCATCCCTTTGTGAAGGTTGGCTCTGGCGGTGGCTGGGTCGTTGGTGAGGGAGAGAATCAGCTTGGTGTCGTCGGCGTAGGAGATGATGTTGAGGTTGTGCTGGCGTGCGATGTCTGCGAGGGGGCTCATGTAGACGTTGAAGAGGGTTGGACTGAGCGAGGAGCCTTGAGGAACGCCGCAGATGACTTCGGTGGCTTCAGATCCGAACGGGGGAGGCGGACTCTCTGTGTCCTTCCGGCGAGGAAGGAGATGATCCACTCCAGTGCCTTCTCCTGGATTCCGACGTTGCTGAGTCGCTGCACTAGTGTACGGTGGCAGACAGTGTCGAAGGCCGCGGAGAGGTCTAGGAGGATGAGGGCTGCTGTTTCCCGGTGTCAAGCAGTGCTCGGATGTCATCGGTGGCTGCGATCAGGGCGGTCTCGGTGCTGTGGTTGGCCCGGAAGCCAGACTGCGAGAGGTCGAGGGATCCGTTCGTCTCGAGGAAGGCGGCCAGCTGCTTGTTGACGGTCTTCTCGATGACTTTTGCAGGAAACGGGAGCAGCGAGATGGGGCAGTAGTTCTTGAGGTCAGTGGGGTCGGCTGATGGCTTCTTTAGTAGAGCGCTGAGTTCGGTGTGCTTCCAGCTCTCCGGGAAGGTAGCGGTGTCGAAGGAGGTGTTGATGATGTCCCGCAGGTGGGGTGCGATGACAGCGTCGGCCTTGTTGAAGACGTGGTGAGGGCAGGGGTCGGTAGGAGATCTGGTCGCGCGATGTAATGTCGGCGATGTAACACGCGATCCAATTAAAAGGTCGCATTAGCGGCGCAACAACGAGCGATGTTTAAATTGCCGATGTCATCGCCGTTGCTATTTAAAAGCTGTGATGTAAATGCGCGTGATATCTATGTCCACGATATCGCGTCATACAACCCTTCTAATTAAAGCCATTGGCACTTATGCCACAGTAGGTAACTGCCTTCCATCGCTAGGCTGTCAGGCGAGGTGACCAGTATCCCTGACAGTGAAAACTAAGAGGAAGGCCCAGGTGATTTAATACCTGCCTGGCAAACACCTCAGTGAGATGGTACACACTTGATAAGGAGGATTTTGCAGTCCAGCCGGCCACTTCCAAACAGAAGGACATTCATGCATCCAGAGAGACAGGGTGTGTAAGAGATACCCATGACTTTGCATAAAGCGGGCATGGGACTACTACTCCTTGGAAACATTATGTTATGTTATGTTATGTTATAAAGCATTTTATTGCGCGCTCTGCTACTACAAAGTATCCTGGCGCGATATGTGAGCACTAAACTGACCCAGTCCAAGAACAGAAGGAAACAGGGAACTAAATACTGAGATTAAAAAGATGGGTTTTTAAGCCTTTCTTAAATCCTGCCAATGTAGTTGAAGATCTCAGAAAGAACGGCAAGGCATTCCAGGCCCGTGCTGTTTGGACGGAAATTGACTGACCACCCAGTCTCGCATATCTGACTTTAGGCATAGACATCAGACGGAGATTGGCCGATCGAAGAGCACGATGAGGGGTGTACAAGGAAAACCTTTTGTGCAAGTATTGTGGACCTTGCTGATGCACGGCCCGAAAGGCCAGAACCAATGATTTGAACATAATGCGATGTGCCACTGGGAGCCAGTGGAGCTCTCGAAGATGGGCACGTGCACTAGTTCTTCGTGGAAGATGGAACAGAAGTCGCACGGCCGCGTTCTGAATAATCTGCAGCCGCTTTATAAGGTATTTAGGGAGACCACTGTAGAGAGCATTGGCATAATCGAGCCTTGATAGGATCAAAGCACGCAGAACAGTCTCCTTAGCCTCCCTGTGGAGAAGGGGAAGGAATCTCTTGAGTGACTTGAGGGTTGCGAAACAGGTCGCAGTAAGTTTTTTTAGATGAGCTTCAAACTTAAGATCCTGTCCAAACCAGACCCCCAAATTTTTGGCCGGGCCTCCGTGATAGCTAGGACATGCAGAATCGGTCGGCCAAATAAGCTCTCTAAAATTGGCTGGAAAATTGCCATAAAATAGAAGCTCTGACTTGTCCTCATTGCATTTAAGCTGGGCTGAGACAAGCCATCGGAAAACATGGGTCAAACAGGAACAGACAGCCTGAGCGTCTAAGCAGTCCTTAGGCCAGGTGAACAACAGCTGCGTGTCATCAGCGTATGACATTATTTTGGCTCCCCACTGCTCAGCCAGATAGATCAACGGGGTCATATAAACGTTGAACAGCAGTGGGCTTAGCGTTGAGCCCTGTGGTACCCCGGTAGTGAGCTTCTTAGGTGATGAGGCAAATGGGGGTAGCCAAACTTGCTGCGTCCGTTCGGACAGAAACGAAGACAGCCAGGCCAGAACCGCGCCCGACAATCCCACCTCTGCCAGCCTAGACAACAGCTGGGCGTGGGGTACCGTGTCGAAGGCGGCAGATAAGTCCAGCAAAACCAGGACCGCTCTGCCGCCTCCGTCGAGACACTCCCTAATGGCCTCTGAAACTTCCACCAGAGCCGTTTCAGTGCTAAACGCAGCCCTGAACCCCGATTGAGCCGGGTGCAGGGCCTGAGAAGACTCAATGAAACTATTCAGTTGCCTAAAAACGACTTTTTCAGTCACTTTCGCTAGTGCCGGGAGCAATGATATCGGACGATAGCTGGAGGTAGCCTGGGGGTCCAGGTTGGGCTTCTTCAGCAACGGAAGAAGCTTCGCCTGTTTCCAACAAAGAGGAACGGAGGCGGAAGCCAAAGACATATTAACAACCTGGGTGACCTCCTGATACACCAGGCCAGCCACTCCCCCCAAAACCCTAGCAGGGCACGGGTCAGAGGGTGAACCAGACTTTAGCGACTCCAAAATGGCCAGCACATCAGCTTGCTGAGCTGGCTCAAAGGTGGAAAATTGGCTACCATGTTGCTTCGCATCCGTATCAATGATAGGTGGTGAAAGCAGAAAGGGAACACCGGAGTTTAAGAGCTCCTCCTGAATTTTTTTGATCTTATTATCAAAGAAACATGACAGTTCCTCACACCACAGATCAGAAGCCGGGAGAGCAGGGGAGGCAGCACATGGAGAGAGGAAGCTCTGAACAATGGCAAAGACTTCTCTGCCATTGTTATCTGCCTTCTCAATCCTTCCAGAGAAGTAGCTACTTTTAGCAGCCTTGATTTCAGCATAATATACCTTCTGCGCCCTCCGCAGCTTGCTCTTAAGTTCAGGGCAGAACTCTAGGCGCCAGGCTCGTTCTAGCTTTTTGCACCCTAGTTTGAGTTCTCTAAGAGCATGGGTGAACCAGGGTTTGGAGGGAGACGACCTCGTCCGCCTGCTACCACTCTTATTGGTGTGTAGAACGGCGCTTTGTTCAACCCAGGCGTTTAATGATTCCACTGCAGAATCAAGATTTAGCGGCAGAGTCGGCCGGTTAGACATAAGAGAGTCCGAAAAGGTAGACCGATTTATTCGCTGGGCATGAACTTGAGAGGCAGAAAACACGCGCACTTCAAAAGACTCAACACAATAGTGACCGAACCAAAATGTGATGATGGATACAGACTGGAAACATAAATGTTAGAAATTTAGTTTTTGTTTGGCAGAGGTATGCACCCTGTCCAAGCAGGAACCACAATCCTAGTCAGGGAACGTCAGTAAAACACTTTAAATTAATCCGTGCTCACCTTCTGGTAGCTTGGCACAAAGAAGTCAGTCTTAACTCAAGAGGCAATGTGTAAAATATTTGCACTACACTTTAAACAGTAACACAGTGAAAACAACACAAAAAGACTCAACACCAGTTTAGAACAATAGTTTCTATTTTTATCAACAAAACAAGAGCAAAACAACAAAAATTCAATAAGTAGAAGTCAAGATATGAATTTTTAAAGAATAAATGTGTTTTTGTGCTTAGAAACAGATAGCCCCAACTGGGGCTATCTGGTTGCGCTTGACCGGGGCAGATCCAAATGTTCAGGATGACCGCGATGGAGTGCGGGTCGGATAAAGGGACCAGCCTTGGCCTGCTGAACAATACTTTGGATGTGTCTATGTCGTGGGCAATGCGTGTGGGAAAAGGAGGCAATGCGTCGCTGTCAAGCCTGCAGATGTAGGCGATGCGTCGGTTTCCAAGCTGCGCAAAATTGAAGATGTGTTGAGACTCAATGTGTGATGAACATCGGGGCGCTGCATCACCGTCGAACTGCAGGTCTGTAGGCCATGTGAGTAGCACAAAGCAATGAGTTGACAGCGAGCCGCACACTTTTTTCGAGATGCATCATAAACAGGGGACGATGCATTGCACAATCGGCAATGCAGTGCCCGCGGTTGGTGCAGCAGCGGCGATGCGTCAGTGGCAAGGTAAATGCACCGATTCCGATCAGTGCAATGTTGTCAATGCATGGATTTTCTTGTGGCAGCATTTGATACACACTTCCAAAGGCCCAGGACTGCATTGGCACCACTTGGCAGAGCAGGAGTCACAGCAGAGAGTCCAGGTGCTGCTTGTATCACTGAGACCTCAAAAACAGGAGACAAGCCAACAAGCCTTTGGAGATACTTTGGTTCTGGTATGTAGAGATGCAGGTCCAGTCCCTCTTACTCCCAGGCAAGAGGTAGCAGGCCAACCAGCAAAGCAGTTCAGTCAAGATGCAGTGCCTCCAGCAGCTCAGCAGTCCTTCTTCCTGGTAGAATGTCCTCAGTGCCAGAAGTGTTCTGATTTGGTGGTGTCAGAGGTCCAGTACTTATACAAAGATGGACCTTCAAAATGGGGGAGACTTTAAAGAGATGGTTTGACGTGCACAGAGTTTCTTTCTTTCCTGCCCTGGCTCCAGACTCACAACAGAGGGGTATGCAACCCTTTGTGTTGGGACAAGACACAGTCATTTCAGGTGTTGGTGTTAGCTCCTACCTCCCACCCTGCGTAGGATAACCCATCAGCATGCAGATGACCACTCAGTCACACCTACCCTTACTTTGTGTTTAGGTTGTTTTTTTTAAATTGCCATTTCAGATACACCAATTTGGGGGTCCCATCTCTTCCCAATTGGAAATGACTCCTATAAGCTGTAATAAGGCAATCCCAATGTTACCCAATGGATGAGATAGGCTTTGCAGCAGTGAAACACAAATGTAAGAGTATTTCACTACAAGGACATGTAAAACCTAAAAGTACATGTCCTACTATTTAAATATACTGCACCCTGCCTATGGGCTGTCCAGGGACTACCTTAGGGGTGACCTATATGTATTAAGAAGAATGGTTTGGGCCTGGCAAGTAGGTTAATTGCAAGGTTGACATGGAAGTTTAAAACACATCACTGTAAAGCACTGGCAGGCCTGAGTAAAGGGCTACTTAAGTGTGTGGCACAATCCGTGCTGCAAGCCCACTAGTATCATGTGATTTACAGGCCCTGTGCAAATGCAGTGCACTTTACTAACATTGTATAAATAAATTGAATATGCCAGTTGTGGATAAATCAGTGTTACAATTTTTTTAAGTAAAGACCACATGCACTTTAGCACTGGTCAGCAGTGGTAAAGTGTCCAGGTTCCTAAAGCCAGCAAAAACAAAGACAGCAGAAACAGTCAAAAACGGAGGTTAGAAGGCAAAAAGTCAGGGAAAACTGTGTCAATGATACAGGATCTAACAATGGACATATGTTGTATTTTTCTAATGGATGCCTAAATTGTACCCACACCAGGATGTTATGTAACTATACTAGAAAAACCTCAAGGCGAACTAGCCATCATTTCAAGTCTAATTCCACATAAAACCTATTCCATAACGCACCTGATATGACCCTTTCTTCATGTTCTTACAAAAGAAATACAAAGTAGAGTGCAAGGATTATATTATTTCTTTCCTTTCAGTGTACCTCCATGGGACAACCCGGGCTGACCACTGTGAATGTCTTTCATCAGATAGGGCTTGGCCCAAGTAAAATCACAAACTCTAGTACTTTAATCTCTGGTTTTCGCAGTGAAAGAATAAAATATGGGTCTCAGTATCTGAAGTCTTTTTTGGCTGACGGACAACCATGATTTGTGTCTTAAGGGCATAGGAACTTGCAACCCTGTTGCTTTCCCAATCAATTTTAGCACTTGGCCTGGTGTACAAGTCCAACCATGACACCATTTTACCATTAGCCACCCAAAACAACCCCTGCCTAACTCCCCAAGGTATTCGTTCCATGTCATCCATCAAGAGGCCAAATATCAGCCTTGTTCCTTTATCTTGCACTGCTCCAGTCTAAACTGAAACTGCTTGGGATTGCGTCTACACAACTACCCACCAACCACATCTTTTCAAAAATATACAAAAACCCACCTCTTCCTCCCAGCATTTATCCCCTAATATCAAGCATCCTAAGGGGAGACATCCGTTACATTGCGGTCTTCACACCGTAATACGTTTACAACGCAGGCATTACACCGACTTGCGGTGGATAGCGCTATACTCTGAGCAATAGTATGATATACTATTCCAACACCTTCCCTACTGTTACGTGGGTTGGAGTTTGAATAGTAAATCATACTATTTTTAAGTCCAGCGCCATCCAGCGCAAGTCGTTGTAACGACTTGAGTTGTAATGCCTGCGTTGTAAATGTATCGCGGTGTGAAGACCGCAATGTAACGTCACATATTCATCCTGAGACTACTGCTTTCCTTGAAACTCCTGTCACTTCGTCACACACCCTGTTATTGCCTGAGCACATTAAGAAACCATTACATAAATAATTTTTAAAAACAGGCAATCTGTGCCAGGAGCCATTTCAGGTTTAAGAGTGTCACTAACTGCAACAACCTCCTGAAGAACTATTTGAAGGTCAAAGCTGTAGCTTCCTCCTGATGCACTTACATGATCAGCCTCAATGAGGTTGTGTCTCAACACGCCTGAGATACATAGAGTGTCTGACTGTAAAACACCTAATAGACATATAATAACAACTCATTTATTGCCCATCTGCTATTCTACTCTGGTGTGCTATTTGCCCTTCACATATTTAAAACTGCTGTTGAATCATATTATTGCCTTGTCCCATCTATCTATCCTGTTCTTCTGGCTAAGACATTCTGTTCCATGATCTCTTTTTCTGACAATAATTGTGTGGTCCCCAGGGGCATCTTAAACTAATCCAAGTTGCACTCTGTCCTTCCCTATCACCTTAAGAATGCCCTTTTCAAGGGTACAGATAGATCTCTAATGTACACCTTAAATTTTCCCCACACAATGACATGTCTAAGGATACAGTGTACATTTTTATAAAGCCTTATAATTTCATCCGGTAATTTAAATAAGTATATCAGGTCTAGCATGAATTTCTAGGCTTTTCAGGTTTTTAAAGCAATATATATATTCATATTTGGAGAGCGTTGGTCTAGAGTCTGAAAGTTTGTAAAATAGGAAATAACAAACCTTTACATTTCTGTCCACACTACCCAACTACAAACAATAGTTGCTCCAGGACACAGATGTTCAAAAAGTGGAATAATATGTGTACTCATGGACACTAGAATGAGCATGTCTGAAAGTATCATTCACAGTGTGAAAACAAAATATCTTCCAAACCTGAACAAAGCAAAACCAAAGGGATGATGGACGGAGTGTTGAACATAGCAAAGACTCACCCCCAGTCAACTGATCTGGGTTTAATCCATCATCATTCTTTAGCTTACTCCACCACCCCAGTTCAGACATGGCCATATGCAAATCAGTCTGACCCTGTGCCTCTTGGAAACAGTCCAGCCCAAACTGCCAAGCCATGTCTTCCCTGGACTGGAAACAAGCATCCTGGGACCGGTTTCTGGCTAATCAGCCTTCCCCAGCCAGTCAAGCTTGAATCCAGTGGCAAAGTGAGCAAGGGGCCCACGTCTGGGCATACCCTGCCAACTTAGGGCAAAGAAAGCAAAACCAAAGGGATGATGGATGGAGTGTTGAACATAGCAAGCACTCACCCCCAGTCAACTGATCTGGGTTTAATCCATCATCATTCTTCAGCTCACTCCACCACCCGAGTTCGGACATGGCCATATGCAAGTCAGTCTGACCCTGTGCCTCTTGGGAGCAGTCCAGCCCGAACTGCCAAGCCATGTCTTCTCTGGACCGGAAAGAAGCATCCTGGGACCTGTTTCTGGCTAATCAGCAGTCATCAGCCAGGCTAGCTGGAATCCAGTGGCAAAGTGAGCAAGGGGCCCACGTCTGGGCATACCCTGCCAACTTAGGGTGAACAAAGCAAAACCAAAGGGATGATGGATGGAGTGTTGAACATAGCAAGCACTCACCCCCAGTCAACTGATCTGGGTTTAATCCATCATCATTCTTCAGCTCACTCCACCACCCCAGTTCAGACATGGCCATATGCAAGTCAGTCTGACCCTGTGCCTCTTGGGAGCAGTCCAGCCCGAACTTCCAAGCCATGTCTTCCCTGGACCGGAAAGAAGCATCCTGGGACCTGTTTCTGGCTAATCAGCCGTCATCAGCCAGGCTAGCTGGAATCCAGTGGCAAAATGAGCAAGGGGCCCACGTCTGGGCATACCCTGCCAACTTAGGGCGAACAAATCAAAACCGAAGGGATAATGGATGGAGTGTTGAACATAGCAAGCACTCACACCCAGCTATCCTGGCTGAAGAGGGGTGAAACCCCAAAACCGGTCCTAGGATGCTTTTTTCCAGTCCAGGGAGGCCTAGCTTTGCAGTTCGGGATGGACTGTTCCCATGAGGCACAGGGTCAAGGCTCATTTGCATATGGCTGGGTTCAAACTGGAATGGCATGGTGAGTAAAACAACAATGGATTTATGCCCAGATCTCAGTATTGGAGTGAATGTATGACATTGTTCTGCCTTTTGTCCATCAAAAGTTCTTTTTGCATTCCACACCTGAACAGCTGCCCTAGCCATTTGTTTAACTCTCGTATTGCCCTAGGCAAATGAATACCCCAAACCATATTAAAAGCACTACCATTGGCCTATGTCTCAAGTAAATTGTGACACAACTTTAGAAAAGAGTTGTAGAAACCTGGGCTGTCTGTTTTAAGTCCACTAATTCTTATCAGCAGAATGGAATGATTATTAATGGACCCATTAACTACCACAAGTCGATTGATGGGATCCAGGAGAGCCCTGAAGTCAATGGGTTTATGAACCAAAGCAAAAACTCCATAAGAGCCAGTTTCATGAACAACTGAATCCGAGTTCCCCACGCTACATACATGCAATTACAATACAAAACAATACCTATTGTTGCATATGGCAATCCAAATCATCTGCTCCGGTTTCCAGCATGTACGCAGACGAGTGAATGATGGAGGAGCCACATATAACATACATTTTTTTTAAACCTGCCTTTGTGCCACCCATTCCTACCACCTTCAACATATATCCCCAACCAAAATTGAAAAATGAATACCTGGCCTCTTGCCAGCCACCACCCTCTAAAAAAACTCTCACCGCCAATCTCGAATCTTGCCACCCATCTGCACCACCCTCTGCATGAAACCCTCCATGCCCACTTACAGTGCAATAAAAAATAGTCACCCCGCAGCCACCCACCATTCTCTTGCAAATCCTCACGGCCCAAACTAAACAAGCATTTACAATGCAATGGTCTCGTCTTTGTTAAAGTTAGAGCTATTAGCATTGCAAATGTCATTTTTTCCATTTTTTTTTTAACCGATAAATATATGGTATTGTCATTTACAATGGCACTAGGTAAGCATTAGAGAGTAGTAGAGAGTATTAACAGTGATTAATAGTTAGTAGAGAGTCACTAGTTGATTAATAGAGCCACACACACACAGAGCCACACACACACATAGAACCACACACAGAGCCACACACACACAGAGCCCCACACACACAGAGACACAATCACACAGAGCCACACACACACACTGAGCACCCCACACACACACAGAGCCCCACACGCACACACACACACAGCCACACACACACACACACAGCCCCACACACACACAGAACCCCCCACACACACACAGCCCCCAACACACACACAGAGCCACACACACACACACAGAGCGTCACACACACACAAACACACAGTGCCACACACACACAAAGCTACACACACACAGAAGCGCCGGGGGATGGTGAGAGGGTGAGGGGGTGTGAGGGTTAGTGAGAGTGTGAGGGTTAGTGAGGGTGGGTGAGGGAGTGTGAGGGTGAGGGGGGTGAGGGGTGAAGGTGAGGTTGTGTGAGGGTGAGGGTGGGTGTGAGGGGGTGAGAGGTAGTATTTCATTTGAACAAATTTACAACAAACAAAATCACAAAAATTGGCAAAGCCAAAAGTTAGCAGCCAACAATACCAGACTTATTGACTTTAATAATGTTTGTGTTTTTTGCCAACAAGTGTAGTGTACTAAGAGTGTTTGAAAAATTATCCAACCCTGAGAGAAGTCTTGCTGTTAAATGTTGTAGTAATTGTAGGTGGGCCACGTTTCTGTTAATCTCTACAATATATATCAGGGCTGTTACAAAGAGAGGTAGGGGACTGCCAGGGCTGTTTGCCCCAGGCACAGCACTTTACACAGCCACACACTGCTACTGTCCAATCTAGGTATTTAATCCAAATGTGGGCTTCACATGTTTTTGCGGTATAGTATTAGACAAGTTAAGACAGCTTCCAATTTTTGTGATATATTCATGAGAGAAGTAAAGGCAACTGCCAGTAGGTTGCGCCGTGTGCTCCAAATGTTTCGTCAGATATTGCTTCTGTTTTGAGGTGCTTGTGCTACGAGAAAACTTGAGAGGCCCTCTCACATATGATATTTGCCCCCCACAAATGTTTTTGACAAGCCATGATGCTGTAGGCACAGCCCAAAACATACTCGGTCAGCGAATTCCTCACAGTCATGTGCAGCGCTGCCAATTAATCAGGCAAGTCATCGACTGTCTATGTAAGTGTTTAGACACAAGACTCCCAGTAATGGGTAAAATCCCAGATTATTTCTATAATTGGGCAAACGATTATGAGTCCACCCCTCCAAAATATTCATTGACTTCCATTCATCTATCTTTAAAGTTTAAGCTGAGTCTGGTTTCCCATATTAAAGAACATGATCACTTGTGTCCAGTTTCCCTGCGCAGTCCTCAGCGGAGATTTAAACCAGTTCGGTCACCAGGGCACACTTACTGACGGCTATTGTCCCTTACGGTAATTAAGCGAACCGCAGCCCCAGAGCTGGGACAACCAATTGCTTCAAGGCAATGAGTTAAGAGGAAACGTACTCTGTTAGCACTGCGAACAGTGTAGTGAAAGGAGATTGCTTGCAAGAATGCGGGTGACCGTATTGGCTGTTTGAACTTCTGTTAGTTGGTTACTGGCTATAGGGTTCCAGAAAGTACACAGCGGTCAACGATTGGTTAGCACAGCTGCTATCGTTTATTTATTGGCTATGGGGCCACAAAGGCTGCATCGTCCCTCGCATTGGCTAGTGGACCGTCTGTCAGTTTTCCATTGGCTGTGGGACCCCGGAGAGAGCTGCTGCACGTCCCGCCATTTATCAGTGGGCGTGCTTCACCGACGCGAGGGCAGAGATCCTGGCCTTTTCTGAGTGACTTACTGTTGTGTGAGAAAACCTACGTCCCAGGCCTACCGAGCCTACCGTATGTGAGACCATCTGAGAGACACCTTCCCCTCGTGCAAATGTGAACAGTGCAGGTAACTAGGCTCATAACCATAACAGGCTTAGTCTTACTGGACTCTAGCTTAGCCACGCAGAAGCGTCTGTGGCGCGCTCCTCCACCGGAGAGCCGGCCGGACGATACGTTCGTCACTAACGTGTCACCTCCTGTTTCCCTCCCGCGGCTACCGACCTCCGGTCCTATGGTCTCTTCTGCTCTGCGTCCCGCCCTATACTGTGCCACCGCTGCTGTGAGTGGTTCCCTGGGCACGGGTATGGCTCTGTGACTTCCTGCCTTCTCGTAGGGCCTTTATCCACTTGCGATTTTTTTTCTCTGCTCTGTGCCTCCGAATGCTGCTGCTGTGAAAGCTTCTGGGTGTGCAGAGTGCGGACTGGTCTTGGGCATGCTGCCACAAACAGCTGTTTATTGTCACCAAGTGAACTGAACTACTCAATGCGCACACAGCCACGTGTAGTGTTCGCAGCGCACCAGGAGAGGACTCAACACAGCAGCAGGAGTCTGTAAGCCCTGTCCTTTTCAGACTGGGGGGCCTGTTTTTTTTAAATACTTGAGACGTCACAGAGTGAAAGAACCCAAAAAACACACCTGCAAATCCGAAAAAGACGGGGCTTTATTGGAAAGACAAACCTCTTCTCCAATGGCTGGCCAGCATTTAGGAGGCCAGCCAATGGAGAAGAGTGGCGGGTTCAAGCCCCACTACTAGAGAACATAAAATCTCGCCAGCGAGACTGCGCAAGCGCAGCCTACGCTAGCCGACACCTAAAAATAAGTACATGGCCCCCTGCCTCCCACCCTCACTGCCCTCTGCGCCATCCCACACCCTCCCAGCCCCTCCCAGCCCCATGTATTGCTCTTACATTGGCTGCACTTGCATGCTTGGTTTTTTCCATACAAAGCAGTAAACTGGCATGCCAAAAATAAAAAAAATCTAATTTTGTGTTCCAAGTTCAGCAGTAGCAGGGGCGTGGCTTGGCGCACGGCAAGATGGCAGCGCTGTAGTGCTGCTCCTCCGGCCACCGTGAAATATCCTTCAGTATCCTCCCCTTACCTGTGACCACTGCCCGTATATCGATACGGAGCAGACTGCTGACACCAAGGGCTGCCGGCTGAGGGGCTGGCTGGAGCTGTGTTGACCCGCGGCGACATAGTAGAGGCTTGGGCTGGATCCGACTCCGGGGCCTTGCGGGGCTGAGGACTGGTGGACTGCGGCCGGGACACTGCCCGAGGCTCCGGACGATAGTAGGTGCAGATACATGCAAGTGTGAAGCTGTCCGTGTAGATCGAGCCTGGCGAGAGAACTCTGACTGCGTAATGAGGGGGCTGGCTGCGAGCGGTCCTTGAGTTTCGCGACGCCGTGAGGTGAGGATACTTGATGGGCTGGGGCTTACTACTGACGATCGGATCCTGCTCCGGGCCTGAGTGAAGGCCCCGAACGTCTCCTCTGCCCAAATACCTTATCCGACACTGAGCAAACAGCGGGGGAAATTTGCATTCCCTATAAGTGTTAGCTTTTTCCCGGATGTTGTTACTTTATTTTTTGTAGGCCGCATATTGCTCTTGTCTAGTGCTTAATTTTAATTGAGCCGCATCCAGGTGCTTATAGCGGGCAACAATTGGGTTGTAGTTCAAGACAGTGGGAGTTTTTCTCAGTGGGGCAGTACAGTGTTGAGTGGGGGAGAGGATGTTGCACTATGGTCAGAACTGCTGAATTTGGAACTGGGAACCTGGTTCAGCCTTAATAACGAGTCCACCAGACCACTCTCCGGCGAGAGCACAATCACATGCTAGATCTTTGAAGGCTTCACAACACCTTAGAAGTCCTGGTGTCTTCACACCAGCAGGTGGACCCTAGTATGACAAGTGTAGGTTAACCTTCAAGGCTTGTCCACCACTATCCATACTGAAGTTCAACTCCAGTCTTGTGGGCAGGCCTATGAAGCAGCACACCCTAGAACAACAGTCTCTGACGTCACAGGACCCTTGAGAAGGGCCAGCTCTAGGGCGCTGCAACCAGTGTGACCACACCGTGTGCTGACTTTAGGTGGAGGCATCATGTTAGCAAGTATATTATGGTTTTGAAAATGATTGCTGCCTCCTTCCTGGCCTCCACCAATTTTCGGCAACAATAAAAATGTCATGATGACTCTGGTGATTAATGTTCTTCCTAGAGCGAGATCAGAAATGTGTCTAGTGGAAAAGATTTAAGCCACGCAAGGGCCATTACCCTGATGACAAGTTCCGTAACCCGCGACAAGAGTTGGTAATGATTGTCCATGTGAAATGCTGCTGATAGTTCCAACAGCATCAGGGCACTTTGCTTCTTCTTCTTTTCGGCCCTCACTCTTATTCGTCCAGCACAGACAGCATGTCTAACTCTGCTCTATAGTGGGCCTTAATCCCACCAGATTAAATTGTAGGAGTCTGTTGTCCTCTAGATGTTGTGACACAGAGCTTAATACGTGCTGTTCCACCACCTTTGCCTGGAATGGGCTCTGCGAAATTTGGGTGAAGTTTTTTTGAATGTTCCTGTCTTCCCTGGGTTTTTTCAGGAGTGGGATGACACGGGCCCCCTTTGAAATTAGTGGTGACTTGCCATACTTCTATTGAATGATTGCGAAGCAAGAGAACTTTGCTTTTTATCCCAGGGAGTGCCATCTCAAAGATCCTTGGTGGACAGGCATCTCACGGTACCCTCTCTATAAAAAAGAGACAGAGAATCATGGTTGATCCTGGGGAAGGCAGTTAGTGGTGTTTTAAAAATACTTAGAGGCCCATTAGGATGTCGGGCGGATTGCCTCCGCGAGGGTAGCGGTGGCCACCGCAACCCTGGCGGAGGCAATCCGCCCAACATCCTTCCCTGCATTCCCCCCGCCATATTACGATGGCGGTGGGAAACACCGCCCCCCTGTTTTCCGCCACGGTCGCCTTGCGGCCGGGGCGGAAAAGGGATAACATGGTGGCGGTGTCCATCAGACACCGCCAGCCATATTAGAATAGGCATTTTTCAATGCCTTTCCGTGGCGGCAATGCCGCCATGGAAAGGCATGCGGTGATTGCTGCGTGGGCCCCCTGTGGGCCCCCAGAGTGACGGCCATAGGGGGGTGGCACACGGGGGGGACCTGTGGTACCCCTCCTGCATTTGCATAATCGCAGCAGCAGACACTGCGCAGTGCCTGCCACTTCGATTATGCAAATGCGTGCATTTGTATTTCACATTGTGGCGATCGGTGCAGTGAGCACCGCCCGCCACAATGTAAACTTGAGGAATGCGCCCGCCACTGTGGCGGGGGCATCCTAATACCAATGTCGGGACCCCCGCCCTTTAGGCGGGTGGTCCCGATCTCCGTTAGGGTGGCGGGCGGACTAAGTCCGCCCGCCATCCTAATGGGGCCCTTAGTGTGGGAGCTAATGTTAAGTGCTAACGTGAATTTTGTCATGCGCTACATTTCCAGCAGGTCATCCTTCACTTTCGTTGTGAAGAAGGACTCGAACTTATTACAGTTCTCCTTACAAAATTAATACTTAAATTTCTTCTTTTGTTTCAGCTCTTTCAGGATTCGAAAGTTCTCTTTTTTTTATCAGCAGCCACGATTTTTGCTTAATCAAAATCTCTATTTTTTGTCCTGTTGGCTTTTTTATAGCTTGTGAATGTTTGACACGTAATCTGCCCTGGCCTTTGGGTCATACGCGTTCTGCCCGGCTTTCTCGCAGTGGCGAAGGGTTTGATTTATGTTTCTTAAAATGTCACTGACCCAGGTAGCACCCTCTCCCTTTATCCCTTATTCTTTTTCTTATTTTCGGGGCCACCATATCAATGGCGTTCGTCAATGTAGATAACAGAGAAATGCTTTAACATCGATATCACACTGTGTAGATGTGGCAGAGTTATCTACTGGGGTCACCAAGTCGTTGTCTCTCTTTTTATTTAGCGAGAGACAACCAATAATTACATAGTGTTCAGACCAAGAGCAAGGAATGGTGACTATAGGGCTTGTAAGTGTATGAGATCTCCACACTAGATTGAGTGTATTTCCCTTGCCAAGAGTGGGAACATTTACAAGCTGGGAAAGTCATAGATCCATCAGTGCCTCCTCTAACTGTTTTGCCTGACAGTCATTGTGTACGTGATCCTAGTGGAAAGTGAAATCCCCCATCACCAAAATACATTGGTACCGTGATTGGATTTAGATAGTAGTTCTGTAAAGAGCTCAATGAGTCTGTGCGACTTTTGTGGGGGGCAGTACACTATCTGGAAGACTCAACAGATGGTCTGTTAGGAAAATTTTGCCCCTAGAACTTTAGCCCCTTTGGAGATTTCTGCTCAACGAATCTCAGCCTTCAGTTGGTCTTTATAAAATCTTTCGATAAACGGATGCATAGTTCAGCGCTAGTGCGTCTACCATGTCCGGGGAAGAATATTTGTGACCGCCTGTGCAGTCACGATGTTGAGAGGGAAGACGAGAACCATGGATGAGTTCTAGTGACTCCTTTTTTGGAGATACAATTGTTCAAAAACACCAGTCTCTAGGTCCGTTCCGGATTGTGTGGCGTCCAAGCACCTAAGCAGTCAGGGATCCCCGCCCTCTCGGTCCTGCGTTGCTGCTGCTAGCAGGGTCTTTTGAGACATCTCTCGTTCTTTCATCTGACGGGTAAGGGTAGCAAACAAAGAGCGATGATGGGGTCAGTATCGGTAACTTAAACTGTAAGGCAGTGCAACCGTCACCAAGGTGGGGAGTGTTCAGGTAAAAGGAGAGTGTTGGGATCTGAAAATGAAAAAAAAAACAAATTTTCAACTCCTGTGTACCCATCCGCCCTACTTTCACTGACCTACCCACCACCTCCACCAAAAAGACCCCCCAAGCGGTACTTTCCTTGACCCACGACGCCTCATCATGGCCGTGGCGTCTGGAGCCGGGTCGTCTTTCACCCCCTTCTGCCGACCGGGTGTGCACAGTGTACGGTGGGTCCTCCAGCCGTTACGCTGCATTGGATCTGCCACACCTCCTGCTCCGCACTCCGCTCCTCACCTGGCTCGTCTCCTCCTCTGATGGTCGCTTCCTCTCTCCTACTCTGCTCCTCACACGCCTCGCCTCCTCCTCCGATGGTCGCCTCCTCTCTCCTACTCCGCTCCTCACACGCCTCCGACTCTCGTTCTCCTGCTCCTTTGATCGCTCTCTCACTCGTCTCATCCGTTATTGCGGGCTGTCCCAAGCACCGTGAGGATTGAGGGCTGGCAAAGTCCGCCCGCCATCCTAATGAGGGCCTTTGCGTTCACTAAATATACCAACGACACAAAACTTGCTGTATGCCTAAGATCACACTGTTTGCCAGTTGGCTGAGTGTGATTTATGTTTAGAGTGGTGGTGGTCAGCAGCTGTGAGCATTTCTTATCTGATTTTTTGAATTGCAAGTTGTTTATTTTACCACCCACACACATTCCTCCATTCCAAGATGCCTACCTTCCTGTTAGGTGAGGGGGAACAGTGCAATGGCTGCCACATGTTCCTTGGTGGGGGAGGCCTCCATGCTGCTGGGCTGTGGGGCAGGGGGCATGCTGGGAGTAGTGAAACAGGCCTACCACCCCCATGAAGGTATCCATTGCAAGATGGCTGGCTACCTGTTGGGTGAGAGTGGACAGTGTGATGGGGTTTGGGTTGTGCAAGGGAGTAATTCTCAGTGTGTTGTTTGACATTTGTTTGTACTTACTAGCCTCCGCTCCCCTGGCTACTCCTGTGAGACTCTCAGGAAGCAGTTTGGAAAGCACCTTCTCCTCCCATGGTGTGAATGTTTTCGGTGGGATGGGAGGGCCACTGCCAGTCACGTTTGCCAGTGTCCAGTTCTTACTCCTCCTCTCCTTGACAACCCTCTTGAGATCATGCCACCGCTTCATGATCTCCTTCCTGGATCTTGGGGTGGTCCCTACTGCATTCACCCTTTGGACTATCCTTTCCCACATTTGGTTCCTTCTGGCTAATGGTGTTTGTTGGACCAGGCTACCAAACAGTTGTGGCTCTACTCTCACTATCTCGTTGACCATGACTGTCAACTCACTCTCAGTAAATTTGGGCATTTTAGGTGAAGTCATGTTGTGTTGTGTTTGGATTGTTTGTTGGTGCTGGTGGGTTGGTGGTGGGTGTGATGTTGGTGTGTGAGGTGTGAGGTGTGCTGGGGGATTGTTGTTGCTGGTGTGATGGTGGTGATGGTGGTGGTGTTTGTGTGTGTGCTGTGCTCTTTTGCCTCTCCTGTAAGATGTGGTGTATGGCCTTCTCTTCTGGAGTACAGCAAAGGATTGTGGTCAGTGAAGCTGGTGGTTTTATACTCAGCTGTGTGGGTGTGGCCAAGTGGTATTTGGATGTCAAGTGTGTTTTGGGAGTTGCCCTGTCCTTGTATTTTATTTTTGGCAATGTTTATTGCTATTTGTATTTCTTTAAGGGGGGGGCTTAGCTACATCGATTTGTTCAATGTTTGTCATCACTGCGGTGTATTGGATTCGTCCGCCATTTTTTTCAGGTTCATTCCGCTGTGGTGGCTATACTGCAGCTCTTCCGCTGTCTCTCCCATTCACTCCTGTGTGCGACCGCGGCGGTTGGAAACAGCGACTCCGACCGCAGGACACTCGGGATATCCTAATTTCCTGAGCGGTGTCTCCGCTTTACCTGTGGACGTTTTTGTCTTTTCCGCTGCTCTTCCGGCCGCCGCAGTCGGAGTTTTGGCATCACCGCACGCGTCGGGCGGTATATTTCCACCGCTACCGCCGCGGTCGGTCTTTAGTGGCGGTTGATCCTAATTTGTTCACCGGTTTATCCGCGGTCCTGGTGGGCGGTTGCTTTCCACCTCCATGGCGGTCGGGGTGATTTTCCGACCGCTATCCTAATGTGCCCCATAGTCTTGAGGTACAAGGAACAAGCATGTTCCTTACTGATGAAATCAATGAATTTCATTTCTTTGC
Source organism: Lissotriton vulgaris (assembly GCF_964263255.1). NCBI lineage: Eukaryota > Metazoa > Chordata > Amphibia > Caudata > Salamandridae > Lissotriton > Lissotriton vulgaris. Next base: position 382,707,068 of record NC_141696.1, read on the forward strand.
ATACAGATTTTTTTTAAGTTAGTCGCTTGTTAGACTACCTAGCAAGAAAGACTAGTCTCATTGCATTTATCTTTTTTTTTTAATTATCGTGATATCCACTTTACAGATCTACTTTGCCTGAGTCCAGAATTTCTATAGGCACAGATCATTTAGGAGTCAATTCCGATTCGGGTAGGAAAACTGTCCTACGATTCGTATTTGTAGCCGTTTCCGCACGAATCATACAAAGCCGTCCAATTTGGGTAGTACGATCCGTTTCCAAAGAATACGTCCGAATGTTTACAAACAGTACGAAAAACAAGCAAAGCTCCGTACGATACGGACTCGGGTTGTGAACGTACGATTGTAAACATGCCGTACAACCCGCCAAATACGATCCGGACTGGGCATCGAGTACGCGATTCGTACGTAAAGCGACAAATCAGCAATTCGTACGGAGAACCACACTTACACATACGCACCGTATACCTGCGATCATGGGGCTTCACACCGTACCCCTATGCTCTACACCCCTGCGCACCGTACACCTACACACCGGTCACCTACACTATGTACACCCATGTACCGTACCCCAATGTGATGTACTCCGATGTACCGTACCCCGATTGTACCGTACCCCGACGCACCGTACCAGATTGCACAGTACCCTGTGATAATGGGGTGCACTCGCGTACCCCGGGGAGTCCATTTCACCTGTGTTAGAGTCGAAATGTGCTTTTACGGATGTTTAAAAAGTGCCGTAGAGAAAGAGTTGCACGGATTGTCGTACTGACGAATCTTACTTGCTGGTTTGTAAAAAGCTGCCTCGATCCATACGAAGATCGCGTACTGCGTGTTCTGAGTGCGATCCGTACGGTTTCTTGAATTGTACGATCTTTTGTACAATTCGTACGAAGAACTGCATTAAGTACACATCGTACTACATCCTATGTACGGGTGCGGTTCTGTGTACGAATTGTACGGAAAAAACACCCTGTACAGCGATTCGGACTCGATTTTACCGAATCGGAATCGGCCCCTAAATGTATTTTTTAGCACCCATATCGATTTCTATTCTCCCTGCATTTGCCAAATTAACATTTTACATGCCCTCCTTGACATGTCACAATGTGTTTCTGCTCCCTATTTTAATTAAATCGATTTGTGTGGTTTAACAACTTTATTGACAATATCTCTTGAATTCCCTGATGCAAGTGGAAAATAATTTGTTGATTGCACCTTTGTAGACCCACCAGGCTTTTAAGTTATATTTTATAATTTCTGATTAGTGCAGTACTGTTTTTATGGGCCCATAGTTCTTTGATTTCCACTGCTTGCCTTGCAGTCTTCCACTTTTTTTTTAATAGATGTATTGCAACTGTTTTATAATCAGTGTTTGTTTTTTAATATCTGTCAGTCCCTGTAGCCTTACTTGTTTAATCTTAGTCACAATCATTCACACTCCAGTACTATTTAAGATCTTTAGTTCTTACCCTCACAAACTTGCTCACCATTCCCTTTTTGGTATAGTCATCTATTTGGCTCTGAATATGTACATTAGAAGAAACCGGTCACTGTAAAATTCATTACAACTATCACTTTTTCTAGTCCCCCTCTTGTTCTGGACAACCACAACATGCCCTCATGAATGATGTATCGTTTTTTTAACTTTCGCCAACTGAGAGCTAATTAGTAACATAATTTGATAATGAAGCAATACATTTGTTATCGAAGGAAAGGAGCAAGTGTGTACCATGAAGGCATACCTTGCGTTTCCTTTACTTTGTAACTTATAAAGTGGCCGAATCCCCACCTTGTATCTCCGTTCTATGGAAGAAATCACTGACAAAATATCGAAGGCCAAAAAAATCGACCTACAAAAATATCAGAGCAAGAATATCGACATCCTATCTACAACATGGTAAGTACAAAAATTATCTGAAAAAATATTGATGTCAAAAATATTGTTATAAAAAATCTTATCAATATAATAAACATAGTAAAAATATTATATACTGTTTACAATTAATAAGTAATATATATATAATTTAATAAAACATTAACTAAACATAAACATATACATTTATATACTTAATCAGTTTTAATAATTATTTTAATAACTTATAAATCCTTTTTAAATATTATAAATTACAAATACATTGATGCACATAAAATAATAACATAAATAAAACTTAAATTAAATATGTAAAACAAATTAAAAATTATTTAATTATTTGTAATATTTTTCAAATGTATTATATACTACATTAGCTAAAATATTAACAAAAATATTAAATTGGGAGGGGATAAAACTACTGTCCCAACTCCAAAAAAAACAGTAAGAAAATTGTTGGATAGCGTAGGGGTAAAAATTACCATTCCCACTACAGAGAGTGCAACAGTAGGGAAAGTGTTGGATAGCGTAGGGGTAAAAATTAGTATTCCAACTCCAGAGAGTGCAAAAGTAGGGAAAGTGTTGGATAGTGTAGAAGTTAAAAAAACATACTTATAAATAAACTAATGTTTTGAAACAAATAACTAATTAATTATTAAATAAATCTAAACTAGTTACAAATACAAACAGTTATTAAAATTAATAATTAACAATAAATGAATAATAAATACCAATTAATATTAATTGACTATTAATTACCAATTAATAAATATTGAACAATAAAATATTTTTTATAACAAAATCATATTACTTATAAAAAGTCATTACCAATTAGCAAATAGTGAACAATTAAATAATTTTATATACCAAAAACATGAATTATTAAAAATTAATTTCCCATTAATAACGACTTATTAATATATTAATTAAAATATAAATACATAATATTTAGTAATATTTAATTACCAAATAACTTCTAAATAATAAATAAATGTTCATAACCCAAAAATTCTACTTTTAAATAATTACCAATAAATAATGAATGTCCAATAAATTATCATTACCCAACCATACATTTTATAATGACTTAATTAGATATCAATTACACACTATTCCCCTACAAACGCATAACACACTCCAATAATAAAATAATACACTTAACCTAATTATCAATTGATAAATTAATAACAATTAATTAATACTTAATAAAATGAATTACCAATAATAATTAAATAACAACTATAATTATCAATACCAATTACTGAAAATAAATTATTACTTAATTATATTTAAATTACTTCCCACCCTATTCCCCTATAAACCCACACCCCACGACAGAAATTACACACAAAAATTAACTAAAATTAATTTATAATTCCTAAAAATTATTAATTAATTTAGTATAAATATATTACTTCCCACCCTATTCCCCTATAAACCAACAACCCGCTACGGTACTAAAATACAAAATTAACTTAAAATAACATTATTAACATATAAAAATTGTATACATATATTTTAAAACCAGTAGAACACTTTACCAAGAAAATATAACACATACATATATGTATAATAAAATAAATACCAATCATATAAATATCAATATTTGTAACATCGATATTAGTAACATCGATGTTAGTGACATTGATATATTTGATATCGATATTACTATCTTCAATATTACTTACATTGATATTTAAAAAATCGATATTTCTTACCTTAGCGTCGATATTCTGTCCCTCGATATTCTTAACATCGATATTCTGTCCCTTCGATATTATCACCTCGATATTATTGTAGGTCGATATTTTATTGTCGATATTTTGACTGCTCACCCTACGGTAGTGCAACTGTTAGCAAAGATAAGAGATTTCAGAAGGGCTCAATTTCTAGGTCTCTTCAGAATACTGAAGAGTACATTTCCCCCCACCATATTAGAATGGTGGGGGGGACAGGGGCAACGGGAAGACCGTCCGCCGCTTTTCCACCCCAAAAAAATGGTTTCATATGGTGGTGGTGTCTGCTAGACACCGCCATCCATATCACAGCCTTCCTGTGAGGGCGTTGCCGCCCCAGAAAGGCATACGGATTTGGAGGTTGGGGTCCCGTTGCGGGCACCAAGGATGTTGGGGCGTGGGGTGCCTGCCACGTTGTGCCTGCACCTTCTTTCAAGAATTGGGGGCCAACGACCGCATGGTGGTGGCGCTCTACCCAACATATTCCCCCACCCGCAATACCATGGTGGGGGGAGCCCGGCGAATGGCTAGACCATCCGCAACAATGTTAGAAATGCGGGATGCGATCGCCAGTGTGACGGACGTATCCTAATGGGATGTGCGGGACCGCCGCAGGCATTTTGGGCAGTCCCATTTCCCAAGGGTATGGTGGGCGGACAAAGTCCACCCGCCATGTTAATGACCCCCTTGGTGTTATTATCTTGAAAAATGTTAAATGGTGAGTATAAATTCCTTATTCATTAAAATGCATTGTACATATATGTACAACTCTCTAGTGTATATGAACTCTTGTGTACTGATGGTGACGAATATTACAATTAATCTATTGAAAAATTTGTATTTACTATAAGGATGAACTTTAAATTTTTATAAAAGTATTTTGATTGGTATAGTGACAAAGGGGGTCATTAGGATGGGGGCGGAATTAGTCCTCCCGTCATCCTATCGGGTATTGGGACCGCCCGCCATAAGGGCAGGGGTCCCTTGGGGGATATTAGGATGTGCCCACCACTGTTGCGGGCGCATCCTGCATTTTTTGCATTGTGGCGGGCGGTGCTCTCAGCACCTCTCCTTCACTCTGGGGGCCCGCAGGAGGCTCCCAGAGTGAAGACCCCATGCCTTTCCGTGGAGGCATCGCCGCCACGGAAAGGCATTTAACTAAGGCCATGGTAATATGGCTGGGGGCGTATAATAGACACCGCCACCATATTAAACCTTTTCCGCCCCTGCGGCAAGGCGTCCGGGGTGGAAAAGCACGGACGGTCTTTCCGTCCGCCCTGTTCCCCCCGCTACATTAATATGGTGGGGGGTCATTTATATGAGGATGGTGGGCGGATTGCCCCCGCCAGGCTGGCGGTGGCTACTGCCAGCCTGGCCGGGGCAATCCGCCCGCCATCCTAATGGGCCCCATAATATCAAAAATAATTAATTGTATAAGTATTGACTTCCAAAAATGCTCCTTTATTAAAAATATTGTGTACCAAAATGATATTCGGACCCTAAATTGCATGTATCTAAAGAAATTCTAATATTTTTAACATATTTTTCAATTTAATAATACATGATAAAAAAACCCTAAATATTAATATACGTCCGAACAATTTATTTTTAAATGTCATTTTTTAGAAAAATGATTTAAAACTATCTGTTAAGTCTATTAAAAGTATTATTAAAAATCTTTGTATATTATTTGGTAGCAGTATTCATGTTTAATTTCAATATTTTATGTTTTTTTTATCATCGTTGGGCATTTTCGTGTCTATAAGGTTGAAAATCTGGTTTATTTTTAATTAGTAATTCAATATTAATTCATGTTTATCTTGAAATTTAAAAGCAAACTTGACAGAACTTATGTTTATTGTATCATTTCTTTTTTTTCATTTTTTTTCATGAGCATGTTGGATGTTTACTGGTTGAAATGTGAGTAGTACTTTGAATACAATCACATGCTATTCATACTGTTAAATGATATTATGGGCATTATTACAATGTCAGACATTAAGCCTCCGAATGCAGAATTGTAGCCCGACATGGCAGCTTTACAGTGTGAATTTGGGATTATGATGTTGTCTCTTTCAGTGTAAAATGCCTGATCCTTCTGACTTACTTTCAACGTGATTAAGCGGCCTGTTGGCCAGTCGGAAATGCAGTCTAATCCCCTTAGGGTAGAGTTTTCATTATCAGGATTAAAATGTTTGGCATCTTTTCCATTCAGGCTTTTCTGACATTGAAAGGCTTGCAGAAAGTTGCTTTTGTAGCCTGTGGAAGTGCTCCCTTTACTTGGAGGTGTACGGTTTTTGGTCATGTGCCCCTCTTGAAATCCATGCACTGTCTGGCTGGCACCCGATGGTCCTATTCACACATTGCCGATATTCCCACAAATTCCCATTTCTCTATGAGACATTCTGCTATGCGGTGTTTTTGAACACCGTTCAATCTACTCTATGGATTTCGGTTTTTGCATCCTCACTATTGGTCCCATTAGGATGTCGGGTGGATCGCCACTGCCATGCGTGCGGTGGCGATCCGCCCAACATCCTTCCCCACCCCCCACTCATTTCCCCCGCTATATTACTATGGAGGGGGGACCGCGGCGGACGGAAAGACCGTCCGCCGCTTTTCGGCCCGGTCAAGGAGTTGACCGAGCGGAAAAGGGTTTCGTATGGTGGCGGTGTCTGTTAGACACCGCCATCCATATTAGGGTGAAGGCAGGGACATGCTTGTCCGTGGCGTGCGGTCCTGTTTTACGTCGGGATGGTGGGAAGACAAAGTCCGCCTGCCTTCCTAATGGGCCTCTATGTGTGCTTACTATGTACTCAGTCGACCAGAGCTGCCGATCTACAGTTGGCCCGTTCACACACTAGGGACCCCATTAGGACTAGGGGCCCGAAATGTAAAATGGGACCACCCACCATAAGGGCGGCGGTCCCGTGGGGGTCATTAGGATGCGTCCGCCACACTCGCGGGCACATTCCGCATTTTTAACATTGCGCCGCCGCAATGCTAAAAATGCAAATTGCGCACTTCAATGCACAACGTGACAGGCACCATGCAGTGCCTGCCACGTTGTACAGTGAAGTGCACCTCCCACCCCCCGGAGTCCCTAGGGGCCCGCAATGGGCCCCCACAGGACATTCCTGCATGCCTTTCTGTGGTGGCAACACCGCCACAGAAAAGCATGTTCTCACCCACAACCTAATATGGATGGTGGTGTCCAACAAATACCGCCACCATATGAAACCCTTTTCCGCCCGGGCAACTCCATGACCGGGCAGAAAAGCGTCTATAGTAATATGGCGGGTGGAAATGGGTGGCGGGCGGGGAGGATGTTGTGCGGATCGCCACCGACTGCATGGCGGTGGCGATCCGCCTATCATCCTAATGGGGCCCTATACGTTGTCAGTCAAAGGCAACTCTGACCCACATCAGAATAGGGCCATATATATTTTACGTATACTTAGTTATTTTATTGTTAAAAATAAATATTTGTGTTTCATTTTTTAGGTGCAGGTTATATTTATTGTAGGTGTTTGGTGTCGAATCTACATAAGATATTAATTTAATTGTTATTTTAAAAAAAAAATTAACTTTTTTAAAATTAAGATTTAGATCTTGTTTGGTACTATTTTATAACTGTTAAATACTGTTTAAAAATGTACTAATATTAATTACTTCAAGAGTGGGATAAAAAAATTCAGTTTACTATGTAATTAATATATAGTTTGTTATATGCAGTAAGTGAGTTGTACCATTTGTTATAGGAAAGTGTGGAAATGTAATGGACTACACTAGATTTATCGTAATTAAAAACAATTAAAAATATGTACACAAATCATGGTGATCAGATTTGTTTTACTTTATATTTTGGGTGTGTTAGTTATGTTTTATCAAACGGTCTTTTTGTACATTACATTCACTTATTATAGTAAAAATCTAATTTTGTAACTATTATTATTAATATTCCATTCAGTTACATGTACATACGATTATTTTTTTGTGGGGTGGGAATGTGTTATATGGTTTGTAGAAATGTAGAGTATAAAGTTATTTAACTATTAACATTTTTACAAATGCTTATTTTATTGTACTTAAGTACATTTTTACAATTTTATTTTATTTAGAATTTTTATGAATGTTAAAAATATGGTACTTATTGGCGGTTTCTATTTTCAGAATTTGAGTTTATATATTTTTAAAAATATCGATATGAATACATTTATATGTTTTTGAAACTTGTAATTGATGTTCAGACATTCTATCAAGTACGAAATGTCGAACAACATAAATATTGAGTACTAAGGGTACCTTTACGATGGCGAGTGGACTGAGTCTGCCCGCCACCATAACAGTAAGGAGGTCCGTCCACCAGGTTTGCGGCGGTACCGCACCTGCAATTAGGATGGCGCCGCCACTGTGGTGGTGCCATCACCCATTCCCAGCATTGTGGTGGGCGGTTCTCACAGCGCCACCCGCCACAATGCTGGGAATGCATGTTGTGCATTGACATGTACAAGGTGACAGGTACCGCCTGGTGCCTGCCAGCTTGTCCATGCCAATGTAGGGGGTCATAACGGGTACCCCCCAAATGCACCCCCCAACACTCAGTGGGCCTTCTACCGGCCCCCAACATTGAAAACAGCATGCCTATCCAGTCCGACGTGGTTGCGGGGGTGAAACATTGCAGGATGGCGTTTGGATTGCCCCCGCTTGGCTGGTTTTGGCGATCCGCCCAGCATACTAATGGTCCCCTAAATGTTGGTTGTAATTTTATAAATATAGGGGCTGATTACGATGGCAGAAAATCCGCAACCGCTGGCCCGGTGGTGAGGACCACAGGCCGGACAGTCATCACCCTTAAAATTCCCACCGCCACATTAGGATGATGGTGGGAAGTGAAAAGGTATCTCAGCGGATGGAAAGACCATCCGCTGTGGTCCTGCAAGGCAGGCCTTTTCCGCCCGCCTTCAGATACAAGGGGTCTATGGAGGTGGTACCGTACAGGTACCGCCGTGGTCATTTGGATGCCTGTCTTTTGCGGTGAAGTTCCCGCTGCAAAAAGACAGGTGGAAATGCCTTTGGGGGCCTGTTGTGGGCCCCCAGGGGGTTGGGGGGGGTGGGGTGCTGCACGTGGGGGGTACCTATGGTACCCCCCTACATTTGCATGTACAAGGTGGCAGGCACCACACGGTGCCTGCCATGTTGTACATGCAAGTGTAAAACATGCATTTTTACATTGTGACGGGTGCTGCCACCCGCCACAATGTGAACATACAGGATGCGCCCACATCCTAATTCGTTGTGCGGGACCGCCGCATCTATGGCCGGCGGTCCCTTTTCCACCAGCGAGCCATCGTAATCGAACCCTCTGTTTTTAAAAATATAGAAATCTTCGATAATACTTTTTTATATGTGCTATTTACATTTTTAAACTTCTAATTAGTGTTATGTATTTTAGTATATATTTTACATGTAAATCCCTTTTTTGTATAATATTTTTTTGGGGTAGATAATTTTATTAATGTATTTTTTAGTATTTTTCCTTTCGGTTTGCGTACTTGATTTAATGGTGGAATAGGGTGTGAAGTAATTTCATTATTATAATGTATGGATTATATTTAGATTTTTAATACTTTTTGAATTATGACGTCATATTGTGAATATTTTAATTATTTTTTTATTAATTACTTAGAAAATTATAGTTCGCCAATATTAATTAACTACTTGCTAATTATAACGGTCATTGTGTAATATTTTTAAAGATACCGATTGTGTGGTTTATAGGTAGTGAAGTGTGTGAAGTAATGTTTTTATGATTAATTATCAATTTGCTGTTCATTGCTATTAAATAATGAATTGAAAATGTATTACGGAAATTGTGTATTTAATTTTAGTCACAGCTTAAGAGTTTTATTAGTGTAAATGGCGGTAATTAATTATTTTTCATTAATTACTAATTATTTCTGAATGAATAATAATTATTGCAACATTAAATACGGAAATTATTAAATGTATTTTTTTGTGTGGGTTCTGGTGTTCATATGCCTTACGGTTGGAAAGTGAATCATGTTTAATTTTGTAATCATTTTTGGATCGTTGATATTAAATATTTATGGATATTTAATTAGTGTAATTCTTTATATTTTTGGGGTGTGTGTTGCATTTTTATTGTGTAAAGGGTGTGTAGTACATTAATTTGACCTCCTTTCAATTAGTTTTTTAATACTATTTTTCCTAAATGAAAAATAATTTTAATTGTATTTCTTTTTATTTTAAAACTTTAAAGTTAAATGTGGTTTGTGGTTTCGGTAGTCTTAAAGTTGTTTAAGATTAATTATTTTTAAGAGTTTTATTTATTACTATTTTTTTAAATAATTATATACCCTAAAAAAGAGATTTTTTTTAGAATTGTTCATTTACAGTTTTTATGTTAATTGTGTGTTGTTATACTTTAGGAAATATAAAAACTAAATTTATGTAATAAATAAGCTTTTATTTGTAAATCATTTCAAAGTAAATATATGTACTTTTAAATTTTATTTTGTTTACAAAAATATCACAAGGTTTGCATTATATGCTTTGCACATTATAATATTTTGTATTTACATTTCAAAGATTAAATATATTTATACTTTAATTTTTAACATATTTATATATTTTTTTACCTTTTTTTGTTCTATGAATATTTGGGATGTTAATACTTTGCTTATATTTATTTGAGAACTTACGGTATTGAGAATATTTATTGCTACCCCTCAACAACACAATACTGTTGCACTGGTTGGAGTATGAATTCTAACTTTTACACCTCCACTATCCATAACGTTCACTAATGTTGCACTCACCCATGGGTGAATATTACTTTTTAGTCCTCTGTATCAAACAGTTTCACTATTGTGGCGCAAGCTGGAGTGGTAATAGTTAGTTGTATTCCTCCGGTAGCCAACACATTTAATACTGTTACACTTATTGAAGAGTCAATATTAGAGTTTAACCCTATGATATTCAACACTTTCCCGATTGTTGCACTCACCGGAGTGTGAAGAGTTGATTTTACCCCTGTGCAATCTAACACTATCCATATTGTTGCACTGACTGGAGTAGTTATAGTAATTTTTATCCCTCCACTATCGAACACTTTCCCTACGGTTGCACTCCCTGGATTGGGAATAATAATTTTTACCTGACCGATATCCAACACTTTCCCTATTGTTGCACTCACTTTAGTGGGAACATTATGTTTTATCCATCTGATATCAAACACTTTCCCTACTGTTGCACTAATTGCAGTTCTATTAATAATTTTTACACATCCAATATCCAACACTTTCCCTACAGTTACACACACTGGAGTGATAATAGTACATTTTACCCCTAAGCTATTCAACCTTTTTACTACTGTTGCACACATTGGAGTTGGATTATTATTTTTTGCCCGTCCGCTATCCAACACTTTCACCACGTTTTCAATCACAGGAGTTTGAATGCTAATTTTTACACCTCCGCTATGCAACACTTTCACCATTCTTGCACTGACTGTAGTGTGAATACTAATGTTTAGCCCTCTAATATTCAACAATTTCCCTATTGTTTAACTTTTTGTGAATGCTAATAATTTTTTTGTATCCATCCACTATCCAACAGTTTTCCTACTGTTGCACTGCCTGTAGAGTTAAATATAATTAGAAAGATTGTTTAAATAGATTAAGGATTTAAAAACAAGTTTTTGTTAAAGTGGCTTTTGTGTTACTGGAGTATTTATATATACAGTTTTTAAAAAAATAAGAAAAATTACATGTTACATTTGTTACAATGTATAGTCACTCACTAGTTATTTTAAAATATTATATTTGAATCATTTAATACTTAATATTTAATTATATATATTTCAATTTATAAAACAATATTTTGGATTTACCTGCTTAATATTTATTAGATCAACATTTTTTAACAGTATATTATGTTATTTAACCATTTTAAGCTATGTTCAATGTATTTATATTTTATGACAATATCTGTTTAATTACCAATTAGATATATATTTTTTGTTTTACAATGTATTTTATTATTTTTTATTAATTATAAGTGTATTACTCATTTAATGAATCTGAATTCAATGGTGGATGAATGTTACATATTAACATTCTGCATCACGAACATTTATATAATATTGGCCTCAAATTTGTGTGAATAGAAAGTATAAACTCATTTACAGGTCAAAAGTTTATCCTTCTCTGGCACTAACTATAGTTAATATTTTACCTCTCCCAATCCAACACTATTGTTGCAGTGAAAGGATGTGTGAGAGTTAATTTTACCCCTCTGCAATGGACTACTTCTGGAAAGGGGTGACCACTCGGTCCCCCCAAACGTATGGTCGGGGGCCCGGATCCTTCCGGGAAACCATTTTGTGCGGGGGGGGGGGGCGTGTAACGGCTGGTATGCCCGAAGCGGCGTAGCCGGGGCGCGCCTTTTCCCGCCCAAGAGGGGTTGTCCTAGACACCTACACCGTTGGCCACGCCCCGTAGGCGTACCGGAGGAGGGTACACGCCCTCCCGAAGAGGAATAAAAGGAGCAGCAATCCGAAGAAGCATCCTCTTGTTCCTGTGCTAGGAAGCTGCACCCCTCGTTGCACGTGAGCCCTCGACGGAACAAAGAGCAATTTTTGAGAACTTGTAATTTTTGTGTTTCTCTTCCAGTGACTTCGAACCTTCTGATCCAGGACCGTGCTGAGCAACAAGGGTCGAACATCCGACTACAATGCCTGGCAGGAAGGCCGGAAAGAAGCCAGGGACTGACCAGATGCTTCGCATGCTGATGAAAGATATGGCGAGTATGAAGAAGCAGATGGCAGCAATGAACAATACGGGCAGACCGAAGAAGGTCATAGGACCGGCGTTGCCCTGAGTCGTCCCTGGTGGGAGAGGTAAAAGGAGCAGGGATAGGGCAGCAGGGGGGGAGGTCCCGATTCCCGAGTTACCCCCGGCAAGCCCGGTCATCCAGTTGAGGCCCCGGTACCGATCCCGGATGCGGGCCAACCGATTCCGGTCGTTGTTACGCCCGCCAGAGAGGAGGATATGCCTCCGGAGTTAGCCGCCCAGTTAGCCGCATGGTTCGGCAGGAACAGAGGGGGTGCTACGGCACCGGGAGACACGGCCGAAGAGGCCAAACAACTAATGCAGCAGTTGCGGCAGTCACGAGATGCCGCGAAGGCGAATCTCCCTCTTGTCCCCCCACAGGTGACCTCGGAAGGACCAGCAGCCGGCGTCGACAAAGCGGCGGGACCTGCAGTGAAGCCGGGTAAGCAGGCATTGCCAATGGCAATTGAGGGGTCTTTGCCCTCGAGAAGGGAAAAGGTGGTCCAACATATACCGCTGGCCACAAAAGAGATGATTTGGGCTGATAAATATGTGAATATGTTTTCTCTCCTGACCGACCATCACGAGATGGAGTATGTTAAGACTCAGAAGGATTTGTGGCATCCGAGTGTGTGGCGAGCAAAAATGGCGGGATTCAGGGTTGACGAAACGATCTCAAATTGGGCCAAGGCCTTTGCAATGTTTACGGCAATTATTGGGGAACGTCAGCCCGAGGTTTTGACCGAATTGGCCTGTTATCAGGCACGTATAATGGTTTTTTATGAATCTTATGAGGGAGATGAATGGATGGGCTATGATATGAAGTATCGCAAAGCCAAGGAGCACGATTCATCTCTGACGTGGGATTGTCTCGACTCCATCTCTTGGCAGAAGCAGCTCCTGCCGGGCGCGACAAAGTCGTCCTCGCTTGGCGGGAATGGGTCGGGGCCGTCCCGCCACCGGCCGGCGGCGCCCTTTCGAGCGGGCCCCGCTGGTGACCACCAGCCAAAGAGTGGTGGGAACGGGGGTAGAAAAGGGGTCTGTTGGAATTTTAATAGGGGCAAGTGCACTAGGCCACAAGGGACGTGTAAATTCAGACATGAGTGTGCAAGTTGTGGAAATTCTTCTCACCCCGAGAGTGCGTGCAGAGCCAAGAATGGTGATACAGGGGGTAGAGGAGGGGCCAAACAGGTCTGAGGTGGACCAAGGAGTTCCGCTACCAACCCCTGTAGATATCATGGCAATGATCCCCTGGCTAAATGAATACCCTGATCATGTCTCCGCTGGGGTGTTGAGGAACCGCTTCTCGTACGGTTTCCGCATCCCGGCGGGGGATTTTCGGGGGGAATCATTGTGTAGAAACCAACTGTCGGCACAGCATAATCCAGCAGTGGTGGAAAGAAAGATTGCAAAAGAGGTTGCCCTTGGCCGAGTCGCTGGGCCATATAGGCACCCGCCAGTCACTAATTTCATCTGTTCTCTGTTGGGAGTAGTCCCCAAGAGGGACCCGGGTGGGTTTAGGTTGATCCACAACTTGTCAGCTCCTAGGGGTCTTTCGGTGAACGATGCGATTGACCCGGGAGTTTGTTCGGTGCGGTACGCATCCTTCGATGATGCCGTCGCCATGTTGAATCGCCTGGGGCCCGGAGCGCTGATGGCGAAGTCAGATATTGAGTCAGCGTTCCAGTTGCTCCCGGTACACCCACAGGATCAGCGTCTGTTAGGCTTTGTTTTTCAAGGACGTTACTACATGGATAGATGTATGCCAATGGGTTGCTCCATTTCTTGTGCTTATTTTGAAAAGTTCAGTTCTTTTCTGCAATGGGCGTTTACCAAGGCCACGGGCCATACCCAGGTTATGCATTACCTAGACGATTTCTTGTTCTTGGGGGCAGCCGGCGACACTCAGTGTGCGCAGGCGTTACGAGAATTTTGCACTCTCATGGAGCAATTCGGGGTGCCATTGGCACCAGGTAAGACGGTTGGACCATCGACTTCACTCGAGTTTCTAGGCATTGAGCTCGATTCTGTGGAGGGATGTTTCCGTTTGCCGGTGGGGAAGGTAGCAAAGTTCAGGGCTTCCTTGGAATTGTGCATCAGCAAAGAAAAAGTCACGCTTCATCAGCTACAACAAGCGGTGGGCCAGCTTAACTTTGCCCTCCGAGTGATACCAATGGCCCGCCCCTTTTCCCGCTCTATTGCACAAACCATAGTCGGTCTCAAGGAAGGACACCATCGCACGAGACTGTCTGCAGAAGTTCGCCAGGACATGCGCATATGGTTGGCATTCCTGGCGGATTTCAACGGTCGAGTGGTGTGGACCAAACCACCAGCGTCCTCGGACGAGCTGGGTTTGTGGACCGACTCGGCGGGGAGCGTGGGTTTTGGTACCATCTTTGGTAATCGCTGGTCGGCGCAAACATGGCCGACGTGGTGGCACACCACCGGTCTCACAGGTAACATTGGGTTTCTCGAGTTGTTCCCCATTTTGGTGGCTCTGATGGCATGGCCGGATGAGTTCAGAGATCGCTCTGTGGTGTTTTGGTCTGACAATATGACTGTTGTTGAATGTATAAATAGTCAGGCAGCGCGCTGCAAGTGGATATTGAGATTACTGAAGGAAATTGTACTAATTTGCATGAGACTGAACGTACAATTCAGGGCGAAGCATGTGCCAGGGGTACTGAACCAGGCGGCTGATGCACTCTCTCGCTCACACATGCAGGCTTTCAGGGGTTATCTACCTTGCGCGGACCTAGCGGCGGCCCCATTTCCCGAAGCACTCTGGTTACTCGGTGCCCCGGATTACAAGACCTCGTGGCAGCAAGTCTAACCCCCAGGACATGGAAGGCATACGAAGGAGCGTTTCGTTCCTATTGTGCATTTTTGGGTCCGGCAGGGGGGGTCAATTGGGGTCAGGAGGAGTATGTCCTGAAGTTTCTTGTAGCACTACACAGTGCAGGCCGATCAGCGGCAACGGCCAATAGGCACCGGGCCGCCATTTCATTCATGGCGCAGGCGCAGGGCATCGAGGACCCCACATCGTCTTTTTTGGTAAAGAAGACCCTTCGTGGTTGGCAACGCCTTGAGGGTCGTAGAGTAGACGAAAGGCGCCCGATTGGGTTAGAGAGGTTGTTCCTGCTGATGTCGATACTCCCCACGACATGTTCCTCCCAGTTCGAGGCAGTGCTGTTCCGGGCCGCTTTCGCATTAGCGTTCCATGGGGCTATGCGGGTGAGCGAGCTGGTAGCAAGAAATAAGAAAGATGTAGAGGGAGGCCTGTGTCGGGATCACATTCTGATCAAGGGTGATTCAATGGTGATCACAATAGCCAGGTTCAAGACCGACCAGGATGCAATGGGAGACAGTATTATCGTCCAGCGCATGCGAGGGTCCCCCATGTGCCCGGTGAAGTGCGTTGAGGAATATTTGGCGCAAAGGGCGGATGCATGGGGGGGAAGCTTGCTGAGACACACCAACGCCACCCCACTGACGAGGTTCCAGTTTCAGCGGGTGCTAACGATGGCAATCGCAGCGGCGGGCTTGGACCCGGGCGATTTTGGGACCCATTCCTTTAGAATAGGGGCTGCTACAGAGGCTACAGCCAGGGGTCAGAGTGTTGAGAAGGTGAAACAACTGGGACGATGGTCCTCGAACTGTTATAAAAGGTATGTGCGGTTGCACATGTTGTGAAGCCAATGTCATGCACTCACGCTTCTTGTTTTCTGTTTGGTTTACAGTTTCGCGAGCATACGATGCGGGGCGGACAGTGCAGTCGACCCGGCACCTGGGGACCAGCGGTCAGAGATCACCGGCTGAGGAAAGAGTGGTGTGGGTCGTGGGCCACTCATACGTGAGGCGGCCGGGGACGTATTCAAAGCAGGTGACGTGATTCACGCAGCTCGCGAATACGGGTACAGGGTGACCTTCCACGGAAGGGGCGGGCTCTGTATTGACCGGTTTCAATGTTTTATTGAGGAACTGTTAGGGCGGACAAGGTCACCGCCGTCTGTAATCATAGTTCACCTGGGAGGCAATGACTTAGTGACACTCGGTCGGCGAGTACTACTCGAGCGAGTCCTCTCTACTGTTAGCTGGCTGGCGAGAAGGATCCCTGGGTGCACGATAGCATGGTCCCACATGATTCCCAGGAAGGTGTGGCGGGGGGGCCTCTCTTTGTCAGCACTGAACCATTCAGTGAAGAAGGTCAATAACAAACTTGGTAGGTTGTTTCGCTCGGCGCAGTTGCACTGTATTCCGCATGGATGTATTCGGGGGGATCACATGTATCTCGAGGATGGGGTCCATTTGTCCCGGGAGGGGAATGTCTTACTGATAGGAGACTTCGTAGCTTGGTTAAGGGGTTTGTAAAAGCATGACCTTTAGTAGGAGTTTGTAGGGGGGCCGGATAGCCGGTCAACTATCCGGCCTGTGGCGGTAAGGTCATGAACGGTGAGCAGTAATTTCAAGATCCCTAGAGGGGGGGCGCCACCCATTATGAATGGGAGCGCCCGGGGGGAGGCGGCCATTGGCCCCTCAAACAGGGAGGCGGCACCCACTAAGTATGGGGTCGCCTAAGGGAAGGTGGTCATAGGCCCCTTCCAGGGGAGGAGGTGGCTCGATGCCCCTCCTATGAATTTCCCGGGGCCAGGATATCCGCGACGGCGGATATGAGAAGCAGTGTGGGGTGGGAGGGGGGTCCACGCTACCCTCTAGACACCTCACACGAGTCCTCGGACGACCATTAAGATGGCGTCGAGTTAAATAGAGGGCCCCTGCGAAGACAAGGGAAATTGGAGTTGGCACAGAGGTACAGTCCTCTGTGCGCCCACCCCTCACACCGTGAGGGGGGAGTTCTGGTAGTTGTGATCTGACACCGGTTGCGACCTTGCCGTTGGCCCGTAATGCTAGGATGTACAATTTTAATTTAGAAAAGTATGCATTGGCAGGATGTTAGACTCGGCTAGGAAAACCTTTGTACTAGAGATTTGTTAAGGTTAGCCAATCAACGTGTCTTCATCATAATGTAATAAATGAAAATTGTACATGATATGAAACTGTTATTTTAATGTTTTAATTTTGTTTCATATTTTTAATAAATACGGCCGGGAGGGTAACTCCCTCCCGCCTTCCAAAAGTTCAGAACTGCGTCCGTCTTCCCATCCTTGGGGATTGTGTTGGGAGGGGGTGACAGGCATCCCGGCCATAAGATAAAGCATCATTATGATATGGGTTATAGTTGCCTTACAACGACACCTTCACTGGTTACGCGCACTGGATTATTATGCAAACGCAAATGTGGGCTCAATAGTATGCCCTTTTGACTGCCACCGTCAGCCTATCAGGGCCTGGACCAACTCCATCTGACCCTTCAGGATAGCAAAAATGATTATGATGGCTTGCAGAGAGAGGGCTGCCAGATACACTGACCTCCATGCATCCAACAGGATCAATGAGGTCATCAGAGGGATTGCAATCCCTACAACAGTGGCAGTGACTGATCGATCAACACCGGAGCAATTATAATGTCTCATACACAGAGGTAGCTGTTGACTAGCGTATGTGAGCAGTCTGCTTAATGAAGGGCTACTTCAAAGTTTTCAAAGGTTTGTCAAATTTCCTCAGGGATGTGGAAAACATTAGCTTGCAATGTTCAATTTTCCGTAACTATACAGCAGGGTAAAGAGTGAGAATATCGAGTAGCAAAAGTCGACTTTCAATGATATCAAGTGTAAAATATTTACATTCCTAAATATTGACTGCAGGAAAATGCTGGTCAAGAAAATCAAGGTTCATGTAAGAAATATTTTTTTTTCAATATCGAGCTTAATATTATTGTTTGTAATTTTACTTTCACATTTAACTGTATGTGCTCATTTTTTGTGTGTAATTATTGCTTTGGTCGATTACTATTTGTAATCAAACAATATAACTTATACAATTTAAAAAAGAATATTTTGCATTTTAAATGTGTTGCGGGTTGTGCGTTTAAATAGGTATAAGGGGGAGGTAATTTTGAATATACTAACATTAATAATTATTTTTAAATACATTTTATTTTTACATTTATAGTGTTCTTTTTGGGTATTAAGCTATAATTAATTTATCTATAATTGTTTAATTTGTATTTATTATTTAATTTAACTGTTAAATATGTTTTTTGTCTAATTTTAATAAGAGCGGGTTGTGTGTTTGCAGGGAAATATGGTGCTAATTAATTTAATTTTAAATAATTCAATACCAATTTTGAATTAGGATTGCTAATAGTGGTAATTTGTTTATTAACATTTTTGTTATTTTGTTATTTTGTTTTTACTTATTATTATTTAATTAGCAATTGTTTTTTTTGTGTCTTTTCTTTAAGAGCGGGTTGAGTGTTGATAGGGGAGTAAGGTGGAAAATAATGTATTTATTAAACCAATTATTAATATTTAAAAAGTAACATTAATTTCATTTTATTTTACTTTCTCTAATGTATAAATTAATGTATTAATAATTACTTATATTTGAAATGCTAATTGTTATTTAATTATGCAAATAGTTCCATGTTTTACAGAATTGGTGGTAAAGTTTATTTTTGGCATATTGTGATAGTATTATTATTAATCAATAATTATTTAATTGTTTATATATTTATTAATTAGGGGGCCATTAGAATGGCTGGAGGACTTTTTCCGCCCATCATCCTATCATGAAATGGGACCGCACGCCATAAGGGTGGGGGTCCCGTGTGGGCCATTCGGATACGCCCGCTCCACAGTGGTGGGCGCATCCTGCATTCCTGACATTGTGATGGGCGGTGCACTCAGCACCGTCCACCACAATGCCAGGAAAGCATGTCGTGCACTTCCATGCACAACATGGCAGACACTGCGCGGTGCCTGCCATGTTGTGCATGGAACTGCAGTGGGGTACCATAGGTACCCCCATGTGCACCCCCACCACCCAGAGTCCCTTGGGGCCCGCAACAGGCCCCTACAAGCAATTCCTGCATGCCTTTCTGTGGTGGCAATGCCGCCATGGAAAGGCATGTTTCCACCCCATGGTAATATGGCTGGCGGTGTCTAATAGACACTGCCACGATATTAAACTCTGCCCGGTTGACTTGTTGACTGGGCAGAAAAGCAGCGGACGGTCTTTTCCTCTGCTGCAGTCCCCCCTGCTATAGTAATATGGCAGAGGGGGAAATGGGTAGCAGGCGGGGACGGATCTCGGGAGGATCGCCACCGCCATGCGGGTGGTGGCTATCCACCTGAGATCCTAATGGGCCCCTTTATGTTAAAAATAAATTTAAAAAATGAAGATGTCAATGCTTAAAAATTTGTGATGTGTGAGATGTGTGGCTAACAGTTGTAAATGGTGTGAAGAAAAATTTATTACATTATATAATAATTTGTTGCTAATTTAAATTAATTCATCAATGTAAAAGTATTTCTTAAAATTGTGAAAATATTTTATTGTGGTAGATGGGGGAAAGTAATTCAGTTTTAAAATAATCATTGTTTGTTCATAAATCGTCATTTAATTGTTGTTTCATATTTTTGTCAATTGTTTATTTATTATTTTGTTTGTGGATTGCGGTCATAAAGCGGAAACGTTTGGTTAGTATAGTAACTTTGTTCTTTTCAATTTAAAAAAAAATATTATTATTTGTTTGATTGATATCTGATTATGTGAATTATGGAGGTTTACTTTTTAAATTTAATTTAAATCTGTGCTGCAAATTGGCTGGTAAATGCCAGGTTGGTGTGATTAACCTGATGCAGATCCATGTTGATTTTCAGGTCCCATTGCTGACCCTAAATCTGCCATGTGGCATGATCCACAAGAGGGGTGCAGGAGGCCGAACTGCCTCAGATTCATTATCTCCGAAATCCTGTATAGAGGTTCAAACATCAGTATCGTAGACTTAATATCATTGAATTGCTGCTATGGATGACCAACCTTAAACTGCACAGTGTTCAGAACTGATACAATGAAAGTAAGCGTTGAGTGTAAACCAGGTGTGACTTCATGCAAGTTTAAAATGTACCCTAGCAAATGCAGGTGGTTTGCTGTAGTCTGGGCGGTTGAAGACTGATATGGATGAGAACACATTCAACTAGCAATCATCAAGTTGAGGCAAGAATTGAATACTTGTCTACACAATTGTGCTGTGATCACCACTATCTCCATAGTGCATTTTGTTAAATGGGAGTTTGTGAGACAGACTGTTTCATGCCTTAGTTTAAGCTCACATACATAATTGGGAGTTGGCAAACGCAGCATGTGAGGTCACATCCTAAATCAGTGTGTGAAATCACAGGCCGATGGAAGGCCGATTCACAAACTCACACGGTTTTGGTTGTAGGCAATTCAGACCAACAGTGAAATCCGGGCTCTAAGTTTGTTTTGCTCTATTTGTAAGAGAATCTTGTGGGAAGGTATTTATTTGTGTAATAAGAAATTATCAAATTTTTTAATGTTATATTGTAGTAATCCACTCAAATTGTTGAATTAAGGTGACTTTTATTCAGTACAAGTCAAGTACAGCAACCATCAGCAAACCCACAAATACTGGTTTAAATTGGAACATTCACATTGATGCAATTCCACTACATCATGACCGCATCATCTAATTCTAAGCATTACTACATATCTTCCCCCCTATGGAATCAAAAAGAAAGAAAATAAGAAAACATTAGAAAATGTAACACATTGCAAAGTACAATACATATCAATGAACTGTTTTACAAATAAATCACATTCGCAGTTTGCATTGCATCAAAATATACTTACAAATGAGACACTCTACACAAACTACCAAAACTCCATTTCTTCCCATCATCTAATTCAACCACAGAGCCTTTAACTGAAACAACTTTATGTGGCTGAGAAAACTTACTTTCCCCTTTTCTTACAAAACCAAACTTCCTTACAACAACCCAATCACCTTCTTTGAAAATTAAATCCTTAACATGTCTCCTACTATCAAATTCTATCTTGTTGCGCCACTGACAATCAATAGCTCTCGATCTCATTTTTTCCCTATCAACCCAAACTTGATTTTTTTCCTTCAACCACATTGGAGACTCCTTAGTACCTGGTTCTCTTCCCTTCAAAGCCACAAAAGGAGAAACTCCAGTAACTGAATGTGATGTAATTCTGTGACCCCACATCATTCTTCGCAACTCATCCTTCCAAGATAAACCATTAGCCAAAGAAAGTTGTATGGAATCCATTATCATTCTATTGACCCTCTCTACAAGTCCATTTGCTTGCGGATGGAACAAAGCCACTCTCTCATGACTAATGCCCAGACTTAGAAGAAAACTAGTCATATCTGAAGAAACTAACTGAACACCATTGTCAGTTATGAGAGTTTTGGGTACCCCTTCTTCCAAGAAAACTTCTTTCAAGAATGCAATCACATTTGAAGTGCAAACTTGCCCCATAGATTTCCAAGTAAACCACTTGCTATGGTAATCCACTAACACAAGCAAAAACCTATTATTGCAACCCAATTTGTCAATTGGACCCAAAACATCCAAGGCTAATTTCTCCCAAGGTTTCATGGGCAATTCCACACACCTCAACGGAGGTTCCCTTGTAATCTTCACTTTATCACTATTGCTACAAGCATGACAATCACGCACAAGATCCTCCACATTCTTGTCCATTTCTGGCCACCAATAAAATTCTCTCAATCTACGTTTAGTCAGACTCCTACCTAGATGTCCCTCATGTACAATTCTCAACAACTTTGACCTCAACAAAATTGGTGGAACTATCCTATTTCTTCTTAAAATCTTGTCACCTTGCAAACTAAGTTCATCCTTAACAGAAATAAATTGCTTATGTACAATCTCTTCACTAGATCCATTCCAAGAATTCATTATCAACTCTTTTATCTTCTTGTATTCCATATCCAACTCCAAAGCTTCTCTCCACTCTTCTTGACTAACAGCAAATTCACTGTCAATATTCACCACATAGTCTTCTAATATTTCTACACAAATATCATCATCTACTGGCATCCTAGAAAGACAGTCTGCAATGACATTCCTACTCCCTCGCACATATTCCACCACAAAATTGTAATCTAAGACCGATAGTAACCATCTTGATATACGGGGAGTCACACTTCCATCCAGACCTCGTCCCCCTTTAAAAACATGAACTAAAGGTTTATGATCTGTCTTTACCACAAATGGCAACCCCCACAAATAATACCTAAAATGTGTTATCCCCTAACAACATGCCAGTGCTTCCTTCTCTATGGTAGAATACGATCTTTCTGCTCCCTGCAATCTACGTGAAGCAAACCCAATGATGGTTTCATTACCATCTGACACCTGTATCAACACCGCCCCCAATCCAACATTACTCGCATCTGTGACTAATATGGACTTTTTCTTAAAGTCAAAATG
Organism: Lissotriton vulgaris; assembly: GCF_964263255.1. Taxonomy (NCBI): domain Eukaryota; kingdom Metazoa; phylum Chordata; class Amphibia; order Caudata; family Salamandridae; genus Lissotriton; species Lissotriton vulgaris. The sequence goes on from NC_141696.1 coordinate 382,729,941, forward strand.
TCCTAATGATAGAGCCTTTGAAATACATTCCTTTACCTTAACAAACGCGTCCTGACATCCAACACTCCACTCACTTGTACTGAATAAAAGTCACCTTAATTCAACAATTTGAGTGGATTACTACATATATTTATTAAGTAATGTTTTTTTATTGATATATTTTTGCTTAAAAATTCATCTTAATATAGTGTTGGATTAATTTGGGATATTAATAAAACAAACATGATTATTAAACATATTCAATACGAAGTATAATTGTTTACATTACTTCTCAAAGATCTCCACTCAATTTTTAAATGAAGAATCTTACATTGTTGCCAAGTAAATTGAGTTTCTAAGATGTGTCAGTTTCTTTTTATTTACTCTATCAGAAATGTTGCACAGAGTAAGGATGAGAATATTATTCATTATACTCCAGTGATTCAATGTTGTTCCTACTCTATACATCCTAGTTTTTGTAGTATCTGTCATATTCACAGATGTCACTACATTTTTCTAAATATTAAGATATGTTTAAAAATTATTTTTGTATATTTAAAAATGTTGTTGTCTAAATAATATTAGTTTTAGTTGGTATTTTAGTTGCCTTAATTTTTTTTTGTCTGTATTTTTCAATGTTAATGTTATTATGCTTGAAGGTTTATTTGTTCACATAAAGTTATACTTCATTCATTTTTAATTTTTTTCTTTTTGTATTTTTTATAAACCATCTTAAAGTATCTAAATATGTGTGATCGTAATATTATGTCACTTATCCAAAATAGTTTAAACATGTAGATCTTTGACAAAGTGATCAACGACATTCAAGATAAGTTTAGCAATAACTTAACTCACCCCCCATCCATTACAAGGCTCTAGCCCCATTGTGATTACCATACAACAACCACTACTTCCCTCACCTATCTTCACCACCCTTCTGTGCAATGTAGTCTTGCTATCACCCGTGGCAGCACTACAACCCTGTCTGCTTTAGCCACCACCCCAAATGAATATTGGCAATATTCCAATGAGCCGCATTTACACAGTACAGAATATAAAATCTCCTACACAAGCTAACATCTCCTTGACTACTCCGATCCACAATTAGAAATGGAAAATATTTTTCAAATCTGCATGAAAATTAACAACTCAAACGATTTTCTGACATCATGAATCAGTTTGCCATGCCAACCGATGATAAACTTCCCACAACTTCATTTAGTACACTTTGCTTCCACGACAATTCTCACGCCAGTCAGAATTAAATCCAGACCACCCTCATTTCAAATGGTGCAGAGATTTACACAAACTTCTATTCCTATATATGAGGTAGTGCTGCGGTCTGGTTCCAACTGCAGCACAAGCTCCCATATGGGAAATGGTCGTTTGCAATCACACCATGTGCACTTGCATCCATATAACAGTGTCATGACCAACAAATGCCGATCAGTTCATATTGCGCTCAGGTCCACCCGACATTGTAATATTCACCTAAGTAAGAAAAAAAGACTAATAGTAATCACCTATTGTTTAAATATAGGTAACATATAATGATTCAAACATACCATTTTTTGAAATTGTAAATAGATGACATTATAATCACAAAATCAAAATAATGTTATTAAACTTAGTAGTGACAAAGAAGTTACAAAAAAATCACCTCACAAAAGTATGTCATTTTTAATATAATTTTTTTTCACTTTAAGTCGAAAAATGTAATAATAAAAAATGTAGTATTGACGATAATAAACATAAAATACTGTACCTTGGTTTCTTTTTTGAAAAAAAAGTATTTTTAAATATAATATTTAAACAACCTGTCATATATAAAATCTGAATGTCAACTATTCAGACCTATTAATGTAACAACTATATCCAAAACGTAACTACGTACATTTTTAATATTAGTATTTTGCAACACCATAAAATAAAAAAATGTTATTACATTTTAATAAAAAACTAAAAGCAAAAACATCTTTAGCACAACAATTCAAACATTTTTTTCCCAAAAATATAATAAAAAAATGAATTAATTTACCAACAAATTTTAATTGTGCGCAACAAATATCACTGCTTCAATATAATGAAACAACATCCCACTCTGTTATTTCAACAAAATCTATATACTTGTAAAAATGTTCAATGAAAATGTGTGTTCATCTTTACACAAATTTTACACCATGCAAAATGACCTTATAGGAGCCCCGTAAGTCAGTTTCCATCAGCCTTTTTATGTGTTGGACAGAGTAAGAAAGACTGTCAGAATACAAAATCGGAATGGGTCAGTTGGAAAACGTATCTGCAGAACTGCATAGATCCCCTCCGACCAACTTGGTGTCTTCGATTGCCATTTGTGACTAATTACACATGGCCAAACAGTTACCCTTCAGACCGCGATCATTGTAATTGGTCTGGCTGATTTGATCACAACTGACTCCGGCAGATGGGTTAGGACTCAGGTGATGGGAACCCGACTAGGCCAGAGGCTTTCAGACTTACATAGTAATGAGGTACTTAATTTTGATTATTTTTACATTCATATTTTATACCACAATATTTGAACATTGCGATATATCACACAATATTTTTTCAGTAAAGTTTGTTAACATACCAATTTCAGGCTCAACTCGTAAGAAAAGACTGATTCACATTGACTTGCACTGTGAAGCAAATTTTGTTTGGAAAAATTGCATCCGTGCGGCCTATTGCCACTGGAAGTAAACTGATGTTGCTGCCATGGAACTAGCCCATATTAAACTTAAAGAAAGCGGATTCTGTTGTAAGTTACATCAAAGCCCTTATATGCCATATCTGTTTCTCCTCCCATAGGACAACTTTGCAGAATATGTAAACCGCATTCTCGACATTGTAAACGTAAAAATGGTTATCTTGCAAACCATACTTAACTGATCCTATTGATTCATGGGCAAAAATATATATAAAGGTACATGTCTTTGTATACATTCGTATAGATCTCCTTGAGTCTTGTAAATCATTTATTGAATAGTGTGTGTGTTTGCAGTTGTCTAACACTCCTTGGTCATAAGCATTAGGATACTCAACAACACTATCATGTAAAAGAAACCTTTGGATTGCTAAAGCAACCCATGCCTATTAATAAGGGAATACTAGGACTCTTTGTTCAGGATATCTATTCAAAAAGGAAGGTGCAAGGCAATCCGTCGCCTAAGCCAAGAGCAAGGCAAGAAGCAAACCAAGTACCCTTCTGCTGAGAGTGGCCTGGACACGGGCCAGCATGTAATTCCCAACATCTGTTTGGCAAACTATTTTATAAAGAGCCTTAGTAGACATTTAGACAGGCCACCCTTAACCATATCGATAAAAAATGTTTAAAGCATTTGAGAGTACCTTGAAACATGAAGGCCTCTTCTTGGGGCACCAGCTATTGTATCCAAACAGCATGTCGAGCGCCTAGGGGCTATGAGGACAGTTGTAGACCGCAGCTGGAGCCGCTTGGCTTGTTAACTGGCAATCCCCCTCTGAAACAACATGTAAGGGAACTGCAGGAATAAGGTTTACCCCTCTTCAGCCACCACACGTTGCATTGCCCTAAAGGTCTTGCAGATTTGATAAGAGATAAAAAAATATTAAAACATAATAAAAGATTAAAATAATAATACAAAAAAATAAGTATTAATATTTAAAAAAATATAAATTCCATATTTTTTACAACTCTAAAATCAATGGGGCGAATTATAATATCGGTAGGAGCGTTGGTGTCTTTAGTACTGAGATCTGTACAAGCGGTTAGCCAGATGCATATTAGGCTGCAGTAGGTTTGCTGGAATTGCAAAAAGGATAAACCGAGCAACATCTTCCAATATCCTCAAGGAGCACGATGTTCGGTCCGATTGCATTCCACCACAATGGATTACGATGCAACATTCCTCCAACCACTTATAAAAAGCTGGTAGAAAGATTTTTATTTGGATCACGATCAGGGGCTCTGCCACCCATAGACCTACGCAATGGTGAAATCCTTCCATGGTGCACCACCTAAACATACTTGCATGCTGTGCCTTCCCTGGGCAGCAGGAAAGTTTAAAAACATGCCTCTTAGGATTTAAGCTTGTGATGTGGGCCTTTACCAGGCAGCTGCACAAGCCTTTATAAAATAGACATGTTTACAAATGACTCAAAGGCAGTCAGATCACAAATTTGGTGGGTGGGACTACTGACTACCTGTCAGTCAGTCACATTCTTCCACAATGGCGTTAGGACAGTCTTCCAAATGCAAAACTAATCAGAACAAATGTTAGTTACATTCAAAAAGCAGAACACAATTAAAAAATACATTAACATAAAAAATAATTTGTAAACAATTAAATGACTATTAATAAATGTATTATTATAGCAACAAAGAATAGAATAACAATTCAGACCAAAACTAATATTTATAATTAAGATAATATTCTGTGTTCTTTTGATAGTTGTCAGTTAAACACTATTTATAAATGATTAAGTATATAAATTAAATTATAAAAATGTACTTAAATTCATTTATTCATACAAATGCCACAAGTCACAGCAATGATATCAAATAAACATTATCTCAAGTGCATATTAAGCATAAATGTTTAACTTATCATTACTTATTATAGATTAACATTCTATTTAGGGGCCGATTCCGATCAGGGTCGGAAAGCACTCCGACTGAGCGGGATCAGTGCTGTTTCCCGACTGATCTGGACTCCTGTAGTCTGACCAAGCGAGTACGATGCGGCCGTATGCTGTCAGACTCGGTTCGGTCGGACTCCGATAGCAGTCAATGGGAGCCGGTCATACAACGCGTACATGGGCTCCCATTGACTGAATGGGTACGTTGCGGACAAGTGCACCCCCTACAGTGGGTACACATTTCTGCCATCCGCACCGTACATGCCTGTGTTTGGAAGACACATGGGTCTCCCCTTGTGTCCAAGTTGTAAGGCTGCGGGAAACAGGGGGTCTGATGCGGACCCCAAAAGTCCAACTCTGGGAGCTATTGCGAGCAGGAAGCTGTGACTCGATCCGGCTGTCCGAATCGAGCATCGTACTAGCGCGGTCATGAAACGTCTCCATTGAATGCCACGGTTAGCTTACGGCCAAGACGTAAGGGGTGGTTCAGACCCGGAAATGATTCGGACTGAGATTTTGCGTTTGTTCGCATCGTACATCGAAGTCCGGACCCGTGTACGAACCGGATAGAAATTCAGCCTCCGAATCCGATCCACTAATGCCGAACCGGATTCGGTGCCCTTCCGACCGAGATCGGAATTGGCCCGGAATCCGACCCTAGACGATTAAAAATACATCCATTCACAGGGTTTAAACATACCAATCTGATAAACCAGAAATAACATATTGTATTACAGAATAAACAAAATTAATTGTCAAATTAATATTAATAAACAAACAATTATTTAATTAGAAATATTTTACTACACATCATATAGCACTGCACAAAAGAAGCCGCTCAGCTATAACATAGGGGTCTACTATGATGGCGGAAGGATTTCCACCACAGGCTGGCGCTGGGAGCCGCCGGCTCGGGGGCAGCCATCCGTCTGCGAATGAACCAAGGAAAACCGCTGGTCGCATTAGCATTGCGGTGATGACCGCAGGGATGAGAAATCCCACCGCAACCTTTCCGTCTGTAGAAGTACTCACGCTTGCCTGCTGGGCAGAGCTGGACATCAAAAAAAGAGTCGGTGCAGAGCCAGTCTACACCTACCAAATTATGATGCCGGCAGAAGCCAGCCTTTCCTCTGCGTTGGAAACGCCATTGAAAGGCTGGCTTTGGTTCCGGGAGCCCATTGCGGGCCACCAATAGGTTGGGGGGGTGTGGGTGCACTGGGGGGGTACCCATGGTAACCCCCTACCCTCTACATGTCCCTGTACCAGGTGGCAGGGGCTATGCACTGCCACACAGTGCAGGGAAATGCAGGACATGGTCTTTTGACATCTCAACGGTGCTGCTGGCAGCAACAACAGCCGCAATGTTAATGGCTGTGATTGTACCACCGCAGTTGGATTTGGACTGTGGAAAATACTAATTAGACAGGCGGTTATGTCGTGGCCCTTGCGGGTGGTCTTGTCCCGCTACCATGCCGATCGTGGTGATTATCGACCGCAATCCTAATGACACCCATAGTGCTAAAATTGATGTTACAATTGACTTACATCTTTGACAAATAAAGAAGTAATAATAACCAAAACCTAATAATTCATGATAATTCATTCATTTCCTTAACTGTCTATGCACAAACAAAACATATGATGCTCCATAATCTTACATCTGAAAAAACATCTAATTATAGAATCAACAATTATTAGTTATATTTATAAATTATTACATATTAATTGTTTGCTGATGAATTATAATGTATTTAATTACCACCATAAATGCTTATGAAAAGCAAAACACTTAGGGTATTGTAAATTTTTTAAAATACATATTTTATTAAAAAAAAGTAATAACATTTTAAAAACGATAATAAAAGAGATCCAAATTAAACAAACATCTTGGTGCCTATTCCGAACCTGGAGGAAATATTTACGTACGATTCGTATGGACTGCCCTTTCTGTACGAATCGCACAAATCTGTACAATTCACGTAGTACGATTCGTACTGAGCAAATACATATGAATCTGTGCGATCCGTACGAGAAGCAAGAGAAAATCAGTATGAACCGTACACCCACAGTCTTCCGTACGAATAGTGCAGATGCCGTAAGACCCGACAAGTACAAATCCGGACCGGGGTAGGAGGACGCAATTCGTACGGTCCAAGTCAGGTAAGGGCGAATCATACAGACAAACACACAATCATACACACACGGTACAGTGCGTACACCCTGCTATCATGGGGTACGGTGCGTACACCATATGATCGCAGGGGTACGGAGCGTACCCCTACGATCATGGGGTGTACGTATCGTACCCCTGCGATCATGGGGTATACGCACTGTACCCGGAGGGGGGGCGTTCCGTACCTGTTTCGAGGGGAACTCTGCATCTCCGGATGTTTTTGGCTCCCGTAGGAAAAGCGTTGTACGGTGCGTACCCGATTCGAATCATACTTGCTGGGTCGGGAATCCCTGCTTTGAACCGTACGGATGCCGCATACAGCGGGTCCAGATGTTGAATTGTGTGGAGATCGTGTTGTACAGTCTTTGTACGATTCGTACGGAGTCCGGCTCTTGGTACGAATCGTACTTGATCGTACACACGGGGATTTTGAAGGTGTACGGGAAAAACGCTCCGTACAGCTAGTCGGAGTGGAGTTCCACGAATCAAAAATTGACCCCTTTATACCCAATAAAATCCGATAACATATTTAAAAAGAAAGAACCAATTTAACTAGAATATTCTTAACTGTGATATTTCTGTAAAATATATTAATACATTCATTAATACTAACAACTGTATTACTTACATCAAAATCGATATTCTTGATTCGGATAATGTTGCACACTTTATATCTGTGTGAGAATATTTCATACACAATATTTATGGATGGCAGTATTTAATATAACAATTTTTTTTCTGAAAAACAAGATCTACTGACTGCCCCGTTTGTCCTGAAGCATACATCTGACAAAGTCAGCGTGTTGCTATACCTTGACCTCCTTCTCCTGCAACACCACCAGGAGCCCTGGCTTATGAACAGAACACAGTACAAGGTCCCTGAGGAGAAGCATCGGTTGTGCCACTAACTGTAATGCAATTTGTATGAGAATGCTTTATCAGTTTCCTCTGAACAGGTACTCTGGACAGACAGAAACTAATCCATGAGAGGAACGTTGCTGAGAAAATCAGCAGCCTTTAAGCACTGTTGGGTGAAACAATGCAAGTGGTTAAGGGCATGATCATTTGCCTGACTCATGCACATAACACTTCACCAACACCCGCACATATATACTACTTTTCCTCACCATGATCAATATAATCCCTTATTACAAGGAGAAATAAGAGAAACTGTTTTTTTTCTTATAGCAAAGACAGTTAAAGAATAGATAACGGCTGGGTGCTGATTTGATGCGCAGTTGCGTTAGGCACAGTCACATGCAATGATAACGACAATCAAATCCGCATGTGATGTGCCACTCACTGGCCAGCACAACATATTGCAGGATAATGGACATTTTAACAAGGCACTTGCCTGCTTAACCCCTTGGTGGCTGGGGTAATTCCCCCATGGCATGGGGCGGGAGAGGGGACCGCGGTGCTCGTGAGCTGCTCTCATGATGAGCTGGGCTCGTCATGACTCCGCCCACTAATTGATTCTCCTGCACAGGCGGGGAATCAATTACCATGGGAGTGCCACGGCTGTTATGACGAGCCCAGCTCGTTGTGAGCACAGCTCCACTGTGCCTCATGACAAGCTGGGCTCGTCATAAGCAGGCAATGGGTTAAATATGCCGGAACATCATTCCACAAAACAGGTGATTCAATAAATTGCACAGGTCATTTACAAGATGACAACTGTGCAGTTTTCCAATTGAATTCAACAAAATCACTTAACATGATAATGGCTTTATTTAATCTAACTGATATGTGCATATCCAGCATCACAGCTCCTCTCGTGTTATTCAGTAGGGGGCTTATTTTCATTATTTTGACGACTGTCAAAATATTGATTTAAAAAATACATATGGAAATAATATAGTTATAAAATGTTGAGTTATACAAAATATATATAATAAAATATATATATGTGTGTGTGTGTAAAATCGATTGTTAAAATAAATATACCAAATTAACTTAATGAAAAAGTTAAACAAACATACATAATAAATAAATATATAGATCTATACTTTAAAAAAAAAGATTGCTTTTATACTTTTAAAATTATTAAAAACATATAAACACACATATATGTGTATATCTATTTATATATATGTATTTATTTATAGCAATAACCTAAAAGATAATAAAATGAAACATTTTATTAAAAATCAAAAAATGAAATGATTTACATTTTTTTTAACTTAAATCTCGTACTCCAGTCAGTGCAACAGAAGGTAAAATGTTGAATAGCGATGGAGTTAAAATTACTTTTCCCACTCCTGTGAATGCAAAAATAGTGAAAGTGTTCTACAGCCTAGGTATAAAAATTACTGTTCCCACTCCAGTAAGTGTAACAGTAGGGAAAGCATTGGATAGCGTACAGGTAAAAAAAAAACAATTCACAATTCAATGAGTGCAAAATTTGGCTAAGTGATGGATATTGGAATTGAACAAATTACTTTCCCCACTACAGTTAGTGCAACACTGGTGGAAGTGTTGGATAGTGGTGGAGTAGAATTTACAATTTAACACTAGAATGAGTGCAACCGTAGTTAAAATGTTGTATAGGCTGGGGATAAAATGCACTATTCCGACTCCAGTAATTGTAACGGTAGGGAAGGTTTTGTATAGCGGAGGGCTAAAAATTAAAATTACAAATCCAAAGAGTGAAACAGATGGGAAAGTGTTGGATAGTGGACAGGTAAAAATGAATATTCCCACTCAAATTAATGCAAAAGATCTAAAAGTGTTTGTTAGCAGAGGAGAAAAAATGATTGTTCCAACTACAGTGAGTGCAACAGTAGGGAAAGTGTTGGATAGTAGAGGGATAAAACATACTATTCCAACTTAAATCAATTATTAGAATTAAGATTCTCGCTACAGTCAGTACAAAAATAAAAAAATACAAAATATTAACAACATGAAACTAAATTTAAAAAAGAGGGTATGTAAACAATATGATACAAATTAAAATAAAAATATATTTAATATAATATATTGAACAATAAAGATCCTAATGATAAATGCATATGGCCCATAACTACAAAAATTATATTAAATGTTGTTTGTTAATTTTGCTTTCCAATTGTTTAAAAAAAATGCATTAATTATGACGTAAATTTACTTATTTTTATTTCCTACCCTACAACACCACGAAATTCAAAACCTACATCTAAATTAAAGAAAAGATGTACTTACCAAATGACATAGGTAATTAACAATTAAAGAAATATTATGAATTACAAAATTATTAAAGAATTATAAAAATTATGAAAATTCACTTATAAAAGCGAAAAATCTAAGCTAAAATTAAAATGTAAAAAAAGTAACAGAATTAAAAATAATTGTAAATATTAAAGCGAATAGAATTCAGATAGTGATTGTCAGGTAAGTAAAAGTCATATACTTCAAAACATTTACCCCTATAAAAGTAATATGCAAACAACAAATATATAAATGATAACGCAAAATAAATATCAATTAATTAATAATAAAAATAAACTAAAGATTATGTTAAAAAACGTACATACTTACCAAACTTGAGCCCATATAAACACCACAACCAACGCCTAAAAAAACTTACACAATTTACAAATGTAATTTGAAATTAATTAGTGAATATTCATTAAGAACTTATTATTAATGAATTAAAAATAAATTGCTTCACACACTGTCCCCCTAGAAACCACACAATCATGCATCTAAAAAATGTAGACATTTACAAAAAGCACTATGAAAATCTAAATTAAGTAATAATACAAAATAATACATAATCATTAATTTATAAACATTAAATTAATTCCAAAACTACTCAACTAGAAACCCACTAGGCACTATGGAAAATAAAATTGCAAAATGTATTTAAAAAACAATTCATATCTACTAAACATGTAACACATATGTTAGAAAACGTAAAAAATGATTATAGAAATAGCAAAAAGATTCTTTTAAAACAAGTTCATTTAAGAAAAAAAACGAATATTTAAAATGCTATTTCTTGTTTTATAACCGATATTCTTAAACACAATATTCTTAACATCATGATTTCTGAGTCACGATATTTAGAAATAAATATTTCGGTGGGGCGAAATTTAAAAACACATATGTCTGTCTGAAAACACCTTAATTTAACAAACCTGGCTGTGACCCGCGTCAATTAGCAAAATATGAACCAATATTGATCATAAATGCAGATATAAAGATCATGGTGAAGGTTTTACACAATAAACTTAAGGTCTATATTACATAATTATTTAACCACCAAAGGTAGGGTTAATACATGATCACACTTCAGCGAATCATGTTAGGACAAACTCCCATCTACAGTTAGAGACGCAGAACGATGAGGATAAGAAGGTGGTTGTCTCTCTTGAAAGCAAGAAGGGGTTCAAACGTATAAAGCGGACATACCTTTATGGATGATGGAGATCATGGACCTAAGGGACGTGTGCTTTGTTTAAAGAACAGTGAATATAAAGTGTTACTACGGCCTGAGTGACCAGTGGGTGCTTCTCTTCCACCTTTTTTGCTCTCCTTTGTAGCACAAGGCAGGGGTTCCCAATATTTCCGCTGTTTTATTTTGTAATTTGCAAAAAGAAAAGGGTAAATACATCTGAGAAAAATGTAAAGCTAAATATCTAATCATCCATAGCGTGTAAAGAAAAAAAATATTACAAATAGATCAACTGAAGGAAAAGCTTCAGGATAGCAAAAAATACAAGAAAATGTAAAATATTTAGTAATTTATAAAAAAAAAACACATTTAATTAAAGAAATGGTAACCACATTGTCCCTGGAACTGAAGATCAGGAGGAATTACACCAGTTGAAAATAAAATACCTCCCCCACATAAATATATTAATAACATTAGAGGACTTGTTATGATGTACCGCACCATAGCGGAAACATGACCGGTTAACCTCCAAACGGCGGTCCCGAACAACTGATTAAAATAAGACCACGCATGGTGTGGTGCAGTCGCATTCTCAAATTCCAATATAGGAACATCTTCTACAGCCGTAAACTGGCCTTAGCTCAAACTCACATAGGGAAATAGGAGGTGGAGTTTATCCATGCACCGTGTACCAGGGAATTCAGGGTGTTTGCTACACTGTGCAGGGATCAACAAGTGGGCATGCTAAGTATCACATTAGGCACCAACCGTAGGCCGCAGGGTGAAGTATGTTTTAAACATGCTTTCCGTGTGTGAAAGCAGGATATTAAAAAACACTACCATAAATAGTGCATCGTAATCCAGACTGCGTAAATTTCCATACATATAAATTACATGTCAATTGAGACTGGGCAGCAGTTTCCTGGAGCCCGTTGGAAGCCAGCGTGAATAACCTACCAGTTTCACTTCAGACCGGCAGTATAATGATCAGCCAGTCGTAAGTGAAAATGACGGTTTGAGTCAGAAAGCCTCCGACCTAAGGTCGGAGACTTTCATAAAAAGATCATAATGAAGGCCTATATATTAGACTTAAAACAAATGAAATAATTCTACATATACTAATGTGAACATAACTTAGGTGGCTGATTATGATGATGGGTGGACTTTGTCCGCCCACCACTATAGCAGTGATTGGTACCGGCCGCCAGACATTCAGCGGTCCCACCACTGCCATCAGGATGCGCCTGCCAAACTGGCACGTGCATCCTGGGCCTTTAACATAGGCAGTGCTGGGGGCTAAAGCGCCGTCCCCAATGTTAAAGGTGCTTGCACCGCATTACCCTGCACCACATGGCAGGCACCACAAAATGCCTGACAGTCGGTGCATGGAAATGCAGGGGGGTACCATGGGTAGCCCCCAGTACAGCTCCCCCCCCCCCACAGGAGGGGCCCGCAACTAGCCACCAAGTTCAATTCCCGACAGCCTTTCCATGGCGGCACCGCCACCATGGAAAGGCTTCTTACAGGACACAAACTAATATGGCGGACGCTGCCTGCTAGGCACCGCCAACATATTAGTGGACTTTTGCCGTCCACCAGGCAATAGGTGCGATTGCCACCAGTGGAAAAGTGGAGGACGAACTTTGCATCCGCCACAATACCCTCTGCCATGCTAATAAGGTGGTGGGTAAATCTGTATGTGATGGATATCATAATGAGCACCTAATATACTACATATTGCTAAGCCTTAAAGGTTATCATGGTAGTAAATATATAGCTGTACCTATCTATTACACAACATATCAAAATCATCAAAAAGACAATACAAATGATATACAAAACTTAACTAACTCCCCTTTAATGTTAAAGCAACTGAAATTAAATTTTTCAAATAAACTTACCTTAACCGATAACCGTAGCTAACAAATTCAAGCTTCTCTCCCCAAAAGCGTCCAAACAATAACAGGGCTAGATGAAAAAATCAACTTTGACACCAAATAAAAATTGGAAAAAATAATGTGTACCTTTGAAGTCAATATAACACAATATTATTTTAAAAATATACGTGTCAAAATATATTCAATTCTAAAAAAAATTATGAAATAATTAATATTATAATATACACACATTTCTAACTATATATTCAAACTAGTTTGGTTAATTTGTTGTTGATTTTTTGTAATAAAAGAAATACACAACAGTTCAAAAATGAAGGAAAAATAATTGAAAATATAAAAAGATAATGTATAAAAAAAATAATATGTATAAAACTTGATTTCAGGTTGAAGTTGTAAATTAAATAATAATATTTTAAAATATAAGATTATTAAGGGGATTATTAAGATGCAGCTGTACAAGTCTCCGACCCTTCATCAGAGCATTTACAGCGGCATCATAATATGCCTGCAAGATTACTTTACGAGTGTTTCATTTTCATGATACCAGTCGTAAAGGAATTCAAACGGTCATTCCGTCTGGCTTCGAGGCGGCAAAAAAAAGTTTGAGCCAAATATGTATTTGACACTAAACAAAGTGAAGGATCATTCTCTTCCGGAGACTTAGGAGGATGGTGTGTGGTAGGATCACAAACAAAATATGTGGAAAAAGTGATTTATAAAACTAAAAATGAAGTTTGCACAGAATTCTGGGTAGGAAAGTTTTTGGGGGATAGACGCAAGCCAGACCTCCATGTACTGGCCAAGATGTCTAGTTTACAGAAATGTGTAGGTTTGGTAGGTTTCCATAGATGGCCACTGAGCAAGGGGCCAAAAACCCTGGTGACACTCTTTAAAAAGCAGGCCATTTTGTGATAGGTTATTTTGATGTTTCCTCTATACAATTTTGGGCCTTTGCATGACACGGTTTTATTGGCACACCCACATGAGTGAGGTAGCACTTTTAATATGAGAGTTTGGAGAATGAGGGGTGGGTGGAAGTTTGTGGAACAACGCAGATTGCAGAACTTTCCATCACAGGAATGTGATGGAAATAGTTTTTTGTTTTTTTAAGCTTGAGGTTAAAAGGGGATTCGGGGTAACAGAACATGGTAAATGACATACAAGTCACCCCATCATGGAATTGCCTGGATGTCGTGTTGTCAAAAATGAATATGTTTGCTAGGTTACGCTAGGTGCCAGCAGAGCTAGGATTCTAAATACAAAGCTATGTACTTTGAAAAACAAGGGTCAGTTTTCACTGTAAAAATTTGCTGGGTACTCGTTAAATTTTGGGACTTTTCCTGCTGCAGGCACTTGGCCTACCCACACAAGTGAGCTACCGATTTTATCAGGAGACTTGTGTAATACGGGGTGGGTAGAATTTTGTAGATACTGGCAGATTTCCATCACAGAAATTAGAGGAAAATGTGTAGATTTTTTTTGAAGTTTGAGGTTTGCAAGGAATTCTGGAACACAGAACCTGAAGAGAGCCACACAAGTGACTCCATACTGGAGTTCACGTGGGGGCTCATTAGGATGTCGTGACGTTCACCACACCACATCGTAATGATTGAAACCCCCCCTTCATATTATAATGGTGAGGGGTTTCACTGCGGACGCAAATTGCGTTCGCCACTTTTCAGCCGGCAATCATTCCGATTGCCATCCGGACATAACTAGTATGGTGGCGGTGCCAGGCACTGCCCTCCATATTAGGAAGGTGTGATGTGAAGGCCTTTCCTTGGCGGCTTTGCTGCCATGGAAATGATGGCAGGAATTGCTTTAGTGGCCTGTTGCGAGCCCCCAAGTGAGTTGGAGGAGTGGAGGGCTGCACCCATTGCCATCCAGAAGGTGGCAAGCACCGCGCCGTGCCTGCCACTTGTTCCATGGCAATGCACGACATGCCTCTTAGGCTTTGCGGCGGGTGCTGCTAACAAGTGCACAAAGCAAAGTCAAAGATGCAGGATACGACCGCCACGGTAGTGGTCGCTACTAATTGGCAGTGTGGGACCTCCCCTAGCTGGCAGATGGTAACAACACTGCTAGGGTTGTCCGCCCACCATCCTCATGGGTCCCTTAGTGTATAATTTTCAAAAATGTATAAGTTGGCAAGGTTTTGCTTGGGGGCCGGAAGAGCGAGGATTCAAAATCCATAGCGAGGCAAAAAAAAAGGGTCCGTTTTCATTTTAGAAATGTGGTGGGTCCACGTTGCGCTTTGGGCCAATTCCTGTCGCGGGCACTAGGCCTACACACATAAGTAAGGTAGCATTTTTATAGGGAGAATTAGGGAAAAACAGATTAGTAGAAGAACTGTTATTACCAATTAACTTTTCTTACAGTTAAGCCTTCCTAATGTAAAAAATGGGTAATAATAAGTAATTTAAAAAAAAATGCATCTAAATTACATGCTTGCATGGGTAGCCACAATTTTGGAGTGATCACTGAAATAATATCGATTGCCAAAATATCGAGTTGCAATAATATCGTTGACAAAATATAGAGTTTCTAAGTACTAACAGGTAAGTACAAAAATATCGAGTTTTAAATATCGTTTACAAAAATATAGTTGTAAAAAATATCGACTTTAATAAAAACAATGTTAAATTACATTAATATTAATATTTAATTACTAAAATATATTTAAAAATACTTACATTAATTTATAATAATTAAATAATTAATGAAGGTCAAAACAATTTTTTTTAATCATATTTCTTAAAACATATATATAGAGTACCAAAATATAATTAAATAATAGCCAATATTATTAACCTACAATAACAAAAGTGTAAAAATTACTATTCCCACTGCAAAGAATGCAAGCATAGGGTAAGCGTTGGATAGTGTAGGGGTTAAAATTACTATTCCCACTCCAGTGGGTGCAACAGTAGGGAAAGCGTTGGATAGCGTAGGGGTAAAAATTACTATTCCCACTCCAGTGAGTGCAACAGTAGGGAAAGCGTTGGATAGCGTAGGGGTTAAAATTACTTTTCCCACTCCAGTGAGTGCAACAGTAGGGAAAGCGTTGGATAGCGTAGGGGTTAAAATTACTATTCCCACTCCAGTGGGTGCAACAGTAGGGAAAGCATTGGATAGCGTAGGGGTAAAAATTACTATTCCCACTCCAAAGAGTGCAACAGTAGGGAAAGCGTTGGATAGCGTAGGGGTTAAAATTGCTATTCCCACTCCAGTGAGTGCAACAGTAGGGAAAGCATTGGATAGCGTAGGGGTAAAAATTACTATTCCCACTCCAAAGAGTGCAACAGTAGGGAAAGCGTTGGATAGCGTAGGGGTTAAAATTACTATTCCCACTCCAGTGGGTGCAACAGTAGGGAAAGTGTTGGATAGCGTAGGGGTTAAAATTACTATTCCCACTCCAGTGGGTGCAACAGTAGGGAAAGCGTTGGATAGCGTAGGGGTTAAAATTACTATTCCCACTCCAGTGGGTGCAACAGTAGGGAAAGCGTTGGATAGCGTAGGGGTAAAAATTACTATTCCCACTCCAAAGAGTGCAACAGTAGGGAAAGCGTTGGATAGCGTAGGGGTTAAAATTACTATTCCCACTCCAGTGGGTGCAACAGTAGGGAAAGCGTTGGATAGCGTAGGGGTTAAAATTATTATTCCCACTCCAGTGGGTGTAACAGTAGGGAAAGTGTTGGATAGCGTAGGGGTTAAAATTACTATTCTCACTCCAGTGTGTGCAACAGTAGGGAAAGCGTTGGATAGGGTATGGGTAAAAATGACTATTCCCACTCCAGAGAATACAACTTTAGGGAAAGTAAATATTTCATATATTATTCAAAATTCTAACAATGAATATCTATTAATAATTAATAAAAAATAAATAAAAATGTTATCTAATAGAATAAATAATATTTTAAAAATACTATTTAACAATAATTATTGTAATTAATCACCTATTAATACAAATTAATGATACATTAACAATTATTTTTTATACTTAAAAATTATTTCACTATTATTTCCAAATAAATAACGTTCAATTATTTTTATTATTTAATTAATTCTTAAAAAAATACTTTGCACCCTATGCACCTATAAACCCACAACCCACTACAGAAAATAAATTAGTAAAATTTACATAATTACCAATTAATCAATTAATATAAATAAATTAATAATTATAATTAAATTAATAAACGAATATCAATTAATTAACAATTAATTACTAATTATTATCAATAAATAAATTTACATATTCATGTAATTATAATTAATTTACTTCCCACCCTATTCCCCTATAAACCCACAACTCGCTACAGAAATTAAATTAGTAAAATTTACATAATTACCAATTAATCAATTAATATAAATGATTTGAAAATTCTAATTAAATTAATTAACATATATAAATTAAGTTACAATTAATTACTAATTACTATCAATAAATACATTTACATATTTAATTAATTTTAATTAAATTACTTCCCACCCTATTCCCCTATAAACCCACAACCCGCTACAGAATTACATAACGCAATATTCATAAAAAAAATTTCATTTAATAACATTATTTATAACATACACACTTTTCACACATATTATAACATAAAAATACACTATAAAATATTATATATTATTAAAAAATCGATATTTTTAACTATCTATATTATATATTTCGATATGTTATCTATCTATATTTTTTACAGTCGATATTACTTCACTTACCTTAAAAACGATATTTTTGTTGTCTATATTCTGTCGTGTCGATATTTTGTCCAGTCTATATTAAATACTCGATATTTTGTCCAAACGATATTTTGGACTCAATAATATGTCTGTGCACCATTTTGGAGATATGCAAAACACACTGCTTATAAACTCTATATTTTGTTTAAGAAATATATTGCTTTCCTTTGTACCTATTTTACTCTGTTTATATTTACCAAAAGAATTGCGAGAAACACAGTACACAATGAAAACCCAGTGCAAGACGCAGCTCAGTTTTTGGATCTGGGTTGCTCGGGTTCTTGGTGAACCTATGAGTCCTATATATTCCAAAAAAAGAAGGATCATGCTGATTCAATGTTATATTGTTAGGCAAAATTACAAAAATTACAGGTGAAAACGTTAACACAAACTGCTATTTTTTTATACTTTACTGCAATATTTACTATAGTCAAATGTACATTTGTATAGGAACTCGTTAAAGGATAGAGACAAATGCCCCTATTACTGAATTCTAATTTTTGTCTAGTTTTTAAAAATGTATAGTTTTCTTGGATCCATTATTGTTTTGAAACCAATTCCTAACACTAACTGGAAGGAGGTTGAAAGAAAAAATAAATGCAACAATAGACTGTCACAGTAAAAAATAAAAACTGCATAGAAAATGTTGGTTTACTGTCAAAAGTCTACTTTCCCCAGAAATCTGAGATGATGGTAATTTCATCACCACAAACACTTTGTTGATGCCATTTACGAGAAACAAACCAGACACTTTCTACTGCAGCAATTTAGAACAAGTGTTTTTAGAAAAAGGCACATTTTTTAAAGTATTTTTGAAAATTTCTGGGTCTTTTCCAGGGGAATACACAAACCCTGGGTACCTTTAAAATCATCAGGGTGTTGGGAATAAGGGCACAAATTTTACATTAAAACCTTAAGTGGAGAATGGAGGGGGCGTGGCCTGAGGTGTCAAGATGGCAAACGCACTCTAAGAGTGCTCAGGAAACCCCATCCATCATCAATCAATCAATCAATCAATCAATCATAGGCATTTATATTGTGCACTACTTACCCGGAGGGTCTCAAGGCGCTTGGGGGGGGAGGGTCCGCTACTGCTCGAACAGCCAGGTCTTGAGCTTCTTCCTGAAGGAGAGGTGGTCTTGGGTCAGGCGTAGGTCGGTCGGGAGGGAGTTCCAAGTCTTGGCGGCCAGGTGGGAGAAGGACCTTCCTCCTGTTGTCGCTCTGCGGATGCGGGGGACGGCGGCGAGGGCGTGACTGGTCGAGCGGAGGTGGCGTTTGGGAGCGTAGAAGTTGAGGCGGCTGTTGAGGTAGGTCGGGCCTTGGTTGTGTAGGGCTTTGTGTGCGTGGGTGAGGAGCCGGAAGGTGATTCTTTTGTTGATCGGGAGCCAGTGCAGGTCTCTCAGGTGTCTGGAGATGTGGCTTCGTCTGGGGACGTCGGGGATGAGTCTCGCCGAGGCGTTCTGGATCCGCTGGAGTCTCTTCTGGAGCTTGGCGGTGGTTCCGGCGTAGAGGGCGTTGCCGTAGTCCAGTCGGCTGGTGACGAGGGCC
Source organism: Lissotriton vulgaris (assembly GCF_964263255.1). Lineage (NCBI taxonomy): Eukaryota > Metazoa > Chordata > Amphibia > Caudata > Salamandridae > Lissotriton > Lissotriton vulgaris. The sequence continues at coordinate 382,749,301 of NC_141696.1, forward strand.
TGGGTGACCATCTTCCTGGTCTCGGTGGGGATCCACCAGAAGATCTTACGTAGCATGCGCAGGATGTTGAAACAGGAAGAGGAGACAGCGTTGACTTGTCTGGTCATGGAGAGGGAGGAGTCCAGGATGAAGCCCAGGTTGCGTGCGTGGTCTGTCGGTTTGGGTGCGTTGCCCAGGGCGTGGGGCCACCAGGAGTCGTCCCAGGCGGAGGGTGAGGAGCCCAGGATGAGGACTTCCGTCTTGTCTGTGTTCAGTTTCAGGCGGCTGGTCGTCATCCACTCGGCCACGTCTTTCATCCCTTTGTGTAGGTTGGCTCTGGCGAGGTCGTTGGTCAGGGAGAGGATCAGCTAGGTGTCATCGGCGTAGGAGATGATGTTCAGGTTGTGTTGGCGTGCGATGGCTGCAAGGGGGCTCATGTAGACATTGAAGAGGGTGGGGCTGAGCGAGGATCCCTGAGGGACGCCGCAGATGACTTCCGTGGCTTCTGATCTGAATGGGGGAAGGCGGACTCTCTGTGTCCTTCCGGCGAGGAAGGAGATGATCCATTCCAGTGCTTTCTTCTCGATTCTGACGTTGCTGAGGCGCTGCACTAGGGTGTGGTGGCAGACAGTGTCGAATGCCGCGGAGAGGTCCAGGAGGATGAGGGCCGCTGTTTCTCCGTTGTCCAGCAGGGTTCGGATGTCGTCGGTGGCAGCGATGAGGGCGGTCTCGGTGCTGTGGTTGGCCCGGAAGCCTGACTGTAATGGGTCGAGGGATCCAGTCGTCTCGAGGAAGGCTGCCAGTTGCTTGTTGACGGTCTTCTCGATGACTTTGGCTGGAAACGGGAGGAGCGAGATGGGGCGGTAGTTCTTGAGTTCGTTGGGGTCCGCCGTTGGTTTCTTTAGTAGAGCGCTGAGTTCGGCGTGCTTCCAGCTCTCAGGGAAGGTGGCGGTGTCGAAGGAGGTGTTGATAATGTCCCGCAGGTGGGGTGAGATGACAGCGTCGGCCTTGTTGAAGGCGTGGTGATGGCAGGGGTCGGTTGGAGATCCGGAGTGGATGGAGTTCCTCGTGCGGATGGTGTCTTCGAGGTTGATCGGTGTCCAGGCGTTGAGGGTGGTGGTGGGGGGCGTTGGTGTGGTCGTGGGGAGCGTTGTTTGTGTGCTGAAGCTGTTGTGTATGTCAGCGATCTTGTTGTGGAAGTAGGAGGCGAGGGAGTTGCAGAGGTCTTGCGATGGGGTGATGTCGTTGGTTCCGGCGTTGGGGTTGGAGAGCTCTCTCACGATGTTGAAGAGTTCCTTGCTGTTGTGTGCGTTGTTGTCCAGCCGGTCCTTGAATGCTGTTTTCTTGGTGGCGCGGATCAGTTGATGGTGCTTTCGGGTGGCGAGCTTGAGGGTGGTCATGTTGTCCAGTGTTGGGTCTCTTCTCCAGGCTTTCTCGAGGGCACAGCAGTACTTCTTGGAGCTCTTGAGTTCGTCGGTGAACCACGGGGCCTTCTTGCTTCCGGGTCTGCTGGTCGGGGTCCTCAGAGGGGCGAGTTCGTCCGCACAGGTGTAGATCCATTTCGTGAGGTTGTCGGCGGTTTGGCTGGGGTTCGCTGAGCTGGCGGGAGGGTGCTGGCTCAGGGATGCGGCGAGTTGGTCGGCTGTGATCTTGTTCCAGCTTCTTCGTGCGGCATGTTGCTGGTGGTGGTGGACCGTGGTTCTTCTGAAGGTGAAGTGGATGCAGCTGTGGTCCGTCCAGTGGAGTCCAGCGGCGTGGCTGAAGGCGACGTCTTTGCTGTACGAGAAGACGGCGTCGAGTGTGTGTCCGGCGAGGTGGGTGGGGGTGGTCACCAGCTGCTTGAGTCCGAGGGTGGCGAGGTTGTCAAGCAGGGTGGTGGTGTTGCGGTCGTTGTTGTTCTCCAGGTGGAAGTTGATGTCCCCGAGGAGGATGTAGTCGGCGGAGGGGAGGGTGTGCGGGCTGATGAAGTCGGTGATGTCTTCACTGAATTGAGTGCGTGGTCCCGGGGGTCGGTAGATCAGGGTGCCCCTGAGAGTGGTCTTGGGGTCGGTGTGGATCTGGAAGTGCAGGTGTTCGGCGGTTGTCAGGGTGTTGTCGGTGTTGGTCGAGATGCGGATGCTGTTCCTGTGGATGATGGCGATACCTCCTCCAGTCTGTTTGTCGCGGTCTTTCCGGATGATCTTGTAGCCCTCTGGGATGGCGATGGCGATGTCGGGCGCTGAGGATTCGTTCATCCAGGATTCCGTGAGGAAGGCAACGTCAGGAGCTGTGGTGTTGAGGAGGTTCCAGAGTTGGACGGCGTGTCTGTGGACGGAGCGGGTGTTGAGCAGGATGCACTTGAGGTGGTTGCTGCTGGTGTTCGGCTTGGTGGGCGCTGGTGCAGTGCCTCGCATCCACCGCCAACAGCCGCTACTCACCTCTTCTATTTTCCCAGGGTGCATTCTGAGTTCACTGGCTCAGCTCCCGTCCCTTTCCCGGGAGGTTCGGTGCTTTGGCAGCCTGGGGAGGCTCTTCGAAAGCCATCAGACTCATCTCCACGAAATGGCAGACCCAGAGTTGCCCCGATCCCGGGCCTGACAATATCCCTGTGCGGACCGGTCCTCCGCCTACGTGTGGGGCTCCGTAGATCGGGGCTAGACTGGTCTGCTAAATTGATCTGCTGGCCCCCCTGGAGTTGCTGCGGAGCACATCAGACCTCAGCTGCCGTTGTCGAGCGGCCTCCCCACGTGTGTTTCCCCCCCTCTCTGCAAGCCAGTGGCGGACGCCCTCTGGACCCGGGGAGGGGTGCCGCTTATAGGCCTTCTTGGGGCCGCCTGGGGAGCGGTGGGCCCCGCGACGCTGTGACCTCTGGCGGCGCCTCTCCTGGTCCGGACGCGTGGACTGCCCTGTGCCTGGTCATCCTGGGTCCCGCCCTACCCGCTAGCTTGTGCCGATATGGGATCGGTGGCAGTCTGACTTGGGGGAGCCTGAGACTTTCAAGCAGAGTGGCTGTACTGGTGAGTGGGGCCTGGGATGGGTGTCCAGCCATCTTGTCGGGTGGCAGGGTGGAGGGGTGGCTAGGTGCCCTGCCCCACCAAACTCCATCATTCTCCTTACTCCCCCCACGGTTTGGGCCTATTCCTCCAGGTTCCCTTCACTGTCGGCCACTGGCCTGTAGTTACTGGACCGCTTGGAGTTAGGCGTTGCATTGGGCTGTGCCCCCCCCATCTTTGCGGCCTCTGGCGGGTTCCCCCTGGTAGCCGATGCTTGGGCTGCTTTGGGCATGAACCATCACACCTCCTAACCCCACGAGGACACAACAGCTTCACTATTGCTGTGGGGCGACTGGGCACTTCTGACGGGTGAGAGCCACCAGTGAGTGGGGTTGGGGAGTGGGAACCGGCCACCAAGTCGGGTGGCGGCGCAGGGGGCTACAGTTGGTGCCTCCACCACCTCTACTGCTCCCTCGTTGCCTACTCTCCCTCCTTCATACGCCATGCTCCTCGTCGGAGGGTGCCTCCCTGAGAACAGCTGGGGCCCTTCTGTTCCGGCTGACCGGTGTCGGCGGCGGACCCACCACAGAACTTGGCTCCTCCCTAACCCCTATTCATTTCAAGCTACCCTCTCGGGAGAGAGGCCATCTCTGCCGGACAGGGGGTCCGAGCGTGGGATTTGTCTTTGTAGATACAAATTGACCCGGCCCAGCAGCCTTCCACTGGTGTGCCTTGTGCGGACCCGGCCCTGGGGCACTAAATGCATCTCGCTGCTCATAGTGGGCTCGGGGGTGGACCTGGGTGCCCGGACCTGACCCCCTCCTCATCTGCAGGACCGCTGTTCTCTCCCCCTGCCCAGGCCGAGGTCAGATCCCATCCTTGGAGGCAATGGGAAGGACTCGCACCTTACAGAACACTGCCCCTCCAGCCCACACCACAATGGATCAATTTACCACGTCGGACCGGGATCCTGAAGGTGGGGCATCCAAGGCCCCTTCCCCCTATGTGGATGATGTCTCCACCATCCTTCAGGTGATAAGCGCCTCGCAGGCCTCCGCCGAGAATAAGATTGGCGAGGTGAGGGTGGATGTGGCTCTTATCCACCAAGACCTGCACAATGCCACGGCACGAATCATGGAGGCAGAATCCCGCATTTCCACGGCGGAGGATGACATTGGCCAACTTAAAACACAGGTGGCCCGCCTCCAGACCCAGACCTCAGAGCTCCACCGATGGGTGGATGATGTCGAAAACAGGTCGAGAAGGAACAATCTGAGACTCATAGGCTTTCCCGAAGGAACGGAGCATGGTCACACGGACACGTTCGTGGAAGAATGGGTGCGTTCAGGGATGCCCAAGGAGTCCTCTTCACCCTGGTTCGCCGTTCAGTTGGCACATTGCTCCCTGGCCCCTAAGCCTCCACCGGGGGCTCCTGCCAGACCCATCATCCTGAGGTACAAGCACAGCGTCAAACCTAAGACGAGGTGAAGCAGAAGCTCCGCAACCTGGGTCATCAATATGGTCTTCTCTTCCCGGCTCAGGGTGGTCTTTCAAGACAAGGCATTCTTGTTTGACAACCCCCAGGCGGCATGGACCCGGCACACGGAAGACCAGCCCCTCCTGAATCGTCCGACCCCCTCTCCAACCCGGCTGGCCCCTGCGCAGCCCCACCCAACCTTGCCTAAGCCCCAAAGACGCCGGACTAGGTCACGTAAGAAAAACGACCATCGGGGGAGGCATCCCGCTAACCAGGTGCACCGTCTCAGCGCCCTCCCTCACACGCTTCAACTCAGAGGTCCACCACTCCTAGCCCTACTAACTCTGTGATTAACTTGAGCCGTGTCCTGGACCCCTCCAAGGCCTTGCGCTCCTCCCTATCTGACTCAGACCTGACTAAGAGCCCTGCGCTTCATAGATCCTGGGATGATGGGAGAGCTTGAACTGCTGACTAAACAGGAACTCTTGCTTTGTTTCCAATATGGCACCTACACTTATGACTGTTTGCCAACCTCTATAGTAGGTGCGATCCATCTTCACCGTAACCACGGCTCGGTGAACTGTTTCCTATTCCAGTTCCTGAACTTATGTGTACTTCTCGATGCATATTAGTTTAAAAGTAATTACAGCTGTTGATGAATCTCTTATCCAGCTATATGGATGGGGGTACATCTCTGCCACGTTCATGTTCAGTTAACCATTTTAACTTAGTATTTAAGATTCACTAGTGGGTTGTTGTTTTGAATGTTTTCCTTTTCAGGGCAACAGATGCCTTGTCTTCAGAAGTGTAGGGTGGGGGGAGTTGGGGGGCAAGGGAGAGTGGGTAGACCATTGTCTCTCGATTGTTTGTTGTTTTTAGCCGCCTATGGGCCGCTGTTCCTTGTTTTCCTTGGTAGCTACCCACGCATGTATGCTACTGACGATGACATGAGCCTTACCAGAACGCACAACTTTTACCCAAAGACCCCAGCCATGACACGTTTCTTCCCTTGGGAACCGGGCCGTTCTGAGCTTGCATTACCTCTTCCACGCACTTTACACCCCGATGACATCCACCCTACATAGACCCCTCCACATCCTCTCGTGGAACGTCAACGGCCTCCTAGAAAGCTTAAAAGGCAATGCTGTCCTTTGTAGCGACCAGCAACATACACCAGATGTCTTGTTCCTACAAGAAACAAACCTGCTGGGCACCCAAAGCAATTTTCTCGACCGGTATGGGTTCGACAGGGTCTATTATTCAGGTTTTACGTGGGGTTTCCGGGGGGTTGTCATGCTGCTCCAGAAGGGCCTTCCCTGGTGCAGGCCGAGACGGACTCACAAGGCCATCACGTGGCCCTGACGGGCAAGATCGAGGAAAACCCAGTTAATCTCCTGTGTACTTACATTCCCCCACCACCATGGCCTCTGCCCTTCGCCGTCTCACACTCATGGTCTCCTCCTTTACTCAGGGTCTGACGGTCATTGGAGGGGATTTCAATGCTGTTCTGCAACCCTCCAACCCTCGCACAACACAACAGGTTCCCCTTCGGCATCCCGCCTTGCCTTCGCTAAGCGCTTGTATGACTGGTCCTCTTCTTTGGGTCTTTGCGACGCTTGAAGGGTGTGGAACCCTCGCAGAAAACAATATATTCAGAGATCAACGGCCCACCACTCTCACTTTTGCATCGATCTGTTTCTACTACCTGCCCCAGACTGTCAACTGATGTCCGGGGCCTCTGTTTTGCCGAGAGGCATCTCGGATCACTCCCCATCTCCCTGCGTCTCGGGAACCCCCTAATGGTACCCGTACAGCATGGCAGATGAACGCCTGGTTTCTGCAGGACGCGGAATTCGTTGAGTCACTCTGTCAGGAACTGAGGCATTACTTTAAGACTAATACAGGCTCGGTCTCTTCGCTGGGGACCTTATGGAGGCCAACAAGGCCACCATGCGAGGGGTGGCTAGAGGTTTTGTCCACGCGAAGCGCACGGAGCAGACCGCCTGACTCCTATAGCTGGCGGCCCAGGCAGCACAGTTGGAGGGGGCCCTGATGGGCGTGGACAGCGATAACTCAGATTGTCGGCTAACATTGATCTGGGAAGAGATCTGCCAGATCTCACTGGAGTCCGCTAAAATGCTCTGGCGCTCCTCTGTGGCACGCGTGTATGGGTGGGGCGATAAAAACGGCAAACTAGTTCACAAATTAGGGGCATATTTACAAGCCCCTTGCGCCACTTTTGCTTCACTTTTAACATGTTAAAAATGGCGTAAGGGGCTTGTAAATCTGTCTTTTAGTGTCCTACCCTAAAGCCAACCGCATTATCCCTGAGATCTGTGACAAAACCGGGGCTTGCCACCCCACCTCCCAAGCTATCGCCTGAACTTTTGCGGTCTAATATGCTGCCCTTTATGCGGCCCGACCTCCCAGGACCACCTTGGCTGACTTGCTATTTGAGACTGGGACTCACCTGCCCTGTCTTTCCCAAATGGTCTCGGAGAAGCTTGATCTCCCCCTCACCCCAGAAGCGATCCACGGGGCCATTACACTGTTGCACTCCGGCAAAACGCCCGGGCCCAACGGTTACCCGCAAGAATAGTATGCAACTTTCTGTGAAACACTGGTCCCACATTTAGTGGAGCTGTTCAAACATATAGTAGACAAGGGGTCCTTCCCACCAGAGACCAACATGGCCCTCATAGCCTTTGAACGTGTCTCCGGCATCCGGCTCAAACCGACGAAGTCCACATTAGTTCCCCTACATCCATCCGGGCGTGCTTCGACTGGCAAACGACCATCCCCCTGTGTAGGCAGTCGTTTAAGTACTTGGGGGTGTGGGCCGTACTCCTCCCAGACCTCGAATGGACACTGAACATCAAGCCCCTGGTCATTAAAGTAAGGCGGACCTGAAGAAGTGGCAATCCCTCCCCTTTGCAGGAGCGCCCTTTTTAAAATGATGGTCCTACCCCGTTTGTTATACATTCTACAGAATATCACCCTTCATCTCCCAGGGAGTTGGTTCCGAGAAATAGACAGTGCCCTTACCCGGTCTCTGTGGGGTGGCGGGAGGTCACGATTGTCTCTGGTGCAGTGCTGCATACCTCCCTAAGATGGGGGTAAACAATCTCCACATTTACTACCTGGCCACGAAGCTCATTGTGATCCATGACTGGTTCGCTGGCGACTGGTCCGACCCGGCGTACCGGGTGGAACTCCAGTCAATGGATTTCCCACAGCTCCAAGCCTACCTTTTGGGACACCCGTGCCACAAGCCCTCCCCCCCATCACCCGAACGGTACTTATGGCCTGGCGGACGGCCTTACGCCACACGAAATGGGACCGGAAGCTCATCAGGCAGACGCCTCTGTGGAGTGGTGTTTGGCTGGAGGAGGTCTTGTCACTCCGAGACTTCCGCTGATGGAACCACATTGGGATTTTGTTGCTGGGAGATGTCTGGGTAGGGGACTACATTAGATTGTTTGCAGAATTACAACACCGCCACACCCTCCACTCCTCCCAATTTTACAAATATTTACAGCTAAGGCATGCCCTCCAAACATGCATTTCATCTCCCACCTCCCTCCTGGAATGGCCCTGCATCCCTGGACCTGATGCGTGCCCGCTGGGATGGATGGCTGGGCCCCCTAGAGGAAGTGGACTGGAAGGAGGCCCTTATGGCCCTTATGGCTCTTAAGACACTGAAGACCGCCTCCAAGCTGCGTCTAGTCCAACTTTACTACCTCCACACAGCATACCTCACCCCAGCGCGCCTATACAGAGCCCGTACTCGGCCATCACCATCCTGCGCGCGATGCAACCACGCTCCTGCGGACTTCTACCACATGACATGGCAATGCCCCGCTCTTGCACCATTATGGGCGGCAGGGGTAGCGCTAGACCTTACACAGACCTTGGGATGGGAGGTTCTCCATGACCCCTACGACTCATCCTGAGTTTGTTAGAGGGTCTCTATGGTGTTCGGACAGATAAGCGCATCCTCAGAACGGCAGTGGCGGTGGCAAAATGCGATATAGCGGCGCTTTGGTCTCAGGCAAAGCCACCTACTATGCGGACATGGAGACAAGGAGTGGATTGGTGCGGAACTCAGCAGGAACCACTCTTTGAGGACCGGGGCCGTCCCAAGCTTTTTGGTAAGATATGGGGCAAGTGGTTCAACTTGGTGCCCTGAGGGGCGCAAATGCGTCTTGTATAAGATTGTTTACATGCAAGTGCTTTATTCATTCCCAAAGTGTAGTACGAGTATCAGTCGTCCTTCTTCCCAATGTAATTTATCTCTACGTCGTGTCTGATTGTGCTGCCATTATTTTTTGTGATTTGTTCTCAAAAACACCAATAAACTTGAATATCCCAAAAAAACCTTATGTGGACAAAAAGTTACAGGAGCCTAAGTGCAAACTACCACAAATAAACAAAATAAAGCTGAGCAAGGGGTTGCGGGAAAGGCCCGAGCAGCAAAGGCGTTCAAATACAAATGCTACAATCTGTACATAGTGCTTCACGCTAGACTTATAAGTGCTTTAAAAAAAAATTCAAATGATCAAATGAATGGCAGTCTAGTTTATTAAATTAGCACAGTTGATTAAAACGAATGCAATAAAATGTCATCATAGCGCTGTTACAACGTTAAAAAGCATAAACAAAGCAAACCATCAATATTTAAATTGATACACATATTAGTGACAAAGCAGTATTGTGGTTACTATTGTAATCTTGTAACTGGTTTCCAAAACAAAGAATAAAATAGTTTGGTACAGAGACGCTATGGCAAAGTGCAAATATAGTTGGTGATGAGTTTTTGGGGAGAGGAGGGGAAATGATAGGGTGCGGACAGAAGAGGGTGAAAGCAGACTGTCCAGGAGTCCCACATATTTTCCAGACCATGCAAGCACTTGAATATCTGGGGAAGTAAAGCAGAGAGCAGATGCCTCCCAAGATGTACTGATGCCCCCTTTTAAATATAAGGGTTTTAAAATAAGTCTTCTGGCAGCGTCAAGGGCGGGATAACAAAAAAGAAGATGCAACCATGATTCAGACATGTAGTTGCATGGTTTGAAAGCCTCCTCCTTAGGTTTTAGGAGCAAATAGGTTGAAGGCAGTGGAGCGCAAAAGTAGGAGTACACAATTTATCACAAATAGCATATTAATTGTACTTTGCTGGATTCATCTTTCTCATTGTTATAAGTATTGTGATATATATGTAGGTATAAATATATGTATAAAACATTTTGGTATTCTAACAAAAAATACTACTTTGTCAAAATCTAAAAATTCTTCAGAAACAAAAGAATTGGTGAAAACAAAAATGTTCTTTTACCGTATGCATATGCTACATACGAAAATATATTGACAATTATTGTCTTTTAATTCTCTTGACCTTTCTTCAGCTTTTGAAACTGTCAATCACAACACTCTCCTCATCACTCTTCAACAGAGAATGGGCTTGGAGGGCACTGTGCTTAAATGGTTTGCTTCCTTCCTCTCTGATAGATGCCAAATGATCAAAATAGCCAACAGTCTATCATCTCCTTTGGCAGTAGGTCAAGGTGTTCCTCAAGGCTCTATACTTGCACCCACAAAGTTCAATCTCTATTTAGAACCACTGCGAGATCTCCTAAGCAAATCCGGGGTCCACTATCATCTCTACGCAGACGACACTGAAATCTACCACAAGGTTGCCTCCACTCACGTTCTCTCCGTCCTAAGCTCTACTCTGGACTCCATTCAAAACTGGATGTGAACACATCAACTGATTCTGAATACCCCCAAAACTGAATTCCCCTCCTCTCCTCCCCATTCTCTCCTCCCCCGGTTCAATCACGGATGGATCAGATGAATCTACTTAACAATACACCCATCATTGTCGACAGCGCAAATCCCTGGGTGTCATACTTGACAAAAACTCAATCTAATCTCCCACAACAACTCCATTGCAAAGTCTGCTCGATACCAACTGCGCTTTCTTTGGGGAATTTGTCGCTTATTCACGGAGCAAGACCTCAAAACCCTGGTCCAATCGCTGGTCCGCTCCAGACTGGACTACTGCAATTCTCTTCTCACTGGCCTCCCCAAATCCCACCTGTCCCCCCTTAAATCTGTTCTCCATTCAGCAGCTCACTTCATTTATGGGGCCAAAAGAAGCGACCACATCACTCTCATGCTATCCTCCCTCTGCTGGCTTCCCATCGAGGCATGATCTATCTACAAGACAGCCTGTATCACACACAAAGCCTTGAACTCCTCCTCTCCTCGCTAGCTGGCGAATAAACTGAAACTCTCCGGAGGCTCTAGACCATCATGTAATGCGGAAAATGTACTGCTTGATCCTCCCATTTCAAAGAAGGAAAGATCGATGGCCCAATCCTTTTCAGGCAACGCAGTGAGAATCTGGAACTCACTTCCGCCGCAGCTTCGGACCACCACCTCCCCCCAGGCCTTCAAAACTGCCCTCTGAGTTCTCCTCCTTCAAAGACACTTCCAAATGTAATTCACACCCTCTATATTATCTGAAGGAAGACCCTCCATTATAGAGAATCCTTTTCTCCATGACTTTGGAAGTGCCTTCCCAGTGTGTTCTTGTGGTTGGAGTGTCTGCCATTCATTGCAGTATTATCCTTTTACCTGTGTTGGTACTCTTTTCTAACAAGCATACATCACTTTTCTCTTGTAACACAGTTTGCTACCTCTTACATTTTGTTTGCTTTAGATACTTGCACAAGTGCCACCATTGCCTACGTAACGTTTGTTCTTGTGTTTGCCATATATTGCAGTATTATACCAAAACTTGTACTTAGTACGCTTTTGAAAACCAGCACACGTCACTTTTTCCTCATGTAATGCACCTTTTGCTTCCTCTTGTATTTTGTTTTCTCACAATTGTCACTTTTGCCTCATGAAACTTAACGTCTGCTTTTGTAATTTGTTCACTCTAATGTTCTCCTCATGTATCAGATCTGTTCCTTTTGTGAAGCCCTCTGACACCTTCGGGTAAAGTCCGCGCTATAAAAAATAAACAACGCATAAAATAAATAAATTAATATATATATGCCAACTTTACACATGCCATAAGAGGCATGGACATAGGACCAGGCAAAAAAAGCAGCTTATAGCTGTATTTGTGAGCCCCGTAGGGGGAGACCAAAACTACGGGAGCGGAGCTAGTTAGCTTAAGGCTGTAATTGTAATCTCCCCTCTGACAGGGGGAGATCAAACCGACGGGGAAGAGGAGACAGTTAGCTTCGAGCTGTATGTTTAATCTCCCCTCTGACGTAGGGGGAGATCAAACCGACGGGGGAGATCATCTAGTTAGAACACCGGCCCTGGTGGAGTCAACTTGTGCTGCTGGGATATTCATGATGGTTCTTCTCTGCCTTCCCCAACGTCGGACTTCCGCTTTGCGAAGCAGAGATGACAATTTCACTCAGCCCTAAGAAGGATGGTGTCCAGTGATGCATGATCATAGTATTCTTTTCAGGTGAATACATCATGGTGTGTGGCAGTTGCGCTCTTATTCAATTAAATGTACAATCCTCATATGATTTTTTGGAAGACTGATAAATCATGATTTTCCATCATTTACCATATTGGCTATTCGTTTTTCCAAAAAAAGATTGTCGATTGTGTCAGGTCTGGTTCGTGTTTGATCGATTTGACTTTACTTTTGCTTGACAGGTCAACCATCACAACAAGAAAGTGCTTTTTACTGTTACAAAATTTAAGTTAGTCTGGTGTCCTCATAAAAATCATAGTACCGATCTGCCACCTAGTGGATATTATATGTGTTACTTTTTTTAAAACAGTTAAAAAAATAAAACAATAATGTACAGTTCTAAAAAAAAGCTCATTTAAAAGCAGATTTCCCACTTTCAGTACTGTAAACAAGATCTCCGGGTGTTTTAACTTTGGACAATGTAAAGATCAAAATGACAAGAGTATTCAAAAACAGTTCGGAGTTTGTTGCTTTGAACTCTCTTGAAAAGGTTGAGCTTCCATAACGTAAGATTGTTGTCTCAGTTGAAGTAAAAAGGTGAATGAGTAAGTGAGTCAGAGACTGAGTAATTGAGTGACAGATTGTGTGTAATTTGCTATCAGTAACATTGTAGTAGGTAAAGTGACAGTGGGGCCTTGAGATGGGAAGGGCCAATGGACCTCGATTATTGCTGCCTTTTACTACCGAAATCGCAAGGGGTAGGGGTGTCTCTTCAGAGCTTTAGGGCCCATGGAATCCTTACTGCACCACTATCAATAGAAGGGGCCTGTTTCTGCCTCAGTTAGATACATTAGGGGCCATATTTATCACAAAGTAAAGCAGCGCAGCGAGTCAACCTTGCTGTGCTGCGTGACAGGGGACGAGCAGGAATGCACCGTATTTATCACAATACAGCTTATTCCTATCACTGGCAAACAATGGGATGCCTACTCCAATGCAGACACCCTTGCACCATGGTGAAAGGGCACCTGCATTGCATGCTGGATTGTCTTTGTGCAGGAAGGGGCGCCTAACTGCACAAAAACAATCATCTGAGGCATTTTCCTAAATCTTTGTGTGCTGAAGAATGCAGCACACATAGAAAGAGGAAGTAAGGAGGAGAAATAAAGACATTTCTTCTGGTTATGCCTCCCCTTGGAAGGCATAGCATTTTGGTGCATTCTCAGGTCTTCCAGTAATGGTAAATTTGGGAATGCATCAAACTCCATGGATGTTGCATGGGAACACTCACGCAATGCCCATAGAATGCCCCCTTGGGGCAGAGTAATGCCATGCAGTGATTTGCGCTGCTTTCAGTTCCTCTGAATTCATCAAGCCACTCAAGGCCATGCATTCTGGCATTTTGTGGCTTGATTAAATCACATTTTGGGGTTGATTCGCGTATGCATCACATTTCATGGTGCAAAAGCGGTGCAACCCCTATGTTAATATGGGTCTAAACATTTTACAACAGGTGACAAATCTTCAGCATAAGATTTGTCTTAAAATTGTGTTATGCCGACAGTGCTGGTAAAGTAGAAAACAATCATGTCACAATCAGTTAAAACACTGTCTGATCACAAGAGGCAGAAGGGACATGCAGAAACGTATGCTTTACACACAAATGATTCAGAAAAGGGGGTGGTGATGAACAGAGTGTCTGAATTAAGCAGACCACTCTTACCCAGTCCAAAGATCAGGGCTTGATCCATCACCGATTTTTAGCTCACTGCACCATCCCAGCTCAGAACTTGGCTATATGCAAATTAGTCTGACCCTGGCCCAGTGCATCATGGGAACAGGGCAGACCAAACTACCAAGCCAATTCTTATACTGGGAAGGAAACAAGCTACCGGGGACCGGTTTCTGGCATTTCAGCCGTTTTCGGCCCGGCTTGCTTGAATCCTGATGGTGTAATGAGCTAGGGACTCACATCTGAGTATACCCTTCCACACTTATGGTGGACAAAAATGATTCAGAAAAGGGGGTGGTGATGAACAGAGTGTCTGAATTAAGCAGACCACTCTTACCCAGTCCAAAGATCAGGGCTTGATCCATCACCGTTTTTTAGCTCACTGCACCATCCCAGCTCAGAACTTGGCTATATGCAAATTAGTTTGACCCTGGCCCAGCGCATCATGGGAACAGGGCAGACCAAACTACCAAGCCAATTCTTATACTGGGAAGGAAACAAGCTACCGGGGACCGGTTTCTGGCATTTCAGCCGTCTTCGGCCCGGCTTGCTTGAATCCTGATGGTGTAATGAGCTAGGGACTCACATCTGAGTATACCCTTCCACGCTTATGGTGGACAAAAATGATTCAGAAAAGGGGGTGGTGATGAACAGAGTGTCTGAATTAAGCAGACCACTCTTACCCAGTCCAAAGATCAGGGCTTGATCCATCACCGTTTTTTAGCTCACTGCACCATCCCAGCTCAGAACTTGGCTATATGCAAATTAGTCTGAGGTGGCCCAGTGCATCATGGGAACAGGGCAGACCAAACTACCAAGCCAATTCTTATACTGGGAAGGAAACAAGCTACCGGGGACTGGTTTCTGGCATTTCAGCCGTCTTCGGCCCGGCTTGCTTGAATCCTGATGGTGTAATGAGCTAGGGACTCACATCTGAGTATACCCTTCCACGCTTATGGTGGACAAAAACACACAAATGAAGCATACTCATTTCACACATTTCTGATATTTACAGTAAAAAAAATCTTTCGCACTTTGTTGAAAATTGAAATGCATGACTTTGGAAAAGTATATTTACTGTGGAAAAGTAGGTGTTTCCAATAGACATGTCACAAACAATGGGGAAATAAAGGAAGTGTGAAGTGAGTGGAACAGCACTGGCTCAGAGAAGACAATGTAATATATAGCACAAATTTACAAATTAGTAAACCAGTCTCAAGTGCTAACCTACTGAGGAACACATCTAATAATGTTCTATTTAATTCACACCTAGTACAGACCTATACCTCAATCCAGCTTCAGAGCAAGTCATACACCAGAGAGGGGCCAGTTAAAGAAATGACAAGAGTAGTACCACAGCCACACCTAACATACCATATTCATGTCTAATAGCGAACTGTGAATGATACAAATATCCCCTTGTATTGCTAAATATCATGGACTCTCTGACAATATAAGTTCATACAGCCTATTCCATTGTGCCTGACATAGACAATAGCCATAGAGGAGACTTGTAAGAAATTGGGTTGTTGGTGGACTAGGGTGTGAGCCTTGGCCAAGCAACAACCACAATCTTTGTCAGGGTGAGGCACAAGCAAACCCTAAATTACCCCGCTGGCAGCTTGGCACAGAGCAGTCAGGCTTAACTTAGAGGCAATGTGTAGAGTATTTTGTACAATTCTTCATACAATAATAAAGTGAAAACACCACAAAAAACAGATCCCACACTAAGGGGCCTATTATGATGGCGGACGGACCTGCGTCCGTTCACCACCCCAGAGGAGGAGGGACCATCCGCAGAGGCAGCTGCAGTCCCTCCATGCAAATTAGGATGTGACCGTCACCCTGGCGGTCACATCCTATATTTTTAACATTGCGGCGGGTGCTGCTTGAAGCAGCACACGCCGCAATGTTAAAAAAATGCATGTTTACCTTTGCATGCACAAAGCTGCGGCGGACGGAAAATAGATTCCCCAGCCATCCTAATCTTGTGGGTGGTCTTTTTCCAGTCTGCAGCGGATAATCCGCATCCTCTGGGCCGGTGGTGGCTTCCGCTGGCCCGGAGGATGCGGATTATCCGCAATCATAATCGGCCCTTCAGTTAGAACAACAGAGTTTTCTTTAGTAAATAAAACAAGACCAAAATGACAAAAATCCAATTAGTAGAACTGGAGATATGGAATTTGAAAGATTTTAGTGAAAATTGTGCCCAAAAGCATAGAGTGTCAACCGTGGATATCTGGTTGTGGAGGAGCAGGACAAAATTACAAGTTCAGACCAGATGCAATAGAGCAAAGGCCGGCTAAAGGGACCCAGTTAGGCCAGCTGAGAAGAGTACCTTAAATCCAGGTTTGCAGAGCATTTCGAGGAACCGTGTCACGATGTGTCACACAGCCAAAGCGATGCATCAGTTCCAAGAGGTGGCAAGGCAGCAAAGCTGAGATGAGAGGGCCTGCATCATTATTAAGTTCCCGTTGACTGGACTTGCAATGCAAAGTCCAGGGTTGAGGATGTGGCGGGAAGTCAGTGTAATGCGCCAGTTCCAAGGAGCTGTGAGGTTGCGATGCGAAGTCTAGCATTGTCGTCAAGGTTGCTGTCAATGAGGGATGAAGGGCCTGCACCGAGGATTCATTGCACAGCAGTGGTACAGATGGGGCTGCAAGGGTGATGCAGGTATTTGAAATGAGTCCAATCAACACATTGATGCATCTCTTCTGCTCTGGTTTGGCTGCACAGCAGAAGAGATGCATCAGCTTCGCTGGGTCCACAGAGGCTGGCGGATCACCTTAAGCTCACCTCAAATGGTCCAGGATTGTGGTGCCACCATTTGGCAGGGTAAATGAAAAAATAAACTGTTGGCAGTTCTCATCAGGAGTCCCGCCAACTAGCCCTTGGAGTAACTGAGTTCAAGAGATACAGGTCCAGTCCTCCTCACACAGGCTAGAGGGCAGCAAGCAGCAGGGTAGCACAGCAGGGCAGCCATTGGTCAGATCCGCAAGCCAGTGGCAGTCATTACAGCAGTACAGCAGTCCTTCTTCCTGGCAGAGTATCCACCGAAACAGAGCGTACTTATGAGTAGGTCTCTGAGGTCCAGTATTTACACAAAGTCATGCCTTTGTAGCGGGGAGAAGCTTCTAGAGGCATGCCTTTATAGTGCACAGCTGCAATGCCTTCCTGACCCTGGCTCCAGACTAAACTACAGTGGGTATGAAGCCCTTTGGAGGAGGCAGGACACAGCCAATTTAAGTGTAAGAAGGGCTGGGCCCAGCTCCTCCCTCCCATCCTGCCAGTGATGGTCTACACAGTCTCACCTGAGCTCTACATTGATTGCTGCTGTCTAGGAGGAATACAAAAAGCCCAGCTTTCCTTACACCCGGCAATGAGACAGGCTGCCAGCACCAAATAGCTAAGGCAGGAAAATGCTAACTTTCTAAAAGTGGCATTATCCAAATTGTGATTTAAAATCCGACTTCACATAAGTTAGGATTTTTGTTATAATTCCAAAGACACCTGTAGGAGTCTGGGTCTGTATATACTATCCCAAAGTAAGGTATAGTGTGCACAGAGTCCAGTGAATCCCGAGGCTTTACAGAGGCAAAAGTAGATAATACTAATTTTCTCTTTTATGGTAGTGCGGGCGAGCAGTTAGGCTTTACAGAGGGTGGTGCTAAGCATTTGTTGTACACACACAGACAAGAAATGATTACACACACTAAATGACTGAATCTGAAACCAATGGTTTGTAAAAATATTACTTTTAGTATATTTATTTTATAGAACCAAAGATACTTTGGTGCTGTAAAGTACGTTTTGCAATATCACTGTTTTTCAATATAAAAAGTGGACAAACACCCTCAGCGGCACAGGGGTGGCCCGGTGCAGAGTGCCAACACAGCATTGGGTGCCCCATTCAAACAAATGGAGAATCTTGAAGTCAGAAAAGGCTGCAGGCTCAGACCAGGAGACTGGACGAAAGAAACCTACAGCAGCACAGGTAAATCAGGTTTGCTGGACCATCAGGACACCATTGGTAGATCTCCCCAAGGCTCAGGGGCTACGGGTGCAGGGGTGTCCTTCGGAGTCCCAAGTCAGCTTATCAGTGCAGGTCAGGTTTGGGGGGTCGTGTGCAGAGGCTGGAGGCATTGAATTGGAGTCCGGCAGGGGTCAACCCACTGTGGACTCTTGCTCTAAATCTCTGGGGAACCTATGCTGGACTGGTGGGCCACTGGAACTCAGGCCTGGTCATCGGTGCAGAGGTAGTCGGTTTTGTGATTCTGCAGGCATAGCACTTTGTATTCAAGGTTGTTTTTCTTCTGGACAGGTCTGCTGTCCATGGGAGATTAGGAGTCTTATTAGAAGTCAGGTAGACTTCCCAGGGTTCTGGAGGTCGGTGGGCTGCAGAACGAGCCACTCTTCTTTAGCAGGGTCTTTGAGGGCTGCACACAGGCTGGTAGGTTTGAGGCCGAGTCAGTTGGTGTCTTCAGTATTCGCTGCTGCATGGCTCTATTTTGTCCTCTTCTTTGTAGGTTATCTGTAACCTGAGGACTAAGGTTCTGGAGTGCCCCTAAATACTCAATGTAGTGGTGTTACAGGGGTTAGAAGGTAGTACCAATGGGCTACTTACCTTTAGGGTGCTGAGGTTCCGTGACAATTGTAAGTGGTGTTTTCGACTCGCACGAATATGGTCGAGTCTAGTATCTATGAACCGCAAATGGCGAGTTTAGTAAGTGTGCGCAGTTTCGCTGTGCTAACTTAAACCGTTCGTTTGTTACGTGGGTTTGTCATCTGTACCCACGGGTTCCATCTTAGATACGGCATCCATTTTGTCTCTTGCCCTCAAGTAGCCAGCGAACGGACGCTGTCCGCTTCGCGACCCTGGGACTCCCAAGATATGGCGGAAGACACATGTTCTTTGTAAGTGCCTTTATGACGAGGGGGATGCTACTGTAAGGCAGATGGCGCCGCTCGAGGCTCATCTTGCCGCACGGGCTTATTGTCTCAGCCGTGCATCTCATTAGGCACGTCCCTTTGATGCCTGTATCTCGTGCTTCTCGACACTCCTCTTTTACACCCTTTCCGATCTCCCCACTGTCTCCGTCTTCCTCTACACCTGTCTTCGTTCTTATTTCGATCTACTTTACTGCTGATTGGAATTTGCTAATGGTGGGAAGATGGGTTTTTACAGTTGGGAACCGCCAAATGTTTCCGCACTTATGTTCCGGACCTTATGTGTTTCAAAGTGACCAAAGCGACCCCTCTGAGAGCGACTTGTGGGAACCGGGTTGTAAACTATTGTGTATCATGTTATTCTATGGGTAAAAACTGTATAAAAGGAGCGATCCACAAATACAATTTGAAGCAGTCTCCCCGAACTACACTCGATGTACTTCCTGTGACTTCTGTGTTCCCTGCAGTAAATAAACCTTGACTCTTTGACGCCGAAGGAAGTGTCCCGTGTCTCTGTGACTTGTACGCCGGAGCAGGTTACCCACGAAGGTTTCAGGTGTTGTGCCCTGGCACCGCTGGGTCCAAAGGAACCCAGTCCTTCAGTTGGCGCCCAACGTGGGGCTGCATCAGTGGTACCGGTCCAAGCCCGACGATCGTGAGGAACTTCGTGTGAAATCTCCAAGGGAAGGTGCACCCCGCTTCATCGATCCTGTTGTCGAAATAAGTGGCCCGAAGACTTTTCCCGCGAAGATTCCCGCCTCCTAACGGCTGCGACGGACTGCTGCCCTGACTGTAGACCTGTTTTGGCGCCTGGCGTAGACCTTGGTATAGCGAGACGATTGACGGGCCTTCCTGAGGACGCCATTGATCTTTGAGTTAAGTATTTGTGGGTCGCTCCCAGAGTTCTTGGTTGTAGACACTTTAGCGAGTGTCTTTGTTGTAAACACTAGTGTTTTTGTTGTATACGCTGCGTGAGTGTTTTTGTCGGTGACACTTTGCTAGCGTACTTTGTTGTTGTTGTATTTGTTTGACGACTGCAGCCGCCAAAGACCGAGGGTTTTGTTCTTTACTGGGACTTGGTAAATCCCGAAATCCCGTAACCCTTGAAGTTTGTGAAACTCGGCTAGTGTGCAAGATGCCTGGTCGCAGTACTTTGTTCAGTTGCTTTAGACCTTGTGGTGCGGATTCCCTGCTGGAGGACTCGTGTCCGATACCTCCGGTTGGAACTCCTACTTATGATTTGTATAGCAAACATGGGCTAGGCCCGATTGCTTTTAACGATTATTGGATAAAATATACAAAGAAAGACGGCGATCTTCGTTGGCCACCTCACGGTAGCTTCGAAGCGTCGATCTTAGATAATTTGGAAATAAAATTGTTCGAACGTAAATCAAGGCCGGCCATGTTTGATGCCTTTCGGTTGTGGCGCAAAGAAGCCCGACAGAAAGAGATCAGACAGAATAAACGTAGTGTGCGAGATAATGTTGCTACTATAGTGAAGAAAGCTGAGCAGTTTCAGCGTGATAAGGAGGATAAGGATAAGGAAGTGTTTGAGAGGCTACAGCGTATGTCCATAGATAAATGCTATCCTGCTTTGCCTACGGAGTCGGATAAGAAGGAAGAGGCAGTTGAGGATTCTTTAATGTCCTATCTTATGAAGTCGCCACCCCCGTACGTACAGGGTATCGCAGCTCCTGTGGTCCCTGCCGTACCTGTTCTTCCACCTGTTATTCCTCCACCTGTTCCTCAACCTGCACCCGCTCTTCCGACTGTTCCTGCTCCTTTGCCTGGTTCTATTCCTACTGCTCCTCCGCTTCCACATACTCCTGTTCCCGCTACTGCTCACGCTACTGCTCCTGTGTTGTTAACCCCTGTTGTTGCTAATGTTTCTACTCCTTCTCTTGTTAGTCCTGTGTCTTACTCTTCTCCCTCTACTCGTAATCGTGATTCTCCCCTTGCGACAAACTTCTTCCAGTCGCTCGGACCTGTTTTTGGCTCTGCTGGTTCTGATGGTCCTCAGAGACGTAGCCAGCTTCCTGGTAATAGAGAACGTGTTGCGCTATACAATATGGCGATGGGTTGGATGATAAACCCTGTTAGAAATCCACCACGTGTTGTCCTCGAAACGTTTGATCAATTCAACATACCAACTCAGAGGTATGTGTTTGATGAAATGTGCAAGTTCTTACATGATCAGATAGTGGCCTTTGCGCCTGACGAGGTGCTGTCCGCCCTGTCTGAACTTCGGCTTCAGTTCGCAACTGGACTGATAGTCGACACTAATGTCCGACGTGCTATTGAGCGGTTGCTATCTCTTCGTCCCGCTCCTATTCCTCATGCATTGTTCGTTGAGGACATTGAGAAAGGAGATGGGTCTGGCCAATATCCTATGCGTGAAGTTCCGCCAGTTTGGGTACCCGCTGATAATACTAATGCTAATGCTCCAGTGGCGGCGCATTTCCAGAGAGTGTGGATACACCTCCCTTGGAAACGATCGGAAGTGCTTCAGGTGAAACAAACTTTGCCTGATCCTCGCAAAAATCCTGCTGGATATTACAAGGAATTGTCGCAGCTCGTAGACGCTACGATAATGAATCTGGCCGATATCGACATGTTGTTTGGCAATGTCGTACCGCAACCGGTATGGGCCAAGATTCGTCACCAAGATCATGCGAATGAATTAGGTGGTGATTGGGCTGCCATTACAGCGGCAGACGCGGGACAAGTGGCTGCTACTAAACCCGATCAGTTGATTGAACTTCTTCCCCAGCGAATCATTACATTAATGAAAACGCTTATGCCAGCTATGAGGGTAAATTGGGACAAGTTGTCAGCCTGTAAGCAGAAGAAAGATGAGAGTGTTTCAGACTTCTTTACGAGGTTCGAGGAAACATTCGTTGATCATAGTGGACAGGATATGGGTACTGAGGGTGGACAGAGGTTGTTTGTAGATAAATTCGTGTCGAACTTATTGCCCGACTTGAGCCATAAATTGAAAAATTCAGAAAGTGCGTGGGCTGTTTCTACCTCAGCTCAGATATTGGCTACGGCACAATATTACGAAAATAGAGAAAAAGAGGAAAATGACCGTGCTGATAAAAAGACGAAAGAACTAAAAACTAAAGTGTTGTTACAACAAGCATATCCGCCGCGTTCTAATCAGAATGCGCCTCAACAGAATAGATCACAGTCGCAATCGAATCGATCGCAGCCGCGTAATGATTCCTCTTTCCAAAGATCTTCGTTAGGGTACAATCAATGTGCTTATTGTAGACAGGAGGGACACATTAAATTTAATTGTCCTGCTTTGAATGACCGTACTAGTGGTACTTCGTCTAGAGGAGGTCGTGGTGGTTCACAGAACGCATCACGTGGTAGAGGTCGTGGTGCTCAGAACGACCGTTCTGACAATTCATCAAATCCTAATAACTGTTTCGATCAACGTGGATCATCGCAAGGACGATCTGCGCAGTATAATGTAGACGATTATTACGTCGATCAGGGAACTGACGATAGTAATTACTAGGACAGCCAAAGACAAGGAGAGGGAGTGGTATCAGTTCCGGTTGATCAGAGAGGGCCTTACGTCGCAGTTGCTACATCGGGCGTCGTTGAGCCTTTTCTGTTGGACACTGGTGCAGCGAAAAGTTCTATCATGCATTCGAAACTCCCTGGCGCACCTTTGTCTGGCTTAACAAATGTTTCCGTTGGATTCTCTGGCGCCCCCGTTAGCAATCCAGTTTCGCGCCCTTTGCCCCTTAAAATTGGGCCTTGTGAGCTCGAAGCTCCATTGATTTTGACCACTGGTTGTGGCGAAAATCTTTTGGGTCTGGATTTGCTTAAACGTTTGTATGCGACTTTGTATTGTTCTCCTGCGGGTGTAAAGCTTACGTTCGGAGAGAGAGTAGTCTCTCCCATGTACTTGTCTCTCGATAAGCTTCCACCGGAATTGGATTCTCTTCCTGCGTCTTTGTGGGCGACGGGTCCAAATGATGTGGGCCTACTTGATATCTCCCCTTATGTTGTTCAGTTGAAATCTAATGTGCGATTGCCACGTATTCCCCAATATCGTATCTCCCTTGATGGTGAACGAGCTTTGTTAGCGATCATCTATGATTTGATCGAGAAAGATGTCATTGAAGAAACTCGGGGTAACGTGTGCAATAGCCCTGTACTGCCCATTCTTAAACGTACTGATCCTACCAAACCACCTGTTTATCGTTTTGTTATCGATTTACGGGAGGTAAATAAAATTGTGGTTCCTCAATTCCCTGTTGTGCCTGACATTACGGCGCTACTGACTCTGATTCCAGCTACTGCTTCGTGGTTTTCGGTGATTGATTTGAAAAATGCGTTTTTCAGCATCCCGATTGCCGAAGAGAGCAGGGACCTTTTCGGTTTCTCTCTTGGTGGACGTAGCTTCCGGTTCAAACGCGCTCCTCAGGGCTACTGTGAAAGTCCATCGATTTACAGTCAAGCTTTGAAGGGTCAACTAGATGCGTTTAAGTTGCCGGTTGGTGCGGCTTTAATCCAATACGTTGATGACCTATTGGTGGCTGCTGATACTCAGGACATTTGCAAAATTGCTACAGTGTCGTTGCTGCAACATCTCTGTGAGTTGAATCACAAGGTGTCACCTTCTAAACTCCAATATTGTTGTCAAGAAGTAACCTATCTAGGTCACTTATTGTCAAAGGAGGGAAGGAGATTGACCCCAGAGAGAATTGCAGCGATTGCGCGCATGGCTGTGCCACAAACCCAAAGAGATGTGCGTGCCTTTCTAGGTATCACGTCGTACTGTAGGCAGTGGATTCCTAATTTTTCATTGCTAGCGAAACCATTGGTGGCTCTTACGTGTAAGGATGTTTCTACTCCTTTACCATGGACGGAAGAATGTCAGAACAGTTTTTCTGAACTGCGTGATTCATTGTGTTCGGCTCCTGTGTTAGGTACCCCTGATTACAGTAAGCCGTTCACGTTATATGTTCACGAGAGGGAAGGTTGTGCGTTGAGTGTTTTAACGCAACCTTTTGGTGGTAAGCAACGTCCATGTGCATATTTTTCCTCGACCTTAGACCCAGTAGCTAGAGCATTGCCGAGTTGTTTGAGAGCAACTGCGGCAGCTGCGGTCTCCATCCGACAATCAGCAGGATTGGTCATGGATAATATGCTTACGGTGATGGTTCCGCATGCAGTCGATACTCTGTTGAATCGTACGAAAACTCAGCACTTGACGAGTGCGAGGTTGTCTGGGTACGAATTGACGCTCTTGGCAAGCCACATTCAGATAAAACGTTGTAATGTCCTCAATCCGGCAACTTTGTTACCAATTAGTGCAGAGTCAGATGCAGTAACAGAACATGACTGTTACTTGCGGACAGAGGAGGAAACAAAAGGTCGTGTGGACCTTAAAAACACCCCATTGGAAGACCCGGATGGCATCCTGTATGTGGATGGGTCATGTTTTAAATTGCCGAATGGTGATGTGACTACTGCTTATGCTGTGGTGACATTGAATACTGTTGTTGAGACTGCAAGATTGAATCAGAATTCTGCCCAAGCTGCAGAGCTGATTGCTCTTACTAGAGCATGTGTATTAGCAAAAGGTAAACGTGTGAATGTGTACACCGATAGTCAGTATGCTTTCGGTGTAGCGCATAGTTTTGGACGATTGTGGCGAGAACGTGGTTTCCTGACGTCGCATGGCACGAAAATACAGCATGGCCAGCTTGTGAACGATCTTTTGGATGCATTAACTTTGCCTGCACAGGTTGCAATTGTTAAGTGTAGTGCGCATCGTAAAGTGACGGATGATGTTGGTCGTGGTAATGCGTTCGCAGACGAGATTGCTAAGGAGACTGCCCGGAACCCTAGCACTCGAATGTATGTGACGAGTTCGGTTAGGTGGCCTACAGAATCGAGTATGTGTGAAAATACCATAGAGAGTGTGAAAGCAATTCAGAATGAGGCCACCGACACTGAAAAAATGAAGTGGAAAGAAAGTACGGGAAGGTTGGATGTGAATGGTTGCTGGATTGATTTGTCAGATCAGAAAAGATGGATGTTGCCTGATGCGTATGTACTGGCCGTTGTGCAAATGGCACATGGGTTAGCACATATTAGCGCGAAAGGTATTTGCAAGTTGCTGGCTGATGTGTGGAAGAATGATGGAATTACTAAATGTGCTGAACGTCTGGTGAAGAATTGTATGGTGTGTATAATGTACAATCCTGGAAAAGGAACCCCAACTCCTCCTGGCAGTTTTGCTCCTCCTTCGTATCCCTTTGAGGTGATCCAGTTGGACTTCATCCATATGGAGCGATGCAATAACCTAAAATACGTTTTGGTTGTGGTTTGCGCATTCTCCCGATGGATCGAGGCCTATCCCCTCAAGGATAATACTACTTTGTCTACTGCGAAAATCCTACTGAAGGAATACTTTCCTCGGTACGGAATGCCTAGAGTCGTGTGGTCAGATAACGGAAGTGAGTTTGTTGGTAGTGTAATGAAGAGTGTGTGTAAGGGCCTTGGAATTAATCAGAAATTCCATAGCGCCAATCATCCCCAGTCAGCTGGATTGGTTGAAGGGTACAATGGCACCCTTAAATTAAAACTAGCGAAGATTCAGGCTACGACTGGACTTTCGTGGCCTGATGCTTTGCCTCTAGCATTACTGTCAACTAGGGCGACTGTACACTCCCGAATAGGGCTTAGTCCCTATGAAATAGTGTTCGGCCGTCCTGCGAATGTGTGGGGGGTTCCTAGGCCAGGTGTATTCTCTGATCTTGAGTTTCCGATGTTGATTGATTACTTACATGACTTGACTGCTAAACTGAGGTTAATTCATCAACAGGTTTACGACGCCTTGCCGACGCAGACGGAGGGTCCAGGCCACCAGCTCCAGCCCGGGGATTGGGTGGTTGCCCGAAATTTTTCACGCAAAAACAATCTGGACCCCCGCTTTACCGGACCTTACCAGGTGCTCCTGGCCACGAGGACTGCCGTTCGTCTTGAGGGGCGGAAGAATTGGGTACATGCTACCCATTGTAAGCGAGTCCCTATTCCTTTGCCGGCAGACCCGTGGGTAAGGAAAGGCATTGCGTCAACAGAAACAGAAACATTGCCGGCGTTTGTACCTTTTAGCGACGCACAGCTTGTTGAGGAACCCTCAGCGCAGCAGAAAGCCACTGTTGAATACTTGTCAGCAAAAGACTCAAGACCAGACCAACGAATTGATCAGCAGGACGCTGTCTCTTCAACGGATCCTTTGTTTGAAGAGCAGACACGTCCCGGGAAACATCGATATTCTTTGAGATCTCATACTAAGGACAAATAAAATTTGCTTGCTTTGCTGAAATTGATAACTGCAATATCTTCATTTCCCATGATCAATTTTGAACATTCGTATCATTGAAAATTGTTTTGTATATATATATATATATCAAGCTTCTTCCTTGTATCTTTTTCCTTCCACAGCTGAGAAATATTGTGCTAAATAATATATACATATTGTGTATTGAGGGCCGTAGGGCCGCGCGCGTACTTCCTTCTGGACAGTAGGTCTTGACGCTAGGTTAAAGACCGTCGGTTCCTAGGAACTCCTGGGGATTGACTATTGCTGCACAGAACGAAGTGCGTCAAGAAACGTTGCGGACGGTCGTAGGAAAATGGCATTTTCGAAGCTGAATGATTTGGAAGGAGCTCAGGCATACAGAGTCAAGCTGCAGAAACTCAGTCGTACTAAATGTTTTGTATTCCAATTGTTTTTATTGTTTTTAACTGCTTCTGCATTTGTGGCGGGTGGGGTGTATTACACTATGTCTTACTTCCTACTTCCTACCCCTACTCCTACTCCTTACCCTAACCATACTTCTACTACTTCTACTGCTTCTCCCCATTCTTTTCACATGTTACCGGAACACGAACAGGCTAGACGTGTAGAATTCCGCAATAATTCCTTTATCCAGCTCCTCCATCAGCATCAGTTAGTGGTTAACACTACTAATTGTTGGGTGTGTGGGTTGATGCCACATACTACGGGTAAGGGAATTCCATATCTGGTGTTACCGTATAGTTCCCAAGGGTCAGCTCGAGCATTCCAAACAATGCTTCGAAGCGCACTGGGTTTCCACCCCACTCCAGAACAACGTTCCCCCAACTCTGGTCCTACCTCGTATCAGTGGGTGCTATCGATGGCAATAGAGGATATGGAAGATGAGATCCATGATCCTTTTCTCATCCCTAAAGAAGAGGTACGAGCCTATAGGGTCCTAAGTAGAGGGGAATATAGTATGTTCAGTAATGAAAAGCAGCTTAAAAGCTCGCTTCCAATATGGGTCGTACCCCACACTGGTAATCTTTGTCTTGTGGGTCGTGGCTCGCAAGCCTCACTTGGAGCAAGTGCTTGCACTGAAAGTTACGTTCTGCCAATGTCCCCGACCCCGGTGTTTCTGGCTGCCAAGGGTACCTACTTTATCTGTCATGATCGTGCATACACATGGTTGCCCGCAGACTTCATGGGCTCATGTTTCGTTGCAAATCTGTTGCCTCCGACGTTTACTGTAGATGCCGATTATCATAAGACTAGAGTTGTACGAGGCGTAATTAGCGAAGAGGATACTGCCGGTCAAGAGGCAGGAGACTTTTTCAAGGGTTTCCTCCCGTTTTGGGGACCTATGGTTAATAGTAGGAACCTGAGACATTTGACTCGAGTGGTAGAATCGACAGCTAATATTACTGCCAGTGCCCTTGGTAATATCACCACAGAACTTCAGGCGGAGAGACTTATGACATTACAAAACCGTATGGTTTTAGATGTTGTCTTGGCAGATCGCGGTGGGGTATGTAAAGTGATCCATTCGAGCTGTTGCATTTTCATCCCAGATAATGCTCCTACTGTCTATCAAGCCATCTCGAAGTTGCACAAGATCTCCGAATCCATACACGTGGATGTAGGGGATTGGACGCTACTCGGTTGGTTTTGGGGCCTGGTGTCGACTTGGGGTTGGAAGATTCTGATGATCATCGGGGTTGTGGTAGTGTTCCTGTTCACCTGTTGCCTTTGTGTGCAGTGTGGTCCTGCCTTATGTGGCCTTTGTGCTACAACGTGTATAAGACAACCATCTGTTACCAAGGGGACTCGATCGGACAGAGCTATGCTACAACGACATCTTGATGGTCTGATGAATATCGAATATGATTCCGACTAGTGCTTGCCTACATGAGGGCAAAAGGAGCGTCTGAGGTTCCGTGACAATTGTAAGTGGTGTTTTCGACTCGCACGAATATGGTCGAGTCTAGTATCTATGAACCGCAAATGGCGAGTTTAGTAAGTGTGCGCAGTTTCGCTGTGCTAACTTAAACCGTTCGTTTGTTACGTGGGTTTGTCATCTGTACCCACGGGTTCCATCTTAGATACGGCATCCATTTTGTCTCTTGCCCTCAAGTAGCCAGCGAACGGACGCTGTCCGCTTCGCGACCCTGGGACTCCCAAGATATGGCGGAAGACACATGTTCTTTGTAAGTGCCTTTATGACGAGGGGGATGCTACTGTAAGGCAGATGGCGCCGCTCGAGGCTCATCTTGCCGCACGGGCTTATTGTCTCAGCCGTGCATCTCATTAGGCACGTCCCTTTGATGCCTGTATCTCGTGCTTCTCGACACTCCTCTTTTACACCCTTTCCGATCTCCCCACTGTCTCCGTCTTCCTCTACACCTGTCTTCGTTCTTATTTCGATCTACTTTACTGCTGATTGGAATTTGCTAATGGTGGGAAGATGGGTTTTTACAGTTGGGAACCGCCAAATGTTTCCGCACTTATGTTCCGGACCTTATGTGTTTCAAAGTGACCAAAGCGACCCCTCTGAGAGCGACTTGTGGGAACCGGGTTGTAAACTATTGTGTATCATGTTATTCTATGGGTAAAAACTGTATAAAAGGAGCGATCCACAAATACAATTTGAAGCAGTCTCCCCGAACTACACTCGATGTACTTCCTGTGACTTCTGTGTTCCCTGCAGTAAATAAACCTTGACTCTTTGACGCCGAAGGAAGTGTCCCGTGTCTCTGTGACTTGTACGCCGGAGCAGGTTACCCACGAAGGTTTCAGGTGTTGTGCCCTGGCACCGCTGGGTCCAAAGGAACCCAGTCCTTCAGTGCCTACACCATTTGTATGTCCACTTCCTCTGGGGAGGGAGCATTTCTGTAACCCTATTGGCTAGAACCCTCTATGTAAATTTAAATGTGTGTGTCTTGTAAAGCGGACTGCTACCCGGAGACATCCTGGCACTATAGACCACTGGGGAACCCGTCCCGGTTTTCCCTGTGCGATGTTCCCTACTGGGTATCTCCAAGATGAAACCAGGCATCCCCGGCGTTTGTGGGGGGCCGTTGTGGAGATGAGGCAAGCTAATGCCCAGAGTTGCAGAGTGTGATCCCTGGTTAGAGTAGGCACCAAGGCGAGAATTATCGAGTCCGCTGACCCTGGTTCACGACCCTGTCGCGTCGGGAATTGAACCCTGGTCCCGGGCCGTCCTCTGCTTCCGGGTCTGCCGCCTCTAACCATTGAGCCACACCACTCCACTGCACTCCACTATGACAATATGGAGGATTTTGAAAGGAGAGGTCACTTTAGCTTAGGGTACCTTAGGGGTGGCCCTGTCTGAGAGGGGACACACCTTTCCTGCTTACTAATTTTTCCACTGACCTTGCCTTGGAGAGGCCATGGTCAGCATGGCAAAGGACAGGAAGCCGTTGAGGCGCACCAGCTTTCAATGTTGTTCCTGCTTGGGGTTAGCAACTCCACACAGAGCAGGTTTTGTTTCTGACCCCAGGAGCAAAAGGCTCCCACCTCAGGAGGTCAAAAACATGTCTAGAGGTGGCAGGGTGGTGCAGACTGGTCATAGCGGAAGAGCCGCCCCTGGAGTTTTGAGGTCCACCATGTAGGTATCCTCATTCTTGCGCTCCTTCACCTCATAGGGCCCATATCATCAGTCTTGTAGGGACCAGGGCTCCACAGGCTCAAACTTTCACACTTTTTGGCCAGGATGAAACTCGACTAGAGTGACCTTCTGGTAGCATCACTGTTTCTTGACCTCTTGGCTGGCTTTTAGATTTGCTATGACTTGCGTCCAAAAGCACTTCATTGGTAGAAGATCACATTCTGTGGGGGCCTTCCTGAGAGCTTGCTTCCACCCCTCCACTAAAAAAAGAGGTCCTCACACCGGGTGTCCATACAGCAGCTCAATGGGGCTGAAGGCAACCCCTTTCTGGGTCACCTCCTGGCAGGCACTCACCAGGACTGCCCCAACAAGCTGGGAGGGGAACAGCCATCATCCACAAAGAGACCATACAGTGTAATACCACCACTGACAATACCACCACCCCCATGGAACATCTCAATTTCAGGCTCCAAACAGACGAGACAACCATCAGAGAAACCCTCATATTCCGACCACCAGGTCTGCACTTCAGCTTCTACAATACTATCACAGACTTCATGGTGCCCCAGCCTTAAACTGCAAGGACTACATCTTGCTAGGTGACCTAAATGTTCACATCGACAACCCCAACAACAAAAACACTGTACACCTCCTTGACAGTATGAGCAGCCTCTGATTGACCCAGATCGTCCACAATCCTGAACACAACACATGACACACACTGGACTCAATTTTCACCTCTAGCAACTGCACCAAATACAGCCAGGTCACAGAAATCACATAAACCAATCACTCCATCGTCCACTTCAGCATCTTCAGTCCCCACAGTGCCACCCCCAGGATGACCAACGCCTCTCACTGGAGGTGGAACAAAATCTCAGAGACCAGCTGGGCGAGCGCCCTCAACACCTTTTAACCCTGCTACCACCACCAACCTCGAACAGGGAGTAAAAACCTCAACGCCTGGATCACCAAATGTGCAGACAGCATTGTTCCCATAAAGAACAACATGAGGAGAAGACCCTCCAAAAAAGCCAGTTGGTACACCCAAGAACTCAGAACAGCAAAATGAGACAGCAAACAGTTGGAGAGGAGATGGCACACCAGCAAGGAAACCTCCGACAGGGCAGTCTTTAGACACCCCTCAACCTCTACCACTGCCTGCTGAAGGCAACAAAGAAAAAAGCCCTTGCTGCATGCATCAATACCAGCGACAACAACACCAAGGAACTTTTCAATATTGTTAAGGAACTCTAAAACCCAGCTGCCAGCAAAAACAACATCACACCCTCAAAGGAGCTGTATGACAACTTTGCCCATTTCTTCCATGACAAGATCAGAACCATATACAGATACTTCATACCTCAACCCTCACCTAAGGACCTCCTCGACAGACACACCACCACCGTAACTGACGTGAACCACACACTGACCACTAGGAACATTCTCTCCACCCAGAACACCACCTCTACAATGAAATCCATCCTCATGGGAGCTCCCACAGACCAAATTACACACCACATATTTACCCTTGGAAACCAAAGGATTGGCTATGACCTCACCACCCTACTTAGCACATCTATCACCACCTCAACATTTCCCGATGCCTGGAAACACACCAACACCAGCCCACTACTCATAAAATCCTCTGCCAAACACAGCACACTCAAAAACTACCAGCCAATCTCCCTGCTTCAATTCCCAGCAAAGGTACTAGAAAAGATCATCAACAATCAACTCATGACACACCTGGAGCAAAACCTGCTACTCGACACGTCCCAATCCAGCTTCCTCAGAAATCAGAGCACCTAAACTGCCCTAATGACAGCCACCGATGACATCTGAACCCTCTTCAACCGAGGAGAAACATCAGCTGTGATCCTCCTCGACCTCTCGGCAGCCTTATCCCACCACACACTGATTGAAAGACTCCACCACATCGGAATCCAAAGAGACGTGCTCAGGTGGATCACCTCCTTCCTCACTCAAAGAACCGCCTCCCATCTTTCACCTCTGAACCCAAGGAGATTACCTACTGTGTCTCCCAAGGCTCAACACCCACCTCCATGCCCTTCAATGCATATATGACCCTGCTGGTCAACATTGTCAGATAGCACCGTCTCAACCTAATTTCCTATGCAGACGACACACAACTAATCCTCTCACTCATCGATAACCCCACCACCACCAGAACCAATATCCACAGATGCATGAAAACCTCACCGACTGAATGAAGAACAACTGCCTACAGCTAAAGACAGACAAGATGGAAGTACTGATTTTTGGCACCAGCAGCAACACATGGAGTGACTCCTGGTGGCCATCAGACATAGGACCCGCACCCACTCCCTCCAACCACACCAGAAACCGCAGACTCATCATTGACAACAATCACAGATTAACGCCGTCTGCTTCCTTACTCTGTGCATGCTACGCAAGATCTTCAAGTGTCAACCCCTACACACGAGACACATGCCTTCATCACCAGTCGACTGGAATACAGCGATGCCCACTACGTGGGAATTGCAGCACACCTTTGAGAGAGACATCAGACCATACAAACACCACACCCAGACTCATCCTCTGCCTTTCCTGACTAACCAACATCATACCCTACTCAGGAAACTCCAGTTGCTCCCTGTACAGAAGAGGTACCAATTCAGGCTGCTGACCCATGCACACACAAGTCTCTAAATAACCAACCCCCCTACTTTAACCACCACCTGAACATCCACCAACCATCAAGAAGACTACACTCCAACTCTATTTCACTTGCCCATGCTCCCTGCATCTACTATTGCAGATGTGGAGCACACACCTTCTCCCACATCGCAGCAAAGACCTGGGACAGGCTCCCAACGCTACTCTGGACTATCATCTCACTTCCGGAGTTCGGCATGGCCCTCAAGACCTAGCTGTTCGAATAAGCCTCTAGGGCTTGCAAGTCGCTGGATACCCCCATGTTGTTAGCCGCGCTTTACAAATCCTGATTGATGAATTGATTGATTGATTGATTCATAATGTGTTTTGCGTCTTTTGCAAACATAGAAACATATATATTTATATCATTGTGTGTTCCTATGGATTATGCTTTATTTATGATTAGAAGAAAGTTTCAACCTCCATTACATTTCAAATGATGTAATGGTCCTTGTAAGTGTTTTTATAGCAAATAAGATATTTCATACAGGTGTTTTGTATAGTAAATGTCTGTTATTGTTAACTGCATATTTTCCCTAGGTATGTTTAACTTTCAGATTTATAAGTGTTGTAAATATATAATTGAAATGACTACAACTACCTTGATGCCTCATTTTGGTTTTTGTGAAAATAAGATTGATATGTTATCTTGCCCATTCACTTTATTCCACAACATTTCCACATATGTTAAAGTGTAATGTATTTATCAATCAATAGACCATGCTTAGAATTGGTGTAAGGTTTCAATTTCTATGTTTTCCTATCCTTGTTTGGCTGTACAATTGATATCATGTGTTTCACAAAGCAAAGTCTGTTGACTTAATTACTTGTAAGGTATGAAAATCTGTATGCTGAATATAATTGGTATTTTTTTAAAATTTACTCGGCAATATTTATATGTTGAACAATGCTATATATCATTCAAGATTGTGTAATATTCAGATTTTTAGCATGCTAGGCATTGAATGTTTAATTTCACATTTCTCCTCTCTCCTGTGTTCTTTGGAATGTTTGGTATATTTAATCCATACTTTCAATTTGTTTTGTTTTTGCCATTTGAGGGCATCTGTTCACCTGCTTTTCTGATTTACTTCCATGGGTCATTTAATCTGTTTCTGTTATTTATGAAAATTCCACTGAAACGTACAATCATGATGTTAAATATCTTTTTCTTTTTAGGTTGCTACTGCTTTAGCTTCAAACATTTTTTATGTATAAGACACACTTTTAATAATTATTTTTTTCATTCATGATAGGTCCAACACTGAGAGTATGTAGGCAAACACCTGCACTGAGGAGACTTCCATTCCACACCAGGAACAATACCTTGGTGAGTACTCCACTCCTGCAAATCTGAAGGATGAGGAGCTGGCTGGCCCATTCAGTCTGCATGGCCAGACGGCTCCAGTTAGTCTTGCTCAGCTCACACCTACACCTCCCACCCCAGCTGTTACTACATCTCATGCCATGGATATCAACAACATCACCCCAATCTTGTGCCCCCCCCCCCCCAGTCCTGGCTACTGATCAGCTGCCACCACCACCATCACCACCTCAAGTTTAGCCAGGAACCACTGGGATGGGGTACATGAGTCAAGGTCACAGGGTAATGGGTAGTGGGGGATATGGGTT
Source organism: Lissotriton vulgaris (assembly GCF_964263255.1). Classification (NCBI taxonomy): domain Eukaryota; kingdom Metazoa; phylum Chordata; class Amphibia; order Caudata; family Salamandridae; genus Lissotriton; species Lissotriton vulgaris. The sequence continues at coordinate 382,783,127 of NC_141696.1, forward strand.
ATGTGAGGGAACCTGTTGGCCAGCAAAGTGAGGCCACTGGGTTAACTATCACCCAGGCCATCAGCGATCAAGTCTTGGGATACCTCCATCAGTTCATGATATGATAGGTCAGTTCCATACAGAGCTCTGTGAGAGGAAGCAGTTGCATAGGGTGTTCAATCTTCAGATGGAAAAACACAACTCCAATATGGGCTCCCTGACTGGAGTTCTGCTATATATTGGCACCCATATATGCAGGGCTTTTCCAACACCATGTCCCCCTTTTTGTGGGACAACAACATATGGGCAAACTACGTCTGCCTCAGCCACAGAAAAGGAGGCCCTGCATTAAGAGGCAACACCTGCACCATTCCCTGCAACTGTGGAACCACAATCCCCGGCAGGAGCACACATTCATTTGAACCACCAGGAGAGAATGGCAAGACCACCACCAAGAGACGCAGAACCTAATTTCCTCCAGTGTCAGACTACCATTCACTCTGTGGACTATTTTCTGGACACAGTTACCTTTCTGATGCCGTTGTATTTTGGACATTGGACTTCAAACAATTTTGGATCTTCAGTAGTGGTATCATTCACCATAACTGAATTTTTCAAATATTGCTGGCTTTTGGTGTTTTATCCTGTGTTAATTTATTTGGTTTTGTTTAATAAATGCAAAACTAACAAAGTAAAAGGCTGGTGTTGTATTTCTTTGCTCCATTTATTTTTTCTTCTATCATGCATTTTGAAATGTAAAAAAGCAAATGTTAGTCAAATCATAAATACATTGCAAGTAAGCAGTTTTTCTTACAATTTTCAACAATGACAATAAAATGCAAATAATAAAAACTCATCAATTAGTATTTTATTAAATTTGATATTTGTCAGTCAATTTTTTGTTAAATATAACCAACCATTCACAACACAAATAGTGTCATTTTAAAATTTCTAGTTCCAGACCATGCCACCATGGAAAAAAGGGATATAATCAAAACAATCAGATTCTAAAGGCAAAATATTATTGAGTTGTCATCAGCTAGAGCCAGCTCTTCTGTCTCACAATAGGAATTGCGCAACAATAACACCAAGGAGCAGATTTTCAAACAAGTCACGCAACGCAGCAGCAAATAATACTGCGATGCATTGCTTGACAAGGAGGGAGCAGTAGAGTGCCATATCTACAAATACATGCCTGTATTCTCCCCTCTCCCTAGTGCCAGCAATGATTTTAGCTGATGTGCACCATGCACACTCCTTAGCACCATAGTACTAAAGTGCGTTCCTGAGTCTAGCATATGTTTTGTGCAGGAAGATTACCTTTCCTGTACAAAATACTATGCCTAGACAAGTTCAAACAGTTTTCCCACTTTGTATGTGTGCTGCACAGCACATCACACATGCAAAGTAGGAAAAGAAAGGAGAAATTAAAGTATTTCTCCTCTTAACGCCTCCTTTCGGATGGCGTTAACTTTCGGCGCTAAACCCTGTCTACAATTGTTTGCAGATAGGGATTTGCATCAAAAGGCATGGGTAGTTGCATGGGAACCATGTAATGCCCCCTTGGCGCGAACTAACACAAAGCAATGCTTGACACTGCATTGCGTTACTTGCAGGGTACTTACCTATGCAAAACAAGTTTTGCACTTGAAAGTAAATTTTGTGATGCTACCCCACTGCAAAATGTTTGCAAATCTATCCCCTAGAATCTCAAATCCTGGCAGTACTCAATTTAGTGAACACAGGAGTTTTCCAATACACTATTGCAGTTTCTGGGGGAATGCCACAAACAACTTTAAGTGGTGAGTCCTTCCTACACCAGTTAGCGACAGCTAGTAGGAGATAGCAACCATCTTGGGCCCCGATTTGCATGTCAGTGATATTTATCACTAATGACATGCAAAGTGGGCGTGCCAAGATCTTAGCGACTGGAAACAGTCGCTAACATCGCTATCTCCAAAAGCTAACACCTGCCCCTGAGCAGTTCTTAGCCATGTTATCCAATGGTAGGTGGATAACATGGCTAAGAGCATTAGCTCGGTAATGCATGAATATCGCTGACTTTTCAGCGATATTCATGCATTTCAGCCGATTTTTATCGCTTAGGAGATAAACGTTGATAATAGCAAGGTTCCTAAGCGATAAAAATCGCCGCAGCTCGGCGATAAAAATATCGCCGCTAAACCAACATAGCGATAATTATCACTAGTTGTTGGTAATATGCCCCTTTGTTTTTAGTTTTTTTGTTGAAACTTGTCTTTCAATTTTCCTTGCTATTTATTTCTGAATGTCTAGATCATGGAAGTCCAAAAAGGGTTCTATCAGATCAAGCCCAGGAATGAAGTAAGTGACCAATCTCGGCCTAACATTTGTATAATGCAATACTATTTCCTATTTTGCTGCTGTCCAAATATAACCTCTGATGATTACTTTTCATCCCAAATCATATTGAGAAGAATTGTTTTTATGAACATTAAAATTAAGCTTGGACATATGTACAACATATACATGTTTAACTCATTTTTCAGTTACCACAATGTTACATAAGATAGCAGCAAGTTACCAACAGTGAAGAAAGAATATCGTCCTGTTCCAGTTCATTTCACCAATGACTCAAATATGGCATGAACTAGCTTTATGAAGCCAGAGATATTCACACATTTTTAACGGACAACTTTAAGGTAAATACTCACAAGTCGACTACTCGACGAAGTTAAAAAGTAACGGATATAAGTACTTGAGCGGTTTTCGGTGGCAGATAATCTCCAATACACACTTCTACGGAAGGGTCTGATACAGGGTAGATCTCTGTATAACTAAGGGATAATTAGGTATTAGGATGGCATCCAGAGCTCCCAAACTTCTTACTTTTTTTCTTAAAGGGTTCCAAATTGGGGACAAATATTAGGCTGTGCAGTAGAGGTTGACGGTGTTGCACCACTGGTACTTGGGAATCCTCATGAAGCAGGAGGAGCCTCTCTCAATCTCCTTAACTCTTCCCTTGCAAAGTTGACTGGACTCTTAGTCTGCAACTGCTTCCGCATACTTGCAGTTCCACATCAGTCCTCTTTAATGGGGTCTTCTCTTGAAAGCAGTCTTGCATATGCGGCAAGTAACTTTTCTTGCATTCACCTTTTTTAAGACTTGTGAAAATTAATTTCAAAACATTCAATAAATACGGTGTCACTATGCATTGTGTCAAATGCTTTAATAAAAATATGCAGAAAATGTTACCTTTAATTTTTGTTAAGGTCTTTACAAGAGAATTTGAAAGGAGAAAGTAGGAGATGAATAACAGAGGTAGGACGTTATAACTCAAACTGAAAGAATTGGTAAAAAGGGTGGGCCAAAATCTGCATGTACAATGCCGTGGAAGGGTTTCAGGCACACTGCAAAGATTAAAAAAAATATAAATATCGTCAAGTGTTACTTCGACATGTAATGTTTGACCTCATTTAGTGACATCAATCTAATTTTAAACACTAATTTTCTTTTTTGTTTTGCAGATTAACTACAATACTTCTTTTGGACTCCATATTATATGTTGTTTATTATATTGTTTTGTTAGTTATAGTTATTTATTGTATGTTATCTTTTAATTATAGTTCCAGTTATTGTTTTAATAAAAGTTAAAAGTACATACGTCTATTTATTTTTTGTGGGGGTTGCAGTCATTAATAGAAATTATATTTATAATTTGAAATATAATTCTGAGGCTAACTCATTAGCAACATAGTGTGGTGAACTTTTAACCTCTGTGCTCATGTAAGTGTTCCATGAACTGTTCCTATGGTAACAGGCAGAAAGCCGTTTGGGGGTAGGGTTAAAAGTTACTGGCTGTACAAAAACCGTTCTATTTACACAGGATCTTCTACATCACAGAAAGGAAAGCAAAGTAAAACAAAATATTGTGCACCAGATTTACAACCCCTTTGCACCACTTTTGCGTCCAACACCCCCCTACAACATTACAAGTATGTGGGCTTCAACGACCCCCCTCAAGCCCCAGGAACCGCCACCCCCTGAAATTTGTGTATTATGGAAGGCAAACTGCGTGGCCTATGTTTATATTTATATACTTTATGGAATAAGACACCAAAAACTTTTCTGTCCTCAATTGTATATATACTAAAGTATCCCAAAATTATATTAAAAAGGCATAATCTTCATTAAAATCAAATTTATTAAAAGAAACAAACTTGGTCAAATAGCATGGTATAGGCAAAAGTTTTGCATATAAACAATGTTCACAAGCACATTACAATATGATTCAACACAATTACACGTAAAAATAGTTAAAAGTAGCCAATATTGTCGACGCGTTTCGGTGTTTTAGATCGATGGCACACCTTCCTCAGGACTACAATAAAATTCTTCAATCTAAAAAGTATATGGACAATAGATTAGTATACATTCAGTGAGGGATTTAAATTTCATTACAGAAAGTTTTTATAAATCTAATGGTGTCTAGATTGCATTTAACAAATTCCTTACATATTTCGCAGTAATCAATTTGCGTTGCCAGTCTTAAAAACGATAATATCTCTCGATAACAAAAATAACATAATTTAGTGTTCGGTTGCAACATACTTGTCTTCGCTATAATTTTATAAAAACTAGCCCTTATCTCAAAGTAATGCGAGGCTTTTTTCTTTTGATATTGAAGCTACACCACCATAAGTGTGTGGTCCGTCTTCATCTGTATGCACTATTATGCGCGACGGGTCCACAAAAAACTACTAAAATGACGGCCGTAGTTTCTACATATCCAAGCAATCCCGGCGCAGGTGGAGAGAATTAAGTGATTAAACAACACTCCCCCAACATATAAAAAGACCCGCGTTGCTCCAGCTCACTAACTGACGCTGGAGATCGGGTGACCAGGCAGGCGGCACGCAGCTCCGATACCGGAGGTAAGACATACGGGACGACTGGGCGGGCGCTCGCTATGGGTAACTAATAGACGTTTGTTCACATCGTGATAACAAGATCAACCCGGTAAAGCCCTACATGGGCTCACTTAACATCCTGAGTCTCTACCCTAATGCACTCTCAAGTAACTACGTATGTCTGTCCCATTGACCAAAACTATACCTGGTCTCCACCAAAAAGCTATGTTTTGCTATAAAAGGATTGCTCCTTTTTGAGCTCCCCTGCACTGTAAATATTTAAGAGTTTTTAATCTTGCCCTAGTGGAATACAATGTTCTAATACCTGTATACAATATCTATTGCTTATTCAGATAAAAGAACTGTCTTCAATTTAAAAAAAAGAAGCACTCCTTTTCAACTACGCTAAAGCAAGGGCGGGGAGTGGAAAGACGCCTCTAAACCCACCGAGCTGACAACAATCTGAGTCTCCTGACCTATATGCAGAACCATTATAATTACAAAGTAAGCATGAGACCTTTATGCCCTGCTAGCAGCTCAGTAGTAGTTGGGTGACCATATATAATTTATATAATTTATAAACAAAACGTATACCGATTGTCATTATGTGTACACAGGTCTCTCAAGGAAACATAAAGAACCGCAATAGTGGATAAGGTTACTCTATCCCCAGGATTAAGACTGGCAACGCAAATTGATTACTGCGAAATATGTAAGGAATTTGTTAAATGCAATCTAGACACCATTAGATTTATAAAAACTTTCTGTAATGAAATTTAAATCCCTCACTGAATGTATACTAATCTATTGTCCATATACTTTTTAGATTGAAGAATTTTATTGTAGTCCTGAGGAAGGTGTGCCATCGATCTAAAACACCGAAACGCGTCGACAATATTGGCTACTTTTAACTATTTTTACGTGTAATTGTGTTGAATCATATTGTAATGTGCTTGTGAACATTGTTTATATGCAAAACTTTTGCCTATACCATGCTATTTGACCAAGTTTGTTTCTTTTAATAAATTTGATTTTAATGAAGATCATGCCTTTTTAATATAATTTTGGGATACTTTAGTATATATACAATTGAGGACAGAAAAGTTTTTGGTGTCTTATTCCATAAAGTATATTACGCTTTCATTTAGGCACCACAGAAAGGAACCACCCCCTTTTTTTGTTGTAATATTTCCCAGTCCTTTCTGGGTTTGTTAGGGAAAACTCTCTTTTTGTCTAACTATGTTTATATTTATTCACATGCTACCTTGCGTGATGCACCATTAGGATGCAGGAGGCCTTCAGCCCCAGGAGCCGCAGCCTCAACCTGACCAAGACCCGGGATAAAAGCTGAAAGATCAGAATCAGAGCCTAAATATCCCAAACCCGATGTTCGGTGCAAAAAACCCGGAACTGCGCCGAGTCTAGAACCGCTCCGATGAAGAGGAGCTCCCGAGAGGGGCACAGGTGCGACTTCGGCACGTTGATAGACAACCCCAGCAGGTGCAAGAAGTAGACCGTAGTCTGGAGGTAGGAGACGACTGTCTGGGGCGAGCCCGCCTTTAACAACCAGTGGTAGAGATAGGGGAAGACTGGAACACCTGATCATCGGTGAATAAACATGTGAATAAATCTTTCTACTTTTCTACGAGACTATAGAATATTGTCCATATACCACAACAATCTACGTTTCAATATGCATGGCATCTATTAAAGAGATAGTGTACATTTTACAGATGAAGGAAACCGAGTCTTCCTCATGAACTTTAGACTCTGCATCGGTACTTACTTGTAAGTACTAAAATCTCACAATAAACACAAGGGCTCTTTGTAGAGCCACCCTACATCTATACACATAAGCTTGATATATATCTCAAAAAAGACATTCTTTGGTTTTTTTCAGCGACCTAATGCGCGGATCCTATACGCATCTTGCGACTTTTCTTTTTAAAAAATGTTCTTACTTTTTTTGCCCTACGGGTCCCTATGTCACCCCCTGAGCAGTCCTAGGGGGTCAGGGTGTGTCTAACCTGCCCTTGTTCACGTTTTGCGAACATATTGCATAGACTTCTTCACCCTCGCTTCTACCGAGGCACAAAATGGCTGCCAACAGTTCCTGGTTTTGAATGTTTACAACTGCTTGACAGCCAATTAGAATTCAGCGCATGATCGGGACGGTGCGCTTATCCTACGAGGCCAAGCCTCACACAATCCGCGGATCCTCCACGCCCATAGCTATATAAATGACTTTAACCGTAATTTTCAAAGAAACTACTGAACAGATTGGCACCAAATATGCAAAAGGCACAAGTCGGAACTGAGGACTACCTCTCTGCCAAATTTGATGTAATTCCGTTCAGCCGTTCAAGCTGTAGCCATGGCTAAAGGTCCTATGGAAAATTGCATAGGGAAAACACATTTGGGACCCCCCTTTTTTCTCGGCCCCCGCTTCACCAATCACCCCCAAACTTTCAGGGAAGGAGCAGAACTGAGCTGGCCAAAAGTTTTGAAAATTTCAAGAAGATTCATCAATCAACGCCAAAGTTATTGGTAATAGAATGTTGCAGTTTTCCTATGGATAATAGGTCCTAACTATAACTATCTTCTGGCGACAGCCAGTAGATAATATATATATATATATATATATAGCTGATAGAGCTGATTTCTACCTTCATGTGGCAATTCTCTTCAAATGGGTTCCTGTTGGTTGGGTATATATATATATATATATATATATATATATATATATATATATATATATATATATATATATATATATATATATGACAAAACCTGCTGCGCAGGCGAAACGCGTCTCTTCTTTTACCTCATGGGTTGAGGGTGTCCTGAATGATTAAATTGATGCCTTATCCATACAGCCTCGTGTCCGTGCCTTCTACTATGGAGTTTTCTGTGGGAGTTGGTTGGAGTGTTCATATATATATATATATATATATATATATCGCTCCACTCACACGAGCAGTCGCTTGTGCTTTTCTCCCTGAAAAGAATGTGGAGCACAGACCCAGATAAGTGCTCAGAATCTTCTTTATTTAGCTGTGCAGGATGTCGGCCATTACGCGTTTCGGTACACAACGTACCCTGATCACATGACACGAAATAACGTCACCTGACCCCTTAAATGCCAAAAAAAACCTTTTTTTCTTTTCATTTTGCTTGTGATGCAGTGTTAAAGTGACAGTGCTCATTTGTGCATTTAAACAGTGCTACTTGGTAATTCGTTAGTAGTGACAATATCGGTCTAGTGCCATACTTGATCAGTTTTTTTTAGTTTTTCTACAGTGGGTCTCACAGATACTTTTCTTATTGGTTGTATCCTTGACATAGACACATGTGCAAATATCGCTTGTGCAAATATCGCAATACAGTACATATTTTCATGTGCAAATCTCTGCATATAGCTGCCATTTACAAAGTGCAAATTATGCCTCTCTTGTAAAACAATTATATGTGCAAATTTACGCGGATGTGCAAACTTTAGCATTAAAATCACGGTATAAATACCTGTTGTGTAACATTTATGCTGTTCTGTGCCAATTCATGTCAACTTTGTCACGGTTTAAATACCAAATGTACAACCAATCTTTTTATCTCTCAGAACTGATATAACACTGTATTCTACAAATATTTCTTATGCATTAAAATTTCATATAAGTTAAAATACAAAACTTATACTTAAAATCATCATTATACATATTTTTCTTATATTGGTTCCACAATAGTCTATTCCTTTCTTTCCACTGTCACTCTTGTCTTAATACCTTTGTTACCATCTTTTTAGCTACCTGTTTTACCAACTAGTAGCCTCCGTTGGTAGTGTAATGTGCCCTCTAAACATTATGTGAAAAGGAAGTGCTTATTATTTAGAAAAAGTGAAGTTGAATTAAAAACATTTGTACAAGGATCACTGGCTAGGAGTAAACTTTCTTTTGTCTTTTGTTTAAAAGACAATGCTAAAAGAAGTTTTCTAATTCTTGTTTATTCCTGCTTCTTCCAATGCATGAGGTTTTTGTTTATGTGGACTCTGTTTCTCGGGTATTGTATGTCTCCCCTCCATTTTTTGATTAACCTTTTCAGCTTAGGGAGTATACTTATTTACCCCCACATCTTATCTGAATACTTGTCCAGACCTAGAGACAGGTATATAGGTCTTCGGTGGCGATCAGACCATGTGGATGTTTCGAATCTAGATCCAGGATGTATCTACTGCCACTGCGCCACTGCGCCTCGGCCTGGTCGCCCCACCGCTCCTCGTACCTCCTGCTCCTGCCACCTGCCTCCTGCTGCTGTGCCTGCCTGCCTGCTCGCCTACGCCGTCAGCGAGCGCCCCAGCCGCCGCAGGGCCGCCCGCCAAGCCCGCACTCGCTTTTCCCGCCACTGCCTGCCTGCGGCCCCGCCCCCCGCCAGCCGATTGGATCCCACGCTCCCGCCTCCCAGCTGATCCGCCCTCCTGGCTCCCTTCTTATGACGCCCCCTCAGCGACCGCGCAGCGGACGCGCGCAGCGGGAGCACCGAATGAGCGCCGAAGGTGCGCCAAAGGTAAGCCCGTCTGCGCCCGTCCGCGCCTGGACCGCGCCCAGTGCCAGGACCCCTGGCCCCCGCAGACACCAGCCCACCCGCCGGACCTACGACGCCACTGAATTCAACGCACTCAATGCCGGCCGAATCCCGGGCTGCTACCGAGCCACCCCGAGACGCACCCACGGACCCTTCTGCTGCCACTCCTGCAAGTTCACCTGCATCCGGACCTGCACTACTCCAGCACCGACCAAGACCAAGACGAGCAACAGCAGCAGCCACCTGAAATGCATCCTGCTCAACACCCGCTCCGTCCACAGACACGCCGTCGAGCTCTGGAACCTGCTCGACACCACAGCCCCAGACGTCGCCTTCCTCACGGAAACCTGGATGAATGCCTCTTCAGCGCCCGACATCGCCATCCCAGACGGCTACAAGATCATCCGAAGGGACCGCATCAACAAGACTGGAGGAGGCATCGCCATCATCCACAAGAACACCATCCGCATCACGACCAACACCGACGACACCCTCGCACCCGCCGAGCACCTGCACTTCCAGGTCCACATCAACCCCAAGACCACCCTCAGAGGCACCCTCATCTACAGACCCCCGGGACCACGCCCACAATTCAGCGAAGACATCGCCGACTTCATCAGCCCGCACGCCCTCCCCTCCGCTGACTACATCCTCCTCGGGGACCTCAACTTCCACCTGGAGAACAACAACGACCGCAACACCACCACCCTGCTGGACACCCTCGCAAACCTCGGACTCAAGCAGCTGGTGACCACCCCCACCCACTACGCCGGACACACTCTCGACCCCGTGTTCTCATCCAGCAAGGACATCACCTTCAGCCACGCCACCGGACTCCACTGGACGGACCACAGCTGCGTCCACTTCAGCTTCAGAAGGACCACGATCCACCACCACCATCAACAGGTTGCACGCAGAAGCTGGAACAAGATCACAACCGACCAGCTCGCAACTTCCCTGAGCAAGAACCCACCCACCAGCGCAACGAACCCTAGCCAAGCGGCCACCAACCTCACAAAGTGGATCAGCGACTGCGCAGACGGCCTCGCCCCCCTGAGGACCCCGCCTAGCAGACCCGGCAGCAAGAAAGCCCCATGGTTCACCGACGAACTCAAGAGCTCCAAGAAGAACTGCCGAGCCCTCGAGAGAACCTGGCGCAGAGACCCAACACCGGACAACATGACTGCCCTCAAGCTCGCCACTCGAAAACACCACCAACTGATCCACGCCACCAAGAAAACTGCATTCACGGAACGACTGGACAACAACGCACACAACAGCAAGGAACTCTTCAACATCGTTAAAGAGCTCTCCAACCCCAACGCCGGAAACTACGACATCACCCCTTCGCAAGACCTCTGCAACTCCCTCGCCTCCTACTTCCACAACAAGATCTCGGACATACACAACAGCTTCAGCACTCAACCGACGCACGCCACAACCGAACCACCGCCCCCCACCACCACCCTCCGCGCCTGGACCCCGATCAGCACCGAGACACTGTCCGCACGATGAACTCCATCCACTCCGGATCTCCGACCAACCCCTGCCCTCACCACGTCTTCAACAAGGCCGACGCTGTCATCGCACCCCACCTGCGGGACATCATCAACACCTCCTTCGACACCGCTACCTTCCCGGAGAGCTGGAAGCACGCCGAACTTAGCGCTCTACTAAAGAAGCCATCAGCCGACCCCACCGACCTCAAGAACTACCGCCCCATCTCGCTGCTCCCGTTCCCTGCAAAAGTCATCGAGAAGACCGTCAACAAGCAGCTGGCCGCCTTCCTCGAGACAAACAGATCCCTCGACCTCTCACAGTCTGGCTTCTGGGCCAAACACAGCACCGAGACCGCTCTGATCGCAGCCACCGATGACATCCGAGCCCTGCTTGACAATGGAGAAACAGCAGCCCTCATCCTCCTAGACCTCTCCGCGGCCTTCGACACTGTCTGCCACCGTACACTAGTGCAGCGCCTCAGCAACATCGGAATCCAGGAGAAGGCACTGGAGTGGATCATCTCCTTCCTCGCCGGAAGGACACAGAGAGTCCGCCTCCCCCCGTTCAGATCAGAAGCCACCGAAGTCATCTGTGGCGTTCCTCAAGGCTCCTCGCTCAGTCCAACCCTCTTCAACGTCTACATGAGCCCCCTCGCAGACATCGCACGCCAGCACAACCTCAACATCATCTCCTACGCCGACGACACCCAGCTGATCCTCTCCCTCACCAACGACCCCGCCACCGCCAGAGCCAACCTTCACGAAGGGATGAAAGAGGTAGCCGAATGGATGAAGAACAGCCGCCTGAAACTGAACTCGGACAAGACGGAAGTCCTCATCCTGGGATCCTCACCCTCCGCCTGGGACGACTCCTGGTGGCCCCCCGCCCTAGGCTGCGCACCCAAACCAACAGACCACGCACGCAACCTGGGCTTCATCCTGGACTCCTCCCTCTCCATGACCAGACAAGTCAACGCCGTCTCCTCGTCTTGCTTCAACATCCTGCGCATGCTACGCAAGATCTTCCGGTGGATCCCCACCTACACCAGGAAGACGGTCACCAGGCCCTCGTCACCAGCCGTCTGGACTACGGCAACTCCCTCTACGCCGGAACCACCGCCAAACTCCAGAAGAGACTCCAGCGGATCCAGAACGCCTCAGCACGACTCATACTGGACATCCCTCGTCGCAGCCACATCTCCGGACACCTGAGAGACCTGCACTGGCTCCCGGTCAACAAGAGAATCACCTGCCGTCTCCTCACCCACGCACACAAAGCCCTACACAACCAAGGCCCAGGATACCTCAACAGCCGCCTCAACTTCTACGCTCCCAAACGCCAGCTTCGATCGACCGGACACGCCCTCGCCGCCGTCCCCCGCATCCGAAGAGCCACCACAGGGGGACGGTCCTTCTCCTACCTCACCGCCAAGACATGGAACTCCCTCCCGACCCACCTCTGCCTGACCCAGGACCACCTCGCATACAGGAAGCAACTCAAGACCTGGCTGTCCGAGCAGTAGCGGACCCCCCTCCCCTAGCGCCTTGAGACCCTCTGGGTGAGTAGTGCGCTATATAAATGCTTTGATTGATTGATTGATTGATTGATCTAGTCTCTAGTCTTCGTAATTTTTCATCCCTGTCTCCTCCTCTCTTACTTGGGGGTATTGTATCTAGTAAAAAATACTTTAGTAATTTTTCATCGCCTTGATGTTTTTCGTTAAAATGTCGGGCAACTGGGTACATGGGATATTTATTCTTTATAGCCCGGATATGTTGTAATATTCTTTTATGCCCCTGCAGCTTTGTGCTTCCCACATATTTTAGCTTGCAGGGGCATTCTAGAACATAAATTACATATTCCGTTTTACATGTTAGCATATGTTTTATTTGGTGTTCCCCTTTGCCAAATGCCAGTTCAACACTCTTGGTATTTACACCATTTAAACAAGCCTTGCATGCCTGACATTTGTAGAACCCTTTCCTTTGGTTGAACCAATTCTTTTTAGGGAGTTCTATAGGATTATTTACCACCAATCTATCTTTCATATTTGGTGCCCTCCTGCTGGTGACCGTGGGTTTACTGGGAAGGTGGTTTTCCAGTATCGGATCGTTTTTTACTAGAGACCAATTCCTCTGAATTATTTGTTTGATCTCTCTATGCTGTTTGTTGTATCTTACGATCATCCTAAAATTTTTGTCAGATTGTATAGGGGGCTCAGTTATCTCATTGGGCTTTGGTAATTGTGCTAGGGCTGAGTGTAAGAGTGTTGATCTAGTTATTGCATTACTTTTCTTAATAGCTGCGTCTATGCATAATGCTGTGTACCCTCGTTGCAGAAAACGGAGTTTACTGGCTTTTTGTGCAATTTCTAATTCCTGGGGTGTGCTGCATATACGCTTTAGTCTTAGCATTTCCCCGTAGGGGATGCTTTGCACAAGGTGTCTGGGATGATGGCTGTTGGCATGCAGTATAGAATTTACTGCGGTGGGTTTTCTATGGATTTTAGTTTCTAATTTCCCACTCTCTATATATAGCTCCACATCCAGGAATGTTGCATTTGTTGGACTAATTTCTGAAGTAAAGTGCAAGTTAATTTTGTTCTGGTTCAAATTCTCAATGAATATTTCAGCCTCACTTTTTGTGCCCTTCCAAACAATAAACAAATCGTCAATATATCTCCACCAACATTTTACATGTTCTTTGAGTATGTTTTCAAATTTTCTATGGAGGACCAGTTCCTCTTACCATCCCACATGGAGACAGGCGTAGCTCGGGGAGAAACTGGCCCCCATAGCTACACCCCGTATCTGTTGGTAAAGAACATGTTGAAACAAGAATATATTGTTATGTAGACAGAAGTCCATCATGTCCAAAAGCATTTTGCTATGTTGTTTGTGTTCATCTGGTCTCTGTCTAAGGTAAAATTCTGTTGCCCTCAAACCATCTTTATGACTAATACTGGTGTACAGTGATGTAATATCCATTGTTATCAATAGATAGTCTGATTGCCAGTCTATGTTGTTAATTTTTGCCAAAAAGTCACCGGTATCTCTTAGGTGTGAGGGCAATTTGTGCACAAACTCTTGTGAAAAGTGGTCGATATACTGTGACATATGTTCCGTCAAGCTGTTCATTGCCGAGATAATCGGTCATCCCGGAGGATTGAGAGGATTTTTGTGGGGCTTCGGTATAAAATATAACACCGGTGTCGTGGGTTTGTCATTTTTTAGAAATAAGAACTCCTCTTTGCTTATTAAATCCAATCCTTTCCAGGCTAATAGTTTGTTATATAGCTGATCATTTGTCTTTTTTAATGTTGCCTGGTCACATCGACGTTAACAATTTGTATCTGCCAGTTGGTTTTGGGCCTCTTGTATATAGTCTGATTTTTTCCAAATTACAAGATTGCCCCCTTTATCCGCATTGCGCACAACAATCTGTCGATTTTTTGATAATTTCGTCATCAACTGGTTATAGCTTTTCTCCATTTTTCTTTTTTTCCTTTTGTTGGAACTGGCCCTTTTTGCAGGGTCATCCCCAAACTTTTTGCTTCTTCCTCCCTTATTTTTCCTGACCCGTGGCTGTTGGCAATAGGACTCTGCGCACTTTACCACTGCTGATCAGTGCTAAAGTGCATATGCTCTCTATGTAAATTGTTATTCTGATTGGATATACATGTCTGGCATATTTGTATCACCATGAAGTCCCTAGTAAAGTGCACTGGGTGTGCCAGGGCTGGTGATGACAAATGCTACTAGTCGGCCTGCAGCACTGATTGTGCCACCCACAGGAGTAGCCCTAAAATGGTGTCTCAGGCCTGCCACTGCAGCGCCTATGGGCAGTTTAGAACTGCCATGTCCTCCTGGTCAGTGTCCCCACTGACCAGGCCTAACCCTTCCCTTTTCGTGCACATCAGTCACCCCTATGGAAGGCCCAAGGTACCCCCCTGGGCAGGGTGCAGTGTATGTGAAAGGTAGAGCATGTACTAGTGCAGGTACCATGCTCTGGTAGTGAATTACAGCCATTTTCGTTTTTCACTATTGTAAGGCTATCTTGCTCCATAGGTTAACATGGGGGATTCTGGCTACAGTGGTTAACAGCATTTCTTCCCATAGGAACAAGAAAGGACATAAGTATCTAGTATCCCTGAACTCGGAATTTAATAATACATCTTTTAGGAAAGGTGGTTTTTAAATCCTGTGTTTGAGAACAGCACTTTTAGAAAGTTGCTGTTCTCTTGTCTGACCCTTCTGTGTGCCTGGGCCTGTTTGTGTATTGACTGTCTGGTTTGTGAGTGACAGGGGCTGGGGAAATCCCCCAGAGGCTGGATGAGTCAGCACTAGGCTGAATGAAGCAATTGCAACCTGAGTGGTGGGAGGAGTTAGCACCTGGGCTGAATAGGGCTGTGCCTGCCTGCCACAATGCTGGCTCCACCTCCTCCTGGGCGGCTGAGGACCCTGCCCCTCTTTCTGAAAGGAAAGATGCAGCCAGCAAAACAAAGTACTCAGGATCCACCCAGAACTGGTTCAGACCGGGCTCAGGGCCCACATGCACAGAGAGAACAAAGACTTTAGGGGTATAAGTACAGGACCCCTGACAACAGAAAATTAGATCATCCTGGAAATCAAGAAGGAACCTCTGCCAAGGAGAAAGCTGACTCTGAAGAAGGAAGACTGTCCTGCTGTTGCTCTGCTGGACTGACCTGCTGTTGCTTTGCTGCCAAGGAGAGGGGAAGGACTTTGCTGTGAGCTGTGTCCCCTGTCTTGAAGGAATCTCCAAGGGCCTGAGAAGAGCTGGCTCCCTGTTTTTGAAGTCCCAGGAACAAAAGGACTTCACCCCCAGTTTCCCTGAACTCTGCTGAGAGAGTTCTGTCCTTCCTAGAGTGCTTGATCCAGTTGTGGGGCCTCTGGAAGTTGAACCTGAGCTGGGAAGCTTGAAACTAAGCTTGAGAGACTTTTTGAAGCTGAAAAGTGTCGCATCGCTCGCTTGCGGAGCGCATCCCCGACAGTGCGAGAAGTTTCCCGCCGCTACGAAGGTCGAGATCGGCGCAGCGCCTGACGCCGCTGCCGGAGCCGTCGCATCCTTCGTTTGCGGGACGCACCAGACCGGTGCGGGAGAATCGAACATCGCTGCGAGTGTCGTCGCAGAGCCTGTCGTCGCTGGGAAAGATCGCCGCACCGCTTGCTTGCGGACCGCATCACGTCGCTGCGAGCGTCGTCGCAGAACCATCGCATCGAGGAGCTGCGAGAGAGAGGATCACCGCTGGACCGCGCATCGTCGCCCCGGAGATAGTCGCAGCCCCTACGAGATCATCGCATCGTGCCTTTGCGAGAACAGACTTCCTACGGAACCTACGCACCGGAATCTACGCAAGCGGCCTTCCTCCCCATACAGACCGGATTCGTCGCAACACGCCCGCTGCTGCAGCGGGGCTGTCGCATCGCCTCCCCAGGGTCTCAGGAGTAACGCATCGCTTGTTTCCACCGCACCAGCTTCCTGCTTGTGGAACTTTGTTGCATCTAAAAGGTACTGTGAGTAAACGTGACGCAACTGTGAACTTTTCACGCATCTGTGGATTATTTTAACGCAACTTAAAGAACTTTGATTACAACCTTAGGAACTCTTTTTGAAACCATATTCTGGAACTGTGTATGTTGGATTTTTGCCGTTTTGGTCTTGTGTAGTTTAGAATAAATATCTTTATTTTCCTAAACTGTTGTGGAATCAGTTTGTGGTGTTTTCACTGTGTTACTGTGAGTGTTGGTACAAATACTTTACGCATTGCCTCTGGTTAGCCTAGACTGCTCAGGCCAAGCTACCTAGAGGGCGAGCAGGGGTTATCTAAGAGGATTATCTCCTTGTCCTGACTAGAAGCAAGGGTCCCTATTTGGACAGTGGTACCTACCTCTGCCAACTAGAGACCCCCAGTTCTAACATTGGTGGTCAGGCGGTGGGATTTGAACTTGTATTTGTACTTGACCCACAGTAATTGGTGTACATCACTAGTGAGTGCAGACCACTACGCCACCGCATACTACATTTTTTATGTTTGGTTCTATTTTTGATCGTAACCCTGAAAGAATCCAAGCATCATGTCTCAGAATGACCAGCAAGTGATGTTGCAGAACTGGAGTTTGATATTGAAATGTTAAGTGATTACAAAGTAGGTCAACTCAGGCAGTTCTGCAGGAGCTTTGGATGTCCCATGAAGCGCAGCTCCAGGAAGGAGGAGCTACAGGAGGCTGTAAGGGCCTGGTGGGAGACCAAAAAGGCTGGGGAGACAGATGATGCAGAAGTGGATCAGGATGCACAAAGAGATGGTTTCAGGCCACAGGATCTGCCTGTGTCCGGAGCAGCCTCAAGGGCTGGCAGCAACCATTCAGCTGAAAGTTTTTCCCCAGAGGAGTTGGAGGAAAACCAAAGGGCTAGAGATCATAAATTAGAAATGTTGAGGCTTGAAATGAAGATGAAGCAAATGGAAAGGGCGGCGGAGGAGAGCAAACATGCCCGTGCCCTGGAGGAATTGAAATTGTCCTTGGCCCATGAATTACGAATGAGGAAGCTTGAGATAGAGCTCAAGAGGCGGGAGGCCATGAGGGTCTCAGCTGAAGAAGAAGCATGGGTAGCTCAAGAGAGGAGCTTTGCTGAGTTGGAGGTGGAGTCCAGCTCAGATGGTGGCAGCAAGATTACAGTTTCCAGTGCTGAGAGAAAGGTACAAACACCCAGAGATGTGGAGCCTGACTTGAGGGAGGGGGTCAACATACACCAGGGGGTTCAGGTTTATGATGTAGTTCCAGTGGAGTGCAGTGTCCCTGAAGTAGATTGGGGGACTGGCACAGGGGACCATATTCTCAGTGGTGGGAGGGACACTCTACTGACTCTAGATGAGAGGTACAGGGAGAGGGGTTCCCCCGTGGTAGAAACCTTGGTGTGTGTGAGTGAAGACCAGCCAGAAGAGTGTGGGTTGTGTGACAGAGACAGTCAGATACTGTCTTGCCAGTCTCAGGAGAGTGGTGTGGGGTACTTGTGTGAGGCACTGGAGGGTGAGGCAAAGGGTAGCTTGGTTAACAACTGTGGGGGGCTGTGTGATTCATTTGATGGAGAGCATATTTTAAGTCCCTGTTTTCCAGAGCTATGCCAACACCCGGTGGAGTGTGAGCTCTCTGACCCCAGAGAGCTTGCGTTGGAGGCAGACCTCTTGGTGAATTCCAGAGAGTCTGAGGAGGCATTAGGGAGTGATCCCAAAAGGAGTGGCTTAGATATCTTCCAGACCTGTGAGGTGGAAGAGGTTCAGTGTAGCCCGGTTAGGTCCCAGTGTAGTGGGAGGAGTGTAGGGGCTCATGTCCGGTCTCAGTGGAGAAGGAATGAGTGTGGGACGGTGTGTCTCACGGTGCCCGAAACCCAGTCTCAGGGCCTGGAGGGTTCCTTAAGGGAACACCAGGATGGGGACCTAGACTGTACTTGTAGGCCATTTGAGGAGGATCTCCCAGTGTCTGTTGAACGGGGAGTGCCTGTAACCAGGCCTCACACAGTTCTGGTGTTTGGCAGTGCCGCTCCATTTGGGAGGGTACAGAAGTCCAGACTGAGGGGTGAGAGGGGGAAGGAGTCCCCAGTGGGTGAACCAGTGGGTCAGGGACCAGTCGGAAGGGCTGAGTCTCCCAGGAGTGACCATGGTGACACCACTTCTGTCCTGGGGGATCTTCCCAAACTGTCAAGTGGACAGGGGCCGGGATATCTGCGCCAGGCAGACTGTCACAGGACACATGAGTTGTGTGTCACCCTCAAGGGGGTACTATGTGAGTCCCCAGAAGTCCTGGCGTGCCAGGCGAGTGTTCCACCGCAGGGGCTGGTCCCTGGGTGGGGAAGCCAGGTTCAGGTGTTGTCTGACCTGGGGGCGTTGGAGCCTAGGTTTGAGGGCCAGGTCCGGGGTGGCCCCCCTGACCTGGAATACCAGTTGCAGGATAGAACCCCTGAACTGGTGGGTGGATGGTGCAGGGTACCTTCCACATGTGCCCTGACTATTCTAGAAGGGGGTACTGCTCCAGGTGGGAGGGTACAGAGCCCCAAGGAAGAGGAGGACCAGGTGTGGGGAAGCCCACCTCAGCCTCCTGTCCAGCCACCGGATAAAGGTCCGGGACTGGTGGGTCAGTGCCAGAGTGTCAGACCTGAACTGACAAGAGAGAGAGTGGACAAAGGGTGCCAAGCACCTGGGGCTACTGCCCCCCACCCTCGGATGCCACAGGGGTTTGAGAGCCATGAGAGGCATGAGGCCTGGGTCTCATCCCTGATCACTGTTGGTGGTCACTGTGGCTTGCTGTTGGTCTGTTGGGACACACCTGTGAGGAAATTAAGGTTAGGTGCTGCACAGGTGGTGTCCACAGGTGAGGTGAAGGGTTCCACATGGATTGGCATGGTGGACCCTGAGAGTATGGATAGAGTGAGACAACTGGGTTTAGGACGGCGTAGAACAGGACTGCCCTGCGGTTTGGGCCAGGTTCCGTGTTCTATCGCCTTAAGCAGGGAATCCCATTGAGGTATCGTTTGGTCTACCCTGGCTTTAGGCTGGAAGGGGGTTGTGTTGGAACTGGCCCTTTTTGCAGGGTCATCCCCAAACGTTTTGCTTCTTCCTCCCTTATTTTTCCTGACCCGTGGCTGTTGGCAATAGGACTCTGCGCACTTTACCACTGCTGATCAGTGCTAAAGTGCATATGCTCTCTATGTAAATTGTTATTCTGATTGGATATACATGTCTGGCATATTTGTATCACCATGAAGTCCCTAGTAAAGTGCACTGGGTGTGCCAGGGCTGGTGATGACAAATGCTACTAGTGGGCCTGCAGCACTGATTGTGCCACCCACAGGAGTAGCCCTAAAATGGTGTCTCAGGCCTGCCACTGCAGCGCCTATGGGCAGTTTAGAACTGCCATGTCCTCCTGGTCAGTGTCCCCACTGACCAGGCCTAACCCTTCCCTTTTCGTGCACATCAGTCACCCCTATGGAAGGCCCAAGGTACCCCCCTGGGCAGGGTGCAGTGTATGTGAAAGGTAGAGCATGTACTAGTGCAGGTACCATGCTCTGGTAGTGAATTACAGCCATTTTCGTTTTTCACTATTGTAAGGCTATCTTGCTCCATAGGTTAACATGGGGGATGCTGGCTACAGTGGTTAACAGCATTTCTTCCCATAGGAACAAGATAGGACATAAGTATCTAGTATCCCTGAACTCGGAATTTAATAATACATCTTTTAGGAAAGGTGGTTTTTAAATCCTGTGTTTGAGACCAGCACTTTTAGAAAGTTGCTGTTCTCTTGTCTGACCCTTCTGTGTGCCTGGGCCTGTTTGTGTATTGACTGTCTGGTTTGTGAGTGACAGGGGCTGGGGAATTCCCCCAGAGGCTGGATGAGTCAGCACTAGGCTGAATGAAGCAATTGCAACCTGAGTGGTGGGAGGAGTTAGCACCTGGGCTGAATAGGGCTGTGCCTGCCTGCCACAATGCTGGCTCCACCTCCTGCTGGGCGGCTGAGGACCCTGCCCCTCACTCTGAAAGGAAAGATGCAGCCAGCAAAACAAAGTACTCAGGATCCACCCAGAACTGGTTCAGACCGGGCTCAGGGCCCACATGCACAGAGAGAACAAAGACTTTAGGGGTATAAGTACAGGACCCCTGACAACAGAAAATTAGATCATCCTGGAAATCAAGAAGGAACCTCTGCCAAGGAGAAAGCTGACTCTGAAGAAGGAAGACTGTCCTGCTGTTGCTCTGCTGGACTGACCTGCTGTTGCTTTGCTGCCAAGGAGAGGGGAAGGAATTTGCTGTGAGCTGTGTCCCCTGTCTTGAAGGAATCTCCAAGGGCCTGAGAAGAGCTGGCTCCCTGTTTTTGAAGTCCCAGGAACAAAAGGACTTCACCCCCAGTTTCCCTGAACTCTGCTGAGAGAGTTCTGTCCTTCCTAGAGTGCTTGATCCAGTTGTGGGGCCTCTGGAAGTTGAACCTGAGCTGGGAAGCTTGAAACTAAGCTTGAGAGACTTTTTGAAGCTGAAAAGTGTCGCATCGCTCGCTTGCGGAGCGCATCCCCGACAGTGCGAAAAGTTTCCCGCCGCTACGAAGGTCGAGATCGGCGCAGCGCCTGACGCCGCTGCCGGAGCCGTCGCATCCTTCGTTTGCGGGACGCACCAGACCGGTGCGGGAGAATCGAACATCGCTGCGAGTGTCGTCGCAGAGCCTGTCGTCGCTGGGAAAGATCGCCGCACCGCTTGCTTGCGGACCGCATCACGTCGCTGCGAGCGTCGTCGCAGAACCATCGCATCGAGGAGCTGCGAGAGAGAGGATCACCGCTGGACCGCGCATCGTCGCCCCGGAGATAGTCGCAGCCCCTACGAGATCATCGCATCGTGCCTTTGCGAGAACAGACTTCCTACGGAACCTACGCACCGGAATCTACGCAAGCGGCCTTCCTCCCCATACAGACCGGATTCGTCGCAACACGCCCGCTGCTGCAGCGGGGCTGTCGCATCGCCTCCCCAGGGTCTCAGGAGTAACGCATCGCTTGTTTCCACCGCACCAGCTTCCTGCTTGTGGAACTTTGTTGCATCTAAAAGGTACTGTGAGTAAACGTGACGCAACTGTGAACTTTTCACGCATCTGTGGATTATTTTAACGCAACTTAAAGAACTTTGATTACAACCTTAAGAACTCTTTTTGAAACCATATTCTGGAACTGTGTATGTTGGATTTTTGCCGTTTTGGTCTTGTGTAGTTTAGAATAAATATCTTTATTTTCCTAAACTGTTGTGGAATCAGTTTGTGGTGTTTTCACTGTGTTACTGTGAGTGTTGGTACAAATACTTTACGCATTGCCTCTGGTTAGCCTAGACTGCTCAGGCCAAGCTACCTAGAGGGCCAGCAGGGGTTATCTAAGAGGATTATCTCCTTGACCTGACTAGAAGCAAGGGTCCCTATTTGGACAGTGGTACCTACCTCTGCCAACTAGAGACCCCCAGTTCTCACACATTTGTTTGGGTTTATTTATGGCTGTGTTCAAATCTTTTAGATCTCTGATAATTTGTTCATGATATATATCAATCCCATCACGAGGCATGATTGGAACAAACTTTGATTGAGGTTTGAAGTTTGTGATGCATTTTTCAGATTTCTGAGACACAGTATTTGGTTCACATACTCCTAGTGTCATGAGTTCCTGGGTTTGTGTGGATCTCATGTCATCTAAGTCTTGAATGAACTCCCTCTCCTGTGTGTTGAACATTGGTTCACTTTGCATCCGTAAATCAGGGGCAGGTTCACTAGTGCTGTTTAGTTCGGAATTCTTTTTGAGTAGATAGTATTTTTTCAGTTTTAATTTCCGTATTCCTTTATATATATCCATTCTTGTGGATGCGTAATCAAAAGTGCTTTCAGGAGCAAAGGACAATCCCAGAGATAAGAGTTGTAATTCAGCTGTATTTAGAGTTACCTCTGACAAATTGGTTACTGTTATATTTTTGTTTCCTTCGTTCCTTGTATTTGTCACTTGTCTTACTTGCGATTCCACCTCCGTGGGTATCTTCTGCTGCTCTCTCCTTTGTCTTGCCCATCGCCTTTCTCTGCGTTTGCAGGTGCGGCTTTTGATTTTGCCAGAGTTTTGTTTATTTGGCGTTTTGGCCGGAGGGTTTGATTCTGTTCTTCCACCAGAAAACCCACTTCTTCCACTAGTGAAATGGACGTTGGGACTCTCCCGTCGCGCATCATCTGTTTCACTCTCAACCGCTGAGCTTAAACTTGACGCAGAGGAGTGCCCTGCTTTAGTGTGCGGATCGCCTCTACTCGCATTTTTGTTTAGTCCACTGAATTTAGAGATTTTCATATTCTCATATTTCTTAGCAAAAGTAAATATTCTGCCGCATTCATAGTCCATTCTATCTCGATGGTACTTGTATGCCTTCCTTTCCCTGATTTTCTCCTCTTCTTTTTGCAATCTACTTAACATGTCTTTTCTCAGTTTATCCTCTTCCTCTGCTTGTCCCATATCCTTTATTTCTTTGTTCAGTTCATCAATTTTTTCTTGTATTTTTTCGCGGTCTGTTTCCGCATATCTTACCAGAATTACTAGTAGCTTGCGAGATGACTCCAAGTTAGTCTCCGCCCATTCTTTTAGCATATTGGGGTCGGGTGTCATGTAGCTGGGCGCTAATAAAATGCGTAAGCCTCTTGGAACGCGATTTACATCTAAATAGCGCTGTAATGATCTCCCCTCCCACCATTTGCTTTGTTCTTGCTTGCACAGTTTCTCCAGTGCCCGGAATTTATCTCTCAGAGTCTCATATTGTGGTTTCGAAGTCCCAGATGCATTCTGGGATTTTTTGTTCCTTCCTTGCGGTGCTGATTCGTCATCAAACAATTCCACCGCCCTGGCCTCACGATCTTTTAGCGTGTCTGCCGACATCCCTACAGCTGAATCAGTCACTCCTTAAATACAGACACTACCGATCCCCGGCTGCGTTTATTCAAAATTGTTCTAGCAGTACCGGTCGCGTGTCTGCTTGTTCACACACTCGTCACCCAATTATTTACACAGTGCCGTTTTCCTACCTTCGGCTCACGACGGCTTTCCTTGCGTCTTTCGACACCCGGCTCCGTTGGTCTGCTTACTCTGTAGGAAATATGCACTTCCAGTATAGTTGGGGGGCTGTCTGTGTTTGCGATATATATATTTTACACTAAATTCAAATGATGTTTGCTATGCATATTATCCTACATATCACTCAGCCTAGATCAGTGTCTCCAACCAGTCATTTGGGAGCTACCAGTAGCTCTCCGACACCTACAGAGTGCCTCCCAGCCTTGAGGTATTTTTCAAATGAGCACATGGTCATATTATCTTTTCATGTTAAGTGAAGGCTTTGTTCATGTGACATCATGATGAACAGGATGCAGATAGCAGGGCCTGGCAATGAGCAGTGCTCTGTCAATTATTTGGGCCAAGCGGTGGCTGGGTCACAGAGGTGAACCACTTGAAGCACTGAGGTATTGGACTCTTAGAAAAAAATTGTCAACTCTAAATTAGAGTTGTGACTAACATGAAGCTTCCAAATGCTTTTAAATGGAAGAACAATGAAATGAAGAGATATTAATTACACAAACAGTTTACATTTCACAGGCTCTCAGTCACCCATAGAAATATATCCCCTTCATGCGCACACATGTTTACACATCCCCAAAAAGCACACTCTCACCGACACACATGACAGCCCTTTCATAGTACCCTTAGTCGTGGTATTTAGTCCAAACCATACTATCTGGCTCTATGGACATTATGCTTCAACATACTGTAGCTGGGCGTGGGGGTCTCTGGTTATCCTTCAGTATTTCACAATGATGTTCACTGATGAGAAGTAGCTCTGATTACAGAAAATGTTTGAACTCCATAGCCTAGATGATTTCACTGGCCTGATTATTGAATTTAGGGAATGACAAGGGATAAGGGTAGTCAACAGGTTATAACAAACATATTATTTGTTTTCATATGTAGAAAAAATGAAATACATAAATATATTGTGTAGTAACACTTGTGATTGATTGAGTAAAATTGTGTTACTTTAACACAGATAAACAAGTCACAAAGCTATTCTTTTTTCTTTCATTTCTTGCATCCATACAGGTCAATGCCCATCAGAATCTGGAGATATGAATGGACATTGCCAAGAAGGTGGGGACTCTGGGGGACTACAAGTGGTGCAGCATTCACTGTCATAAGCGGTGGGATGACCTACGACCAACGATGAAGAAGTCATCAGAACTCCAGTTCCGCAAGTCCTCCCAATGTGGGAAGCATGTGCGCCACACCATGACCCCCCCCCAATGGCTCACATACTTGTAGTAGCATATCCAGACCTTAATGGACAGTTGAGAGCCAACAGCAGCATCAAGTAGTAAGTTCTAGTAAGAGTTCAACATGCTAAAAGCCTAATTTATGTTACAGCAATTAATTTTGCCATCAACATCAAGGGTGACACATGTCAAACGCAGAAGAAAAGTTCTTGAAGGAATAGGTTTTGCACAAGGTGTATGAGGATGTGTTTTGTAGATTACATTTTGGGAAAGGATTCTACATGAGGTGTGTTCACTACCAAAGGACTGGTTTCAGCAGACACATGCCTGCCTAAAAAGGTAGTTTGATGTTATAAGGGATAGTTGATCCAAACAGGACACTAGTATTTATTGTGTCAGGTCTGATGCCTCTTCAGTATTGTGAAAGATGTTACATTAGACTTATTACAGGTGACATAGCATAAAATGCTATTATGATACAGTGGATGTTCCAAACGTCACATTACTCAGTTGGTTTTATACACAAACTAGAGTAAATATGTGAGCTGAAATAACTAGTAAGATCAGAATAAATGGCTACATTTTTTATTCAAAACCTACCATGAATGTGTTTTAAATTTAATATACTATTTCATTCATGTTAAAAGTGACCGGTTTGCATGATGTCTTACTTTTTTACAAACGTGCATGTAAGTCAGTGTGTTTTTTTAAAAAAGTATTGTGAAAGATATACAATTTTTGGTACAACACAAACAGGAATGAGTACACATTGGTGCAGAATACCACATACCCAAACCATTTAATAATGTCCTGTTATGTCCAGATGATAAACCAACAATGGAGAAAAATGGGATACTTAAAGGGACTTTTGCAGAGGGACTGTTTCATTACATATATGTCGGCGTTTCCCATCTGGAAAATTCAATATCAGGCCCAAATCATGACTTATATGGAAAATGTAGAAATGCATCAAGGTGTGATCTGTAGCATATTGTGAATGGCATTTGAATCTTTGATGAAAAATTATATTTGAATCAGCGTATGTAATATTTACTGTGATGATGAACCAATTGTTTTCCTAAAGTGAAAGCCAGTATATTTTGTAAAACAGTTTGACAATGCTGAAATAGACTTAAAATAACAGGAGATATTTAGGAGTCAAATGGGAAAATTATTTTACTCTGTACTGAAGTGGATTTGAAACATATCAAGGCATAT
The DNA here is from genome assembly GCF_964263255.1 of Lissotriton vulgaris. Classification (NCBI taxonomy): domain Eukaryota; kingdom Metazoa; phylum Chordata; class Amphibia; order Caudata; family Salamandridae; genus Lissotriton; species Lissotriton vulgaris. The sequence continues at coordinate 382,809,114 of NC_141696.1, forward strand.
GTATTTTCTGGTGGAACATCAACCTGATGCGATATTTCTAACCGAGACTTGGCTCAGGGACTGCTCAGGTCCGGATATTGCAGACGCCATCCCCTCCAATTACGCTATTCTTCGCCAAGATAGAGTCTCTGGCAGAGGAGGAGGAATTGCAATTATCTATAACAACTTATATAATTGCAAATTGGTCGATGCCACCCAAAAAGACTGTGAGTCTGCCCTATTCCAACTGTTTATAACCCCTCAATTCACGCTATCAGGTCTATTGGCTTATCGTCCCCCTGGGACAGCGAGTTCGTGGATAACTTCATTACCGGACCTACTCGCTCCAGTCCTGCTTAAAGCATCCAATTTTACTATTCTAGGAGATCTAAATATCCATTTGGATGATAATGAATGCTCACATAGAAATCAGCTCCTTTCCACCTTAGAAGCTCTTAATCTTCAACTACTTAACACTGGTCCCACACATTGTGCCGGCCATTTACTTGACCCCATTTTTTCTAATCTGCCCTTAGACTGTTCCCGTGAAGCTCTACAAATCACCTGGTCTGACCATTCAGCAGTCCCTTTCTTCTTAGACTTGGCTGATACAGTAACTAGATCTCTGACAATAAAACCAGGGCTATCCCGGAATTGGGGGAAGGTCAATATTACAGAACTCAACAAATTACTGATTAAAACTCTTCCGTCCATTGATGCACCGGTCACTGTCCTTGATAATGCTACGAAACTTTGGCTTACTAGTGCGGTAGAACGGGCGTTACCAATGACATCTAAGCCTAAAGCCACACACCATTCTCCTGCCCCATGGTACTCGGAACAACTCAAGAGTCTTCGCTCTCAATGTAAGATCTTGGAGCGTAAATGGAGAAAAGGCTACTCTCCTTCTCGAAAAATCATATATAAAGAAGCCTTAAAAAAGTACCATAACAGCTGTAAAACGGCTAAAGCAAATCACACCACTAAAACAGTGACTGAGGCCCAAAACTGTCCTAAAGTATTATTTTCTGTTGTGAAAAAACTGACAGGTGCAAATTCTACTCCCCCCCCCCCGGCTCTTGATGCTGTCCAATGCCAATCTTTGGCAGATTATTTCATAAAGAAAGTGGATCTCATCTATGACCACTTTTCCCCAAGTCCAGAGACCATCAATATTTCTTCTAGTGTGGCCACTGAACCAGTGAATACAATCTCCAATGATATCATTACTACCTGGCAGCCGCTAGATGCCAGCTCTTTTGTGTCCTGTCTAAATAGCGTGCGATCTGGCTCCCCACAGGACGCGCTCCCGGCAAAAATCCTAAAACAATTGGATCCCCTTACCCATCCCACTTTCATTAAACTACTTAACACCTCACTGAGCGAGGCCCTGGTCCCTCAACCTTGGAAACACGCCATGGTGGTCCCTTTATTAAAAAAATCAGGTGCTGATTCTTCCAACCCCGCCAACTTTCGCCCGATATCCTTGCTGCCGATCTTTTCGAAGATATTGGAGAGACACATTAACTCGCAGCTTTCAAAACTGGTCGAAAACATCGCCTTTCTCCATCCTTCGCAGTCGGGTTTCCGGCCTAGGCACTCAACTGAGACAGCACTCCTGGGGGTTACGGAGAGTCTGAGGCACGGTGTCGACCAAGGTAACACCATGGCGCTCATCCTGTTGGATTTGAGCGCAGCGTTCGACACCGTGTCACATTCCATCCTTATCGACTCTCTGAAATCTCTAGGAGTGGGCGGCCAGGCCTTGGCCTGGTTGGTGTCTTTTCTTAACGACCGTAGTTTCCAAGTGTTCTCCCCTAAAGCAGCTTCCACCATTTGCCAATCCACCCGCGGTGTTCCTCAAGGCTCAATCCTTAGTCCTTTATTATTTAATATTTATGTTAAACCATTAGCATCCATTGTAGAACAGGCTGGACTTACCCTGTACTCGTACGCGGACGACACCCAGATTGTCTTCTCCCTATCAGGGAGAGACGAGAACAACATCTCCGCACTCAAATCAGGCCTCACTCTTGTGGCCGATTGGATGCGGAGAAATTGTCTCAAACTGAATGGGGAGAAGACCGAGGTGGTCATCTTGGGCCGGAATAAACATCTCTGGGGTCCCTGCCATTGGCCCATTGAACTGGGTACTGCGCCAACACCTTCCACCGCTGTCCGCAACCTGGGTGTTATCATAGATGATAGATTATCTATGCGACAACAGGCCACCAAGGTCGCAGCCATCTGCTTCTCTACGTTACGATGGCTCCACAAGATTCTGTGGATGCTTCCTCTCTCTTCCCGCCGAACCGTAGTCCAGGCGCTTGTAACATCCCGCCTGGACTATGGCAACATCCTTTATCTGGGCGCAGACAAAGCCACCTTACAGGTGTTACAGGTAGTACAAAATGCAGCCGCACGCCTTCTAAAAAACATTCCCAGACGTTCCTCAGCCAAGGCCGCCTTACATGATCTTCACTGGCTGAGTATTCCTGAACGCATCAAATTCAAAGCACTCTGCTATATGTTTAAGATTAAGCAAGGTTGTGCCCCAACCTACCTCCAAAAACTGATAACACCGTATAAACCCCTACGGCCACTAAGGTCATCGGACATGGGAAATTTTACCATGCCAAGATGGAAGTTGACAAAAATGGGAGGTCGTTCCTTCTCCACCCTGGGACCCAAATATTGGAACTCACTCCCACTGGCTCTAAAATTAGAGACCAACCTGTTCCACTTCCGCAAGGCCTTAAAGACACTACTTTTTACACAACGTGTCAAATAGTCTGCTATGACTCAATTCAGGTGAAGCTCCTCCTTTTCTTCTCTAGTCTATCCCTTGCGCCGGGAAACCCACTGTGGGTAGCTGTGCGCGATACAAGCTTAAATAAATAAATATGTATTGACTTATGCTGTAGAAGGCATTTGTCAATCCACTACAAATTATTTTTCTTAATTGTTTTGACAGCATAGGTATCTACATAGTGAGTGATACATTGATAAGCTACTTCAGGGCGAAATCCATATAATATTTTTTACATTTGAAATATAATTTAGTTACTCGAAGTAAGTGTTACCATTGTTAAAAGCCAAAACAAATGAAACTGTCATTCAGTTTATATAAATAGTGGTACAATATTGCACAGCTTGTTGACACATGATGATTCATATTTAACTTTTGGTAAATGTAACTGTTTGGAGCCTTGTAAATATACTGTACAAGGCTATTTCTGGTTTATTTCTTTTTTGTTGACATAAGTTCACTGTTGGACTTGGGCCTTTTTGCAGGGTCATCCCTAAACCTTTTGCCTTTCTCCTAGCCTTTTCTCTGGCATGGTGTTGGTGGTTTTAGGACTCTAGGCACTTTAGCACTGCTGTCCAGTGCAAAGTGTGTGCGCTCTCTGTGTTACATATGGTAAGATTGGTATACACCTGTTTGGCCATTTATTTTACCTGTCAGTCCCTTGTAAAGTGGTATCTTAGATACTCTGGGCTGGTAACTTAAACGCTACTGGTGGGCTTGCAGCACTGATTGTGCCACCCACCAAAGTAGCCTTGCAAACCTATCTCAGGCCTCTGCCACTGCAGGGCCTGTAAGCTCAGTGTTACTACTGCTCTGACGTGGCACCTAAAGTGTGTGCCATGTCTTTGACCCCCTTTTACTACATATCAGTCACCCCTAGGTTAGGCCCTAGCTACCCCTATGGGCAGGGTGCATTGTAGGTAAAGGATAGGGCATGTACCTTAAGTGTGTGACATGTCCTGGTAGTGACAAGCAGCTATTTTGGTTCTCACTACTGTGGGGCTACCAACCCATAGGAATGCTTTAATATTCTCCCTCTGACACCGACTCACACAAAATCCTGCAAACCGGGCACCTTCAAATCCTGGAAAAATATTAATGTTTCTGAATTTACTAATAAACTAGACGCCTTGAAAGAAATCGACACCGCTGACCCAGAAGCCGCAGCCATTCATTACACTACGTGTATTAAGACCGCAATTGACACCTCTGTTCCCATAAAAAAACGTTCCTCTAACAGACTTTCAAACTCTGCTCCTTGGTTCACTGAAGCACTCAGGTTAGAAAAGCAAAGCTGTAGACACCAGGAACGCAAGTGGCGTTCTAACTACGACCCCCATGAGAAAAGCTGTTACAAAGAAAAACTAAAAAATTACAAATTATCAATCATTAATCAGAAAAGCATTTTCTTTAATAATCTAATTGAATCAGCTCAAGATTCAATTAAACAACTCTTTCAGGTCGTATCCCATCTCTCCGGCCATGACAAACCTTCCACTGTAGAAGCCTCCCAACCTATGTGCAATGCACTTTCTACTTATTTTCAAGAAAAAGTTTGTGAGATCTATTCCAACTTTAACAAACTTACTAATGATGCACATCAGACCTATACCCACACCACACTGAAATCCACTCTACCCAACCCCCCATAACCGCCAATCATCCCAATTTTTCATTTAGTCACATTTCGCCTGAGATGATTCACAATCTCATGATGTCCACCAACTCTGGTTCACGCAATGATCCCTGCCCACCTTCAGTCATTAAAATGGCTCCAGAGAAGATTTCAATTGCTCTTGCAAACATCTTTAACGCCAGGATTTCATCCTGTACTTATCCTACCATATGGAAAAAAACTGTAATTAAGCCTCTACTCAAGAAAACTACTTTAGACCCTTCCAAAGAAACCAGTTACAGACCTGTAGCCTGCATTCCCTATCCATCCAAGATCATTGAGAAAATTATGAACACTCAATTATCTGAATATATAGATTCCAACAACTGTCTAGACGCCTCCCAATTTGGTTTCAGGAGGGGACACGGGACGGAGACAGCATTAATAAAAGCTTCAGATGAGATACGAATGATCCTTGACAAAGAAGGCGCCGCGGTGCTCATACTACTCGACCTGTCTGCCGCTTTCGACACGGTCGATCATTCCATTCTGATCGACTGTGTCGGAAATGCTGGAATATCATCTGATGCTCTCTCACTCCTGGCTTCCTTCCTGACAGACCGAGAGCAATCAGTCTCCATGGGCACGTTCTCCTCTGACTCCTTCTCATTACCTTGTGGAGTCCCCCAGGGATCCTCGCTAAGCTCAACACTTTTTAACATTTATGTGACGGACTTAGCGAGGATCATTAAAGCTCATCGTCTAGCAGTTACATCGTACGCAGACGATACACAGCTTGTCCTGGCTATTAACAACAATGGCATGGAGGTTGCCAATAACTTCCAAAAAGGAAGGGTTGCCATATGCAATTGGATGAATTCAAACTGTCTGAAACTTAACTCGGATAAAACCGAGGTGATTGTGTTTGGGAACTCACCCCTGCATGGTCTTCTATATGGTGGCCGCAAGATCTTGGCCCCCCGCCCAATCCTGTCACCAACGTTAGAAATCTTGGTGTTATCTTTGATAACAAACTCTCATTTATTCAACAAGCCAACTCTATAGTTTCTGTCACTTTTTTCACACTTAAAATGATTAACAAAATCCAGCCCTATCTTCCTTTAAATACCAAAAATACCTTGATTTCTACCTTACTAATGTCCCGAGTCGACTACTGCAATGCACTCATGCTTAACGCCCAAGAACAAGTAGTCAACAAACTTCAGCTGGTCCAAAACGCGGCCGCACGACTCGTCACAGGTATACCAAAATTCAAGCCCATCTCCAATACCATCCGTAAGCTTCATTGGTTGCCAATCAGACAACTTATCAAATTCAAAGCCCTCTGCATTGCCTCAAGAGCATTCATGAAAAAGCACCTTTTTTAAAGATGCCCTCTGTCCCTATCGACCACTACGCAATCTTAGATCTGCTGATGCAAATCTTCTGAAAGTAATTAAAACTAAAAAAGCAACTTGGGGAGATAGATCCTTTGCAGTAGCTGCTGCTAAATTATGGAATACCATGCCAGGACATCTAAAAAACGCTCCAATTATTATCATTCAGGAAGCAGTTGAAGACGTGGCTGTTCAATTATTAGATCCCTTTATTCCCGGGCCCAACCTTCAATTTCTTTCTGTCAAAGCGCCAAGACACCCTTGGGTAAATGTGCGCTCAACAAATTGCATAAAATAAAATAAATGCAGTGGGGATTCCCTCATAAGTGTTTCATTGGTAATTCCTCATATGAGAGGCGCAGCGTGGTCAAGTTTGGTATATTTGGAATAGTGATAATAAATGCTGCACAATGGTGTGTGCAGATTTATTATAACTATTTTAGAAATGCCACTTTTAGAATTTGGCATTTCTGTGTGCTATGTGTCTGCCTGCCTGATGTGAATTGCATGTCTGGCTTTTGAGTGACAGGGGCTGGTGAGGTGTGTGTGGCACCATGAGGGGCCAGGTGAGTCAGTGATAGGCTCAATAAGACATCCGCTTTTGGAGTAGTGGTAGGAGTAGTCCCTGGTCCCTGAATAGGTCTGTGCCTAGCCTGTACAATGCTGGCTCCGCCTCTTGTGGTGTGTCTGATCACCAAGCCCCCACCTGACAAAAGGGAAGAGTGCTCCAATACCCCCTGAACCAGTTGCCTCATGAGCGCTATATTTTAATTTCCCAGGAAGAGGAGTGCGTGGGCTTCGCTGGGCAGAGCTGCAACCCTGTTAGAGGGAAACCCGATGTGGGGAATCCCCCGCATTTTGTGCTTACTAGCGGGTGCCCACCCCGCATTTTTGTGCTTCACGCCTAGCAGGAGCCTACCCCGATTTATGAATATCTAAGAGGCAGGTGCCCACCCCGCATTTTGGTAGTGTTGGCAGGTGCCCACCCCCCTTATGTGATAAAGTCTCAAGTAGGTGCCCATCCCGCATTGCCACCGAGAAGAGGAATCGCAGCTCAGCTGGCCGAAAGCCAGGCAGAGTCCGCCTGACTCTGGGCTGGGCCACAGAAGAGGTTGCTGCGGCTGCCAATCGCAGTGTGACTGACCAGGAAGTCAAGAAGGATTGCCCCTGACTGTGGGCTGTGCTCCCGAGCGGAAAGGGTAGCCCTGCAAGTTACCAGGAGATCAGGAGGAGGACCAGAGCTTCGAGGATGCCCGTCCAAAGTCCCGCATAGCTGGCGCCTGCCCCTGCCACACTGGAAGAGACTAGAGGAGCCCGCACCAAGCCCCGGTGAGTGGGGCTGAGGCCTTTCTTTTCACTGTTGGTGCTCGCGAGGCACCAGGGCAGTCGTGCCTGTTTTTCCTGAGCGGCCTGCAGGAGAGCGGGCCACTCCAATGATGGGGCACATTATTTTTAGGGCCCCCGTGGGGGTCCATAGGGCACGGGGTACCCGTGCCTCTTGTGGATATTGTCACAGCTGCTACCGCCTGACAGTGGGCAGCTGCAACGTTGGCCATATTCGTTTAGGGTCCCAGTGGGGGTCTATCTGGCACGGGAATGCCAGAGCCTCTTTATTTACTCAGGTGCACTGCCGTAGCGGGCAACTGCAACTTTGGGGCACTTTTGTTTTGAGAGTCCCCAGTGGGGATCCAGAGGGCACAGTGAGTGCCAGTGCCCACAGTGATCTGCACAACTGCACCGCAATTAGCAGCAGCTGCAACGTTTAGGCCAGCACAGTTGCACACTTTGGTTTCTGCTGCAGTGGCAGCCAGCCTTGACATTTGGGACATAGGTCTTTTGAGCCCTCTGAGAAGGCCAGTTGGCCAGGGGGTCAGTTGGGTTGGTAGTTTGCCAGACCCTAATGTGATCTATGTGGTGACTAGGATAAATGTGATTTATGCACCATGACATGCCTCTGATGTTTGTGTTTAGGAGGTTAGTCCCTAATCTGAGGTTTATGCTTATGAGGTTATTGCATAATGTGGTTTATGCTTGTGAGGTTATTATCTACTGTGATTTATGCCTCTAATGTTATTTCTGCTTATGAGATTATTGCATAATGAGTTTATGCTGGTGAGGTTGGCACATAATGTGTTTATGCCTAATGTGATGCTGATTGCATCATTTGATTTATGTTGCAGGCTATAATGCTGAGTACAGTTCTTTTCCAGTAATTACTGGTTGTGTTCTACATTTACTATTTCTGCTTTGTGATAGTTCTGACAGTGGCCCAATTGGCCCTGTCATGTATATATAATCCCCTATAAATATTGCCTAGTGCTAGTTAGCACAGTGTATATTGCGTGATTACTATTCTAATGTGTTTTGGATAATACAAAGGCTATTTTTATACACAACCTTGTGTGGAATTCCTTTTGTGGTGTGCCTAGTGTGTGGCTGCTGTGTGTGTGTTTCGCAAACGCTTTACACATTGCCTCTGGGGTAAGCCTGACTGCTCGTGCCAAGCTACCAAGGGGGTGAGCAGGTGTTATCTTCAGCGTGTAACTCCATTGCCCTGGCTAGAGTGGTGGTTTCTGCCTGGCTTAGGCGCAAGCCCTAGCCAACCAGAAATCCCATTTCTAACATTCACTATTCGAAATAACAAAGCCCAGCCATTCGGAAGTGTTAAACAATTCCTGCAGAGAAATAAAAATGGATAAGACACAAGATCATACACGATATAGGAGTAATCATGGGGATTACAAAAATGCTACCCAGTGGTTTCTGAAAATGTTACTTACATACATGAGCTTATACTAATGTTGAACCACAGTTTGAATGCTTTGAAGCAAGAGAACTATGAAAACCTTATAAAATATTTTGCGATCAAAGTTATTGATCAGTTCTATTTACACAGACACAAATAAAACTTTTGTTATGTCATTTCAGCATCTTCAGGAGCAGGCAGAAGAGAGATTTGCCAATTAGGCTAGAAAGCACCTAGTCACTCTGGTTCGGGAGCTGAGACCACCAACAACAAGGGACCCAGTGTAATGGAGGGTGAGCGGACTACAATGGAGGCCGCCAGCTAAACAACATCTGCTTCAGAGGCATTGACAAGTGAGCATTCCCTATTGGAGGCAGCCTCTGTAGGAACTCTACCAACTGCATCCTTGTCCGACACACAGAGAACCATCTCCACCTCCCTCTTGCTCCCCCTCAGTTGGCCAAACCTGCCCCCCTAAAAGGGTGGCATCTACTTCGCTGCAGGCACCTCACCCCCTACTTCTGTCCCTCCCCAGCTGCACTGAGTGAGGAGGCTATTGACCTCCTACTGAACATCTCTGTAGGCCAAACTGCACTCCTGAATGCCACCCCGGGCATTAGTTGCCACATGCAACAAATGGTAGCTTTCCTCTGAGGCATATATTGTGATGTGTCTGGACTGCCGAGACCATTTACAGGCCTAGCTTCCTCACTGACAACAGCCTCCCGACTAGCCTGATCTTTTGCCCTCAACCCAGCCCCCTTCCCTATCCCAATTCCCTATTCACCGCCCTGTCCCAAGCACACTTACTTCTTTGCACACACCCATTCCAACACACATAAGTAGCACACCCACACATAAACAAAAACACACCAAAAATCACAGGCACACACCCAAACAACATATAGACACCACACCCACCACCACACAAACACCCTGCCCCTCAGCACCACACCCACCACCACCAGCACATCCACAAACACCATCCCATCACCATACCCACAACCACCACCATCAGCACACCCACAAAAACACCCCCACCACCACACCCACAACCACCAACACAGGCACACCTACAGACACCCCACCGACCACCACACTCACATGCACCATTACCACCAGCAGCACACCCTCAGACACCACACCCACAAGCACCACCAGCACACCCCCATACACCACAACCACCACCACACCCACATGCACAGCCACATCCACAAGAACCACAACCACACCTAGCAACTCAACTGCACACTCATCCACACACACATGATTAGAAATAAGACCAACAAAACACAAACACACACACTCACACAAACAACATACACCTATGAAGAAAAACACACCCAAACATACACAACATACACAAGACCAACAGGCAAATCCAACCTCAACAGACAGACACACATCACCCAATGCCACTCACTCTAACACCAAAACTCAATTCCCTGCCGACCATCATACCCGTTTTTCCCATGAAGATGTATTATTTGCCCTTGCCTTGACCCCTTCCAAACCTAAACCCACCCCTTCCCACACACAAAGCCACACATGCCAAAACCCAACCCACCCCTCCCATACCCAAGACCACCCCTCCCAAAGCCAAAACCACCCCTTACAAACCCAAATCCCCCGCCCCAAGAAAGATCATTGTGGTGGCTGCTCTGTGCCCACTAGATGCCCCTTCCTGGGGAGGTTACGCCTCACAACTATTCGGGAGGCAAGCTTAGTGCTAAAGCACAGCAATATACTAGAGATTACATTATGATGGACTGCTATTTAATGCATTTTTTATTTGAGAGACATATCTCTTTGGTGTAATAAACAACCATTTCCATTTCACCAAGTTTGTCCTGACATTCATTTCCCTTGGCAATTGTTTGATTCCTAGCAATATATCTGACCAAAATGTCAAAGTACATATTTTTTTTACTATTATGGCAGAAAATACATTTTTTAATGTTTATTGTGCTAAGTGTATACACTGGTTAGAATAGTATGTGTTGCTCATTTGAATTTAGGTACAAGCATTCATCAAGATAATGGGCACTTGCACCAACAAATAGATGTTTGAAAGGTGTGTTTATTTCACCTTGATTACTGTTATGAATACACATATGCATTACACTTTAATAAATAATGTGACAATTGAAATTGGAAACAATACAGGAACTGCACTAGACAAGGGGAAATGTTACATGGATGAATGTGTTGAATGATCCAAATTTGGGATTTACATTGATTTCACAGGTAACTAATAAGGTAAAGATTACACCTTATCTACTGCAATTTCCACATCATGTTACATTGCACTTATGGTGACTTTTTGAATTTTTGATTGATATCCTTTTTTTGTGCAAGTGGACATTTTTTTAAGGCAGCTTTCACAAAATGTATAAAGACAATATGATCATGCAAGGGACTTTCTTTGTATTTCTTAATTGTCAGCATCACACACACACACATATACATTGCAAATTGGTGTGCTATTGCTTGAATGAGAGATTTGAAAATGCATGAGTCCAGAGCAAATGTAAAATGCTAAGTTAAAAGATAACAGCTAATATAGGAGCTTACCTTTTGCTCTGGCAACGACTGTGTTAATTTGCTTGGTGGTCAAGCAGCAGCAGTGGCAGGACTTGGAAGATTGATTCCATGGAATAGAAGGATGTGCCAAAGTGAGGAAAGATGAGTAAAGGATATGAGATTGCCTTATATCCATTCCAATCCACCAATTAGGTGTGGAGGTTTAGCCGCCACAGTTATGTTGGCGGGAAGTACATCATGATTGGCCAGTCGGACAAAGTGACTATACATCCTCCGACGGCCGCTCTTCCCTATGGCACCATCAATGCAGGTGAGAAATAATGGCAGAGACAGCGGCACTCAAACTGTGTTTCGTTCATGCACCCACCAGCACCTAAATAGAGCAGGTAGACTACCAAATATGCGGAAGGAAAATTCCATGGCAAGCAACGGCAGGACCAGTACCACCAAGATCTTTATCAGGCCCATAGAATTCTTGAATACAAGTTACATATATTTTGTTTTGAACAGCTGTAATGAAACTTAGAAAGATACTTTGAATCACCATTTGAAAGATACAGGAACACAAATACATTATTTCTCACTTATTTGACAGAGCAAACTTGTTCTCAAATAGAAGTACTTTTCGTCAAAATTATATTTGTCCAATAGAGTTATTAACTGGAAAGCACAGTGTACTTAAAACATGTGAAGTAAGCATATAAATCTATTTAAAACTGGAGGTATTACCATTTATTCATTTCGTGAGACTTTCTACATGTCTTCACATGGTAATCAATCAGTGGTTATCTGTTCTTAACAAGAAGTAGATGAAAGTTAAATAACTCAATGTGAATTACTTGTAATTTCGTTTTTATTAGTTGGAGGACTCAGACTAATGAGAACACAAGAAACTGAACTATACAGAGATATCCTTCAGGTTACATAAATCGAGCTATCGCATTTAAATTCAGTTGTCACAATTATATTATTTTATGGTAATAATTATATTATTTTTGCATTTAGGAATATCTATGAAAGGCAAGTGAAACTGGAAAAACTGTATGGTTGACATGCCTGAGTGTGCGCAATCCAGTGTCTTTTTTTGGCTAATTTTTCCCATTCCCCTTTTTCTGGGTTTACTGATTGACCTATTATTTTAAAGTGGCAAGATGTTAACATAGTGCAGGGATGAGGGGGTGGTGCATCGCTCCTAGTGGATTTTAATTCCGGGTTGCTGCTTTTTCACCGAGATCATGCCAGTTCTCAGTGTTTAGCTAGTCCTTCTTGAAGTCAGGAATACTTGTGCTATTGTGTCCCTGTAGTAGGTAAGAGGAGGTCAAACACTTGAACCTTGAGGGGCAGTTGCAGTCTCTAGGTGCCAGCAGGAGTCAGGCTTCCCTGTATATACTTCCTTTTAGCAGCCATGCTGACACTTCTTCCTCTTCCTCCATCTTCCAGGATGTTTCTTCCCACGCATTGGAATGTTCTGAGGCATTTGTGCAGTGACTTGAGAATTCCCTACACCCAAGCCTGGCTACTTTCCCAAAGAACTCCAACCTCTTTTTAAGTACTTCTTCACGGTTTCTTGTAAATGTACCTGAATCGCTCAAATAAAATGCCCTTGGCCTTTTATACCTGCCCCAGGAGCCTAGTCCCTCATTCTATACACTCTATACAGAGGCAAAGTGTCCTCCCTTCTGCCAGTGCTATATTTTTTTCCCCTCCTGATAGAGGTCACAGCAAATATATTATGGATCTTGGAATCAATTGGTGCTGTTCCTGACAGGCGTATTTGAGATCTCGACTTCTAAGGAAGAGCTGTGAAAGCTGCCTTTTGTGTTGTCAACAGTTTCTGTTCTCAGCCCAGGCAGCCAATCCCTGCTACATGGATCAGGGGGTCCTTGTTTTTAGCGCCCAGCCACGGATATGTACTCAGTCATAAGCACAGTGCAATGTGGCAAACTAGTTCTAAACTAGTTCACGCTGAGAAGCGCAAAGTACATTTTCTAAAATTCCTTTTCAACTACAATTTAAAAAAATATACTTTCATCATTGATAAGATATTTAAAACTAAGCGAACATTTCATTTTTTGTACACTCTTGGACTGTCTCAGGCCAAGACAGGAGAAAGTGATTAATGTATTCATAAGTAGGCCAGATCATGGACATTGCAGTTTTCACCTAGGGCCATATGTATCATTCCAAATTTCGATCGCAATTGGGCTTAATGGTATGTATTAAAGAAAAACTGCTTCACAAAATAAGGATTCGCAAAATTTGCCATTCCCTATTTTGCGATTGGTTTCAAGGAATCGCAAATTGCGATTCCTTAAATGCAATGTAGGAGGCACAGAAAAAGTGCAATTTGGCCTTAAGGAATCAAAAAATACCACCAACTTCAAGTTTATGGTAATTTGTGATTTCTTTGAAAAATGCACTTTTTTTTGCATTTTTCAAAGTGCCTTAGGGCATGTATGTGCGCCACATGTGCACACATGCACATTTCAGGGGTGTAACAGGGTGTCCTTTTGACACCCTGGCACCCTTGAAATTGCATTCTCAATTTGCGATTCTCTATTTGAGAATCGCAAATTGAGAATGTCTTCCCATTCATTCCTATGGGGCTCTGGGCCCATAAGAATGAATAGGGATGTATTCCTTAATTGAAAATCGCAATTTGCAATTCGCAATTAAGGAATATGTAGGGTTCACAAAATTATTTGCAAATCCTACATACATAGCGTTTTGCGATTCTCAAATAGCGATTCACAAAAAATCGCTATTTGAGAATCGCAAAAGAACATTGTGATACATATGGCCCCTACTCAGTGACAAGTAGCTTGATGGACATTTTCTCTTTTTAGGCTTGCTTTTCTTAATACTTAGCATAATACAGCTCACAGTTCCGTGGGTGAACAAGGCACACGCTTAATGGGTGTCTCATTTAATATATAACAGAAGGTTTTTCTACAGGGCAAAGGAACACGTTTTCTTTCCATGCAACACTGCGGTGCTATTAAATGCAGCACTGTCAGTGCACAATGGAGCTCTCTAGAGTCATACAGTTTCATCTTACAAATGGCCTGCTTAACTACATTCTGCAGCCCACATGTGACCTTTTCCTTTCACATCACTGGAGTGTTTTCTGATCGTACTTAAAATTGCCTTATAAACTACATTGGACTAACCCACCATTGTAGTACCATTTTAGGGACAGAGCATACACACTGTGGCACTGAATGGCAGTGTCACAGTGTACAGTGTCACAATTCCAACAAAAATAAAGTCAATTTAAGGCGATAAAATGAAGGTGACCATGCATAAAAGAGTGAATTCTCCACACACTTAAATTAAAAAAAGGTATAAGTAACCAAATCAAACAAATAAAAAAACAACAGAAAATAGGTTAAAAGAATTACTTAAAATCCAGGGGCCTGATGTACAAGACATTTTGGCTTTCGCAAATCCTGTAATTAGCGAAATAACCCTTTTGCGATTTGGAGAAGTCTTTTGAACTTGAAAAAGAGCTTCTGTGACTCATTTTCAATGGCAGATAAGAGACGCGAATGGGACGTCCTTTCCTTATTGCAAATATAAATGATATGTATCAGAGGTTTGAAACCACAATTGCAATCAGAAACCATTGCAGATACTGACACCCAACTTAGGGAAATATGTACAAGCGCCTATCGCCACAGGAACGTCATTTTTTGTGACGCTCCTGTGGCGATAGGGGCCATGCCCTATGTACAAGCCAGCGTTAAGCCACTTCATGAGGCTTAACGCTGCCTTGTCCATAAGGCACACTTTCACGCTATGTTTAGCATGAAAGGGGCGTGCAGTGGGTGTTGTGGTGGGCATTCCACCGCAACACCCATTGAATTTGACACTGCCCCCCTATGTACAAGCGTGGCATACATAGGAGGCAGCGCCAAATTTAAGACCAGGAAAACCCTGGTCTTAAGGTGGCGAAACGAGGGGAAGTGCATTATTTCTCCTCGATTTTTGATTTTTCCATGTGTGCTGCCTTGTGCAGCAAAGATGGAAAAAGCAAAATGCCTTTTAAAAATGCAATTTTGTAACTTTCATCTCTGCGGCATGAAGCAGCACACATGACAGTTACAAAATGGCATTTTGGAATTGGTAACGTGCGGGAAGGGACACCTTCCTACACATAACCAATCCTCCCCTGCACGCAGACACCCTTGCACTCTGGTGCAAGGGTGCCTGAGTTGGTGCTAAGTTGTAAAACTTAGCGCCATCGCAGGGGGATGCGAAAGGCCGCACCACATCCTTGTAAATATGGCGCAGCCTTGCATTTCCGAAGGGGCAGAGTTTGTCGTTAAGCCCAGGAGGCTAACGGCACCCTCCGCCACTTTGTTGTACATATGGCCCTTAGAATGTTATCTGATTCGCGAAAGGAAAGCTGTCCCTTTGGCGCAGCTTCCACATGATAAATTGGACAGTGCTGTCTTAGGGTAACAGACAATGGTTCAGAGAAACTCTGCATTCTTCCTTCGATGTCTTCCCAAGTGGATAGTAATTTTATTTAAGTACCATCTTTCCCTTTACAAAAATATGATTACAAATTCTATAAACCGTTCAAACATCAGATCTTTAGCCGGCATTAATCAATTAATATTAATTGATAGACAAAATAGAATTTAGAAGGACAGCCGCAGTCAGAGTCTATCAGCTGCCTGTGTGGTGCACAAAGAGCACATAAGACATGTTTGGCTGTAAGTAGAGGATGTTCTGCTCCACCCCACATTACCCCAGTACAAATGACCCCACTTAGGCTTGAAGGTTACAACACATATATTTAAAGTGCGTTTATGATTGTGTTTCTGGTGGCCTCTGACGATTATCGTTCCATCAACATAATACAAACTAAAAAACAACAAATAAAACATGAAACATGTTCTTTAAATGTACCACCAAAAGCATTGGGATGTGCTTTATTGCCCAGCCTAAACAGTTAGCTGTTTTCTAGCTATTCCGCATACAAAATACATTTGAATACAAACCATGTTTTACAGTATAGAGCCTCACTGAAGTGGATTATAACAATTACTGTACTGGGGCATTTCAAAGAAAATAATGTTATGAGTTTTCACACAAAGGTAAAGTGATATATGATTTTAACAAAACAGGCGGAGGGGGGCAGACCGAAGAGTGAAGAACTGAGAGAAAATAGAATATTTCTGTGCAAACCAGAAACCTCATGGACTGCCATAAATCCTAGGTGATCATTCAGGCGTAGCTTGATTTACTGGTAAACTGTCAAGAGCAGACACCAGAGCAGTAAACCTGTCAGCACCATTGAGAAAGCTGACAAACAGCGTGTGTTGAGCTGGGATTTGAGACAGACGCCTTAAGTCAACACAGAGAGCACAGATAAACAATCTGCCATACAAGACTTATACTTAAATACTAAATGGAATTCACTGAGAGGAAACACAAGCATTTTAGCCTCTAAGATTCCAGGGGCTTATGGTAGCACAGCTAACACCATACACAGAGCAGCACGTTTGGATCTGGTAATACTTTTGTCTGTCCAACGCCAGAGTGCACCTGTTACACACGTGCACGCGTAACCACCAACACTTGACAAATGTGTCCTATAGAACCCAAAGGCTGGCTTTAAAAGGGGCAGTTAATGGTTAAATCATTTACCACATGATCAGAACTGTGTGGTACATTGGGGACAAGTACCATAAAACTAGACCTACGATTATGTACAGATGGTCTGACATGTATGTAAGTGTATTGATCTTGAGTAATGACTTCAGGTGCCGCATTGCACATAGCGTAAAGGTTAACAACGATGAGTCGATGTTTACATGCGAATTAACTTTTGCCTTTGTCATGACTGTATAGTCAATGAGCTGTTTTAGTGATTTATATATGACAGCTGGAAGTGAATCTGCTTATTCCCCTGTGAGACAATTTAGGCAGAGTGGAATGACTGCATCATGGATTACCATTGAGATTACTACATGGAAGCTTTATTGTCGCCTTTAACTCTTTGTTTGCAGGATATATGTTGTAGCAGCACCAGATGGCTGGAGAGGCTTCATGCAGTCATGACCAGTGTCCACAGGAAGAGTGAGTTGAACAGGTAAAGTGCCCTACACCATTACCTATGGCCATGGGACCACAGGAGAACCCCCACACAGTGACACAACTAGAATTGACAGCGGTGGTTCTGTGCACAACATCCCACTTATAATTTGGGTGGGCAAAAATTGGCACAGAAAAGTCCACTTGTCTTTTACTTTTGCGTTAAGACTAAAATAAGGGTTGGTCCAAAACATTTGCTTCGAGGACCACTGGGAGGGACCTGAAAATATAAATATGTTAATATTAATTGCATTAAGGACCCTGACAGTGCTTCTGAAGGCAACTTCCCCATGAGGGGCCCCTGTGTGATGCATCTGTCTACATGGTCTTCCTCAATATCTAGCAGGTAGTAAGTGGTAAATGGCTTTTGTCATTTTACAGCTCGACATGGACAGCACTGTGCCAGTCCTATGCTTAAAGACTTTGCTGTAGAAATGGTAAAAGACTTGTCCTTTTCTATCTCAGCGTAGATGGCACTGTGCTAATCCTATTCTTAAATGCTTTGATAGAAAACCAGACATTTGAGTTGAGCAGATCTAGAGTGTCACTGGTGTTGAGAGTGCTCTAACAGGAGCTGCTTTCCACCTAAACTTGAGAACTACCCAGAGTTCTCTACTTCTTGTTTTGCATAATTTATGTGTCATTCTATGCCCGAAACTGTATTGTTTTGACTTATACTGGGTGCTCCCTTGTGTCTGGACAAAGCTATACCTCTCTGAAGAGCTCTAATTAGAGCAACACACTGTGTCAGGGGTTGCTTTTACTAGATTCAGGTTGGCTTGGTTGGTATTTTATCAATTCAAATCTGTAATACTGTGCCTGGAGTGGTGAATTGCTTTTGTAATTTTACAGCTCGACATGGACAGCACTGTTCCAGTCCTATGCTTAATTACTTTGCTGTAGAAATGGCAAAAGATTTTGTCCTTTTCTATCTCAGAGTAGATGGCACTGTGCTAATCCTATTCTTAAATCCTTTGATAGAAAAGCAGAAATTTGAGGTGAGCAGATCTAGAGTGTCGCTGCTGTTGAGCGTGTTCTAACAGGAGCTGCTTTCCACCTAAACTTGAGAACTCCCCAGAGTTCTCTTCTTCTTTTTTTGCATAATTTATGCGTCACTCTATGCCTGAAAGGTTATTGTTTTGACTCATACTGGGTGCTCATTTGTGCCTGGACAAAGTTATACCTCTGTGAAAGCTCTAATTATAGTGAAACACTGTGTCAGGGGTTGCTTTTACTCATTTCAGATTGGCTTGGTTGATATTTTACCAATTCAAAACTATAATATTGTGCTGCCTTGAGTAATAAATTGCTTTTTCATTTTACAGCTCGGCATGGACAGCACTGTGCTAGTCCTATTCTTAAAGACATTGCTGCAGAAATGGCAAAAGATGTTGTCCTTTTCTATCTCAAAATGAGCCACCACTACCTAGGTAGTTATGATAGGCAGTCCTCTATGCCACCACTAACCTCCTTTTTACAGCTGCTCCCCATGTGGTGTGAGCCTCGTAGTATTTATTTTACTGTTAAGAAGGGTCTTGGTGCACCAGTGCATGAGCACAAGTCTGCTGGGCGTAAAGCAATGAGTTAAGCTGGACAAAATGCAGAATGTAAAAACAGATGGCATAATTATGTGAGATTAACATTCCTTGTGTGTCACACAGGGCTGACTGTAGACGAAGGTTGTTATACCTATGGTGTGCCTGGAGTGGAGCATCCCTCTTGTACCAATTAAACAATAGTCTAACAACACTGGTGCTTAAAAAAATATTTTAAAAGTAGGGTCACAAAAAAGTACTTCATTTAGAATGTCAACACACCCTGTGACGGCCCTTCTGCCACCATGTTGCCTTAACATGACCTAAACTTAAACGCATATGTCCATAGAACATGTGATTAAGCAAATGATGAACCACACTATTCTACTTCACTTAGAATTTTTTAGTTTCATTTTAGTCAGTCTAATAATAAATGTGTTTTTTACACCATCCAGTAATGTCTAATTTGCGTGCCTTTTAAAATGTTAGGCAAGGCGGGTGACAAGTTTGTCACAAAAGCATTTTGTTTTGTAGCTCTTTCTCACCCACATTTTACATTAACCATTCATAAGGGGTAACTTCGAGAGGTTCTGAAAACATGAATATCCAAGGGATGGGCAGTTTATACATGTTGGAAGAAAAAACGCCAGAAACAGACTATATAAGGCAAACCATTGCCCCCGAGAAAAATGCAGAGCATGCCATTTACGCTATACATTAGGAACAAGCATTGGCATAGCCAATAGGTCTCGCTTTTGGGACCTTATAAGTATTTAGCCATGCAACAGTTGATGTTGTTGCACAAAGGATATTGTGCTGTGTAACTAAATACTTATAAGGTTTTAAAAGCGAGACCAATTGGCTATGCCAATGCTTGTTCTAAATGGCATAAAGTAGCACAACCCCTATTTCACGACTATATTGCAAGTTACTAAGGTGCTCTATGATCAAATAGTGGAATGAGGGCAATGGCTGAACTCATAAAATCTGACTTGCAATGTTTTTTCTATGTACAGTAAGATGTACATTATTCTTTATAATACTGGACACCATCATTCTCAAACCAACCTACTCATTAAAATCCTGGTCTTTTGCTCCTAGTGATCAAGGAGGTCTTCGGTTGCAGATCATGTACAATAAATGTGGCAAAAGTAAACATAGCACACATCGTGTAATTTCGGTGGCCAGGGATTTTCCTGAAAGTTTACAGCAAAATTGTCTGATAACTAATATTCAATTTAATTGTATAAATTGCAATTTGGTGTTCTGTTCAGGAAGCTTCTTTGCCCTCCGCCTGTAGGCCTTAGCTCTAGCCCAGATACAACTCAAATGTACAAAATATTACAGTACAATTGCAATGTTGTTTTCCTACAAGCGGTTAGTGATGTTTCTATGCGACAACAATGAGAGAAATATAGATATGTTTTGTTCATGCAGGGACTAAGCTTACCGTGCACCATAATGCAACTTGTGTTAGAAATTCACGAAGGTCCAGAGGAAAAAGGTCTGATAACTAAACTTCCCTTTAATTGTATAAATAGCAGACAGAGGTTCTCCTCAAGAAGCTGCTCTGATGTGCGCCTGCAGTCTTTAGCATCAGATATTGTGGTGTCCCAACTTAATTGTACTAAAATATTACAGTACAATAGCAATGCTGTATTTTATTACAAGTGACTAGTGGTGTCACTATGAAACTGTACTAAAAGATAGAAATAGGTTATATTCATACAGGGACTGAAGCCTAACAGCACTGTAATGCAAATCACTTGGCAGATATAAAGATTTGCAAAGCCTGGCCAAAAAATCCGTAAATCCCTTTTAGAGGAAGTGATCATTATTCAAATATCAAAAAGGCTTGCAAGAAGCACTGTCTGTTATCTTTACACTGTCAATAATGAAGTTCTTAAAATAACTTGTATTTCTTGTAATTCAGATGGTACTTTTCTGTATTCAAGTTCCCTGTTTTGGACACAGCGACCCAAACAGGAAAAAGGAGGCAAGACGAAGAGACATTTACATGTCAAGCTTGTTCAATGTCTTCAGTGCGGGGCAGCTATTAAACGAGAAGAATGGTCTTCTGGATGTAGGCCTGATCCGCATCACAGTAATCTTATAGCACCAAAGAAAGTCCCATCGCCATCCAATGAGATGTTTGCCTTAGCACGCGGAATTGTAAAATGAAGTTCATCTCCTACTTCTAATCGTGCAATTCCTGGCAAGAGAGATAAAAAGTAGTTTTAGCCAAAGAGGAAAATTGATGCTGTACATAAAGATATGGTAACACCCTGGCACTTCACAAAAAGAAAGCATATATGGCAATTAAAAATGTTTTTATGCATCAGTGTTTGTACCATATAATGTAGTAGGGATGTTTTTAACATTTTAAATGGATACAAAATTAGCCCAGTTGAGGGTAAGAAGTGCTCCTATAGGCATCAGAAAGAAGGCCATTTTTTTCTGATTTCAGAAGATGATCAAACAGAAATTAAACGTCTCAAATTAGCACACAGAAATCTCATGTCAACAAACAAAACCTACCTTTTATGTATTTACCATCACAGAGGCCCCCAGTAAAAGCAGAGACCTCTTCAAAACAGTCCGTTACTGCCTTCATCTAATGATGAAACAACCAGCATCACAGTCACTAGCCTAATGCATTGTCATTAACCAGGAACTATTTGTAGCGAAGATTGACGATATTGGACAATGTACTGGCATCTCTAAACAAACCACCAACATAGCAACCTTTCCACCATACAACACAACCCATTTTTTTATATTCAGAGTAGCACTGTGCTTCATGGCAACCTCTACAACCTCCTCTCAACTGTCCATAATCTTTCACTAGATCTTTCAAAACATATTAACACATCCCTGACACAAGGCATCTTTCCAACCTCCATAAAAGAGGACAAAGCCACACTGTCCTGGAAAAATCCAACCTGTCCCCAACAACAAAGTTAAATAACCAACTACAAAGCCAAATGTGAATCGAACACACACCACACATTTATCACAGAATAGCTGCAAATGCACTTGCCACACTACTCAAATAAAAATTTGACACCAATTGCTTGGTACACCTCTAAGCACCATACCAAGCTTTTCACCAAGACTGATGATCAGTGAATGATAGTATTTGCTCACTGTCACACTTCTCTACATGTCAAATGTTAATATATTTACTGCATTAAATGCCAGTGTGGCTTAAAATATAAGGGAAACACGATCAACAGGTTAAAACATATATCCTGCAGCAACAGCCGAAGAATTGATGTAAGGTGATGAATGCTCCAGTGGTTGAACTTTTAATAGAAAAAACCATAAGCCATCAGATATGTTCTGGTTCACAACTGTTCAGCCACCCAAAAAGGCGTTGACATTGAGAACCTACTAATTAAAGAAAACAAATAGCTGTAGAAATTGAATACACTAGACTGTGGGCTTAATAGTGCAGCAGAATGGTACCTCCTGGCTATTTTATATTGTGGTGATTTTATGCATTCCACTATTATTGTGCCAATGCTTGAGACTTTTATGTTGGATTGGCACATGTGTGCTTTTTTGTTGGTTGAGTAGTTTTATCTCACTGAGCTATCCTGTGGGAGTTCGTTTGCTTTGTAGACATGTCTTAGTTGGAAATGCTTGTGACTTTTCGGTTGGATAAGTACATATTGAGCATTGTTCACTTGTCAATGTGAGTTGCCTTTCTGTGGTTTGAGTACTTTTATCTCACTAAACAGTTTTGTGGAAGTTCTCTTGCTTCCGAAATTCCCAGTAAGGACTTATATTCACATGTTCACATTTGCTTAGACCACTATTTTGTATACATGTTTTGAAAATATATGCCCTTCGAGATAATGCTCTCTCCAGATTTCTATGTTTTTTTTGGCAAGTTATTGTTTAATTCAGTGTAGAGTTTTTCTATTGCTTTCATGTTTAGTATTCATGCACAGGTGGTCTATTTTTGCGCTTTTTTCTTAGATATATTTATTTATGTTGTCACTCTTAAGTTCCTTTTACAGATGATGCGGACTGAATTTTATGGCAAGGCCCAGAGGCCAATATTATGTATATATCTTTTATTTCACCATACACAGCAGAAACAAGTAACATAGAATTAGAACTCCAGCAAACTCTAGAACTTTTAGAATATGCATATATTGCAAAAATGTGCAGCCATCTTCCTTCTTTTGTTGCTGTTCAAACTCAGATAAGTATACCTAATGGGCAACCAGTATGTTGTTGGCTTAGTGTAAGTGCCTTTCAGCATGCTGATTTGGTTCAGCTCTCTGATAGTTTGCGCATTTTCATTATTTCAGCTAACATTTTCTCTGGCTGGTTACAGATGCCTTGACTTATTCTTGACCTTTTTTGATTCTTCTATTTAATCCCAAGAGATACTTTCGATTTTGTAACACTAGGTAACCCTCTGTTTGCCTTAACATTCTTTGAAAGTGCACACCTCATGTGTTTTAGTTTTAAACTTTCTCATAATTCAACATTTACAGATGATTGGTTTTTTCAGTATTTACGTATTCTGTTGACATGGGGCCTCCTAGGGCATCTTCTGTTGACTTCATTTTTGAATTCCAGTGACTTCAGAGATTGTAAGTATATTTCTTGTAAAGTGACCTTCAATTCAGTTTTGTATAACTTCGAAATGTTTGTTGCTGCTTTGGGTATTAAATACTACTGAAGGAGGCTACAGTATTGCGATTTCAATTCTATGGACTTTCAATTCTACCAGGAGCTACCAAATAAGGCACACTGTTGGTGTTCTTCCTAACAACTTGCTTTTTCGCCCTTCTTAGAAACTGTTGTGGTTTGTAAATTGTAAGTAACCTACTGGTCGAGCAAATCTTTCTAATGCAGATTACGTATGAAGGTGAAAACAACATGCACTTTGTGTGCTGTGGTTTAAAGAAAATAGCAACAGCGGCTCTTCCGCAATGGCGGAGAAGCGTTGCCCCACTGGATCACAGCCAGCAGCTGAAAAATAAAGCAATATTTTATGATCGTTTTATTTTTTAGCTGCTGGCTGAGCTAGCGTGTGTGGGGATGAGCGTGGTCGGGCTATGGCAGATGAGGCGAAGTGAAATGCACTGCTAACTGTGCATGTCTGTTTGGCCGGCCACCTTAGGCCAGCCAAACAGACATGCACAGTTAGGTTTCTCCAACCCAGAAGTATTGCACAGCTGGGTTGAAGAAACAGGACAGACTTCCTGCGCCTGAGCGAGTGCTAAACAAGCTCGCTCAGGCCAATCCCCGTGCTGCTCTCATGCCATTGGTAATAGCTTGAGAGCAGGACAGGGATTGCACAGGGAGTCTCTGATGATGTCCCAGTGTTTGCTGAGAACAGGAAGCAGCATAACACCGAGGCGCAAGGCGACAGAAGAAGAATCAGACACGTTTTTTTGTATTATTCCACACAGCGCTCCTCTCCTGCGCTCCCCCCCCTCCACCCGCCCCAACCCTGTTTATATGCTTTGGCTGCCACTGAAAAATAGACTTCGCATTTCACTCTTCTCACTCAGAGAATTAGCCTTTTTGAAGTTTTAAGATTGGCAGTGTACAACTTGGCATCATGAGGACATATGATGCTACTTGATGTTATTCTTCAATCAAGTGTCCTTTGCTCTTTTTGATAATTGCTGTTTTTCATGATGACTAGAGGTTCTAAAACATGTTTGTGCCTGCAATGGTGTCAGGTTCCCTGTGCCTCTGTGATTGGTGTTTTTTCAGGATTATTGCTTGTTCTGTTGCCTGCCAACGGTTTGAAAACAAGATTGGGCCTGTATTAGTCTCAGACAATTAGGATGCATTATCTTGTGATTTAATAATGATGTTTGATTTATGGAGTATACTATTCCTGAAGCGACCTTAATGACTGAAGGTCTGTTTTTATTCCTCTTTCCAAGCTTATATTTAAGTATATATGGAAACACAGCATGCGACTATCAATATATAATGTTAATGGCTTCAATAGGCTCAGGCAATAATTTATCTTTGTAACATGTCATATGTATAATTTATTTAGTTATTGTTTTGACTGATTACAAACAATCAGCAGAAACAAGGCTACATCTACCATTCTGATTGTGATGATGTTTGATTGAAATCTGTGTAACCAACTGTGTATAACAGGTTACAGTTTGGATATTAAGGACCAGATTACGAGTATGTTGGTCAATTGGACCGCCGTAACCGTTGTGGTGGTCTGATGACCACCACACTGCAGGACCGCACGCAGTATGAGGCTTGCAGCAGTTGGACTGCCACAAGACCGCTGGCACGTATTTTTATGGCAGAAATACGCTGGTGGTGCATCAGCCGGCACCACTGAGCATATTCCTAGTTGCCATTTCACCGACCTTTTCATGGAGGTGAACCCACCATAAAAGGGTGGCGGAATGTCAATAAGAACCCCTGCTGGTTTGGGCCTGGGGGTGCATGCGGGGGGGGCACATGTCAGACTGCCACTCTGAGACTGCCAGAGGATCGCCCGCCAGACCAGTCGCACCACCGGATTGGCGGTCCAATAGCAGACACAACATTGCACCATCAGCTGTGGGACCAACAAATTCATAATTATGCACATAGGGGTTGATTACTGCCCCCACAGTTTATCAAATGTCCTGGTCCACCCACAACGAAAAGCATATAACCACTCTAAATTTCTTACTTGCTTCATTTTCACCATCCATTCCCCTATTGCGGGGATAAACTGTACTCACCACCTTTGTAGTAATAAGGATCTAGCCACTGCCATTGCTGCATATAATAATTTTTGTAAATTTGGGAACTAATTGAATGGCCGGATAATTTCCCAAAACTATCCACCATATACTAGTAGCTAATTTTATCTGCTAAGCCCTCCCCAAGTACTCAATTATGTTTTTAAAATAATCTTGACTAGGGACACACAACCCAATTACATGTGAGCAATTTGTGACAGCCCCTGAATTACATCCAAAACAGTGACTTGACCAATTGGGGTTAACCTGTGCTAAATATTGTGGGGTTCTATAGGGAAGCCACTTACTGTAAAATAACGTTTTGCAGCAATGTGCTCCTCTCAAGACTTTAAAATTCAATATATTATTTTCATTCCACATCTTTTTCATTAATTCCAGCCCTACATACTTCTCCCATTTATCAATTGCCATTTGACAGAGATTGGGGTACTTCATGGAGGCAAGCAATCTTTTCCATTTTCCCAATCACTAGTGGTCGGGAGCTTTCTTTAATGCTGTTACCACTTTTTGACTGCCCCAAATCTGCCCTCTCTAATTTGTTAAATATACTGACCAAAATTCTAAAGGAGCAAAAAATCACCTTGAACTAATTCACAAATTTCCAGCAGGGTTTTCCGCCTGTCTCCAGTCAAAACATCAGCAATCTACCTGAACCAAACTCTATCCTACTTTTGCACTACCACGGGATCCAACATAGCACCTGAATTCCCTACTAATTCTGACAAAGGTGTCACAGCATTAATACAGGGGATAGCACATCTCCTATAGAGATCATTACACTTCCTAAGAAACCACCTCAGGCTTTTGTAGCAAACGTTTTTAGGAGACTTTGCTAATTTTAGCACATCACGGATATCATATTCATTATGAATGAACTGAATACAATTGTTACTCAAAATATCACCTAATCTAAGTTTCACATTAAATCTGGACATATACTGTGCAATGTATGCAAAATAACAATGCTTAAAATTGGGAACTGCCAAACCACCATTATCCAAATCTTCATATTATGTGCCTACTGCTAACCGGGCAGTTTTATTTTGGCAAATAAATGATGTAAACATACACTTCACTTTCTTAAAAAAAGATGCTGTTAAAACGCACAAAGTGGCTGAAAAAATAAAATTAAACAGTGGAAGACTCGATATTTTAATCAAGGTAACCCTCCCTAAAATGTTTCGGGGAAGCGAGTTCCACCGTGCAAACATAGCTTGTATTTTGAAAAGTAAAAGGGAAAATTGAAAGCATATAAATCCTCAATCTTTGAAGAGTATCTATTGCCCGAATACCGTTTCGACAGATCATTTGCAAAAAAACAAAGGGGCTCATTACGATGGCAGGCCATTGTTGCAGTGTTTGGGACCGCCCACCAGACATGCGGCAGTCCCACCACTGCAATTAGGATACGCCCGACATACTGGCGGGCGCATCCAGGGCCTTTAACATTGCGGTCGGTGCTGCTGGCTGCAGCACCATATGCAATGCCAAAATGCCATGCTTTGCATTTCCCTGCACTACGTGGCAGGCACCACGCAGTGCCTGCCAAGCAGTGCAGGGAAATGGTACCCCCCCCAGTGCACAGCTACCCCCCTACACAAATGGGGCCGGCTACTGGCCCCAAATCCGTTTCCGTCTGTTTTTACGCGGTGGGATGTACGCTGCAAAAAGACAGGCGAAAGAGGTATCGTAATCACTACGGCGGTGCCTGCAAGGCACTGCCGCAATGTTGGCCCATTGTTTTAGTTTCACAAGGCGGGCGGAAAAGGACCACCTTGCGAAACCATGTCGGACTGCCTTTCCGTCTGCTGCGGACAGATTGGGATTCCCACCGTCATCCTAATTAAGCGGTGGGTAAATCGGGTTCAGATGGCGGAAGGACCGGCACCGCAAGGCTGGCGGTGGGGTTCCTTCCGTCATCGTAATGAGCCCCTGAATCTGGAACTAGTCTATCCAAATTGCAGCTGCATAGAAGAATTTTGCTTTTCTTTTAGTTAATTTTATAGCCCCCCTCTCCCCCCAGTTCCTCATATAACGAAAAAGTATCAAAGGTTTTTTCCTGTGAGCATCTTTTAGCATCAAGAATCAGCATGATATCATATTCATACAATTTTATCTTCCCTATCTGTGTAATGGGAGGACAAATATCTCAGTTCTCCCTAATTACAATTTCAAATGGCTCTATAAAAAAAAGCAAACAGAACCGGCGATAAGGGACACCCCTGCCGGGTGAACTATGACTGATGTATTTTTAACTGAAAAATAGTACAACGCCTAAGCTAAATAATGTGTATTTGTGCCAAGTTGACACCCGGCAATAAAACTGTTATGATCCTGATGAATCAAAGTTGCTGCTATTAAATTAATTCTATTTGCCATTAGTTTCATATTTATTTTATAATCTGAATTCAGCAATGTAATTGGATAATACATTTTTGATCTTCACCATCTTTTCCTTTTTTTACAAAGCTAACCACCTTCCCCATACTAAATGAAGCTAGTATATTACCGCCCTCCAACATTGCATTGGCTACCAATAAAAATAGTAAGCAAGCACATCTAAAAATGAAGCCATCAGGGAAGCATACCTTACAATTTGGGATGCTTTTAATCACCTCAACCAGCTCCTCTTTGGAAAATGGGCTGAAAATATTTTCCACATCTTCCTCAGATTGAGTAGGAATATTGAGACTTGCTAAAGAATTCCCTAGAACGTCTTTAACAATCACTTGATTCTGACTATAAATCTGTCTATAATGTTCGAGCATAATTTCACCCAATTTCCCCTGCTCCTTGCACCTAACCCCAGAAACTGGGCACTTCAAAGCAAGAATCATGTTGCTTTCAGCTTGTTCTCGTGCCTTCCAGGCTAAAAACCTCCCTGTAAAATTACTCTTATGATAAAACTTCTGCAAATGAGCATAATTAAATTCACCACACTTAGTATAATACAAATCACTAAATGCCTGTTTGGTTTGCTCTTGTCCAACAGTGCTGCAGCAACAAATGATGGGCGGGATGCCTTGTCCAGAGCTTTCCAATTTATCATCAATGGATCCCTTAGAAAATTATTTTGTCTATCCGGAACAGTCTTTTCCAAAATCTGCTTTTGTTGTCTGACACTTCTAATATTTGTTGCATCCTTCACTATCACAAGCCCCCTTACATATGCTTTTAGAACATCCCACAATACACTTGGGGAGGACGGACCCATGATTCCTCATCATATATTCCCTTATCTCTCTTTACACATCCAGACCCATCCTTCCTCCTAGAAGTACTGTTTATTAAAAATCCATCTCCTGATTCGCTGAGCACCTTTCTCTACACAGACCTACAGGACAAGAATTGCATAATCTGAAAAACCGTTAGGGAAGGCAGACTGTCCCTTCAAAACCAGGGCTTTCAAAAGTAAAAAAAACAAATTAATAAATGAAGAACTATGGGATTATTCAGATAAACATGTATATTCTATTTTTGTTGGGAATGCCTCTCTCCAAGGATCAATCAGTGCAAGGGCTTTTTGATACTTCTGTAAAACCTTTGCAACTTTAGGCTTTAACTGCTGTTTCAATATTAGTGAGTAATCTTTTCTAGGGTTCTGCAAAAAATAAAATCCGCTCCCACAATAATCTCCCCTAGGACTTCCAATAGTGACTGAAAATGTCACTTATTGGGCCCAGGACTATCTTCCACAGTAGCATACAAGTTCACGAACATAAACCGTAACACCAAACAATTCACGAGCACCAACGGCAATATTTATCACTAGCAAAATCCAACACTTCAGCGTCCAATCACTTAGTCAAAAAAATTGCAGCACCACAATGTGCAGCCTGGGAGGACAAAAACTCTCTTTAACCAGCCCAGCTTTTAAACATAAGAAACTTCAAAAGCTTTCCGGCCAGAATATGAGTTTCCTGCAGTAAAACCACCAAAGGGTTCTCAGCTATAATAGAGGCTTCTAATGCACACAATTTCTTCTTATTGTTAAGCCCGTCGACATTAAAAGAAACCACTTTTAGAGTACTCTTAAACATCATTCCCATCTTCTTTTCCCAGACAATAAACCTAATACATCAAAGAAAGTGCAAAAAGTGCATAAAATATCTGCTTTGCTAAAAGTGGCAAGTGCGCTAAAGTGCAAACATGCAATCAATGCCAGCGCCTGGCCAGTATTTAAAGTGCATCCATTTTCTAAAGTGCAACCTAGATTGTCCATTACCCTGAACCACAATCTCCTATCCGGATTAAAGTGTTACATGGGGGCATGCCAAGATGGCAAGATGGTAAATGTAAATGTACATGTATTTATATAGCGCAAATCGCCCACATCGCAGGCATCTATGCGCTTGCTTAGGGAACCCGTCCTGGTATTCCCCTGTGAGATAACCCCGGCAGGGTATCCACAAGGTGAAAGCCAGGCATCCCGCCGCGAGGGGCCGTTGTGGAGATTAAGCAAGCTATTGCCCAGAGTCGCAGAGTGTGAACCCATGAGTCGAGTAGGCACCGGAGCGAGAATTATCGAGTCCGTGGAATTATTGAGCCCAACCCCCGTCGGGGCGGGGAATTGAAGTCTGGTCCAGGGCCGATCTCAGCTTCCAGGTCTGCCGCCTCTAACCCCTGAGCCACACGTAGGACGTGTTCTACCTTGGCTCCCTGCTTCCTTACGCCACACTAGGCCCTACAAGGTGTGTTTTTGCCCGCTGTCCTGGGGCAGAGTAAGAGGAACGTTTACCTAGTCTGCCACCACAGCGAGTCTCATGTTTGGTGGGGTCGGTGGCCCGATCGCCGGAGGAGGCGAGCCCAGGTTGCTGCGAGAGCAAGTGGCGAACATGGCGGCTGGCCCGGACGAGACCTGCAAGACCAGGTAGGGAGGCGGTAATTCCAACACCCAGCAGAATAGCCCCGAAGTAGCACCAACCGTCTCTTGCCTGACAGCAGCACGGGGTGAGGGGTCAGGTCCTGGGCTTTGCACAAAGCCCTGCGAGGCAGAGGAGCAATCGGTCGTTGAAGGGGCAGGGCCTAACGAGCCCAGGGATCCGTGACCGGCCGTAGAGTAATGGAGGCCGCCGCAGCCCCAGAGAGTGCAGTGCAGCTGTCCGGTCCTGCGGAATAGGGACCAGAGGGCTCAAAGAGGGAACCATTTCCTGGGCGAGGATCGCCTTGGAAGGTGAGCCCGAACGAGGGGAGTGGAGAACTCCGGGGGGCGAGACGCACCAGTGGATTCAGGGCAAGGTCGGCCAGTAGTGGTAAACACAACAGGGGTATAGCAGATCTTCTGAGGGCCAGCAGAGGGCCACCCCCAAAAGGCGCATGGAGGGCAGGCTGCAGGCTGAAGGTGTACCGCCCCAGGAAAGCAGATAGGCACAACGCAACACTAAGGAGCGAGAAGGCACCAACACGCAAAGTCCTGCAAAAGGAGACACAAACACAGTTAGTGAGAGGGCAGTAGGGCCCCTGGTGGAACCGGACCCTACACAAGTAAGGGGACAAGAGACCGGCATGGAAGTGGAGCAAAGGGGAAGGCCAGATTGGAGATCTACATAGCAGTGGCGGCCTGAACAAAAGTGCCTCACAACAGCAGCATCATGCTCAGAGCAGGGTGGTGGGGGTGCGCACGAGTCGCCAGTGAGGGAGTGAACTCCAGAGAACAAAGAACTGTGGCACAGTCCGACGAGCAGGTTCTCCAAAGCCCAGGATGGCAGGGAAAGAAACGGGGCGAGTAGGCTACCGGAGGACCTGGTGCACTGAGGCCTGCGGACGAGGAACCACAAGCGGTGAGCTGACAGGGCAAGTTGAGTCGTGGCAGGCCCACCCCTGGGACATTCGGCCAGGGATATCGACTGGTGGAGAGGAGCGGGATAGACGTCCAGAAGGCTTAGGAATATATCATCAGGAGAAGAGTCTTGGAGGAAAGGGGCAATGAGCAGTGAGATCAGGGCACTTGAGCGCAGGAACCGGTAACATCGATCACACCGCCCCCTCAGAGGGGGCAGGCAAAGCAGAAGTGAGTGCCAGCTTACAGGTGCCCAGTGCCCAAAGCGAAGAGAGTAGTGCCCGGCACATTGGTAGACGCAAATGGACAGGGCGGACACATGGTCAAGGCCTGTGGCGCTGAGATCCAGGCCTGCGGAGAGGGCAGCAATGGTCATGGCCGCTGGAAGGGGCAAGAAAGACCGGAACTTGAAGGATATGCTAACTAAGTTGCCGCTCCCTGGAGAAGGGGATGGTCGGCTCTCTCCGCCAGCTTTGGGGGACAGGATGTAGATCCTTCAGAGGCTTCAGTCATGCGTGCCTTTCTAGAGTTACTCTTCGTCATGCTGCACGACGATTTTCTCACGCTGAAAAGTGAATTTGCGAGGGAAGTGAAGGATGTGCAGAGGGACATCGACTCTGTGGGCCCATAGAGGATCATGAACATGCCAGAGAGGATGAAATAGAGCAACTACAACAGGAGATCCTCTGGCTCAAAGAGCAGCAGATTGACCTTCAGACCCACAGGGAGGGCCTAGAAAATAGGTCGAGGTGCAATAACATTCTGGTGAAGGGCGTGCCGTCGCAAGAAGAAGGGTCGGATATCACACAATACCTGCAGGGTCTCTTTAGGAGTATCCTCAAAGCCCTTCCGGACCTGGATATTAAAATAGACAGGGCTCACCGCATCGGCCTCCTCCGGACATTTCAGCGTTTCTCCCAGATTTTCAACTCATGGAGCTCATCCTCCGGGCGGCCTGGGATAAGCAGCCCCTAAAATACCAGGATCACTCCATTGCTCTCTACCAAGACTTGGCCCAGATAACACTACAGAAGCGCAAGAATTCAAAGCAGCCACCGCTTATCTCCGCAATCAAGGGGTTTCATATTCATGGGGACAACTATTTCGACTAATTTTCAGATGGCAAGGCAAATTGCACCAGCTTCGCTTTTTGCAGGACACTTGCTGAGTGCTGGGCATTGATCACCCGCAGTCCTCAGAAGAGGAAGATTCCAGAAAAGGCAAGGTCCCCAAGGAATGATGGCAAACAATTTAAGGGAGACAATGGCATGAGTGAGCACTGGGCCCAAACCCTACGGCTATGGCGCAGGAATGGCAGACAGTGTTGGAGATGCTATCAAGAGGAACCTCCCCTCACGACAACTAACAGACCTAGCGAAGGGCAGATAAGTGATTCTAGCAGGGCCGGATGGGCGGCAGGGTCATCTGATGGGAGCGCGGAAGCCGGGGACTTTGGCCACACAATGCCTCTTCTCTTCTTTATCACGGAAGATACGCAGCATGTACTGGCGTACCCTGTACTGAATGGGACTCAAAAGGGACAATGGTTGGGGTTAGGGTAGGGTGGGAGGGTCACTGGTATGCGGGTTACTGACACAGAGAGATGGGAGGGTACACTATGGACTTTTGAGCAGCGGAGGCATGGAGACAGTGAGGGGGTGAAAGGGGCAGGGTGATGGGCACACCTCACCACACCTCATATAGGGTATAAACTCTGGTCCATCCTTGAAAATTCTCACTCTCAATGTTAGAGGTCTTAATAATCCCATGAAACGGAGGTCCATTCTGTCTTAACTAGAGAACTCAGCGGCAGACATACTTGGAGCTAAACGACTCCCCAGGAACATGTATAGCCTCTCTCTGGGGAGCTCTGAAGGTGGCTGTGAGGGGGAAATTGATTGCGATCTCGTTGGCGGAGGTGAAAGTCCGGAAAGAGAACAGGGCAGAACTTACTGCACAGGTATAGGAACTAGAGTGAGTTCACAGCTGGACAGGGGCACCAAGTGTTTGGAAACAACTGAAGGTAGCTAGGGTGTAACTGGCGGGCTGGACCTCGGCTGGGCCGAATATGCGGCCCTAAGGCTCAAACATGCATACTACAGCAGTGGGACAAGACGGGACGCATGCTGGTGGACAAATTGAGGGCCAGGTGCCTGCGGATGAAAGCGGGTGCAGGCAATTGAGGACGCCAGGGGGGAGGAACACGCAGAACATTAGGAAATTGCTCAAGTGTTCAAGGAATTCTGTATGGATCTTTACACCAGAGAGCCCATGTCGGCTAATCTACAGTTATCCTACCTAAAAGGGGTACGTACAACCGCATTAACAAAGGGGCTGGCGGACCAACTGGACACCCCAATCCGAATAGAGGAAGTAATTGGGGCAATCCCTCATCTCAAACCTTTTAAATTCTCAGGGGGCTTTTATAAGACCTTCTGTCATCTGCTGGCGCCAATCCTCACACGCCTATTTAACTCATTTGAGGACCCAGGCATGATTCCGGTAGATATGTTAGCAGCGGATATTGTTGTTCTCCCCAAAACAGGCAAGGATGGGAGGAAATGAAGCTCCTACTGTCCAGTGTCTCTACTCAATGTGGACCTTAAATTATTTACGGGTATTCTAGCAGCACGCCTCAGTCCGATGATGCCGGAATAATTGGACCTGACCAAACTGGTTTTATCCAAAGACACCAAGGAGGGGATAATGCAAAACACGATCTTCACCTTATAGAGAAAGCCCATCGCAAGGACATGAATGCGCTGCTGTTAACAGTTGACGCGGAGAAAGCGTTTGATCGAGTTGATTGGAGCTTCCTAGAATGCACGTTGACCCACTTTGGTTTGGCGAACCGCTTCAGGGCTTGGGTAGCGACTTGCTATAGCTCCCCCACAGCCTCCATTAAAGTAAACAGGATTTTATCTTGCCCCTTCCCTATTCGAAGGGGCACCAGACAGGGGTGTCCCCTGTCACTCCTCTTATTCGCTCTCTCCATCGAGCCACTCGCGCAAAAGATATGGGAAAATCCCGCCATACTAGAAATTCTTTTTGGCAGAGAGAGACATACAGTGAGTTTGTATGCCGATGATATCCTGGCATCACTAGAGGAATCGGAACGGTCGGTCCCAGAGGTTTTAAAGGAGCTAGAGGCCTTCAGTGAGGTAGCCAGCTTCAAAATCAATGTGGGGAAGTCTCCGATTTTACAGTTGCCCGGGACCAGGGCAGCATTGCAAGAAAGACCTGACCGCTTTGCGTTGATTCAAGTCACAAAGTTGATACCTTACTTAGGGATCCAGCTCGTAGAGACGGTTTCATTGACGGTCTTCATGAATTATGCTACGCTTGCTAAACGGATCACTCAAGATTTATCGACCTGGCAACGCCATCAGCTTTCGCTAATGGGCCGGGTGGCTGCAGTTAAGATGTTGGTCCTACCAAGGGTGCTGTGCTTGTTCCAAATGATCCCAGTCAAGCCCCCACAGGGGACACTTAAGGCACTTCAAAGAGAAATATTCCACTTTATATGGGCAGGTGTGCGGCCACGTATGCACAGTGAGTTGGGCTATCTGAAAGTGGAGGGTGGCTTGGGTCTCCCAAATCTGGAGAGGTATTACAGAGCACACTAAAGAACATCAAAGGAAGTCCCCAGTTATGATTAACAAATAGGGCAATAGCTCAAAAATATTAAGAACATCCACCCACAGGACAGCTGAATTGATAATTTATTTATTTTTCATTATTAGATATTTTATCATTTTTTAGCAGAGAAAACATATACCGAAAAATACATACATAAAAATACATCAGAAATATTACAAAACACATAAGATACATAAGCCCAACCCCGAAAAAAACAACAATATCAAAGAGATCATATATAAAAATACACACTGTATCAACAACGACCATAAAAACATAAAAAAACATACCCAAAAAATCAACAATTAATCAGAAAAAAACAGTTAATCACAAAAAATGTATGAAAACATCCAACATAGCACAGAAACGTCATGTACAGTAATGTCATTCCTAACATTAACAAAGAGACAAAAGAAGAAAAGGGCTGACGCGCGTTTCGGAAACTAAACAGCACACAGTAAAACTTCCTTCATCAGGTCGCACATTTATATATTTTTAGAACCTAATTTGTGACCTGGAATTTGGTCATCAGAAGAATAATAGCATCACACAGTGTGCACGGCTGGGCTGAGAACGCTGTCCGTGGGGGAAAGTGTTAAGAGAAAAATACAAAAAATTAAAAACAGAAATACTGCAGGTCACAATTTGAGCAAGGCATTGTCAATTTATCATTCAACCATCCACAAGCACTCCAGAAAGGACATTCATAAGAAAAAAGGGAATTTTACAGGCATACAGTGAGTTGTTATAAAAGAAATAAAATAAAAAAAAAAGGTATCACAGAGCTACTCAGCTTCGATAACTGGTGGAATGGAACAGAGAGACCTCGGAGAAGAGATGGCTGTTCAAAGACAGAGCACCGGCCCACATGTCTTTGTGTAAGGTTCCCTTCCTGAAGAAAGCAGACAGGCCACAGAGGCTGCAAGGTTCCCCGATCCCAAGGGCGGTGTTGGAGGTATGGAACGCGGTATCCACAGCAGGCAAGCTCACGACCTTCCCATCTCCCCTGATGCCTTTTCTGGAGAACCGGGAGTTCATCCCGGATATGACGATCAAAGACTTTAAAGCCTGGCAGGACATGTTGTGCAAAGTGGTGGGACTTCTCTTTGATCTAGAAGGGATTACTTCCTTCACGCAAATGAGACAGATATATGCACTACCTGAGACAGAATGGTACCGATACATGCAGGTGAGGCACTGGTTGCTGCATCCAGAGGTGCTCCCTCATGTGAGCAGGAAACTGATGAAATACAAAAAATGGCTGATCACGAAGACATCAGATAAAAAGTTGATTTCAGAGCTATATTATTTGTTACGCCCAACAGCTCCAAAGGAATTTACCTCTAGAGGCCATGGCTAAAGAGTTAGGAAGGGACCTATCGAAAAAAGAATGGAGAGAGATCTACTATAGGGCCAAACACACACCATGAAACACGGCGGGGAAGGAAACGGCTCTCAAAATAGCCACGTATTGGTATCTGACCCCAGTGCGTCTTAATCAAGGGAACCCGGAATGTAGCCCTACTTGTTGGCCGGGATGCGGGGAGAAGGGGATATTGCTCCACCTGCTGTGGGAATGACCAGTTCTTGATAGTTATTGGCCTCAAATTCTAGATGAGATTGATGGACACTTTGAAACACAGATTCCAAGGTTTGGGCTTGCCCAATTCTTTCACACATTTCCACTGATGTCCCGTAAAGAAATGGGGTTGGCACTAGAGGGAGCGCTCCAAAACATCTTAACACATTGGGGCACACAAACGGTGTCCGCCCATATGAGCTGGCTCCACAAATTGTGGTACACTTTAGGGATGGAACGCATTCAAGCTATACTTGCAGGATCAGCGGCCAGTTTCAGGGAGGCCTGGAAACCACTTCTGACCCTACTGTCTACCGAATTCAATGAGATTACCTGCCCAAGATACCTCCGCCTTTTGCGATTAACGGATGCTGCAAGCACTCCCGTAACCCAGTGAATTCAGTGCTTGTCCTTTCAGTACGAGATTCCTTGGACATACGGAATCCTGCATACCGGTGGGGGGAGGGGAAGGGGAGGAAAGGGGGGACAATGGGGGTGGGGTTTCATTCTTCACAGATATTAGAGGGGAGTTTCACCTCCTCTAGTTTGTTTGTAGCCAATTGAAGCGCATTCAGGAACTCACAGGCCATGAGCCCCATAGAAAAAAGAAACGGAACATGCGAGAGCAGTAATCGGCGAGTCCTGGTTCAAAAGGTTTTACATGTGAGAACTTCAAAGTATGTACAATAAAATGGCTAATGATATTAATAAAAATAAAAAGAGTTAAACTTAAAGTGTGTGCGCGCCTGATCTGACCACATATTAGCCAAAGTTTAAAGTGCATGAGCTTTCTAAAGTGCATCCCCAGCTACCTAACACCCTCGAGGTAATCTCTTGGCTCATAGCTCAGTCAAAGTACACATGTGCCTAGCCTGATCACTCTTCCAACATCCCAGTCCCAGGTGTAGTTAGTCCACATTAACCCAAAAATGGAGTCCACCCATCAAAGGCACCCCCAATTTTTGAATTCCTCATTCTATGCTGGTGTATATTCCTACAATTTGCCATTTTGGATCTATTTTTATCAACCGTCTTGCACCCTCCCGCTGTCCCCAACCACCACCTACCCATCAAACCCTATCAACCCCATGCCAGGGTGGGTGGCCTGCCTTTCCAACCACGCCCGCATGCAACCACCCCTCCACCCTGAGAATATTGGCACCATGCCAGAGTGCCAAGGCCTCCGGCCACTCCCCTCTGAATAAATGCCACATTAAATTAAGAAATTAAGACATTGACCTAATGGCCTCTAACACATTACCAAACAATTGAAAGGAGCCCTTGTATAAATTATTGAGGCTTGTCCCCCTACTAACTGAAACTTTGGAATCAAAGTTCTAAATTCTTTCCGCCTCTGGGCTGATTCTATGGTCAAGTACAAAAATATTCAAAATTCAAAATGATCTGACTTAGAAGCTTTCTCCTTTCTTGCTCTGGCCAAAATCTTTTCTTTGACTCTGAACTTTCACTTTCATAGTGCAAGGATACTTGGCCTGAATAATTTCTTGCTTCCACAAATGATCTAAACCCATGAACATTCCATATCAAGAGATAACCCAACTGCAGATGCCCTAGCTCCAACCAATCCTCCACTCCTCCCCCATTACTGTTTGGAAAGTACCAACCTTGCCTGTCATCAAAGGTGTAAGAATCCACTCCCATGGGATAGACAGGTCTCACGAAACCATCACAACTCCTAAATTTATCACAACCCAGAGAGTATGATGGCCTACAGTTGCTCATTTTAGAGGTCTATCATTTCGGAACTATGACTCCTTAACTCATCACAATCCAGAGAGTGTGATGGCTTTCAGTTGCTCACTTTAGTGGCTCTATTACTTTGGAACTCATAACTCCTAAACCTATCATAATCCAGAGAATATGATGTCTTTCAGTTGCTCATTTCAGGGGCTCTATCATTTTGGATGTTTATTGATTCTTCTTTACTCTAGTTTATTTTCACTATCATCCTTAAAATTGTGGTACCCTTGCCACTTTGTAATGATGTTCCCAAAGAATCGCCTATTGAGGACTAAGGCATTGACACTACCATCAATGAGGCACTCATCAGGGAATACTTTTCTTTATTTCTCACTGCAATGGACTTTGAGAAAACTCTAGGACCTCCCACTTCTCTTTTGTTTTTTAGTTCTTTCTTTCCGTGGTTGTTGTTAGTAAGGTGTTAGGGTTTTCACATATAAGCGGGGTCCATTGTGCTAATATTTTACAAAAATTCAAGCAGAAGTGTAATAGACAGACATTTTTTTCATGATCACTCCATGAATCTGTTCTCAGTCCACTAATTCTAATGAGACAGAACACTTGCTATTAAGATTCTTGAACTGAACTCTTAGGACGGACTCATAAATTGTTTAGGAAAAAGAGAATACATGTATTCTTTTACGTAGACCATGGTAATTTTCCTTTGTATATTGTTTTACCAAGAGTACCACCATAAAAGTTTCTGATAATGCACTATTCATAACAGATGACAGACAAGAGTGATCTTGCCTAATGTACTTTTCGACTTCTCATCAATCTTTGCGAAAGATGAAAATGAAATACTTATTAACATAATCTGAAAGCACAGTGACCAGACGCTTGTTTGCATTCTTTCCTCTCTAACTATTCCCTACTCATTTAGATTGGCACTTGCTTTCACATCTGCTACTTTTGTCAATTCTTTAACCTGAAAAGAGCTCTGCACCTTATTTCGAGTATGGGGATATAGGACATCCGCCAAAAAGTGGTAGGTGCCATATATGGAGGGTATTGATGTCTGTAGGACTCTTAATAGGATGGGGGTGCCCATCTTTATTCGCTGGAGGTCCCACTCTCCCAAACTCTCAATAAGGCCACCTGTGTCTTGTGCTTCAATACTGATTTGTAGTTTCCATTATTTTAATTCTTCAAATGCCTCCTCTAAAAATGAATTAATAGCCATTGCATCTGATTCATGAACACATCCATTTATCATTTCACAAAATATTTCATCAGCATCTTCTATGCCACCATCCATAAAATAACTCTTTGTATCCATCCATAAACACGCCTTCATTTTAGAGGTTAACAACATATGGAAGCAGAACAATCCAACACCATTACTCAGGCATGGACAAAGCAGCAAATCTATTCCTGAGAACACAATCTGGACCAGGTCTTGTGTCTCACACCAAAACAGCAAACATCTGACTATCTGAGGGTCTTCTAGTAGGAAAAAAGAACAAACAGATTCTTTATTAAAGGTAAGCTTACCACCCAATAGTGCCAAATGCCTAACTGGATACAACTCCCTGTAGTCAATTAGTGAAAGCTCAGAAAAGTATATTTCAAAATTCTTTGAGGACATCCAATGAGTCTTGAGAAAGAATGTTACTGATGTCATTGAGCTGTTGGTTAAATGAACAAATGTATGCTCTCAAGCTAACATGCTGCCAGTCATCCCACCCTTAACAAACAAAAACAGCAACAAAAAGTACAATTTCTCCACAGTTTTGTGGGTCTGCCAAACAATACAGCAGCTTCAACTGACTTCTGCAATGGTCCTTTTTTCATGTATTTGGATTATGGATTGGATGAACGTAACAAGCAACCCCCTGACATAGGATCACTAACATGGTCTAAAATGCATTTGGGTGATTTCATGAAGGGCATCAAAAGAATATATATATTGTATCATGGTTTAATTGAAGGATTGAAGGATGAATGTCAAAATGGAATTCAACAATATTTAACTCAATTCTTTAATAAATACAAGAAATATTCTAATAGATGGAGTAATTACTGTGAGCCTCATTCCAATGCATTGTTTATTGCTCAATGTGCCTCCACAGTCTGGGGCCATACATAGTCAATGTAATCCCAGCCTGCCCCAAAAAGGATAACCCACCTGAAACTGATAGATCACCCCATTCTCCATGAAAACAAAAGCAACACCAGAAATGCATTGACCTTCTAGGGCTCAACAGGAAGGTGAAGCTTCAGTCATTATTATTATCATTACTATATAGTGTAAAAGACTAAAATAGACAATTGAGTGGTGTGTAGTACACAAACAGAGTTATTACGAAATAGTGTCTTTAGTGCCGTCCAAACAGGATGGCGCTGATGGTTTAGTCATATTTCCATAGGGAGAGAGTTGCATTATATTCTGGCAATGCCTGTAGTAACTCTGCCTCCTTTTTTCTGCTCTGAGGTGAGATCAGAAGGCATTTTTCAGCTGACCTCAGTGACTGATTAGGAAAATTCAATAACAGTAGCAAAACAATAAAGTATATATACATAAAAAAGTAAATTGAAAACTGGACATTTTTAAATGCACTTTAAATGTGAAGGCATTTGGAATTTGAAGCTTAACTTTAAGTTGGCATCTTTAGCTTGATTCGTGGGAAGAGTGGCAAGTACAGCAAATAGAATGTAGAAAGGACAATTGGTGTCCTCAATTAAAGCACCAGTATGAGAAGACAAAAAGAGAGCATGTAATAGGAGCAACAAAGACAAAGTGATATGCTAGAATCTAGGATATTGCTTGATTGTTTAGAAATATAACCAAATATTAAAAAGTACCAACAATCCCATTATAATTAAAATGTTGATTTATATATTTTTTGTTCAAGAATTAGGTACAATTTTTCATATTTGTATATTTGTTTGATGTATAATTGTTTCAACAATGTTTTGAGGTTCAAATCATAGACACTGCTTATGCAGGGGGTTCCTAGCTTCCAGCAGTAATTCAGTTGGGGTCCACAGAAGTCAAAAGGTGAAGAATCACTACACTAGATAAATATTTTGACCCCAAATGTGCATAACAAATGATAGGTAATCATTTTTTAGTACCATTAACAAATATGTTACAAACTTGAAGTCGTTGATGGCAAACTGTATATTTGGCATTATGCAGAAGGAATTCCTAACATATGTAATAGTGAAATAATAGAAAGACAAAATAGTTCAATAAAAATATGGGTGATAGAAGAATAAAGCACATTGCATGATTGTGAGGAAGATGTGCTAAAGCTGTTAAGGAGGGAAAGGGGATACAGTAGGATG
This sequence comes from Lissotriton vulgaris, assembly GCF_964263255.1. Taxonomy (NCBI): domain Eukaryota; kingdom Metazoa; phylum Chordata; class Amphibia; order Caudata; family Salamandridae; genus Lissotriton; species Lissotriton vulgaris. The sequence goes on from NC_141696.1 coordinate 382,850,651, forward strand.
AAAAGAGAGAGCCCATATTGTCAATTAAGTAGTTTAAGGGGATACCAAAACTCAGAAGGATCATCAAGGAAGAAGGAACCGAGTGAGGACAAGTTATTGTGCTATTGTTTTAGAAGTATGAGTTGCATGAAGAATGGTAAACATGTCCCTTTAATCTATAATAACATAACATAGATGAATATTCACATAAAGAGGTCGGGGAGGAGATTGAGATGGTTAGAGATTCAGCTTCTCTGTTTAAAACAGTTACCAATGAAGGTAAGCAAGGACAATTAAAGAAGCATTCGTTGAAGTTCAAGTCCAAAAGTGTTAATCAAGATATTGCAATGGACGTTTATTCATTGCACTCATAAAACATATGCAGTTCCAAAATACATTGGGCTAAAAATATTCCTTTGACAGGAAGACTAGATGTTGAACTAGAACTTAAATGATTGGATAATTCAGGTTTAAAAGCGTTCACAGATTTGTCCTTGAGGATGCACCCTTGACCATTGCCCAACAGGCAATAGGAAAATTCTGTTCGTGTGTCAGCATATATGGGATAAATTACACTGTGTTGTACATGATATTGCAAGTCACAGAGGAATTCCATAACTATATTGAGAAAGGAGGCAAAAGGCCAAGTTCCTTTATAAGGTTATGAAACTCCAAGGTGACTTGTAATATCCTTATCATATACCGCAAGGGCTAAGCTATCCCTTATAATTTATGGTCACATCATTTCCTTTCCCACAAACCACATAAATTCTTGGCACATAGCTCTTTCATATCAAGGAGAAGACATTTGCAAACATGAAGAATAAATGTAGAATCTCTTATGCTAAATTAAACATATCCAAAAAGGTTAGAGATATTTGTTGCAAGAAAATATTAGAATCAGTTTGATACAAGTGTTGTTTTTTTTCTATAAAAGGTGCAGGTGTTCGGAATGTATAGAAACATACAGAGAGATTCTAATGTTTCCATAATTACTTAAGGAGTGCAAAAATTGAACATGTTGCTATACATATCTCCTTTTCAGTTATCAATGTACAGTTAGAAAAAACAGAGTGATAGAAAGAAAAGGCATGTTTCATTTTGGTTCTTTAAACAGCTTCTCCAGTTATGCTCCATGATCTCACCTGCCTTTCACCTTGACTGCTGGCTCTGGAAACAGCCATTGTGGCTTCTGAACTCAACTGTAGTAAGTTGTTACAGTTGAGTTCTGACGTCTTATAATCAGTGAGTGGATGCATCACAAGTTGCCTATCGTAAACAAATTAGAGAAAGGGTTCCATACTGGGGATTGCAGAATCGTATGTATTTCAAGGTAATTCAAAATTACCAATTGGATTGATAGGTTCCCTTTACCCATAATTGTGACAGTATTTGCTCTGGTGAGAGTTGGGGTTTCCTGCAGTATAGGTTAAACTTCTACATACCATCAAATATGAGTACAATGAGGGGTATATTCACAAACTGCATTTAATAGTAGATTTAGAAGTACTACGTAGTACTGCTCATATTTTTCAAAATGCTATTGACTAACCTCCGTGCAGTGGTGTCTGCCTCCGGGGCTCCTATCTTTTCTGTGCAAATAAATTAACCTCGACTGCAAAGATGTCCACACATGTATGCCTATGTTTCAGTAGTAAATGGGGTAGGGACAGGGTGTGGCTAAAAAATGGGGAATACTTATTACAAAAAGGAAGGAGTTAAGGGAGGAGTAAGGAGGAGATTATGGATGGTGAAGGAGAGGTATGGAGAGGGACATGCACCCATTCATAAAAGAGTAAGGGCCATATGTATGAAGTCAAAAATCAGTCGCAAACGCTGCGATTCGTTAAAAATAGCGTTTGCGACTAAAAAATCGCTAATCGCAATGTATGAAGCAAAAAACGCATGCTAAATAAGGAATCTCAAATTAACGATTCCCAAACGTTGCGAAAGTGGTAAATAGCGATTACAATAGCGATTTCCAAATTTGCGATGAAACCTGTTAGCGAAAATCGCAAATCTGGAAATCGCAATTTAGAAATTGCAATGGAATGTATCAACCAATCGCAAATAGCGAATTAAGCAAAATCGCAAAATAAGGAATCGCAATTACCATCAAGTGGGAGCAGGTGGTAACCAGGTGCAAAGTATAAATTGAAACCCAGAATGCAACACACTCCCTACCACAATGTCCGGGCTGTACATGATAGTGAGGAGGCGAAGAGTGAGAGCTCTGGCGCAGAGGAGGAGACGGCTGGAGAGGATATTCCGGTTGCGCACCACCATCTTCCAACGCACTGAGGAGGATATCTACACCCATTACAGACTAGAGGAAGAGAGCATACTTGATTTGATTGAGGAACTCAGGCCCCACCTAGAACACCATACCCGCAGGACACAAGCCATACCCACACACATCCAGGTCCTCTGTTCACTACACCTGCTGGCCTCAGGTAGTTTCCAGGGGGTTATAGCCTCTGCAGGAGGGGTGTCACAAAGTGCCCTGTCGCGCTTTTTCCATGCGTTCGTCGACGCCATGACACATAGGATGCAACATCACATACACTTCCCCAGCACCCCACAGGAACTAGCATAGACCAAGCAGGAATTTTACAACATAGCCCAATTTCCCCACATCATACGATGTATAGATAGAACACATGTTGCCATTTCACCCCCCTCAAACATAGAGTATGTATTCCGGAACAGGAAATGCTACCACTCACTGAACATACAGATGGTGTGTGATGCCAAAAACATAATCACTGATATATTGGTAAAGTACCCAGGAAGCACACATGACACCTTCATATTCCGTTACAGTGGGCTATACCCTGGAGACTCAAGAGGGGAATTTGGAGAGGGATACCTACTAGGTAACAGCACACACTGTCAGCCCATATTCCTCATGGCCAGCATGTGCATCACAGTGACTGACCTTTAAACATTTCCACCCACAGGGGACAGTGCCTATGCAGTCTGGGATTTCATCCTGACACCCTACCTGAATCCTGCCACTGCTGGGGAGCGGCGCTACAACCGGGCACACATTTCAACAAGAGGCACCATCGAAAGAACATTTGGGATTTTGAAGAGCAGATTCAGATGCATTCACAAAAGTGGAGGAGCCCTCCAATACAGCCCTGAGACGTGCTGCAAAATTGTTGTAGCTTGTGCCATGTTCCACAACATTGCAACCAGGAAAGGGACACCTATGGAGTTTAGTGACTCAGAATCCTCTGACGTGGAGTGACCTGGACCCATACACATGGAAGCTGGCGTGGCTGCTGCTGCAGCTGGGCGACAGAGGCGTGATGAGATCATGCGGAACTACTTCTAGGTGAGTGAAAATGATACAATGACAACTCCATGCTTTGCAAACGTGTTTAATTCCCTATAGCAACAATGTCACACATCCAAAAAATAAAATGGATGAACTCTCCTAAACCAAAGCACATGTTTCAATCACAGTGCAACAAAATCAGTCATTAGTACAGCAAGTGCTACACTGTTGCTGGCCCCACATCTCCCCTGTGTGGAATAGTCATTTTGCCGCAGTCCCTATTGTTGTGTGGCAGACCTGGTGCTCCGGCCACTACGGCGCCTCTCAACAGTGGGTGGTGGTGTATTTGAGCTCCGCACCGACTGTGAGTCCTCCTCACTGGGTGTAAGCACCCCAGGTCCAGCAGTACACAGCGCACGCAGCTCATCCAGGGTGGCAGTTGACTGCACTACCACAGTGGCTATGTCCTGGATACCATGCGAGAACTCGCGCTGGGTCTCTATGGCACGCCTTGCCAGCATATTGGTGGAGGCCAGGCGATTAATAGCACGCGTGTAGTGGTCCATGCGGGCCATTTCTTTGCGCCTGGCTGCGCGTTCAGCTCTCAACTCTGCAGTCAGCTCCTGCACAGCCCCCCTGATTTCCTCGTGTATTCCTCTGTTCCCTGCCCTGATCTCTCTCTGAATGGCCTTCATGTGTTTCGCTTGCAGGCGGTGAACCTGAAGCATGTGCATTTCTAGGCCGGCAAACACAGATTCATCTTGTTGCACATTGGAGCTGATGACCGTGCGGGGTCTACGCCTGCCTCTGGACTGTGGTCTGGACTCCTGCTGCTGGGGTACTGGTGCATCAGACTGCACATTTTCATTGTCCTCATCCTCATCATCCATAATTCTGAATGGCCTCACGTTCCTCCTACTGTGTCCCTGTGGTCGGATGAAAGGACTGTCCTCCCCATCTGTATCATGGCCATGGCTGCCTTCTCCTGAGGGTTGGGGTCCTGTCTCAGTTGCACTGGCTGTGGCCTTCCCACTTGCAGGTGCTGTGGATAGAACAGCACACATTACTTATTTTTTTATTACATGTGATGTTCTAATACATTTTTTCACAGTGTTCCCTGTCTTTACTTGTGTCATTCACCTTTCCTGACCTGCACATGTGTACATTGTGAAATTCTGATGCTACATTCAACATTACAGACTATTGTGACTACATCTCCCATAATGCATTGCTGTGACTGCCTGTGTACTTGCTCTAGCCTGACATGTGGTTCCCCTAATCCCTAGGTCGCTGCAGGGGGTTGCTGGGGGTGTTAGGGTGGGGAGGCATGCTTCTTACCTGGTCTTGCAGCTGGTTGTGCTGAGCTGTCGAGCACAGACACGCCCGCGACACTCTGTGGAGGCAGTGTGCCCTCTACCAGCTCCTCCAGTGGTGTAGAGTCAGGGACGTTGGAGGTTCCCCCACCGGTGAGCTGGGACTGCTCCAGCCTGGCAGCCAACTTCTCCTTGGAGCGCTGGCGCAGGTCGTACCAGCGCTTCCGCAACACTTCTACTGTCCTCTGGGTCACTCCTAGGGAATTCACTTTGGCTTGGATGCCCTCCCAAATCCGTCTCTTGCTGGCTTCTGGCACCTTGTGGGAACTCCTCCCAAATAATGCCTCATGGTGTGGCACCATTTCGGTAATGAGGGTCTCTAGTTCAGCCTCAGAGAACTTGAGCTTCCTCTTCCTGCCTGCTTCCCCTTCTTGCTGCTCCTGCTGGCTTGCTGGGACATCTTGGTTTCCACCTTCTGCCATGGCTCCTGAGTACCAAACAACACTCTCACACTCTCTGTCTCAATCCTGAAGCACCATGGGAAATCACTCACTTCCTGGATGGTGATGTCATCATAAAGCATCAGGATTGCGATTGGATGTTTCCAGAAAATCGCTAAATTGCGATTTTTCGCATGGGAACATCGCAATTTAGCGATTTTTCGGGCTGCGATGGCGCTAGTTTGCGATTTTCTGGATGCGAACTCGCTATTTTGTGATTTTTGACGTTTAAGGAATCGCTAATATCCATTGTGCAAATATTTAGCGATTTTGGGCGAATAGCTAAATATTTGCGATTGCGTTGTTACATCCCGATTTGCGATTCTGATTTTGCGATTCCGTAATAATCGCTATTTCAGAATCGCAAATCGTTTTCTTGATACATATGGCCCTAAGCCCATTGCTATTCACAAACTGCACTTCTATAATTACTACAACCAAAACAGTTGTAAATGTACTTCAGCTCCGACCTGGAGTAACTCCAGCACCACACATTACCAACCAATGGGAACTGCTACATACTTCCAAAGAAAATAATGGACGTAGGAACTTCAAGTAAAACCCATAGGAAATAATGTTCAAATAAATAAATGTATTTTGATTTGTTAATTATATATATATTTAGTTTCATGTGAAAAATATATAGATAAATAATAAATATATATTTTAATATAACATATTTTAGTAACCTTTTTTTAATTTATAGATAAATATAACTTTTAAGAAAATAATTACATTAATTGTATACATCATTTCTTGCAAATTTTAAGACATAATAAATAAAAAATGAATTTTACTTAAGGTGGGCATTTTTTATAACTTTAAAAAAATTATATTTATGTGTGTCTGTAACATAATGATATCTGTAATATTTGTTGCAAGTTTAATAAACTTTTTGCAATTCACCAATACTTTAACAAAGGGAGGACTCTGCCCAGGCAGGGGAGAGCTCAGCTTGCTTCCGTCTATGTACAAAAAGTTAGAAGTAGTAACTTTACACTCATAAATTAGGCTCCATCCCCTGAATTCAGTGGTTGAAGACATGTAAGTCTACACTGTGTAGTAACTTTACACTTGGGGTAAAGTAGTAAATTACAACAACGTGTAAGAGTAAATGTACATGTGTAGATTTACTCATGTCAAGTTTACCCCTGTGAATTTGCCCCTAAGATTGTAGGCTCTTAGCATTTATTTTCCTATTGTATGTTCCGGTTTAAACAGAGATCCTCTGGCGCGCCAGTGAATGTGCTGCATTCCAAGATTAATGTATGGGCTGTCTAAAGGATGAGAAGGTATAAACAGTTTTAAGGACAGTATTTATATATTGGGGGAACCAGTTAAGAAGAAGAAGAAATACTTTATTTGTTGAATAATAAAAATCATTACAAACAAGAATAAAAAACACATTGGGTTATAAGCATTATTATACCAATTATCACCTGAATAAATTAACTAGTATCACATCTTTAGCCGAAAGAGCACATATACTACATTTTGTTGAGAAATATCGTGGAACATTGGTAATCAATACCCTATTTTGCACTAGTCGCAGGAGATATCCCTTCAAATTAAAGTTAAAATGTTCACAATGGAATGACCACGCTACCCTCAATTTTTAGAATTCACATTTCAATATACCATAGTTGAGGTGCAATTGGTAAAGTGCATTTGTACAGTGTCTTGCATCTAATAGCAGTGGGCACTTAATTAAACCAAATTAATCTATCTAAAATTGCATCTATAAAAAAACAAAAGCACATGTAATACAATCTAATATGAGTAATATCGAGGCACATTTTAAAATTGTTTTATATTTCGCACCAATCACAAAAAGCATTTCTCCAAATGGAAGATAAAAACATTCTCATTGGGACTGCTTGGCCTACCATAAGGTACAAAGGTATCCCGCTAATACTTAAGGACCAAGAGGAGGGAGAAAAGGAACAAAATGTAGCAAAGACACCTCTAACATGGCCTGTCTAATTTACAGATTAATAATGACTCTAATGAATCTTTTACTCACAGCAATAGAATCTTATCACACATGTGGGTTTTCTTTCTTATATTTGTTTATTCAACAAAAATTCTTATATTTGTTTATTTATCAAAAATATTTTATAGTATTTTTTGTTTTCAGTCATTTTCAAGATTCAGTTATTTAAGCATCACAGTTATAACATAAAGTGAAATCAATATGTTATTCAAACAAAAAGAGTCCCAAACATTTTTTTACCTTTTACAAATTCGAAAATATATTTACAATGACCCCCAACATTAGACTCGTCACACTTCCATTCACTTCTATCCTTCTACTCATGCATACCAACTACCATACCACACAAATAGATACACATTAAAAAGACATCTGAGAGAAAATCATATTCATGAATGCACCAATATCACTGTAATCAATGTCACGTTTTGACTAAACAGCATAGGTCCACCAGTTTTGAATTTGGCTATTTTTTCTTTTTTGGTTTGATCTTGGATAAGAATCTCAGATGCTTGTCGTGGCCTCCCCCAATTTTGGAATACATACATAGGTGTTTCAAAAATTAGGATGTACTAAATAATGTGTACCAGTGCCATATCTTATGGTTAGTAGCAATGGTTAGAAGCACTTGTGCAGAGTCTTACATTTAGCAATGACAATTAAAGTGCAATTGTGCATAGTCTAACAGATAAAACATGTTCTGAGTTATTAATTAAAATGGATAATTTCTCGTCGTCTGAACGTGCCAACACTATATAGAGAATTGATTTAGTATTAGGATTTTACCAGTTACTACAAGCAATTAATTTTTTTTTAGAAACCTCGGGGTTGTTTTTATTTTATTATTTTATTTTTTGTTGTATTTTTCCAGTTACTGTAAACATTTAAAATCTTTTAGAGCTTCAGATTTGGGGCCATACACAGAACTTTAGAAACAATTTTTGGGATTGAAATTTATCCTTTAACATTAATGAGATTAACCATATTATCCTGCAAAACTATTCATTAATAATAATCTAGGCATGCGACTGATGTTGGGTGTCATAATCAGAAAATAGCTCTTTTTTTCTGCGATGAGGATGAACTTTACACATTTTGGGATCAGACGGGGTGTATTCCCCATAAGACAGGTTATGATAGCTTGTCAACATGTTTTCACCCCTAATTCATTAAAGATGGATTTCAACAGAACTTTCCTCTCTTCTAATAGCTGAGAGCAAGTAGTTACCATGTGCATAAAAGATTCTTCATAAACGCCACATAACCTATAGCTGTTTGAGGACCTATTTTGTTCCCATATCGTTATTCCATCCGTTGTAGGATATCTCCCAAACCGTCACAACATAAATTGGTACCTTGAAAATGATTTTAAATGGGTTGTGAGATATGATTGGGGTTCTAATTTAGTTAATGAGGATACCAGTGAAAACACAAAGGATAGCTCAATTAGCTGATATTTGATCCTGCAAACAAAGTGCTGATTTTCAGATCACTAGTTCGAATCATTAAAAGTCTAACTCAGCCTTTTATCTTCCCTAAGGCCGCTAAATTTAGTATTATGATTGGTCAATATTAACATCTGTCATTTAAAGCACTTAGAAGAAGGCAGAAGTGTGGTGTGCAGTGCTATATAGAAGTGTTACTTACGATAAAAAAATGAGAAAGGTTTACAAGTGCACAAAGAAAACGGTCAATATTGGAAAATAAGAACTGTAAAATTATTATAGATTCAAAGACACATTTAGGGAATGTGATGGGTGATTAGGACACGCAGCCCAAAAACGTTTGATGGGTGCATTATTAAAGGATTTATCTAGGACTAATTTAGATGAGCTGAGAACCATCCTTGATCTTTCAGCATTTAGGAAATATAATGTAATGGTAAGTGTTGGAAACAAGTCCATTTAATTGGGTGATTGCTGATTATACTAATAAAGGAGATACTGAATGTGATAGCTTTCACTTCAAAGTCACTTTCTGAAAAAGAAACGTTATTTTTGTGTGTTTTATTGTGTATGGGTGTTTTTGCCACAGAATAAATGTAGAGAGAGTATCTGGTGGTGTGGATAGGAAAGTATATGAAACTACAGAAATATTGTTATTCAGTGGACTGTGTTCCAGGGACAGGAAATTGTATGGCAGCTTTCTACTAACTCTTGCTAGCACAGTATGCTGGCAAAGAGAGAGATGAATGTGACAAATTCACAGTAATACATGTTTCAAAGGAAACTAGAAAGTGCCATTAAAAAGAAAAGATACTAATAGTAGGTGTGAAAGAGATGAAGTACTAAAAGAATGAGAGTGGGTTGTTTAACAATAGTCTAATAAAACAAGCAGAATTGGTTATTGAGACTGTTCTGAGATGTGTGTAATATATTCAGGGACTCATTTACAAGGCCCCTGTGCTGCCGGAAGATCACTTTTAGTGAAGGTCTGGTGGGGCACAGTGCAGGGCCATATCTACAAGGCCATGTACGGCCACCCTGTGCGGCTTTTCATGGCCTTGTAGATATCAACTGAGGCAAATCAGCGTGAGCCGCTGATTGCCTCACCCAGTGATAGGGAGGAATTCCATGGGTATTACAATGGGTGTTCCCATGCAACACCCATGTTATTTGACACTTTCTCAGATTTATGAGATTTTGAAAACCTGGGAATGTCTCAAAAGCCTACTCCTCCCCAGGGGTCATGTAGGGGAGGCACAACGAGAAGAAATAACATTATTTCTCTTCATATTTTCCTCTTTCTATGTGTGCTGCATTCTGTAGCACACATAGAAAGATGAAATCACCTCTAGTGATTGATATGTGCAGGAACCACTGAATAAATGTAGAAAGAGCATCCAGAAGGGACACCTTTCTGCACAAAAACAATCACCCCTAAAATGCAGACACACTGCCCCCATGGCACAAGGGTGCTTGCATTAACGCATAGCTGCCATTTTTTTCTGCGCACTCCAGCCCTTTTTGTGATGTAGGGCAGTGCATCAAGAAGGATTGCGGTGCTGCCTTATGTCAAAAGATTGTAAATGAGGCCCTCAATTTGAGAATGATTTTGGTTCAAGCAGGTGAAAGTGGTTCCTCCATCTTTGAAATAGTGTGTGAACGTGTATGGGCATTTGTATAACACAAGCCTAGCCAAAAAAGTATTTGAGCACTTTGATAGGATAATAAAGTTATGTTAGGCAAAGACCTCTGACCTCTGGTCAGGGACCTGCTCTCTCCCCCAGTAGCTCCACTGATGTGTCGCTGCCGCTGATAGGGATCTGGTAGGGTTTGAGCCTGCCTCTGCTGCCATCTGCTTTGTTGCGCCTGTTTTGCCTGTGTCATCCTTTTCTCTTCATTGTTTTATTGTAGGTCTTGTTGGTATTGTAGGTATTAGTAATTCTAGTAATTTGGTCACTGTTAATTCGGTGTCTCTTTTTTGCTCGTTTTGCTTGTTTTCCCGCTGCTGCTCCCCTGCCGCCCCTTCCCCTTGCCACTTATGCTCCCGCCTCCCAGCTGAGCTTCCCTTTCTCCTCCCTTATTTAATGGTGGCCGATAAGGGGATGAGCAAGCAAGACCACTGACCTCTAGTCAGGGACCTGCTCTCTCCCCCAGTAGCTTCAGTGTGGTTCCGCTGCAGCTGATTGGGATCTGGTAGGGTTCAAGCCTGTCTCTGCTGCTCCCCTGCGGCACTTCCCCCCGCCGCTCATGCTCCCGCCTCCCAGCTGAGTTTCCCTCCCTCCTACCCTATTTAGCGGCAGCCACTGTGCAGCCACGCCACAGGAGCACCAAAGGAAAGCCTGTCTGCGCCCATTCATGCCCTGACTGTGACCAGCGCCAGGGACCGTGGATCTCCAACCATCCACTGCTATGACTCAGCTACCCTCCACGTACCCTACCCCGGTAGGAGCAACAACTGCCAGCTGTCCATGCCAATCACCAACCACGAACAGTTCTCCTGCTTTCACTGCTGCCAGACCTTCAGCACCATTCACATTCCCACAGCGGCCACCGCCGCAGCAAACGGTAATACCTTCAAAACCCTTAGGTGCATCCTCCTCAATGTGTGCTCACTGCACAGACAAGCAGTGGAGATCTTGGACCTTCTTGATGCCCTCTCACCCTACGTCACCTTCTTTACAGTAACCTGGACCAATGCCTCCTCTGCCCCAACATCGCCACCACCATCGCCAAGGAATACAAGATCCAGAGGAAGGACCGCCCAGGAGGAGGACCCGCCATCGCACACAAGAGCTCCGTCCGACTCTACACCTCCACCACGAGTGACTCCTTCTCGCACCACCAAACACTTTCCCTTCCAGGTCCAGACCAGCCCTAGAACCACCCTTCGTGGCACTTGTGCCTTGTTCTGCACTACCATCGCCGACCTCATCTCACCCCACACCCTTCACTTTGACAACACCAGCGACCCAAACTCCACCACACTCCTGGACAACTTCACTAACATTGGCCTGACACAGCTCATCACCACGCCCACCCACAAGGCAGGACACACCCTCAACCCTATCTTCGCAGGAGGTATCAGCATCCACTTCAGCCACACCATGCAAATCCCATGGATGGACCAACACTGCATACACTTCCACATCGAGAAACCCATGCCGCCCAAACCTGTAACGTGCCCTCCATGAAGGAACTTAAGCAAAATCACTGAAGAGCAACTCAACTCCACCCTCAACAACGATACCCCCACCACCTCGCTGCCAAATACCTCAACAGATGGATCTCCAACTGTGCAGACAAGCACACACCTCTAAGTAACTCCAACAGACAGCGCCCCAGGAAGGTCACCTGTTTCACCACCGACCTCCGAGAATCCAAACGCACCTGCAGACGTCTCGAGAAAAACTGGAGAAACTGCAAAACGTCAGAAGATCGCACCACCTACAAGATTGCCATGATGGAATACAACCAATGCATCCTCCAAAACAAGATTCTCACCAACTCCAGCAACTCCAAGGAACTCTTCAGCGTCCTCCATGAATTCACCAAGCCCCACAACAAAACCACGGACATCACCCTCTCCCAGGACCTTTGCAACAAGCTCGGATCCTACTTCCATCTGAAAATCAAGGGCCTCTTAGACCACTTCAACGACCAGACACCTGACTCTGAAACCTCTTCCTTCTCCAGCAATGCCAGCCAGCCCACCATCTCCTCTTGGGCAACAGTCACCACCGAAGACACCACTTTAACCATGAAAGGCTTCCATGCAGGAGCCCCCATGGACCCCAGCCTGCCGCACATCTTCCACAGAGCCGCCACCACCATCGCTCCAGAATTACTATGCACCATCAACGCCACCTTCAAGACCGGCATCTTTCCCGAAGACTGGAAAGGTGCAGAAGACAGACCCCTGCTCAAGAAGCCCTCAGCAGACCCCACGAACCAATCTCCCTCCTCCCCTTCATGGACAAAGTCACAGAGAAGATCATCCATCACCCAACACCTGCGTAACCTCCAGTGGCTCCCTGTTGAGAAGCGACTTACTTTCAAGAAACTCACCCATGCCTACAAATACCTCTACAACACCGGACCCCAATACAGCAACAAGAGAATCTCCTTCTACGTACCCAAGAGAAACCTCCAATCCGCTGACCTCGCCATCGCCAAAACCCCACGCATCTGCAGAGCCAGAACAGGTGGAAGAGCCTTCTCCTACATCGCGGCCAAGATCTGGAACGAGCTCTCGATCTATACCAGATGCGCTCCCTCCCTGAACATTTTCAGGAAGACACTCAAGACCTGGGTCTTTGACTGAACAGAGCTGCTTACCACCCCCGCTCCTTGAGACTCTCACGGGTGATTAGCGCACTTACTATTCCCCTGATTGATAGATTCCCCCCCCCCCGATTGAAGTAATGAGGATCATTTTAGGATTAGTAATGCCAGCTGAGTAAATATCAATATTTGGTAGCCATGCATGAACATGTGTGATGAGAAAATTGTGAATCAATGTGTGTTAAGTTTGGAGTTGGATATGTTTAAAAAGACGCATATTGCACCATTGATTTCAGTAGCCTGTCCTCACAAGCCATTAGAAAAACGAATTTTTAACTTGGAGGGCCACATTCAGTTTAGTGTAGAGATGAGCACATATTTGTTACTGTAGAATGACTGCTCTAGTAAAATGCCAGAGGTGGACATTGTAGATCAAACTAACACTGAGTATGTTATAACTTTAATGAAAAGAATTTTTAGAAAGGGGTACCAAAATGCCAAGTGAGTGTCAATAGCATTCAGATCCCATAAGACAAGCTAAGGAGTGTATCCTGAATTATGGAGTAGCACATAGATTTGGATCATTATGCCATCCATGGGGTATTCATCTAGTAGAAAGAAATAGTAGAGGTTTGAAGGAAACAATTCAATTGGCTGGAAGCGAATGTTGGCATGTGATACACTGAACAATACCATAACTGGGTATTCACCATTTGAGAACTTGAAAAGATGACCAGTTAGTTTCAAGTGCATTCCTGGCACAGTAAAGGTGTTTGAAAGGGTGTTAAAAGAAAAAGAGGTGAAAGAACAGAGAAAGTACCCCGGTTCTCCTTTGCTGCAACGTCCCCCAACACTCCCACTGCCTACGACAGCCTTATTTTTGGCTGTTGGATTCCTGCCTTTTTGTTACTCTTTTCAACTTACGAGATATTTATAATGGGACATTTCCTCTGTTCGGACGTACTATAGGTATTTGGGTCGCTGTTATTGTTCAAGCACATCCCCAATGAAGTGGAGTGAATGATCTTACGTTTAGGCCTTCACGCGCAATTTGAAGATTAACTTTTGAAAGATGCGTCTTAGCCTCATTGCAATACAACATGGTGGCGCTTGACATCCTTACTGTGGGATGCGCCATTTATCCATAATTTGGTCGTGGTCTAGATACAGACGGCTTTAACTTTGGATAGAATACAACACCAGACGGGAATCAGCCTATAAGCAAGGAAGCCTATGATTCATCAGCCTTTGAATGTGTTTGACTCACCCATCATTTAGTGCCCTGAAGAAGTTTTGCACTAGGACAAAACGCATCGTCTGTACTGTGTGTAGAGTCATAAAAGCATGACTCAATTTTTTATTTACTGCAAATGGATTACAAAGAAAGAAATTGAAGAACATCTTTACTGGATATGGACTTTATAACTGTTCTTCTTGCTTAAGTTTTGATGTGTGGTGCACCTGTGCTTGTGTTTTGAAAAGTACAAGGAGTACTGTGACAAGAAAAATGGAGTTCTCATCCTGGGAACCATCCTCTCTGCCTTTGATAACTCCTGGTGGCCAGCAGTGCTCGGAGCCCCCTCATATCCATCGACCACACAGGTATCCTTGGCATCATCCTTGAGTCTTCACTCTCAATGAACCGCCAAATCAACGCTGTCTCATCCTCCTGCTTCCATACGCTCCACCTGCTTCAAAAACATTTTAAGTGGATCCCCACTTAGTCCAGAAGAGCAGTCACCCAGGTGCTTGTAAGCAGCAAACTTGACTACAGCAATGCACTCTACGCCTGTACCACCCAGAAGCTCCAAAAGAAATTGCAAAGTATCTAGAACACTGCAGCAAGACTTATCCTAGACATCCCCCACCACAACCACATCTCCGCTCACCTGAGAATCCTCCATAGGCTCCTAATCAACAAAAGAATCACCTTTCAAGCTCCTCTCACATGTATACAAGACCCTCTACAACATCGGACCTGCATACCTCAAACACCGCCTCTCCTTCTGCACTCCCACCACCAGACACCTCCGCTCCCCCAAACTGGCCATGGCAACTATCCAACAGATCTGCAAGACTACGGCCAGCGGAAGATCCTTCACCTACCTCGCTGCAAAGTCCTGGAGCTCTCATCATCTACATCTCAGGCAATGACTCTCACAGCCTCAATTCAGGAAGGACCTCAAGACTTGGCTCTTCATCTAAACTGGCTGTTCGACTGAACTGCAGAAAGCACACTCCAGCACCTTGGGACCCTAACAGGTGATTAGCCGTGCTCTATAAGAACCCTGATTGATTGATTGATTGATTGATTGATTGAGTGTTTTGTAATGAGTTGAGGATTGGTGAGCATAGCCCTCATTTAGGGCACTTAGTGGCTTCTAGCGGCACTGGTATACTACATCAAAGCATTATTAAATACACCCTCCTTGGATTCCATACTTCATGTTTGGAGCTAGCATGAACTGGAATAGCATATCAGTCAGCAGGTGGCACACCCTCATTATGTGATCAGATCTATGATCCTATTAAAGAGGCAAAAAAGCTGTCAGCCACCCTTTCTGTGGATATTTGCAGTGATGTTGTTTTTTTCACTGTTCAGAGATGATCACTGGGCCAGTGGTCATATCTAAAACTGATGTATGGAGTCTGTCAGGATGGCGGCGGCATTGTCTTTCATCACACTGATGGCATTTCAAAGGTTAAACCTGATCCTTAGTAGATACATTGCATGGGTGCAGTCGGGGCATAGCTCCAAACAAAAATGTTAGGCATCATAGTGAGAAGTTGGCTTTGAGATATAAAAAGAAATGTTTGAGGTGGGCAGGAGTAGTGCAAATAAAAACTCACAGTGCATGTTGTCAATTGTACAATGGTTCATTAGTGGTACTCTAACTAATAAGGTGCAAAGCGCATGATCGTTTACAAAGAGAAATTATTGCAAAAAGCAATAATCACTGGCTCACACTGACTTAAGTAAGAGGGTAAGAGAAGACACTTGAAGGGAAGTTCGAGGACTAAATGCCAAATCTAAGATTCCTGAATATAGAGTAACTATGGGCCGAAAATTCGTTCCGCTCGTGGAATTTGCGGATTTTCCGCAATTTCGCGATCCGCGAATTTTGCGTAATTGTGGGAAAATCCGCGAATCCACGAGCGGGACACATTTTTTTCCAGGAAGCACTCACAGGGTTACAGCAGGTGCCCAAGTTGAAGCTAATTTCTTTGTTACCATTTACAAAATGGTTACAAAGGAATTAACTTCAACCTGGGCACCTGCTATAACGCTGTAAGTGCTTCCTGAGCGGCGCCTCGTTTTCTACTTTCAACTATTCTCTGACCCTGCTCTGACCCTCGAAGCAGGGTCAGAGAATAGTTACAAGTATGGCACGAGGCTCCTGTCACAAAAATTAAACCTCAACAGAAAGCACTTACAGATAAATAAAGCAGGTGCCCGAGTTGAAGCTCAAATTCAGTAATGTTTTAATCAGCCCAAAACATTAGTGAGCACGGTCGAGGCTTGGCAAGTGTGCTTTAACCCCATCCCTGCCGTCGGAAATTAGCTGTAATACTCGAGGGAGATCTTTGCATCCATGAGTTTCTTGAGCGCGATCCCCTTGTAGTTCCTGTGGCCAGGAGGCTGCTTTCTCCTCACCTGCTGCCCTGCTCGCTCTCTGACCCTTTCCACAAGAGGCATGTGCACACGCAAAGAAGCCCCGCACCACACACTAGCAGTATCAAACGTTTTTTCCGCCCTTTCCCAACTATGATGGACAGCTCACTCAAGGGACCTTGGCGCCTTTTGGCGCAGTGGCAAAGTTACAGGCACACATGGTCAGTGGAGACAAATCTTCTGGCCCTTTACGCAGCTGCAGTGTAGGAAAAGCACTATACATTTACACAACAAGGTATCAATTACTCATTAGCCAGTACTCCAGTTGAGTAGAGGTATTGCACAAAACAGTGGCATCTTCGTGGATAACTATGCAAGGCAGGATTCATTCTGGCACGAGGCTCCTGTCACAAAAATTAAACCTCAACAGGAAGCACTTACAGATATAGCTGGTGCCCGAGATTAAGTTCAAATTCAGTAACTTTTTTAATCAGCCCAAAACATTAGTGAGCACAGTCGAGGCTGGGCAAGTGTGCTTTAACCTCATATATGCCGTCGAAAATTAGCTGTAATACTCGAGGGAGGTCTTTGCATCCATGAGTTTCTCGAGCGCAATCCCCTTGTAGTTCCTCTTTCCAGGAGGCTGCTTTCTCCTCACCTGCTGCCCTGCTCGCTCTTTGACCCTTTACACAAGAGAAAAATCATCTGGCCCTTTACGCAGCTGCAGTGTAGGGAAAGCACTATACATTTACCCAACGAGGTAGCACTTACTAATTAGCCAGTAGAAAGTACTCCAGTTAAGTATGGTGAGAATCACAGAGAAATCTGCCATTTTACAACAACAAAATGTATAATGTTAAATCTCCCTTTGAAGCTGATGAGTTACTTGTTACTATTAGTGAACACGTAAACCCTCCGGAGCAAGAGTAAATGAAGAAATTTTTGAAAATAAATAAACAATTAAATAAATATAAATAGAATATAGGTAATTATTGCAAGAAAAAGAACAAAAAAAAAACAAAAAAAGGGAAAAAAAAGAGGAAGCCCGTGAAAAATATATAAAACATAATAGATAAGTGGGGGAAAAAGAAAAAAGGGGAAATAAAAAAGAGAGAGATGAGAAGGGAAGGGAAGAAGAGAGAAAAAAGAAGAAAGGAAAAAAAGAGGGAAAAAAATATAAGAAAAGAATAAAACTCACTAAGGGAAAGAGCAAAGGAAGGAGGGAAAAGGGGAAAAAAAAGAGAGGAAAGAAGGAAAAAAAAGGGGGAAAGCAAAAAAAGAAGGAAAAAAATATATATATAAGGGAAAAAGGGAGAGGAAAAGGGGAAAAAAAAGGAAAAAAAAAAGAAAAAAAGAAAAGTAATGAAAAAGGGAGGAAAAAAAAGGGGAGAGAGAGATATACTACATATAAATAAAAGGGGCTACACAAAGTATTTACAATCGGAGGTGGATATTGAACCTCAGGAATAAAGGATTTAAAATAGGGCTTTATGAGCCACCACTGCCTATATCTTGATCTTAGCGACCATCAGGATAGATATCAGGGCATGGAACAGGAAAACGTCAGAGACGACAAGCTGGCAATACATCAAGCCAGAGTAAGTTGGGGGGGGTTTCCAGGGGAGGGGGGGGGTGGGAAAAGCAAAATTTAAAAGTCCTTATGAACCAAATTCAATAATTATGAAGAATATAGATCCATGGATGTTCCAATGCAGCTGTTTGGACGAAATAGTTAAAGATACAATTAATTATAAGCACTTTCTTTTAGATCAGAGGAGGGGACGGGAAACCCCGTTAAATATCAATGGTAGACATTAAATTCATGTCCTGGAACGTAAATGGTCTGCGTGTTAGGGCTAGAAGAAATAGAATCTTACAATATCTAAGGGATTCACCCGCGCAGATCATTGCGATTCAGGAAACACACTTGAATAAACAGGAAATTACAGATATACTTAAAAAGCTCAAATGGGTGGATAAATTCATAACTACGGACCACAATACAAGCATTCGAGGCACAGCTATTATCTTTAAAAAAGCGGCAAGGGCCCAGATTACGAGTTGGGAAATAGATGCGAGCAGTAGATGGCTGATAGTCAAGGTTCAACTACATTCAAAGGATATTAAAACTATAAGCTATTATGGTCCTAATCAGGACAATCCTTCTTACTTAAACACTCTGCAGAACCATCTGATTACCTGCTCAGATCCGATAGTATGGGTGGGAGATTTCAACCTCGTCCTAGACCCAAAGTTAGATAAATCCCCCACCTCCAGAGCTGTTGTTCATAGTAATATGAGGGACACACTATTAAGATGTATGTCGAATCTTGGCCTAATAGATTTATGGAGACAAAGGTCTGGCAATGCCATGGGTGTTTCTTACCATAATCATAAATACAGACACAAATCACGAATTGATTACGCTTTATTTAGTCGCTCCATTAAGGACTGGGTCAAAAATATAACTTACCTCCCTCTACACCTGTCAGACCATTCTGCTATCCTTTTCTCTGTAAAAGTGGACCAGAACTCTACTCACCATTCTTGGTCATTTGACCGAACAATTTTACTGGAGGAAGAGGAGAAAGACTATTTGACACAGGAAACAGTCTCCTTTTTTAAGGAAAATTTAGGCTCTACTTCTCTGGTCATAGTATGGGAGGCTTGGAAGGCCTTCATTAGGGGCTGCATTACAGGAAGGGCCTCATTCAGGAGAAAGAAATATGAAGAGGGAATTCGACATATTGAGCAAGAGTTGAGTCACTTAGAATCATTAGACCAGTTCCCTTCAGACAATCAAAAGGAAAAAACAGAATTAAAAACCAAGCTAGACATATTACTACAGGAGAGGTTAAATAAAAGATGGCAGGCAAGCAAACTTGCTCACTTTGAATATGGTGAATCTACAGGGAAGTTGTTGGCCTGGAAAATTAAATCTGAGCAATCCAGAAATTTCATTAAAGAGGTGAGGGTTGCTGGTGAAGTTAATAGCAGGTCAACAGACTCGGCCATAGGGGAAGCCTTCAGTGAGTTTTTCCAGAATATATATACGGAGGAACTGAACGTTAATGTAGATAATAGGAATGAATGGCTGAATAATATAACTCTCCCGGAATTGGAGGGCACCCAAACGGAATATATAGAAAAGGATATAACGGAATTAGAAGTTACTAATACCATTAAGCAATTATCACAGGGCAAAGCCGCGGGACCAGATGGTCTCCCTGGAGAATTATATAGGTTGCTCAATTCTACGCTCACCCCAGTCCTTACGAATCTCTTTAATGATATAATGACAAGAGGGCTAGCACCCCCAAGCTCCTGGGGGGAGGCAAATATAGCCTTAATATTAAAAGTAGGCAAAGACCCAGCCGAATGCGGATCTTATCGCCCAATCTCGCTTCTTAATAATGATTACAAGATTTTTACCTCAATTTTGGCTGCGAGATTGGGAAGCGAGATTGGGTCGATTATCCACTCGGATCAAAAGGGGTTTATTAGAGGCCGGCAATTGGCTGATCTAACCTACGATTTGGTGGGTGCCACTGATATTGCCTCAACTTTCGGACTACCCCTTGCCATCATGACCCTCGACGCCACTAAAGCGTTCGATAGGGTAAATTGGGAATACCTAAATTTAATAATGAATAAATTCCGTTTGGGACCCAAATTCTGTAGGACCATAGGCCTATTATATAACAGCCCTAGAGTATCCCTATTAATAAATGGCAAACGAACCACCCCTTTTAAAATCAGCCGAGGAACAAGGCAAGGCTGCCCACTATCCCCTCTCCTCTTTAATCTATATGTTGAACCGTTCGCACAATCCATTAGAGAGGACACTAATATTCCACATTTTATTTTCTCGGGTTGGGAAAAGAAGATTAGCCTCTATGCTGATGACATACTTATCTATACAACTAATCCTACACTGGCATTCCCCGTAATTATAAAGAAGGCGGAGACCTTTGGGAAATTCTCGGGTTATGAAATTAACGCAGGAAAAAACGAAATTATGGTTTGGAATATTCAAAATCTTCAACTTCCGATAAAATCATCCATGAGGTATCTGGGAATTACAATAACTAAAGATCCAGAGCATTTGGCGCAAAACAACTTAGCTCGTATTTCTCGAGAATCCCAAATTTTGATGAAAGCTTGGTCCTTCCTCCCACTTAACTTCTATGGGAGAACTAGCCTGGTTAAAATGAGTATTCTCCCGAAATTTACTTTTATCTTTAATTCCATTCCGTTAGCTTTTGACACCAAACAGCTTGGAAAATGTCAGCAGAATATTAATTCTTTCATTTGGGGTTATAAATACAGCAGAGTAGCTTGGAAAAAATTGAGAAGGAGAAGAGAAAAAGGAGGGCTTGCATTGCCAGACCTCGAATATTATGCTTGGGCATTTCATCTGACCCATTCTAGGATGCTACTTAAGCGCCCCTGGGAAAACGCAAATGGGCTGATGTACAAGGCAATCCTACTGGGTTCGGGTCTCCCAGAGAATGGCTTTCTCTTCAAGTTCGGCCATCAGAAGTTTTTCAAAAAAATTAGGTTAAAGACATTACTGAGTAGCTTGAAAGAGTGGTCTCAAATAAAATCTAAGGCCGGGATAGGATACTTATCTGAGCATGCACCAATTTGGGATCTACCCGGACTGGCATCACAAGAGGTCAATACAGTTAAAAAAGTTCTGCAAGATGCAGGAATTACAAAGTGGGGAGATATGTTGACGGAAAGATCAATCATAGACTGGGATATCTTCAAGCTAAAAGTAACATCACCACTCTCCTGGATAGTATATCTACAAATCGGAAGCTGGATTCGGACTCAAATTAGGAAAAAAGGAATGTTGGGAGAGGAGAGTCCTTTAGAAAATATCTTAGTTGAGAGACCTGCGGGAAAAAAGGAAGTTGCACTCTTCTATTGGCACATTATAGAGGATGGAGAGCGAGATTCTAACCTCCCGGAAAAAGTATGGGGCGCAGATGGAGAACCAGACAGAGAGGTCATTTGGGAGGAATCTTTCACCCTCCTTTACAAAATCATCAAACCAGCATGGTTGAGGCGCAACCATTTCTTTACACTCCACAGAGCCTACTATTCTCCTAAAAGGCTGTCGAAATTTCAAACAGGAAAATGCTGCAGTAAATGTTCTTTACCGGCAGCCTCGGACCTTCATATGTTTTGGGAGTGTCCGAACATTGCCACTTTTTGGGATGAAATCAAAACAACACTCGAATCTA
The DNA here is from genome assembly GCF_964263255.1 of Lissotriton vulgaris. NCBI lineage: Eukaryota > Metazoa > Chordata > Amphibia > Caudata > Salamandridae > Lissotriton > Lissotriton vulgaris. The sequence continues at coordinate 382,872,310 of NC_141696.1, forward strand.
TCCTAGGTATCACTATCTCGTGCTCATGGTCTTTTATTATCTTCGGATTAAACCACAATATTAGGGGACCAGAGAGAGATTTTTTGTTTTATGCCATTTTATTGGCAAGAAGAGAAATCTGTAAGAATTGGGTTAATATACATCCCCCAACCCATGCAGAGTGGCTGGCTTCACTTTATGCAACATCAAAGATGGATTTATCGAGAACTTGCAGCTCTCGGTCACTTAAATTTTGGGACCTTTGATCAATTGGAGGAGAGATAGTTAATAACCCGGGGTTTTTTTTTTTTTGGTTTTTTTTTCCCCCGGGTCCGATGATTAGGCCTAAAAATCTCTCTGTCCTAAAGGGTGGTATCGAACAACTACAGGACAACTGGCCGAACTGGTCCGAAGGGAGTAAGTCCGTCCAAGCTCTGTTGGCGACGTGGAGGAAGACCCTCGGGGTACCTGGAACCCAGTTTTGGGCTCCGGGTCGCCAAAGGGGGGTCGATCCTCGTGGTTGAGAGGATAAGAGCATAGTTGGATCGACTTTTTGGCTAATGAGGACACAAAAAAAAAAAAAAAAAAATCTGCCATTTTGTGGAAAAATCCGCGAATTCGCAGATTTTCTTGCGATTTCGCTTGAATTCGCGGACCGCAGATCCGCAAAATTCGCCCATACTTAATATAGAGCACAACCATATCCTAGAGAATATGAAGGCTGTTTCAATAGAAAGCAAGAAAAAAACTTAAATAAGGTATAATACAAATCTGAAAGTCCTCAAATGTGGAGCAGCTACGGGTATTACCAACTGAAGATGGTATTACCACTATCCCAAAGGATATTGCTTATGTGCAGGGATCAATCACAAAACAGGATGATAAAATATATGGAAATGGAAGACAGATACCTCAGAAACAATGAATGCCTAACACCTTTCAGAGAGGTCTGCTACTGCTTTAAAAATTAAATAATGTTTGCAGATTATTACAGAATATGGAAATAACAAGTTAAATGTAATAATAAAAAATTTAAAACACCCCATAAATGTGTAGGAATGTGAAATTGGAGATTACAAATTAAGTTGGTATCCTTTGCTTGATTCATGGGAGCAGCACAAGTAAAGCAAACAAAAGCTAGCATGGACAATTGGTGACCTCCGGTGAAGTTGAAGAAGTCCCCTCTCCATTACACTAAAAAAGAAATTGCTTAGGCTTCCAGTAGTGATTTAGTGGGGTTCCACAGAAGTCAACATTTTAAGAAGTGCATACTGGAATAATGTTTTCTATTTGAATTTTTTACATATTCATGTATCTATTTTGAGAATATTTCAAATTACTGGACAGAACAAATGATGACGTATTGTTCTTAACAAACATAACTGAAAACATAACTGAAAATCTTTTTTCTCTTCATACGTTATGGCTTTTCATATTGGTAATTGCCACACTATGGCATCTTACATAGGAAACCACAGGACAAGTTTGCTCAACTGAGGTAGTAGGAATAGGGTTTTTTGGAATCCCATAACAAAGACTTTGGAAAACAAATTTACTCCTCACAAATTTTGGCACCTCACATTTTTATATCCAAGTACGGGAAAAAAATCAGTCTGTTGGTGTGACAGAAAAACCTCAAAAGCTCTAAAATACATATCTTGCCCAATAACTGGCATGAGAGAAGTCTCCATCAGCCCACCCATTTGGCGGAGCTTCGTCATCTGGAAAACTACAAGAGGAGGGTCAAATGTAGCCAATGTTGCTCCATGGCTAACATACAAGGGTACTTGACCTCATCCTCTCAAAAGATCTCAGCCACTGAGATTGTTCAAGATATGAGACAAGTGATGGAGTACAGTGCAAGTGATAAACGTGTGTGAGATAAAAATGACTAAAAGCACAAAAAGTAAGTTTATTAGGTATTGTCCTGATGCCATAAAATAAAAACCGCCTGATAGTATGGAACAAATTTACTATCTTCTGACAACAAGTGAGGTCGACATGTTTCAGCCGTATGGCTGACTAGCCCGGCTTTCTTCAGGACCTTGCAGATGTTAAGTGCAACTGCAGAAAAAAATCATTGGTGAAATGTGCTATTCATCCAAATTTTTCGTAAGGAAATAAATAGATCAGTGGTATATTACCACCCTACCAGACATGAATCCCATGTGTATGTAGGTAAGAGCTATCTCTTCATTCCTAAAACAAAAGAGTTTTTTGTCAGAAAAAGGATCAAGCTTGTAGTGGTGAACAAGAATACTCAAAGCATAGAGGTAGAAAAGTCAACCAATCGATTATACATTGTATTCAACTGTGCCCACTCATCACATAATTTTAATTGGGCAATTATGTCTTCACAATTAATAAGTACTCACTCACTTGTTGCCAGAAGATATTAAATTTGTTCCATACTATCAGGCGGTTTTTATTTTATGGCATCAGGACAATACCTAATAAACTTACTTTTTGTCCTTTTAGTAATTTTTATCTCACACACGTTTATCAGTTGCACTGCACTCCATCAGTTGTCTTATATCTTGAACAATCACAGTGGCTGAGATCTTTTGAGAGGATGTGGTCGAGTACCCTTGTATGTTAGCCTTGGAGCAACATTGGCTCCATTTGACCCTCCTCTCGTAGTTTTCCAGATGACGAAGCTCCGCCAAATGGGTGGGCTGATGGAGACTTCTCTCGTGCCAGTTATTGGGCAAGCTATATAAAACTGGTGAACAGTTTGTTTTAGAGCTTTTGAGGTTTTTCTGTCACACCAACAGACTGATTTTGTCCCGTAGTTGGATATGTTTGTGATTAGGGGTGCAGAGTCAATTTGATCTATAAACACTGTCCCCTAGACCCTCCCACATACTTTTTCTGTTTTCAACACCTCACATTTTTAACACTACAACATTTTATCATAGATGTAACAAAATGAATTGTCTCTGGTTGTGGATCCATGCTTTTAGTATACACAAAATAAAACATTTTTAGTCTTGATCTAAGATGGTGGATTACATGGCTAATTGCTGCACTAGTTTGCTTATTTGATGTATAGGCAGATTGAATATAAATATCGTCTTTTCAGAAATCACAGAAACAAATTTGATCATAAATTTTTATGTCAGCAATTTTAATTCCAGCTTATACCCTGCCCCCTTTTCTTTTTTGTCTTATATTTGGGACCTGGCCGAAGCCGAGTCCTAAAATGGCTGTCAACACTTCCGGGATGAAGTGTTGCCAGCCAATCAGATCTCTGCAGATCTCTGCAGGAGCTTGTCATTATTTGCAAAGGTTTCACGACCCAGGATATACAAATCTGGATCCCCTTTAATATGTCAAAAACTACAGAATGTATTTACACCAAATCATATAAAGCGTGCCCTCTGGACCAAAAGCTACCTTTTTGACAAATTTGGTGTAATTTCGTGCAGCGGTTCAAACTGTAGACTGACTAAAATCTATATGGGAATTTACATGGGAAATGCACTTTTTTTACCCCTTTTTTTCTTGGGCCCCACTTCACGGATTGCACCGAAACCTTCCAGGCACAATTAGAATCACAAGTACACTTTTTGGGAAAATTTCGTGAAAATTCGTCAAACACCGCCAAAGATATAGGCAAACCAAAAAAACACTTTTTCCTATGGGAACTAGGTCCTAACTAGAACTACCTACTGACGACTACCAGTAGGAAACATATATTGTTTCTTACTCATGAGTTTCAACAGTACCACTCTGAGCATTATAATTGACTGGCTGATGATTGGCAGTTAAATCTCTTTTTGTTGATGTGATCTAATTTTTAAACTGAATTTGCAATTTGACTTTTCTTGGGTTTCCTAACGGACCCTTACAATATAGTATATCTTCAGTTTGCATAATCCTGTTCCATTTAATGACTATTAAAGGCAGAACTGTTTACCATTTTAAACAGTGGATTCATATTGTTTCTTTATCGTGTGAATTTGTGTTAATGGCCAATTTCAATATTTGAATGAGCTGTTTCACTTGCAAAGTTTTGTTAAATATCACATATACCCTGTCAATATTAGCCATTGGTTCTGGGTAAGATGGGAAAGAGCAATTAAATATTTTTTTCTAATTAGTTTTGTTTTCTTCTTCAAACTTTTCCTTTTCCTATGTGTTAAGGGTTTTAAGGGCATAGTTACTTTGCTAGAGCACTGAAAGATTGCATTTAGTTGCCTCTGTATAAGTAACCATGCTCGTCTCAGCTTTCTCAGTAGAATGAGTATGACATCTCAAATGTTAGGGAATGTATTAGAATGGAGGTATCCCAACACACTCCTTTTATACTACTCACTGTCTTGGAGAAATGTAATTGTTTTAGTTTATCCACTAGTAATTGCAGTCCTTCATTTCTACACATCTGCATCATTTAAGAAACAACCTGTTAGACTAATGATATTGATGACATCCCCTGTATTTTTATTCTCACGATGAGGTGAGACATTAGTTGATAATAACTTGATAACAGAGTTGTCAATTTGATCAGTGGCATGATAATGAACCTGAGCAATGGTCTCAATAGATGCTGTTTGTCTTGGATTTGATGCTTCAGCAAATTTTTTCTTTAGATGGAAATTAATCCTGAGAGCGACTGTTATCAATTTCTTGGAGAGTTTGTCAAAGTAAGAAACTGAGTGAGTAGTTGTAACAGAAGGCATAGTGTCAATATTTTTAGAACTAAGGTTGGTGGGTAACTGCTGGTATGCAGAGAATGTGTCATATCAATGGTCACAGGAGCGTTCAATGATTTTATACGTTTGTTCTGTGTGGTGGGAAAGGATTAGTGGGATATTTCATAATTGCCTTGAATCATGAAAAAAATTTACTTTTATCAGATAGACTCAGGCAGAAAAAGGATAGCCTTGTTGTTCATATCAGGCACTTCCTTTTCTGATTCCCATGTTGTTGCATTGTTGGAACATACATGGAAGGAGAGAGTCTGTCCTTACACTGCAAAATAGGGACCGTAAAACCCTTGATTTCAAAGTTTGTATGATGAACATTTACAGGTCTGAGTCACAGGAGAGTGTTCAGGCAGAAATATTGAAATCAATTTCAATAAGGCTCACCGGGTCTCCAAATCATAATCACCTTCACGATAGAGGTGTGAGGTTTATTAACAGTCACATTTTGCTGTTCTAGGAGCTCTCCTCTCTGGAAACTGTCTATTGCCGTAATTAAAAAATAATACAATTAATATGAAGTATACCAAAAATAAATTGCTCTGGCATACCTTCTCCCTATTTATGCCAGTGTTAACCAATGTTATCCAGTTGTCAAAAGATTGTCACCAATGTTGCCTTCGTTATTATATGCACTACTGTTTATTTATTTGATTCTCTTGGTGGGCAAAGAAATCTCATGAGGAAAGACTGTTGTGAGACAACCTCATCAAGTCAGGCATCTCATTGTCCCATTGCAGCAGCTGGCATCAAGGTGTCAAACTATCCAAACATCAATTTCCCCTCAGCATCAGAATATGTCAGATAATGTCAGAGGACACAAGCAAAGTACAGGAGGAAACTTTGTCACGGGACAGAGAAGATCGTGTTAGACGTGAAGAAAGAATGGCTACATGTGTAGGGAGAATAAATATGGAAAGTGTGGGTATGGGAAAAAAGAGGGTTGGTGGTATTATCCACATCTAAAAAGCAAGCCAAAAACATTTAAACAAAACCACAGCGCACATGTACATCTAGGAACAGCTGCATTCAAAGGAAAGTTTCCGAGGAATAAAAATTTAAAAATTGCTGACTAGGACTCTCCTTTGAATACAAATGAGTGTTAATAATGAACAATAACTATCTCTATCCAAAATGTAAGGTAAACTGCGGAGGGGAAGTTTTTGAAAGTACACAACAAATTCAAAAATGCAAAAAAAAGTTTCATTAAAAATCATTATAGGTCAATTTTTTATGAAATACAGCCTTGCAAATGTTGAATGTTATGATGAGCAATGTACAAATTAATGATAATAGAAGTGCCAAATTATAGATAGAAAAATATATTGAGATATTTACCAGCTGTGTAACAGGAATTGTTGGGCTGATATTTTGGCATGTTTTGAATGCAACGGAATAATGTCACTAAACTGGGATCATCACCAACTACATGAGCCTTTCTCCTCTGTATCAGATGTCCCATTGCAAACCTTGTGTCCTGATACCAAACCTAAAGGGCATGGAAACAGAAATGTTATTAGTGCATCCACATCTGAAAGTAAGTTCATTATTATATATGTGTTTGGCCTGAACTGTAGTCTTACCTGGCCATAAATAAAGAAGTAACCTGTTTCTTTCACCAATATATTATTTTTCTGTTCTTCAAGGGCTGCTCCTCTTTTGAAGCTAAGGATCCAAGGGACAGTGCTTGAGGTACCTAAAGGAGAACAAGCACTCAATAAGAAGATACATATTTGGTGTAGTGGAGTACACAGTAGAAAGGTAACACTTTGCATATCAGTAGAACAAAATGTGAAATACCACAGTACCTCTATGTTAGGGGCAATGCATACTCATAACACATGTTGGGAGCTGACTTGATCCCCATAGTGATGTTAATATCTAATCAAGCCAGAAAAGCCCTACCTGTGTGATGAAGTGCACTACATGCACTGGTTACCCATGGTGTTTTTAAGGGTTTAATGGGTCTGATTTTGAGTTAATTTATTGCAGAACTTATAACTTTAGTCCTCTGTATGGTCTATGAATGAAATGCAGATTGGGTGTATGTTAGAGTAAAATTACAAAAATATCGCCGGACAATAATTTACGTCCTAAATATTGTTTACAAAAAGTTTGTACCATTGGTGTATACTTTCTGTTTCTGAGTCAAATGGTGCTATACTTTTGTAAATATTTAGGACACAATATTTCTGTCAGATAATATTTGGGTTAAGATATTCTGGTACCATATCCCAAAACCTTCTTACAAAGAATGTGCAGTACAATATTAGTATGCGATGTTAGAAAATGTTTCTTTCCTTGATAACAGGATAAAGCACAACCTTACCCATTAGGATTACTTTATCCAACAGAAGTTTTTACTAAGTCATTTTTTTTAATAGAACATTTCTAACCTATGATTTTAATGACATTTCCGAATGCTAATGATATTTTCAAATAATGCACTTGCAAAATGATACTCATTCCTCTGTACAGGTTTTGGGATTTTTTTGTCTAGCACTGAGGAGCATTTGCTGAGTGGCACCCACAAATAATATAGAATAATATTGTTAGATACTAAATATAGGAAATCTTAGTGTTAAGCTATAGGGGAGGCACCATACTCTCAGCTCCCACAAAGCCAGAAAAATCTGACTTCTAATATGTAATCTGGTTTCTGTATGCTTTGGTAGCTTAGCTACCAAAGCAAGGTTCGCTTGAAAGAAATATATGTAGTACAAGAAAAACAACACAAAAACATCATATTTACGAAATACAGAACCTTACAGTTCCTAACCAATTTGGATGTAGGAATCAGGAGCTAGTCAAAATATGCTTCATTAAAAACAAAAGAAAATGAAAAACAGTGTTAACTTTTGGGGTGTAGTAGAAACCAAACAGTGTTAACTTTTGGGGTGTAGTAGAAACCATAAAAAGTCGAATTTCTGACAAATATTAAGGAAAATTAACTTTTAGAAAGCTAATTTTTCCCTGCCTAAAGCCTCTGGAGGCTGCTTGACATTAGTCTCTAACTGCAGCCCTCTGATTACTCAAGCCCTGATGAGGTATGAAAACTGTTCCTAGAGCAGAGACAAAGACCTTGTGTGGGAAGGTGTGTTTGGTCCTCTGGCAGGATGACCATTTGGGCTGTGCCTTGAACTTAATTAAATTCATTTGGAGTAAATAGAGAACCAGGTCAACTCATTACCCTGGTCCCTCCACCTCTGAGAAGGCATATAGACTCTGCATAAGGAGATAATGGTTTCACAATCTTGGATTCAGTTTGAGAGGGGCACGGTGGAACAGTTTGCAGTAGAGCAGACAGGAACTACTGCAAAGGTGGATGGGGTTACTCATGCGAACTTCTATCCATTGGTTAAGGAGGGGCCATGTGGCGCCATAAACCACAGACTGGTGCCAGGCATAAAGGTGGCATTTGATGGTACCCTTTTCAGAACACTTTCTTGACCTAGGGAAGAACAGAAGAAGGATGGAACTGCTGTGTGTGACCTGGAGGAACTCTGAAGGACTGGATCTGCTCTTTGTTATTCCTAGGACTAAAAAGTAGACCCCAAGGATCATAAGGCTTCCCTACTGTTCAATCTAAATGGACATGTCCTGGACCTAGCAGTTGGCTGCTGGTAGAGCGAGTCAAGACTTCTGAGTGCTGTTACTGAGGTTTTGGAACTTTTGGTTGCGTCTAGCTGGACATCTCCTACTACCCCATAAAATCTGGGACGAACAAACATGTTCAACTTCAAGACTTCCGGAGGACCAACCGGTCTATTTGATCCAACCGAGATGCATTGTTGCTGGGTAGAAGATTCAGGTTTCTCCTTTTTGGAGCTTCTCTGCGGCAGCAAATCTGATTCAAAGGGGCCTTGCGTAGAAAGTATCTTGCCTCATAAAACCTTCTTCGGCTACAGCCTGCAGCCTTGCCCACTGAAAGATTCCCAGCTCCGAAAAAGTGGCAAAGTGCCAAAGTGCCAGCATAGGAATCTTGACAGGGTGATAGTGCCAGAAGTAGCTGGCGGGCAAAGGACCTTCTATGGGATTGAAATTTAGTTTTCTCCCAATCCTGTCAAAAACCAATAGCTTCACTGGGACTGCGTCTGATAGGAAGCCGACCTCATGGAGTCATCCTCAGCGACAGCCTACTGCCTTGCCCCACTGAATATTTTGGACTTCCATTTTTAAAAATATGTCCCAATGTAAAACCACAGAATGATTATAAACTGTTTCCTGTATCTGACCAAAACTCCACTGAAATCACCCTCAAATTGCATCTAGGCCCTGGTCTACTGCAACCAGTTGGTACTTTTTTGTGTTACTTGTAGTGAAAATATTTTTAAATCAAATCTCCAGATTTTTGTCACTTTGGTGTCAATATAGTAATTAAAATGTACTCTATTTATCTAATTCAGTTTGGGTGATGCATAAATACTTTAACACATTGCCCTAAGTTAAGGCTGTCTGTACTGTACCACGAGTTTGACTTCAGGTTAACTATCTTGAGGTTGTGATAGCTACTTGAGGTGGTGAGTCACCTCCCTCACCTCCCTCAACTAAACACCCAATTTCTTACAATGGTGTTTAAAAAAAATATTCTTGTTCTGAATCTTAACATTCCTAACCTCTTCACAGGTGGTGATAGTGCTAGTATAAACGTGGTTGTGTAAGAGTTTCCGTATGAAAGGTATTTTTTGTTTCCTTAATAACTTTGGATCCATTTGAACAATCTGCAGGAACATTCCCCAATAAAAGATTCAATCCATTTGGGTACTGCATAGCAAATTTTGTGCAGACCTGTAAAGCAGGGGATACGAAAAAGAAAGTCCCAAAATTGTGATTTCCAATTTTTATTACCATAGGCTGTTTTGCTCTTCAATATACAAAAATGGCTGAATGGAATTACACTAAAGTTGCACAAAGTTAGAACTTTAGTCAATGATTGTGCTTTGATTGGTTTGGTGTAAATCAATTCAGTTGTGTTTTAAAATAAAATGAGTATTCAATGGTGAAAATGTTAGTGCTTTTTGATGAATTTACACAAAGATCCTTACCATGTTTAGATTACTCTATGTATTTTTAAATGTATGCAAATTCACCTTCACTAAAGGGCAGCACTTTTAAAAAGGGAGATTCACAAATTGTTGATTTTTATTTACTTAGGTAATGTTGTACAGATCTGCACAACATTTGGCAAGTTTAGCTTACTTGTGATATTTTGGGTTTCATGCAAACCCATTGGGTGATGGGTACATTTAAAGGGGTAGTCAAAAAAGTTTTCATTTTAACTCTCCTAGGAAACTTTGCTCCCAGCTACAAAAAGAAATCCGGAAGGAAAATATAGCAAACTTAAAATGAACCTAAAGATAAACTGAGGTAAGTGCTGTTGCTTGGTTTGGAGTAAATCTATTCAATAATTGTGAAGAAAATAACAGGAAAATAATGTGTGAGTGGGTTTGAAGAGAAGGATAGGGATAGCTGGACCTTTAGTGTGCAGAAAACCGTTGAAGCCACTTTTGCAGACTTGGACCTACAATTTGAAATAAAGTGCCCCACTCAACAAACAAGCTTTTAGTTCCTGTTGTCCATTTTGACTTCACAGTACCAACAATGTGTCTGCACAAATATTAAAACAGAGCCCACAAGTAAAATTCTTCTTCACGATACAGGCCAGGCTCTAGCGTCAACCTGTGCTATGCATGTTTGAAGGCTGTGCACACCCAGGGTTGGCAGTTTGAGGCATGTCACCAAATTATCAGCAAATGAACACCCACTCACCCCCTGCCAGAACTGTGTCCCTGTTTATTGATATTCATGAAACTTCATATACAAAGAGTAAGGTAAACATATGAAATGTTTACCAAATTTCAAGCGGGTTTGTGAAACAATAATGCAATTAATAGTAAAATGAACTTGTTTTAGACCCCCATGTAAATATGACCCCATCCCAGATGAATCAGCACTATTTTGAATATATTAATAGTCTAATGCTAAATGTCTGTCAATTTGAGGGCAGATTTGTCAAATGGGATCAAATGATATGCAAATAGATATGAATTTCTAGATATGTATTATACTGGTGTGGATAGCACCAGTGTAGTTAGGGTGAATCAGACTTTCCAGTGGAAAGATTTGTTTGTTTTCTTAATAACTTTTGGGCTGTTCAAAGAACCGGTATCAAAAATGTCCCCAAAAATGTTCATCCACTTTGAGTTCTTCGTGGCATTTCGTGAAGATCTGTCAAGCAGGAGCCAAGAAAAATTGAGGATTCCAAAGTGCAATTTCACATTTATATTCTCATAGGGTGCTTTGCTCACACAAATAAAATGGCTCAGTAGAATTATACAAATCTTTAGGCCTGGGCGGTAAATTCCGTTCCGCTTGGGGAATTTGCGATATTTGGGTAATTTACTAGCGTTCCGCGGAGAACACGAAATTGCCCAAAAATCTGCGTTCCGCGAAATTGTTTGCTTGTTCGTGTACTCAAAATGCGTGTTCATGAGATATTTCCCCCCGAGCACGCAAACAGTGATTACGAACAGGAAAAAAGCATCGCGAACAAGCAATTTTGCGTGTTAGCAGAATGTCTGCGTGTTCGCAGAGATTGTTTACTGTTTCGCTGAGATTTGTGTAACACAATTACGCAAATTCCACCCACCCCTACAAATCTTGACACAAAGGTAGAGCTTTTTTGTACGATTGTGCTTTTCTGGGTTTGTGTAAATCTGTTCAGTGGTTTTTGAGAAACTAGTCTATAAAAAGATACTCAAGCGCGGCATAAAGAGGTTAACCCTTAGAAAAAATTAGAGCTATATTGACAGCTGAGGATCCGTGGATACCCTTAAATCATAAAATAAAAATAATAAACAAAACCTATTGGCCAAGAGAGCATTTTCTCCTGTCAGCCAATTAAGATCTGCAGAAGGAGACTTTGCATTCAAAATGATCTTATTGGCATTGCAACATTGAAAGAAAATGCGGAGCCAGCCATTACAGGACTCAGGGAACCCTGAAAAACACATAAGTGGGCACAGTGAGCACACCCTTAGCCCCAGGCTGACATGGAGCAGTCTCAAAGGGAATTCTAATTATTAAAATTAAAAAAATATATATATAATACTTTTTTTCATGAGATTCACTGATCCAGTGTCTGCATTTGCGGATTCTTGCAAGACCCTGCAGGATGGATTTGAGAATCCCGTGTAGTATCACAGATTCTAAAGAAATTTTTCTTTAAAAAAAAGATAAAAAGCATTGTTCATAAACCAGACCTGTGGCCACATGCCATTAATTTGAAATGCACAGTGGGGTTGGCTGCAGAGGGGCAAGTTGCACCCCTCAGTACACCCCAACCAGGTGCACATTTCACAAACTCAAGGGGCCGAGCTGCAGAAGGAACAGTGCCACCCATCCTTTACATCAGCGATTAATGCAAGCTTCTCCGACTCAAGTAATGCAGTTGTCTAGGTGCTTTAGCTGCTCATCCATACACCATCACTGGATGCAAGATTCACAGCTGTGCACAGCCCAGAGCTGCGGTATAATGTGGCACTGCCAAACTACACTCCCCATCTGGCACACCAGCACCAGAGCACACTTCATAGACTGAAGGGGAGTTCGTGCACATGGCGCTGCAGCTGACCTCCCCCTTGCGCATAACTGAAGGGTGTCTGAAATGGGGGATCAACAGCCACTGTGGTTGTAGCACAGTGCTGGCCAGATTAGAGCCACATAACTTCCACCCATGCAATGTACAACTTTGAGACAATTAGCACAAAGGCGCCATGCTAGAAAATGTGCAAAGCCTTTTGCCATTTTCGCAGCAAAGTCTTTAAAGATAGGATTAGCAAGTGCCATCCATGCTGAGCTGAAAATGACAAAATACTTGTACCATTCCAGGCACCGTATTCAGTTTGGGATTGGTAAAATACCATCCAAGCCAACCTGAAATGAATGAAAGCGGAACCTGACACATGTGTTTTGCTCTTATTAGACCTCGCCAGAGAAAGGCACATCTTTGTTCGGACACAATGGAGAACCCGGTATATGTGAAAACAATGTGCTTTGAGGCTTAGCGTGCTACATAAATTATTCAGATATTCAAGGTGAGCACATTTAGAGTGTGAGTGATGTTGTAGAGTGTTCCACATCAAGGAGCTGCTTTCTACCTGAAACGTAGAAACTATCCAGGGTCCCTGCTTCCATTTGGGCATATTTTTATATCACATTGTAAAGGCCACTACTGTGAAGATGTGTGCTTCAGCCACACTATCTTTGATAGAGCGCATATAGCGTTCTACTTGTAGTGGTGCATCATACTCATAGTTTAACGCACCAACGTATATTTTCAGTATCTTTCTGTATTATGTTAAAATGCATTTATTCCCCACGTTGTCAAGAAATGCAATGTGCACATTATATATATATTTCACATATGATAGGACACTATTAATTTTATATGCACCCGTGTGTGAAGACACTATGTTCATAATAATGTAATCTTGTTTTAAGTTGTCTGTAGTCTAGGCCCGAAGCTGCAAGTTGTTTACGAGTTAGTTTTGCTCTCAGCTACTGAAGACATAATTAAATGTATTTTTGAATGTACAGAGACAGTGTGCTTCCCTCCCATTGCAGGTATAAAGAATACATCATTATTTCAGTTGGGGAGATATTTGGAAGGTCTTTGAACAGCTTGAGAAGCGATGGGCAGTATATCTTCTGTAAATCACACAAACTTCTTGGGTCTGTCAGGGCTTGGCACCAACAAAGGGTAGGGTCAAGTGCAACTGTATCTCATTAAAAAAACCCTATTGGGGAGCGATCCTTTTTAGGATGAATGCCCTCACTCCCCAAAGGTGACATGCTTCATCATTTGGGCTTTCTCCTCCCAGTGGGAAAACCTAGTTCCACTGAGGGCTACGACCACCCCTCTGAGAGGTGGGAGCTCTGAGATGTTTTAGTTACTCACATAGCAGATGGGAATGGTAAAAACCCAAATGCGAGCAAACTAGTGATGTGAGGGTGCAGCGCGAAAAGTGAAAAAAGGTGAATTTAAAACTGCCTAGTGCAGATGAAAGGAAACTTTATTGGCTCATCTGGGCTGGCAGGATTAAACAGTAGTGCTACCCAGTGTATAATTAGACTGCTAGATTGAAAAGAAAGGTCGACATGTTTCAGCCATTGGCTATCTAACAAGTATGTTTGGCTTTCTGCAGGACCATACAACAAAGCTGCTGCTGAAGTGACAAAGACAATACAAAAAAGGAAAAAGTGTCTGATACAAAACCAGTAATCCTAGGTAGACAAACGGTATCACTGGAACTTATCCAATTCTGTAGGACAAGTAAGCCCATCTCAACCTGGTCACAACTTAGGGCGTAGCACTGTATTTTAATCCTGCCAGCCCAGATGAGCTTTCTTTCATCTGCACTAGGGAGGAGAAAGCCCAAATGATGAAGCATGTCAACTTTGGTGAGTGAGGGCATTCATCCTACAAGGGAACTCCCCAATAGTTTTTTTTGATAATATACAATTGCACTTCACCCTAACCTTTGTTGGTTCCAAGCCCTGACAGACCCAAGAACTTTATTGTGTGATTTATATACGTGTATAGGGGGAACTACTTCTTGTAGGTCTTTAAAATTCTTATCCCTCTGACCCCCCTGAAGGCTTTTTTGTGTTATGAGTATATCTTCTGTGCCTGGTCTATCTACACTCCAAGGTCATAAGAAGCAAGAATATGTTATTAAAGAAGTCACGGAAAAACACTGAACCTTTGGAAACTTTGGAGAAATTAAACAAAATTGTCACATGATACTCACAGGAGGGGGCTGAATTATCCTCTTTTGTATTATGCGCAGGGACAGAAACAGCAGACTTCTAGATTTTAAAGAAGAGAGAGCACCTTAAAACAAGCTCTATAGCTTTAAGCTATTTGACCCATTTTGACATGGGTACTTCTTAGGAAGTCTACACGTGCTGACACCTTCGAAAGCTGAGACAGGGGAGCCACCTAGAATAATCACTAATGAGAGTAGTGTAGGGAAAGATATTTCATGCTTTCTTTCCTAATGAAAAGGGACTTGGACTCTGCCTCCATCTTGGGTTGCGTGTTAATCTTGGAGTTCAAAATTTTGTGTCTCTTTTGCTGAATTAATTATATGTGCAGATTTGTATTGATCTTCCTGTACTTATATTCATTGATATTACGGTGTGTATATATACAATTATTTTTGGCCTTATAATAAATCCATAATTGGAATTCGGAGTTTGTGGTCCTTTAACCCCTTCCATGCTCATGACGAGCTCAGCTCGTCATGCAGTACACTGCTTGTGTGCTCATGACGAGCTGAGCTCGTCATGAACAATGGGATTCAAAGGTCATCAGCATAGAGGATGAATTGCTGCAGCATTGATGTGGTTAAGCATGACAACTTTGTAAGTGTTATTTGACGTGTTGTTTTTCCCCTCCACAACTTTTAGCAGGCAAATAAAAGACCATCTGAGCCGAGTTCGAATAATAAGACAAGGTTCAAGTTTGGCTCTAACAAATGGTAGCAGAGGATGATTTGCCTCTAATTTGAGGGGAAATTTAGGGATTCAGTGTAGAAATAGGGAAAAAAATAGCACCGGACTCGGCGGCGAGGAAGACGGTGGAGCATCGGTGACCGATGGAGTTTGGTAGCCATTAATGGTGCTGTGGAATGAAGGAGAATCGGTGTGAGTATGAACAATTGTGTGAAGAGTGTTAGATTGCGGTGTGTTTCATGGGTATGATGTCTTGCGAAGTGAGATTGCATGTTGAGTGATTGTGGGTTATTTGGTTCACTGGTCTGAAAACGTGCAGATCAGGAAGTTTTGGTAAGCGGACTTAAGTGAAGTCCAAGATCCCGGGATAGTTGTCTCTGTAATTGTCCTGTTAAAATGTAATGTCGTGAAGCGCCATCGGCAGTCCACTTGTAGTAGGGAACTTTGTATGAACGTGTGAGTGAAGTCGCTGTCGCAAGCCTAAGGTACCAGGGGTGAAACACAGCGATTGAGTGACCAACGCTGGTCGGGGGTCATAGCGGATGTTCTTGTGTGAGTGTCCTATCGATCTGGTAGAAAACGGACAATTACATGTTTATGTGACTGTTATTGTGGCTGTAGTAAGAAGCTGCTACTAGGTTAATAACTTTGTTTATACAGTTACTTGTGTATGAATGTGTGAGCTAGAGAGTGCAAAGAGAAATTGTAAAGGAGGGTGAGCCGCTGCAAGGAGGGAGTTGTGACGTCAGGAAAGAGCCGCGCCGGGATTGGTCAGTTGGTGTAGCGCCGCGCTGGGATAGGTTGAAGTTTGCTCCCAGTTTGATACTGTATTTTGGAATTAACTACATTTGCAATGAGATGTTTTAAGGTATTACGCAATATGTGCAGAGGTGATACAGGAGTAGTAATTCAGGTGGGAGAAGCAGCTCCACCAGAGGATACCCCAGCTCATTATATGGCCACCAATGTAGGACTCCATATGATATTGTGGTTAAATAATTGGCACAAGCTTACAGAGAAAGAGGGTGATTTGGCTTTTCCTCGTTATGGGTCGTTTAAAATGGAGGTGTTATTTCAGCTCAGAGGAGTAATGAATGCTCTGAAGCCTCCACCCAGACCAACACAATTTGAAGCTTTTGATACATGGATGAGGGCAGCAATGGCAAAAAGAAGGGAAGCTACACAAGGAAGGATAAAAAGAGCAACAAAAACCTATCAAGATGCTAGGTGGGACGCGCAATTGAAAAGGTGGAGAGTAGACACCATTGAAGGAGAACGCCTGCATCCATTCAGATTGTTAAATGGAGGATCTGAAGGTCAGAGCAAAACAGAAGAGGATAGTGATACAGATGATAGCTTTCTAGAGAGACTATTACCAGATCGCCCTCCCCCCATTGAGTCTAGGTCAGAGCAAGACAGAATACATCAACCTTGGGAAGCAGTAAAAATAGATCAGACAGGTTCAGGAGACCAGATAACTGAAGTGCGAGGAAGAGTGGCAGTAGGAACCAGAACCCCGGGAGGCTCTGGAGGGCCTGGATTCGAAGGTACTGAGCATAGTGGAAATGCCAGCGCTAGGCAGTTACCAGACTTATTAACAGTACCAATTACAGTAGGACCTGTAGTTTCGAATTATAATCCCAATGAAAGGACAGATAAAAGACAAATTCAAGAATACAGGCAAAAGGAAGAGACAATGACAGGGGGAAGCCTTACTATGAGTGGGACAGGCATAGTTCAAGGGCCAGTAGAATCTAGCACTCTAGAGATGATACAGAAGTAGTAATTCGGGTGGGAGAAGAAGCTCCACCGGAGGATACCCCAGCTCATTATATGGCCACCAATGTAGGACTCCATATGATATTGTGGTTAAAAAATTGTCACAAGGTTACTGAGATAGAGGGTGATTTGGCTTTTCCTCGTTATGGGTCATTTAAAATGGAGGTGTTATTTCAGCTCAGAGGATTAATGAATGCTCTGAAGCCTCCGCCCAGACCAACACAATTTGAAGCTTTAGATACATGGATGAGGGCAGCAATGGCAAAAAGAAGAGAAGCTACACAAGGAAGGATAAAAAGAGCAACAAAAACATATCAAGAGGCTAGGTAGGACGCGCAATTGAAAAGGTGGAGAGTAGACACCATAGAAGGAGAACGCCTGTATCCATTCAGATTGTTAAATGGAGAATCTGAAGGTCAGAGCAAAACAGAAGAGGATAGTGATACAGATGATAGCTTTCTAGAGAGACTAATAGCAGATCGCCCTCCCCCCATTGAGTCTAGGTCAGAGCAAGACAGAAGACAGCAACCTTGGGAAGCTACTGCAGATCCATCAAGGATGGATAATGGGACAGAACTAACCCTGGGCAAAGCACTAAGCTACGCTGGTGTAGTTTGCAAAGTTTGCGCTACTTTGCACTACGTAAACTGCACATAGCACAGTGCAAACATGCGTAGCGTAGTGCAGCGGTCATTTTTTTCTTCCTCGCGGTCCTCAACGTCAAGTTGGCAACCGCGAGCAAGCAAAATGACATCCCGGTGAGACTTTTTCCTCACTCGCGATCAGCAACATCAAGTTGCCGATCGCAAGCATGGAAAATAAACCTCCCAATGACATTCTCAACGTGGGGAGGTCAGGTTTCTCATTGCAAGTGGTTGCGTATGCTTGCGACCGCTCGCGATGTGACACTACCAGTCCGCGTTGAGAAAACTGCTGCTCGAGTAAAAATCTACTTGAGCGGCAGAAAACTACAGCTCGCACTGTGCAAGATGCCGTTTTCAATTAATGTACAGTGCCGGATGCTTGTCCGCACTGTGCAATCATTGAAAACGGCATCTTGCACCGTGCGAACAGGGTACTACGCAGTTCGCGTAGTGCTACACGTAGCTCGCGTAGTGCGAAGTGCACTTCGCGTAGCTACGCGTAGCACTACTTCGCAAACTATGCCCAGCCCTAGTCAGAACAAAGACGTACCAGAGCTCTGGCAAATTTAAGATCAGATCTTCGGATGTGGGTTTAACCAGTAAGAGAGTCAATCTTACCAAGAGAAGAGCGGGAGATGAGACATGAAGCCCCTAGGGTAAAGGTTCTTCCCATATCTACATGTGAGGGAAATCATTGGAGAAGTCGGAGTTGTGAAAGAGAAAGTTGTCCTATAGTGAGAGCAAAGGAAGGCGCCATGCCAAGAAGCACACAGAGTTGGGGCAGGGAAGAGTCTGGAAGTGACCAAAGTCAGAAAATGATACACATGGCGATAAGGGCACCACTGTTAGATGTTGTTAGATTGAAAATTGAAATAGATAAGGTGATAGAAGGGAATCTGCCAATAGAAAGGATTGAAACCTACATTCCTAGTGCGTTGCTATTTTTAGTCAAGGATGTTACGAAGAAAGCAAAGTGCGCTCATGAGGCATTGGAGCAATTAGCAAGGCGATATGAAGTGGATTTGACAAAAACAAAATTAATGCCGGGAAGTTGAGGATTAAATTACACTCATCAGGATTTGGAGGAAAAGCGAACTACAGGACTAAAAGGACAAAATAGATATCTGATAATAGCAATGAAGCCATGGAGAACTTTGGATAAATGGGAAGAAATATGGGCCAAAAAAGTACCAAGAAAGTGATAGGGAATACTTCACCTCCAGGTGGAGGAACAGGAGCAACAGGACATTTCCCTCTAAGAGAAGTGCAGAATGGAGGGTATGTACATGTGCCATGGAGCAGGGGTGATTTGGCAGCTTTAACTAATGACTTTCCTCAGCTGAGGGAAAAGCCTGCCGACTGGTACAAGCAAATTGATTGGTTTGTCAAGATTTCGAAAGTGGTGTGGATAGATCTGAACACATTGTTTGATATAGTGGTTCCGGGTGATTTGTGGACTTCGTGCAAAGTAGCTGTTGACTGGCCTACTGCAGAACCTGCTAGAGATGCATTGACAAATGGTCCTCCGACAGAGGTGAGGAAGAAATCTGAGCAATTGATTACTTGGTTACAGTCTAAAGTTGCGCCACAGACTGTTGATTGGCTTAAAATTGATCGTACCACTCAAGACCCTAAGGAGTGTGTGCATGATTATTATGAAAGATTAATAGTGGTATTTAAACAACATAGTGGATTGGATACCATTGATCCAAAAGATATGAGACAGTTTGTGTCTAAATTTGTGTTAGGATTAAGATCTGATATCAGTTTAATGATACAGCACCACTTGATATGTTAGCAGAACAAGTCTGTTGATGAAATATTGTGATATGCAAAGTATTGCAGTGAACAAGTAGAGGCAGCACAGAAGAAGACAAAGGAGAAGTTGATGTTAGTACAGTTGAGAAATGCCGAACGGCCAGATTGGGGGTAAGGAGGCCAAGGAAGAGGAAGCGGTAGAGGAATGAACCAACAACACATTGTGACACAACCCGGACAGTAATAGGGGAAGAGTTGCTGAAGTTGGTATGGGAGCTGAATGGGTGGCCAATCAAAAGTGTGTGACAGCATGCTATTATTGTCAAAAATCGGGCATTGGAAGCGTGAGTATAGATCAAATCCAGCAAATCAGATGCAATATGAAGGAGAGGGACTGATGACAGAGAGCATGAATACTGTGACAAGACCCAGATCCATGTATGGGGAAGTTGTGAGTCCCAACTTCTAATACTGCAACCACCCAGAATACCCATGAACAATCAGACATACAGACAGATGCCCTATTTTGAGATTAAGGACACACTAGAGCAGACACAGGATCCCCATGAGTATCAGAGGGGGAGCAGGGAGAATGCACTTTAAGTGTTGCCCTGGAAGTGGATCAAAGTGGACCCTTCGAAGACGCAAGGGTGAACGGACATCCTGTTACTTTCTTGTTAGATACTGGAGCTGCACGTTCCACGGTTCGAACGGAACTGGTCCCAGACTTAACTCTGTCAGGAAAGTCAATCTAAGTAGTAGGAGGAACCAATTTGAAAATGACTAACCCTCTAACAACTGAATTGCCCATGACCATAGGACCCTTTCAGGATAAACGCTAATTTGTGGTTTGCGATTCAAGCCCAGTCGGCCTGTTAGGACGTGATTTCCTATGCAAATTAAATTGTATTATCTCTTTCACTCCAAAAGGTGTTGAGTTGCATACATATGATGATGACATTACTTTCAAGATGGCAAACATGAGTCTATGCGCAGAACTGTTTGTAGTCCTCACAATAGAAGAATTGCCCCATGACTTGAGGGACTCTGTGTCACCAAAGGTATGGGACTTTACAGGTGAAGACATTGGATTGATCAAAGGTGTTGAACCTGTAAAAATAAAGGTCAAACCCAACGCTGAATTTCCCTGAATACCACAGTATAAATTGACTCCAGAAACTATGGCTGGAATAAGACCTGTGATTGAGTCCATGATCGCATAGGGTATTTTAAAAGAGATAAGAGGGAGTCTCTGTAATTCACCTATAATGGGACTACAGAAGCCTAGCGGCAAGTACAGAATAGTGCAGGACCTGCGCAGGGTTAATGAAATCGTGATTCCATGTTGTCCTGTGGTACCAAATCCAGCTGTCATTCTATTTCAGATACCGTGTGAAGCCGAGTGGTTCAGTCATTGACTTTGTGTCAAGCTTTCTTTTCTATACCATTACATGAAGATAGTCAGTATATTTTTGCATTTAGGATAGATGATCATGTATTAACATGGTGTTGTATCCCTCAAGGGTATACAGAAAGCCCCTCTATCTTTAGCCAATGCCTAAAGAAGATTCTTGAAGGATTGATAATGCCCCAAAACTCAGTTCTGGTTGAGTATATCGATGACCTGTTGGTCGCATCAGAAACTGAGGATAATTGTAGGATTGATACAGTGGCTTTGCTTAATCATTTGGCAGAAAATGGGCACAAGGTGTCCCCAAATAGGTGTCCCCAAATAGGCTCCAATATTGTCAACAAGAGGTGCAGTATCTAGGACATTGCATTGAGAAAGGAAAACAAAGGGTCTAACCAGATCGCATAGAGACAATTCTGCAAATGGGAACTTCAAAAACACAGAAAGAAATCCACATGTTTTTGGGAATGGTCGGCTATTGTCGACAATGGATCCCAAACTTTTCTTTGCAGGCAAAGCCACTTTTGAGGTTGACTCGAAAGGATATTAGTGATCCGGTACCATGGGATGACGACAGCTTGAGTGCCTTCCATGAGCTAAGGGAGAGACTATGTCACGCTCCGGGACTTGGAATGCCAGATTTTAACAAAGCGTTTTCGCTCTTCTGTTGTGAAAAAGAAGGATGTGCATTGGCTGCTCTCGTACAGATACACGGAGGTGCCCATAGACCAGTTGCTTATTTTTCAGCTACATTAGATCCTGTAGCTTCTGCGTTGCCCGGATGTCTCAAACCCGTTGCTACAACGGGTGTCAGCTTCAAAAGGTGTAAACGCATAGTTATGGGTCATCCACTTGTGGTGTATGTACTTCATTCAGTGGAATTGCTAATGACAAGGACAAAGACACAGCACCTCACTAATAATAGACTTACAAAATATGAACAAATCATATTAGCTGCTGAAAATGTTACTTTGAAGCGTTGCACTACTTTGAACCCTGCAACATTATTACCACTTCCACAAGAAGAAGGAGAAGATTGTGAGGAGCATGACTGTCTAGACGTCACTGAACTGTCTACCAAACCCAGACCTGACATTGTTGATGAACCATTACCCGAACCTGATTTGATCCTTTTTGTTGACGGTTCTTGTTTAAGAGACAATGAAGGGTACCTTCGTTCGTCTTTTGCTGTCTGTAATATATTAAAAGTAGTTGAAGCTGCTTGTCTAACGAGTATATTCTGTTTAGGTGGTCAAAATTGTTTCTCTGACACTTGCCTGTATTATCGCTGATAGAGTGCAAGTAACCATTTATACAGACAGTCAGTACGAGTTTGGAGTGGTTCATGATTTTGGACAGGTTTGGTCCCAGAGGGGATACCCGACATCCTCAGGATCTCCCATTCGTAATGGCGAATATGTCCGTCAATTATTGGAGGCTTTACAAAGACCGAAAGCCATAGCAGTTGTTAAATGTGAAGCCCATGGGAAAGGAGGTGATTTTGTCACCAAAGGCAATAATTATGCCGATGAGGTTGCTCGTTTCTGTGCATTACATGTTTGTATTTTCAATGATGGATATGTAGGAGAAAATACAGAAGAGACTGAGTTCAGCATGATGTTGGCTGAAGCCGATACATGGGATGAAGTTAAGTGACTGCAAGATGAGGTCCCAGAAAAGGAAGCAACATCCTGGGTTAAAGCAGGTTGTTAAAAGAGAGATGATGGCATTTGGGTATCACCTGATGAAAGGGCAGTATTACCAAACTGTTTATTAAGTCAAATGGCAAGGCAAATTCACGGAGCAGTTCATCTTGGAAGAGATGCCATGGTGCGAGTGTTTAGGCAGACATGGTTTAACCCTACATTCTGTGTGTATGCTGATGCAGTTTGTCATAGGTGTGTTACGTGTCAGCAAATGAATATGGGAAAGAGAACTGTGGTTGCAATGAGTCACATCGGAAGATCAGGAGGTCCTTTTAACAGAATACAGTTAGACTTCATTGAGATGCCCATTATGAAATAAGTTGAAATACGTCTTGGTGGTAGTTTGTATCTTTTCACAATGGGTTGAGGCATATCCCACTAGGCGGTGTGATAGTCTCACAGTGGCAAAATTGCTCTTAAGGGTACTGATACCGCGCTTTGGAATTTCAACTTCGGTGGAAACAGATAGAGTAAAACACTTCCATAACAAACTCATGAAATTGTTGTGTGCAGCTCTGAAAATCGATCAAAGATTATATTGCAGCTACAGGCCCGAGGTTTCTGGTCTAGTAGAACAAGTGAATGGTACCATCAAAATGAGGGTGTCCAAAATGTGTTCATTAACTTCCTTGAAATGGCCTGATGCGCTCCCCCTTGTACTGATGAGTATGTGTAGTACACCTGATAGGAGAACAGGGCTCTCTACCCATGAGATACTGATGGGAAGAGCAATGCGACTGCCTATGGTGCCAGCTACAGCATTGATAAACATCACTGATGATTTGGTTCTGGATTATTGTAAAGGTATGCCTGATGAGGTTAATTCTGTATCTCACCAGGTCGAGGCTGCGACTGCATCCACCTCGAGAGACCTGCTGCATGATTTAAGCCCTGGAGTCTGGGTTCTGGTTTGAAAGCAAGTGAGGAAAAGCTGTCTTGATGTCCGGTGACGTGGACCTTATCAAGTGATTTTGGTCACAAGTACAGCAGTGAAGTGAGGTGGTCTGCCAAATTGGATCCACCCTGCACAAACTCGCAGAGTCCCAGAACCTGTGGATAGAACAACGCCTCTGGTTTTGAGAAGAGCAATCAAGAGTGTAACTGAAACAGAGAGAACTCTTGATGAAGCGGAACAACCAGCTGAGCGAAAAATAATAAATCTAACATGTTCTGAGGCGAATACAGAATCCGAAATCAATGATATTGTGGAAGTGAACTTTGACCCAGAGCAGAGTGAACCATCTGGCACTGAAGTATCAGATCAAGAGGAAGGACAGAGAGCAGATGTGACCACAGCAGCAAAGTGGTCAGCAAAGAAAGACAGGCTGAATTTAAGGCTTGCATCTGGGGACGATCTTGCTCCGATTCCTGAGACGTCTGAATCTGATCAAAGTGATACCGAAGAAAGACCGGATGGTCTGAGACGGTCGAGAAGGGAGAGAGTGTCATTTCGAAAGTATGCATCTCCTGAGTGGACGTACCTGGCTGCAGATGCAGAGACCGGGAGAATCTGGGAGACTGGGAAAAGGCACAATGAGTCATAGTGGTAATACCCTGACAATCAATCTTCAGTTAATAGTCCCTGGAATTGACGCATTTGGAATACTGACTTTAACTGTTCCTGATCCGCCAAGGCTGAGTGGATTGCGCTTTCTGATCCTCAATCAAGTTTATTTTCCTACCTTTGGTCGTCAGCCAACTGCTCAAGAAATGGGAGAAATTCGTACTGAAATATTACAGCTTGTTCTTACTATGCCTGGATCAAATATCATAAATGGTAAAGAGTGGACTTTAAAGAAACATTTATTAGCCTTAGAAAGAAGATTACCTAGCCCGAGAGGAAAGAAGACATACATTTAGGCTCTGTTCACTAGAGAGAAGAACTGAGAGTAGGGCTGACTACATCTCTTCAATAGGTTTAGTGAAAAACGAATGAAATGACAAGGACATTAAAGACATTGTAAATAATCAAATTAAACAAGCAAATCTATCAAAACCTTATTGAAAGAAACAAAGTAGAATCAAGAAAAGAAAGAAGCAAGATGGGATCCAAACAATCAGGACGGAAAAATAAATGTCTAATTGGTACCCTTATTGTGGTGGTGATTATTATCATAGCTGTGGTGATTGTTGCATTGCTGATGGGGTCTCCCGATTCTGAAAAGAATGACATACCGCCTACCTCCTCTACTGTAGATTTAGATGAGGGTACAACTGCCAAGGACAGGGATATGATTAGGGAACCCAGCCGGGTGCTACACGTGGATTTATCAAAAGGAGATTTCACACTAAATGCCTATGCTCGATTCTTGTTTGAGTATTTTGACACCATGGAAGCAAAAGACTGTTTTTTTTTGTCAAATCTGTTTATTAGCAGTTTTTGAAAAATATATCACATACATTAGACATTTCAACAGTATCAGCTCAGTAATTGGGCATGCCAGATGCGCATTTAGAGACATTATAGCATATAAGTAAGGGGTACAAGACCACATGTGAAGTAAGAAGGAAGAATCCCCCCCCCATACTGGCAAAAACACACGTCCCAAAGTAGGTCCATGGCTGTCCACACGCTAAGCTGAGCATAGTTGAGAGTGGATCTTCCCAATGCAAGGTTTGTGCACAAAGATGACTTTTATACAACAACTGTGAGTAAACAATAAAAGGAAAAGAAAGGAAAAGAAAACAATAGCGGCAGAACCAATAACACTGATACCTGTTAGTCCCTTCCCCCCCCCCCCCGGGCAGCCCCGGGGATATAATGTGTCCAGTGGATCCCCGGAGCAGCTCGCCGATTACACTTCAGTAGGAGCCCATCCTAGGGCAGCTCCACAAGAGGTGGAGGATCCCCGTGTCTAGCTCTCCGCACCTGGGGCAGGACGCATCTGCGGGTTGAAAATATCTATTAATAAGCGCAGGCGTGAGGTAGGCCCTATGAACAACATCAAGTTGTATCTGGCGGAAGCTCAAGTTTCAGGGAATGTGCACCGGATTTTTACGAATTCTTTACCACTCCTTATCCGATAATTGCCTGCCCATGACGCGCTCCCATTTATCCCTGAGCGTGGCAAAGCTAGTCCCTGTGTGTATCCTTAACGACCCCGCGAACCAACGGACCAGGTGCCTGCCCCTCCCCATGACCTGGAGGTAGTGCATAGTTAAATGCTGTTCAGGCTCCGATGCCATGTCTCCCCACTTGGCCGTCATTTTTGCCACTATGGATCGATACAACAGGAACCCCCAGGGGGAAGCCCATCTTCTGAGACCAACGTCTCATACGTCACCAGCGCACCGTCCCTAAAGAGGTCACCCAACGTCTGAATGTCCGCCTCTCTCCAGTGCTCCAGCATGGGTCGCGTAAGGACTCCCTCGCCTCCCAGAAAACCTTCAAAAGGCAACGCAGGCGCGTACGGGAGGACCCGTCGGGTAAGGAAGAGGACTCTGTGGAAACATTTATACGCTACTGCCAACAGCAGCGGGGTGGGTCTCGCTGGTGCCGCCACGGGGTGAAAAAGCCTGATGACTCGCTCCACTGAGTACAGCGGCTCAACTGTGGTGGTGTCGTCCCTACCTCTGTCCGACAACCAGCGGGCAATCCATTGAAGCTGCGCGGCAAAGTAGTAGTGCTCCAAACAGGGAGGGGGCAGCCCACCACTATCCTTGGCAGGAACAGCTTTGCAAGCGCCAACCGGTGCCGGGACGTGCCCCAGATGAAGTCCTGCAGCGTCACATTGAGCGACGAGAAGGGGGAGGCCGGTACATAAAGAGGCAGATTGACAAAGTAATACAGGAGTCGGGGGAACATCATTATTTTGGCGAGAGCCACCCTACCTGTTGTGGTCAGCGGGAGGGAGGACCAAAAACGTATCTGGGATCTAAGCGCTGCCACCGCTTTACCCAGGTTGCCTTCGAAAAGATCAGCAGGCTGCCTATAGAGCTGGATCCCCAGATACCTGAAGGTGTCTGCCTTCCATTGGACTCTCGTGTTTCCAAGACTGTACCCCGGGTCTTCTAACTCAGCGTTGAAGGCATAGAGGCAAGACTTGCCCACATTTACCCTGAGCCCTGAGACAACCGCAAACTGCTCCAGCAAGTGGGCCAGCCTTTCCGGTAGGTGTGTCACATCTTTTACGAACACCAGCAGGTCAGCCGCATAAAGCGAGACCTGGTGGATCGCATCCCCCAGGGGAATTCCCGCTCCCAGTGTCTCCCGCAGTACCATCGCCAAGGGTGCCGCAGCCAGCGCGAACAATAGCGGGGACAGGGGGCATCCCTGTCAAGTGCCCTGGCCCACCGCCACTGACTCAGAAATATAGGGGCCCAGCCTCACCCGTACCACAGGATTTTTATAGAGGAGCTGAACCATCTGCAGGAAACCCTCGCCTAGGTCATAGCGCGAGAGCACAACAGCCAGGTACCCCCACTCCAGGCAGTCAAAGGCCTTTTCCAAGTCTATTATCAGACACCCCGCCCTGGGCCATTCCTTCGTCGCTTCAGCCAACACCCTAAAGAACCTCCTGAGATTCAGGGATGTGGATCTCGCCGGCACAAACACGTTTTGATCGGGGTGCACTAGATGAGGGACCACTGCCGCAAGCCGCTCTGCAAGAATTTTCACGAAGACTTTATAGTCCGCATTGAACATTGCCAGCGGCCTGTACGAACCTAATGCAGTGTGGTCCCTGTCCGGCTTGGGCAAGGAGACCAGGAACACTTCCCGCATGGACGGAGGGAACGAACCTTCACTTATAGCGGTGTTGTACAGCTGAAGGAGTAGGGGTGCCAAAATATCCTTGTTCGCCTTATAGTATTCGGCTGGTAGGCCATACGGCCCGGGAGTTTTACCAGCTGCAATATCCCTGATTGCATCTTCTACCTCCTCCAGTGTGAGGGGGCATTAGGCCCGCACTTGTGTTCCTCAGATGCCGCAGGCAAGGTGACAGCGTCCAGGAACACGTCCAGCACCCGCCGAGGGCCAGTGCCGCGGGCCTTGTATAGTTGCTTATAATGGTCAGTCAGAGCACGGTGAATTTCTCGCTGCGTATATACCATCTCCCCCTCTGCTGTGCACAGTGCTCCTATGGGGACTCCGCGCTCATCGCTCTGCACCAGCCAGGCTAGCAGCCGGCCAGCTCTGTCCGCTCTGGCATGTGTCCTGGCCGTTTGTGCCACATAGTTATGACAGCGCAGCTGCTCCATAAGCACTGCGTGTTTAGTGTGCAGGTCACTTAGGGTGCGCGAGTGCTCACCCGTTCCCTCACCCTCCCTCTCATATTGGAGGAGCTCCGACTCCAGTCGCGTCAGGGATGGCGATAACGTTTTGTGTATATCCCATGTGGCCCCCATGCAGTGCCCTCGAATAGCTGCTTTATGTGCCTCCTACTCCACCAATGCGCTGTCCTCCGTCCCTTCATTGGCCTCAAAATAAGCTAAGATGGCCGTGCCCAGCTAAGATGGCCGTGCCCAGCGAGGATCGGAACTCAGCATCCTCGAGCGCAGCAGGCTGGAGCCACCACCTTGCGCATTAGATGTCACTGTCGCAGCTCGGAGGGGAGGGAAAGACCGGTCCAGGCAAACATCTAGTACCATGTAAAAATCCCCGTCAACCAACCAAGGGAGACCAGCATATGGATGTAGGATGTGATTCAGGCTCTCTAAATAGGCGGGCTGGTCTGTGTTCGGGGCATAAAGGGATCCTAACAGGATTTCCTGACCATTCAATCGCCCCCGCACTAGGGTATACCTGCCCGCAGGGTCTACCAGCACTTCCATACAATTGAAGGGGACACCCGCCCTTACCCAAATCAGTGTGCCGCGTACATGAGCAGAGAAGGTTGTAACAAATTTCTGCCCCCTCCAATGCCTGCGCAGTTTATCTAGCTCGACCAGTGTCATATGTGTCTCCTGGAAGAGGGCAATACCAACCTTATGAAGTTGTAGGTAGGAAAACTCAGAATAAAGGCAGAACGGGGTGTGCATACTGCAGATATTACAAGTCAATATGTTCATGTGCGTCATGTGTCAGGTCTTTTCGCAAGCACACAGGAGTAAGGGAGTGCCTCAGGGGGGGGCCTATGAGCGCCAGCGGGGAAAGGAAGGTCAGTGTGCCACAACTGAAACATGTGAACAATCACAAACAGTGTAACAAGAAGGGGGAGTCCTAGGTAGGGCATACGTGCAAACCTTAACAAGATCCACCACACAAGAGTGGGTTAACTCAGCGCGGCTGCTTTCTGGGTGTGTGTGCTGCCAACAACCACATTACCCTACACCCCTAACTCATATCGCCTGATAACGTGGGAGGTGCTTCGGGGTATCTAGGACTTGCGACCTCACTGGCCAGTGCGGGACGCCTGCAGGGGAGCCCGTTAGTGGAATAAACACACAGCACCTGCTAACCCCGGCCTTGCAATAACACCCTCAGTCAAGCAGCCAAGCAGTTTTCCGCAGCAGTGCGAGCATATGTGAATAAAAGCAAACATATCACATCAGCACGCACAGCAATAATATGAGAAATATATCACAATCAAGTGCCAAGCCAAGGGCAGGGGCCCTGGTATGCTCGCCACAGGGCACTTTACATAAGGAGGTCAGCTGTTTGTGGTGTTACGACTGGCATGACTATGTCTTCAGAAAGTACAGTTGATGGGGATGGCGGGCCGCTCATGTCTGGTTTGCTGCACGTCTGTGAGGCCATTCGGACCACGCCCTGCGCTGTTCCCAGATTCACAACCGCTTCAAGCGCTTCCTGACGCTCTAGCCGCATTTTCTCCAGAGCGGGGGCTGCTGGGCTGATGCCCTGGGCACGGCGGGCGCCTCGTTTCCTGCGTCTTCTTGATCTCTGCACCTGCCATTCTCCCTCCTCCTCTGCGCCCGCGGGTTGTGCGCCCTTCCACTGCCCCGTTTCCTCCAGCCAGTCCCAGACATCTGACGGCGCATCGAAGAAGCAGGCCCCCGCCTTGGTTTCACCTCCAGATATGTGCTCCTCCTTCTCTGCACTGCTGCCGTGTAATCCGCAAAAAACATCACACGGCTGTTCCCCACTGCCAGATTATCCAGCTTCCTCGTTTCACGCAGCTCCACATCCCGGTCACGATAGTTAAGTAGTTTGAAGAGAAACGGGTGAGGCCGGGCTCCAGGTCGAGGCTTCTGCGCCGGCACCCTGTGCGGTCTTTCTACTACGAAGTGTGGGGACAGTACCTCTGGGGCAGGAGGTCCCGCAGCAAGTTCTCAGTATACCGCTCCGGGCCTTTCCCTTCTTCACCTTCCGGACGCCCGACCACCCGAATGTTGCACCCGGAGCACCCTTCCGGGTCCTCGATGCGATCTTCCAGCACATGGACCCTGTCTATGATGTCTTGAAGCGCCAAAGCATAATGCTGCACCACAGAATGCAACTCTTGAAACGACTGGCACTGCTCAGCAACTGACTCCGCCAGCTTGCGATGGTCAGCATGGAGTAAAGTAAAGTCTGACGTTACCTTGTCGATCCAGGCCTCCAGGGATACCTTTGTTTGCTCCAACGTGGTGCCTATTCGCTCCACTGCTGCCAGCACGGAGTCCATCTTGGCCGCAAGGGCCACCGCCGGGCCCAGACTGTCACCCTGCGATCCATGCGACGAGCCCAGTCAATCGGCTACCTACTGCTTCTGCAGGCACTTATCCCTGAGCCTGCCTATCGCTAGCTGCTGAGCAGAAGGCATCCACACTTGCCAATAGTCACCTGTCACCCAGCGCCAGGCCTCTACCAGAGTCTCAGATGAGAGGACGCCTCACCAGTTCCAGTGCTACCAGTTGCAGCCAGAGGGATCGCTGATCCGGACTGAGTGCCAGCGTGGGCCAGGCCCCAGCGCCCAACAGCCCGTGTCTGCCCCGTGGGTGCCTCTAACAATTGTCTGACCTGCACCACGTCTTTCGGCAGGGATGCGCCCTCTCCGTCTCTCCAGAGACCTCTGCATCAGTGCCCCCTCGTCGGCAAGCTACAGCTGCACCACTTTAGTGTCTCCCGGCAGTACAGGCCACAGCGCCACAGTGGCAGAATCCAACTTGCCCCGTGCAGTCCTGGGTGCCCGGCGCCCTCTCCGAGCACGGTGCCGATCGTGCACCGGGGGGCAGCTTCCTAGGGTCTCGCACCAGCTAAAACGGCGCCAGCATCAAAATGGCGCTCGGTTCCAGTGCGGCAGTGTGTAGGTACGCATTTCTGTCCAAGGGTTGCAGTCTGAGGTCGCCGAGCGCAGCCAGCCGCAGGACACTGCTCGTCACCTCAGCCCACACAGCACAATGTCCCACTCAGCATTTGGTCAGGCCCAGGGACGATCACCGCAGTCCACCTCTGTCCCCTGGGGGGCCCCTCCTCGCGGCTTCCACTAATGCAGTCTTCGACAATAGCCACGCACCTGGGGCTCCGCTTCCATGTAGGGCAGTTCGGGCTCTGGGCCCGAGGCACAGGTCTCTTTTTACTGCCGCCGATCCGGAGCAACGCGGCCTACAGTTCGCCACGCCGCCCAGCCGACACGCACCACAAGCGGCTGTCTCGCAGCACCCAGTCCACCATCCAGGGTCGCCGGTCCCTGCCGTCACCACTCTGGCTCCTCAGGGCAATGGAACACTGCCTCAAGGCTCCCCCGGTCTGCCCCAGGTCCCACTCCTCACCCACTCAATTGTCCGCTTCCGCCGGGAAGCCGCCTCGTGTCCGGGGAAGCCGCAAGCCTCCGCTGTTTCTAGGCTTCACAGGAGGCAGCACCAGACCCCACCCCCGTCCGGCCGCAGGAGCCGCCTCACCCCCTGTCCTTGGGAGGCACCACTCATCTATTGCGGTCAGCAGCCTTGCCTCTCGTGTCTCTCAGCAGCGCCGGAGCAGGATTCGCCCAGGCTCAGAGCAACGCCCAACGCCCCACATCGGTGCTCGGCAACCCCAACGGCCGCCAGGCGCTTTACGCGCCACTCCGTCGCAGGCCTCGGTGCCTCCGCCCGCCGACGGTCTCTGCTGTCATGGCCCCAGCCCCAGCTCCTTTCAGCTTGGGCTGTGAAAACACCTCCACAGGGTAGTTTTCAGGATAAATAGGGGTAATCGCCGGAGCTCTACACGGACATGTCCGCCATGTTGGCTGGCTAGCCACGCCCCCCGAAGCGAAAGACTGTCATGTGTGTATGCAATTACCCGCATCTGTAGAGGAGGGCATTCAATATCACCACTTACCTTTGACATGTGGCATTATGTGTAGTGTGTTACTAAGCATGTTTTATAGCAAAGCCCACTTTGAGTATTACTTCTCCAACTATGACGTGGTACTGTCAGAAATCCCAGTTCTCAATATATGAATAAAAATGACTATTACAAGGAGGAAGAGAGAATGTCTACATACTTCGTGCCCACCATTACTCTAGATACTTCATATGCCCATAGGAATAACCTAACCTGCATGCTGACTGACATTGAGAAGAAATTCATATATCAGATAGAAGATCGACATAGACAATCATTATTTAGACCAGACCCAAAGCATAAGGTTGTTCCATGGACACAGTAGGAACTAGATCATAAATCAAAGGGAAGTTCAGGTCCTATAACCTTAGACTTTAAAGAAAAAGGGAGTTATGTATTAGACAACCGTCCACTTATTATGATAAGATTTTTGTGGGTGAGAGTGATTGTGAACATATTTTCTTGATTGAAGTAGCAATAAGAAATGCACTATTGGATAAATCGACCATAGTGCCAAATGTGTATTTTGTGTGTGGTCAAAGTACTTACTTGAAATTGCCTAAGAGCTGGTATAGGACCTGTTACCTAGCAGTGATATTTCCCAAATTTTTTTATGTAGAAGAATTATGGCCTTTAAAGGAGAAAAGGGCTCACAGAGGAAACCCTGGTGTAAGTGCTGGAGAAGTTGTTGGTGATATATTTGGAGCTTTGATACCAAATGTGGGTGTGATTTTGAATGATGTGAAAATTAGAAAACTGGCAACTATAGTAGATAAACTCTCAGTGAATACCGTTTAAATCTTGCTGCTTGTAGATGGGGAAATGGTTTCGATAAGGGCTATGGTTCTTCAAAATCAACTTGCTTTAGATGTTCTTCTAACAAAAGCCGGAGGAGTCTGTAAATTATTAAAAGTGCAGCAATGCTGCACATATATTCCAGACAATAGTCGGGATATACGCAAATATATGAGTAACATCTCAGAAATCCATCAAGATTTGAGTGATTTAGCTGCAGATGGCCTGTGGGAACAAATTGGCAAGGGCTTTGGAAAGATTGGAAGCTGGTTTGGAAGCCTGGGACAAGGAATAGTGGGATACATGCTGAAACCCATCATAATTGCCGTCATTTGTGTCATTGTGTTATTGGGAGCGATCAAAGCTTATAAGTGGCAGAAAGCACGTCATGCTGAAAACTCTTTGAAAAAACGAGAGCAGCAGTTAGAAAGACTACAGGACAGTCATTATCTGCATCTTAAGTGGTTAGAGAAATTCAGACAAGGATGACAAGTTACGACTTCTATATAGATCACTCTCTTTGAGAAAAAGAATGACAATTGTGATGTGTTGGTGTTATGACACTAGTCATAAGAGGGGGGAACTGATAGAGCACATATAGCATTCTACTTGTAGTGGTGCATCATACTCATAGTTTAATGCACCAACGTATATTTTCAGTATCATTCTGTATTATGTTAAAATGCATTTTTTCCCCACGATGTCAAGAAATGCAATTTGCACAGTATATATATTTCACATATAATAGAACACAATTAATTTTATATGAACCCATGTATGAAGGCACTATATTCATATTAATGTAATCCTGTGCTTTAAGTTGTCTGTAGACACTATGGGCCCGATGTAGGTAATCCCAGATTACCGATTCTTAAATACCGAATCATACCGATTCGGTATTTAAGAACTGGCAATCGGGATGTGGGTATTTTTACCGAATCCAATACCGAATCGGTAAGTTTCGGTATTTACCGATTCGGTAAGTACCGAATCGGTATTTGCCATTGATTCTTTGGGCCTTGAAGCCCATAGGAGTCAATGGCAAATACCGATTCGGTATTTTACCGAATCTGTAAAATACCGAATTGCCAAGGGGGACAGGGTGTCACTTTGACACCATGTTGCACCCCTGTTTCTGGCTTGTGTGTCATGTGACACACATACGTGCCCTTAGGGCATGTATGTGTGCACATGGCACAGGTGTACATGCACAGATGTGCATGTACACAGAAATTCTTATTTTACCACCCAATAGTATTGGGTGGTAAATTAAGAATTCCTAAGGGCCTGTGGCACTGCAAACTGTGTCACCTACATATGGATTTACAGAATCAGTATACTTACCGATTCGGAAAAATACCGAAGTGGTAAATTTACCGAATCGGTAAATTTACCGATTCTGTAAATTCCGAGCCACCTACATGTCAAAAGCCAAATACCAGTCGGTAACGGACGAAATCGGCCGTTGCCGACCGGTATTGGGTGACCTACATCGGGCCCATGATTCATATTAATGTAATCCTGTGTTTTAAGTTGTCTGTAGTCTAGGCCCGAAGCTGCAAGTTGTTTACGAGTTAGTTTTGCTCTAAGCTACCGAAGATATCATTAAATGTATTTTTGAATGTGCTGAGACATGTGCTTCCCTCCTATTGCAGGTATAAAGAATAACATCATTATTTCGGTTAGGGAGATACTTGGAATGTCTTTGAACAGCCTGAGAAGAGATGAGGAGTATATCTTCTGTGCCTGGCCTATCTACACTCCAAGGTCATATGAAGCAAGAAGATTTAATTAAAGAAGTCACGGAAAAACACTGAACCTTTGGAAACTTTTGAGAAATTGAACAAAATTGTCACATGATACTCACAGGAGGGGGCTGAATTATCCTCTTTTGTATTATGCGCAGGAAAAGAAACAGCAGACTTCAAGATTTTGGAGATGAGAGAGCACCTTAAAACGAGCTCTATAGCTTTAAGCTATTTGACCCATTTTGAAGTGAGTACTTCTTAGGAAGTCTACACGTGCTGACACATTTGAAAGCTGAGACAGGGGAGCCACCAAGAATCATGACTAATGAGAGTAATGTAGGGAAAGATATTTCATGCTTTCTTTCCAAATGAAAAGGGACTTAGACCCTGCCTCCACCTTGGGTTGCGTGTTAATCTTGGAGTGCATAATTTTGTGTCTTTTTGCCAAATTAATTATATGCGCAGATTTGGCTCTGTATTGATCTTCCTGTACTTATATTCATTGATGTTACGGTGTGTTTATATACAATTATTTTTGGCCTTATAATAAAGCCATAATTGGAATTCAGAGTTTGTGGTCCTTTAAGCATGACAAATTTGTAAGTGTCATTTTGCTTGTTGTTTTTCCCCTCGGCAACATTAAGCAGGCAAATAAAAGGCCATCCGAGCCGAGCTTGAATAATATGACAAGGCTCAAGTTTGGCTCTATCACTTTAAAAAGGCATGTATTCATTTGGTTATTACTTTAGACACCATGAACAGAATTCCAGGAAACGCACCCATATACTGAATCAGTCAGCTAAGTTTTGCTATGTCAAGTTTCAGGAAGATCCATCGATGGGATAAGTTAAGGGTGGTGAAAAAGTGTAGAATATCCCATTTTAGCACCTATCAGAAATTTTGCTGAAAGATAGAGCAAAAACTGCTGAATAGATTCACACCAGGTTTTACGCAGATATGTGGGATTTAAAGGGCTAACTGCCAGATTCATGAAATCCGAAATCTGCGAATTCTAAATTGCGATTAATACTGAATCGCAATTTAGAATTCGCACAATGGGATTCATGTAAAAGTGCGAGAAAAAATAGCGATTCGCATCCGGCCGCAAAAGCCGATAGCGATTTTCCGAAATCGCATTAAAATCGCAAAATCCGTCCATTTTCGTGTTGGAATTGCGATCTCGCTAATAGCGAGATCGCAAAAACGGGAAGTCGCATTTAGAGCACAATGATGACATCACAACCAGGAAGCAGGCAGTTCCCTCCCCCATTGAGAACACTGAGGCAGACATTGAAGCAGCACCACTCAGAGCTCCACTCAAACCACCTCCAGTCTTGGAATTTTGGATACTGCAGACTGCAGCTATGGCACAGGAAGCAGCAGCAGGGCCCAGTGACACCGGGCGAAAGCGCAAGATCAAGTTCTCGGAGCAGGAGCTGGAGCATCTAATCGATGGAGTCTGCAAAGACCACGACAAACTTCTCGGCAAGGACTCCAGGAGGGTGCCTGAGACCGAGAAACAGCGACTGTGGCTGCGCATCCGCACCAAAGTGAACGCAGTAGGAGTCACACAGAGGTCCATAGACGACCTCAAGAAGAGGTGGTACGACCTCCGAGGTCGTGCCAAGGAGAGGGTGGCTGAGAGGCTGGGTGAGCGCCTTGCAACTGGAGGGGGAGAGCCTGCAATCCCTCCCAACACCCCCTTGGAGGATCGTGTGGAGGACACACTGCAGCCTGAGGCATGTGTTGGGGTTATCCGTCTGGACTCATCCCGACCCACCCAAGACAGCCAAGGTAAGTGCCATGCGACTGTGACCCTGTCCCCTAACAATGGCCATGGCCCTATAGCCTCCCATAATCAACCCCAGTCATGCAGCCCATGCACACCAGAACATCCCTATTGCATTGTGGGACATGTAGTCAGACCACAATGTACAAAAACTCCCATGCAGCCAGACATGTCCCAATGTACGCTTTGCAACAGCCAGTCAGGGAATGGAAGCCAGCATGCATGTAGCAACTTCACATGTCAAAGATACATGTAATTAATCTACGTTCACTTTCCATCACAGGTGGAGCAGATGACACCAGCAGTGACAGCGAGAGGCTGCAGATAGATGACGCACCGGAGGAGCCTGAGGTTGAGGAAGAGGGAACATTCACACAACCAGCACCATCTGGCCAAGCTCCAGTGCCACCAAGCGTACCACCACCTGCAACGCCAGCTACATCAGGCACACCACCATTGCCAGCTGCAAGACCCATTCCTGTGGCACCATCAACATCAGGTGCTGCTAGACCTGCGACACAGCGCACACCCACTGTGCCCAGCCAGCACAACAGGCATGTCAGGGAGCGACGGCACAGTACACCACGCACCGGCAGGAGGGGGATGGCTGTGCGTGTGCCAGGGCTCTCTATTGAGCGTCGCATGCTGCGCGTGCACCAATTGCAGGCACGACACCTAGGTGCTATACACCTGCAGCTGCACAAAACAGGCAGGAATGTTGCCAATCTGTCTGATCGCATTGACCGGATGTCCACTGCCATGGAGGCAAACACTGCGGCCATGATCAGCCAGTGCAACCTCACCCGCCACCGCCACCGCCAGCTACTCACACGCCTCTCGTCGTACACACTTTCAAATTACGTGATAGGAAATACCACCTCCCAGCTGTCCCGTAGGTCTCTGGCAATGCAGCTGCAGATGGTACAATGCTGTGAGGACGTGGCACGTGCACTTGAGCAGGTGACCACTGCTGTCCAGGCTCTACAACCAACTGGCCAAGCCAATGCTGGAGGGGATGACACAAGCGAGGGGACATCGAGTATCAGCAGCCTGTCTGCGACACAGGTCGGTGTCCTACGCCGCAGCAGCAGGCCAAGTGCGGGATCACGTGCCCTGCCGGAGGAGGAGCCTGAGAGGCAACTGGGAGCTGCACGCTGGAGGCACCAATGACATTTCAGTACATGGGCAGGGACATGCTGCTGACATAAGCATGTCCAGTTAGAAATATTGAGCAGTATGGCGCAATACTCCTCATATGTAACTGATACAAATTATTCCTTATTATTGTGCACACAACAATAAAATTTATTCAAGAATTGAACATCGGACTCATGTCATCATTTCCATTGTCATGCATGAGTGAAGTGTTGGGTGAGGGGAGTGGGTGCACTAGAAACAGTTCATTGTGATTTGGTTGCGCCGTCTGTGTCCTTCAGCAGGATTTTCCCCGTGTGCATGACGCGCATGTGCAGGTGGCCGGTGGTCCCCTTCCGACTCACTGCCAGATAGCTCTACAGGTATCCGGCGCTTGGTAGCAATGTTGTGTAGTATTGCACACACAGCCACAATGCGGCAGCAGACATCCGGATCGTATTTCATGGCCCCACCAGTCTTGTGAAGTATGCGGAATCTGCTCTTCAGAAGCCCAAATGTCCTCTCAATGCAATTCCTTGTGCGTACGTGTGCTACATTGTAACGCCGTTGCTGTGGTGTTGCAGGGTTGAGGTATGGGGTGAGGAGGTACTCACGGAGAGCGTAGCCACTGTCACC
Source organism: Lissotriton vulgaris (assembly GCF_964263255.1). Classification (NCBI taxonomy): domain Eukaryota; kingdom Metazoa; phylum Chordata; class Amphibia; order Caudata; family Salamandridae; genus Lissotriton; species Lissotriton vulgaris. The sequence continues at coordinate 382,910,118 of NC_141696.1, forward strand.
TGAATGAGAGGAGCAGAGGGTGAGTGCCTGTGCTGCGCACCTACATCATCACAGTGTAGCATTGTGGGGCAAGTGTACTTACCGAGTAGGTGTCCTTCACCAAAGTCTCCCCTGGCCAGTCGTGTGTGGAGGCCGCTGTGCCGGAATATGAAGGAGTAATGTGTGCTCCCAGGGGACTGTGCCACTATGTCCGTGATGTATGTCTTAGGATTGCACACCATCTGGATGTTGAGGGAGTGGTAGGACTTGCGGTTGGGGTACATTTATTCCGTTTGTGCTGGTGGGCAGATGTGGATGTGGGTACAGTCAATGCATCCTATCACATGTGGAAATTGCGCAACATTGTAAAATTGATGCTTGGTCTCATCCAAGTCCTGTTGGCTGGTGGGGAATGAGATGTGGTGGTGTAGCTGGGTCAGCATTGCGTCTAGGAAACTCCTTAGGCAGCGGGACATGGTGGGCTGGGATATCCCCCCAGCAACGGCAACTATCCCCTGGAAGCTTCCGGAGGCCAGAAGGTGCAGGCTGCACAATACCTGGACATGTGTGGGCACGGCATTGGTCCGCCTTGTTGGGTGCTGCATCAGGGGGTCCAGGTCTTGGATAAGCTTGATGATCATTGGCCCATTCTGGCGGTACTTAGCGTATATTTGCTCTCTGGTTTGGCCCAGCAGGGTGGCCCGCTGGCGGAATATCCTATGCTGGATCCTACGTCTGTTCTGTGCTGCTCGCTGTAGCCATCGCCGTCTGACCACCATGTAGAGTCCTGGCATTGTGAGTGTCCTAATGCTGCAGCAGCATCTCCTTAAGTGTGTTTGGTCAGGCCAGCACCTGTTGCTGATTAGGAAACGTTTAAAAAAAAAAAAAATTCTCATTACTGGTTACCACCTGGTTTGGGTTCTCCTTAAATTGCGCCTCGCAAAAAGCGATTTTCGGGTTATTCGCAAATTGCGATATTTCTTGAATAGCGATTGCGATTTATTTGCGATATCGCAGATTTATTCACAGAATCCGTGGTTTCTCGCATTTACAGAATCGCTAATGGGCTACTACCAGGATTCTGCGCATTCAATTGTGATATCGCAATTCTATGTTAGCGAACTCGCAAATTTTGTTAGTGAATACCTTTTCATCAAATTGCGATTGCAATAGCTTTTTCGCAGCTATTGCCATCGCAATTTGGCTGATAGTCTTTGTATATCTTATCAGGTGGAAAGTCATTTGTTAATTTTCTTATAACTTTGGCACTGTTTGATTAAAATGCCCTGAAATATGGCAGATACTTATTATGCTCAGACTATGTCATAAAAACATGTTCCGTTTTACCCTATTAGAGTCTGAGGTTCCCTTCTTTAAATTCCCCTTCCACAAACAACATTTGCTACTTAATTCATCATAAGTGAATATGTGTGGTTGAATCAGATGCACATTCTTTCGTTTTTCTCTGTTCTATTCCTGCAGACATGATAATCAGGCTTACATGAATATACTCATTCCATCCAATCCATCAAATGTATTTTTCAGAATTATTATGAAATTATAAAGTTACTAGAAGGTCAATAAATATGTTTTACATTTGTTGTCTTTCCAAGAGACCACTGTCTGATAGAGTAACAATAGCTGAAAGGGCATTATACCATTCTTGTTGAATATCTATCCCAAACGTTTTCAGCAAAACCTTGAATAATCTCTAAAACCAGAAATAGAGAGTTAAAAGTCGTAGAGGACAGAAGGACACAGTGGAACAGTTGCACATCTGCCATAACTGAAGCTTTGAGGCTTTTGACCTGCCCAGCCGAGAGCGTTGTAGACTGTGCTGTATCGTGAGCATTCACAGCTACGTTTGGGAGCTGAAAATAGAACTAATTGTTCTAGAACAAGATATGATGGTACGACCCATTTTTTAAAGTAAAAGTAGGCTTTTATTGCAATGTGTTACTAGTGTGCAAGATCTAGTATAGTGCTTGGAAATGGTAAATGAGGGTGTTATTGTTCTTGCTTTCATAGCAATAATGTTGGAGTAGTTCTTATTGTTTTTTCCTTCCTTTCTGATTTACTGTTCATATTAATTGTGGTAACAAAGCATCTGGTGTGCACTAGACAAGGATTTTTGTTTTAAAATAACGTTTTTAAAACATGCATCCCATATTCTAGTGATCTTTGAGTGTGTTGTTTGTGTATGAAAGAGAATTTGGTGTTACACTAAGTGCTCCTGTCAAGTCAAATAGGACTGCATATTACCTCAAATACATCTTACACAAATATTGCTCAGTGGGTTGTGTATGGGTGTCAATTGAACTGGTTTTCTAATTCGGGTTGGCACATTGACTGATTTTTAGTGCAAAGAGGTCAGTAATCCTAATCTGCTTTTCTAGAATGCTCTGGAGAATGTAACAATTGTTATTGGCATTATTGAATTTGTACATACCCATTCAGGGTGGCACAGTTAAATATTACGGGCACAAAAATTGATTTGCTAATAAGTCAGTTACTGTGTGATGAATTTGCATAACATGTGGTAGAAGCTGAGAAGGGTTATTTTTCTATTGAATGGCAAATTTAGCGCAATCCATAAAAGAGAAAACTTTAAAGGGAGAAACACAATTTGTATTAGATTATTACTTTGGTGATGGTTGATCAATCTATGTAGTTAGGAAGTGATACCCAGTAGAGGTAAATTAGGTTTTGTGAAAATCCAAGTGGGGGAAAGTAAAGGCTAGGGAAGAAAAATAATTTTGATTTACTAATAATATTGGCATCAGTTGGTGCATCTGCACGAAATCTGCCATGAATTTAGAAGGTTTAACCTTTTGATGTTCATAAAGGAAAGGAGAGCTGCATGGCTTCATCCAGAGCCTCCAGAGGACCCAGGGGCCCCACCCCAGGGCCATAAACAATGTTTATGGGATGGGAGATGTGCAGTCCCCCTCCTTAAGCCATAAGAGGCCCCTAGGAGTCCACCCCTGGACCAAACCTAATCTGTATGGGGATCTAAAAAAATGTTCCAGCCCACTAAGAGCAGACTTTTTTACTGTTTCCCTGTGCACGTGCACCACTCCCCCTGTAAAATGTTGCCGGACCACATGGAATGGGCTCCCCAAGGCAAAATGGGTCTGGGGTTGCATGCACCCTAGCCTTATTAAATGTCACTGGGCCCCAGGGGATGGTGTCCCAGGGGCTGAAATTTGCCCAGGAAGGAGGGCCACATGCCCCTTCCCCTGTACTTGGTGTTCTAGTTACGGTCATAGGCCTATCACATCCTTTAAACCCTACTATTTTGTTTTTAAACCTTCCCTCCCATTCCAATAATAAAGGATGCTTTAGGAGTCTGGACAAATTTTATCTTTAAAGTTACGCCCCATATACCAAGTCTTCGTAAGTGCTCCCTGAAATATGGTTGAGCCTACCCTGACCTTTAGGAGTTGGAGAGAGCCCGATGATGAAGCATGTCACTACTAGAGTGAGTGAGAGCTATATTGAGAAAAGGGTGTTTTCCCCTTCACACCCACATTTGTGGGTCGGTAAAAGACTGACATAAAAATCCTTGATGTCCCCTTGACCTCTCTTTCTCTCTTGGAGGAACTAGCCTAGTTCCAGAAAGGATACCCAATGGCGGTGTATATATATATATTTAAAAAACATTAGAAATTTACTGAAAAAAAACAAAGGTTACAGGTACGTTATAAGGGCTAAGATTTGACTCATACAAAACCATAAAAATTCAGCAGTTGTAGTTACCTGAGTTCGCTATAACTTATGCCCCCACAATGCACTGCTTATGACCTCACATATTACTCCACTCATGACATGGTCAGTGACATCACTTATGACATCTCAAATGACATCACTGATGACATCATTGATGACATCACCCCAAGAGTGTGTTTAGTAAACCTTTGTGAGACATAAACATTTATACTAAACTACAGCATAAGGTAAATTACTATTCTTTCTGTACTACTCATTAATCAGAGAATTTCTAACATATCTCATTTGAGTGTCTGTGTGACTGTCTGTTTCAGTATCTGAGTGTATTTCTGAGTGGCTGTAGGGGTGTGTGAGTGGCTGTATGGGTGAGTTAGTGGGTATGTGAGTAGCAGTATAGGTGACTGAGTGACTGTCTTGGGGAGTAAGTGGGTGTGTACATGAGTTAGTAGCTGTCGGGAAAGCTACATAGGTGTGTGAGTGGGGGTGTGAGTGGCTGCATGGGTGTGTAAGTGGGTGTTTGAGTGGCTGTATGGGTAAGTGAGTAGCTGTTTGAGTGGGTGCATAGGTAAGTGAGTAGGTGAGTGGTTGTATTGGAGAGTGAATGTCTGTCTGAGTGACTGTAAGGGTGACTGAGTAGGTGTGTGAGTGGTTGTGTGGGTGTGTGAATTGGTATGTAAGGGGTTCTGTGGGTGTGTGAGTGGTTGTATGGGTGAGTGAGTGACTGTGCCAGTGGCTGTGTTGGTGAGTGAGGGGCAGTGTGATTGGCTGTATGGTTGAGTGCGTGGGTGTGTGAGTAGCTGCATGGGTGAGTGAGTGGCTGTGTGAGTTTCTGTATGGGTGACTGAGTGGGTGTGAAAGGCTGTAAGGGTGTATGTGGCTGTATGTCTATGTGACTGGATGTATGAGTGGCTGTATTGGTGAGTGAGTGGGTAAATATATGAGAGAGTGGATGTGTGAGTGGCTCTATGGATGAGTGATTTGCTGTGTGAGTACTGGTATTGGTCTGCGAATGGGCATTAGAGGTGGTTGTGTGGCAGTGTGAGTGGGTGTATGAGAGGTTATATGGGATGTGAGTGGGTATCTGAGTTGTTCTTTGGATATGTCTTCAGGATGTCATTTGAGATGTCATAAGTGATATTACTGATTACTGATTATGTCATGTGTGATGTAATATTTGAGGTCGTTAGCAGTGCATTGTGGGTGCATAACTTATAGTTAGCTCAGAAAACTATAACTGCTTAATTATAATGGTTTTGTATAAGTGAAATCTGGGCCTAACTATAACGTTCCTGTAACCTTTGCTTTTTTCAGTGAATATCTAAGGTTTTTTAAATGCTATTTCCTAACTATACCGCCCCTGTAACCTTTGCTTTTTAAAGTGAATTTCTAAGAATTTTTTAAAGTCTCTTTCCTAACTATAACATCCCGGCAACCTTTAGTTTAACTTAAGACAAAATCCTAACTTAAGGCAAAATTCTAACTTAGGACAATATCCTAATTTAAAACAATGCTATTTTAGGAACAAAATCCTAATTTAAGACAAAATCCTAATTTAGGACAAAATCCTAATGTAAGACAAAATCCTAACTTAAGACTAATAAATGCCTTCTGTGAATATCAAAAGTAGTAAGTTTAGGATTTTGTTGTAAGTTAGTTCTATGAATCGGTCCCATCATGCCCATTATAATGCATTCTGGGACCTGTATTTCCAATTAGTCACAAATGTCTTGTATGATAATAAATCATCAGTTCATGATGTTGACATCACTCTCGTGAGATACCAGTGTTTCTTTTTGCACATTTTACGTAATTGTTCGTACATGTGTTCTGAAAATCAAGTGACTACGCCATCATGGTGATGTCTTCACTTCTTCAAAGCCTGTGCTTTTTTTATCCTCCCTTTCATTATGCAGAAACATTATTGATCTAAGTAGATATTAGTTACCTTTATTGACTTCAAACACCATTCTTATTGCGGGTATAGTACCCTTGGCCATTGTAGTGCATGTTCACTGGTATTGTCCCATTTGATCATAAATGGATATGTAGTTCTTTGTCTCCGTTTAACCCATACAGAGTTTTGGTTTTGAACTTGATTTCCACCCATTTCATTGAGTGGGACTGTTGCAATTCCAAAGTATCTTATGTCTTCCCAGTTTGTTTTGTGCTAGTTATGCAGATGTTTAGATATCGCATAGTTCATATCTTTGTCTTTGTTATGGATGGCTCTAAGATGTTCCAATATTCATTCACGCAGAGGACAGATGGCGCTACCAAACATCTGTGATAAAGACCATCTCTTGGTCGAAACGTCGGAGGTGGTAATATTGGTAGAAATTGTGCTTTAATAAAAAGCTTTAAACAGTGACTTTTGGAGTGCAGTGAAAATCTTTGATTGGAAATATATATATATATATATATATATATATATATATATATATATATATATATATATTCACTGAAAAAACATAGGTTTCAGACATGTTATAGTTAGGAATTAGCATTTAAAAAAACTCAGAAATTCACAGAAAAAAACATAGGTTTTAGGGGCCTTATAGTTAGTTGGACATTTCACTCGTACAAAACCATTGAAATTCCCCCGTTATAGTTAGTTGTACTAACTATAACTCATGCGCCCACAATCCACTGCTGATGATGTCACATATTACATCATTCATGACATGGTCAGTGACATCACTGATAACATCTGAAATGATATCACTGATGACATCATCCAGTGAATGTGGTTTGCTTCGATATTTAAATAAGTATTATATATATATCAATCTGCCTGGGAGACTAAGTGGGTGTATAAGTGTCTGAATGGAGGATTTAGTAGCAATGTGATTGACTGTCTAAGTGATGAATTTAAAGTGTCTCACTAAATTTATGGGATAGTGATTAAACTGTGTGAATACCTGTATCACTCTATCTCTTGTTGTGTAAACTACTACATAAGTTGGTTACTAGCTATGTGAAAGTCTATATTAGTTATTAATTAGTTAAGTGAGTATTTGTATGGGATAGTGAATGAATGTGTGTGTGGTTCGGTGGGAGGTGTGTGACTGTCCAACGATGAGTAAATAGTTCATTTGTATATGAGGTTAAGACTGTATGCGGAAACAGTTGTTTGGGTGAGTGAATCTCTTTATGGGTGTGGTGATGAGTAAATATATTTTTCAATGATACATGTCCAACAAAATAGAAATATAAAAGGATGTGTATGTGACAGTTGTTGTATATAAATAAGTATACATAAGACTCAGAGATTGTATGAGTGACGTATGGATAACTGTATACTTGTAATAGTGATTTTATAACACACTAAGTATGAATTACTATCTATATGAATATATAAAGTGATGTTTGTGGAAGTGTGTAGCTTAGTAAATATAAGTATGATCAATTGTTTGCATAAGTGAGTAGGATGTGTGCATAAGTGAATAGGATGTTTGCTGGTGTGTAATGTTGATTTAAGTGTATAAGTATATTTAATAGTGTTCTATTGATCTTTGTTAGCATGTATGCGTGAATCTATAGGTAAGTGGTTAGATGTGTGTGTAGATGTAGGAATCACTGAGTGGGTTTTTAGAAACTTGCATTGGTGTGTCAATGGTTTCAAATATGGTACTCCATATTTTATAATGAGTGTTGAAAGGTTATACTAGTATATGATAAGATGTATCAAATTGTCACGTGGATGATGTCATCAGTGATGTAATCAGTGATGTCATTTGAGATGTCATCAGTGATGTCATCAGTGTTGTCATCAGTGATGTCACTGACCATGTCATGAATGATGTAATATGTGACATCATCAGCAGTGGATTGCGGACGCGCAAGTTAAAGTTAGTGCAACTAACTATAACAGGGAGATTTCAATGGTTTTGTACGAGTGAAATGTCCAACTAACTATAACACCCCGATAACCTAGGTTTTTCAAGTGGATTTCTAAGGTTTTTTAAATGCTAATTCCCAACAATAACATGTCTGAAACCTACGGTTGTTTCAGTGAATTTCAAAGGTTTTTTAAATGCTAAATCCTAACTATAACATATCTGAAACCTATGGTTTTGTCAGTGAATTTCAAAGGTTTTCTAAATGACAATTTTTAAATGTATAATTTCTTATATTTATTTTTTTGATACTGATTTGCTAAAAAATACTAAACTATTTATTTTTAGATATTTTATTTTTTTAATTGCAATATAATTACATTATACATTACATTACAAAATATACTTTCTCAGAAAGAATTACTTTAGTTTAAATACTTTGCAAATAGGCAATAGACTTTTAAGTACAGTAGTTACAGTTGTTGCAATGGGCAACACAATTTCAAACACAATGCAACTTTGAGCTGAATGGGAATTTCTAGTTAAATGCAATTAGTTACGATATGGATTACTTTTCTAGCCACAGCACTTGATCCTAGATTCAGTCCTGGGACATCTCCGGCAAACAGTTGAGTAAAAGAGTTTTGGTTACAGTAGTGATTTTTAAGGAATATTATTGTATTTTAAAAGTTGACACTTAGAAACTTTTTCACATAGACTCACCAATGTTATCCTATGGGAGGAAATTCACTTAGCAAGTAAGTAGTGTTATTGTTACTTTTTCTTACTCAGTGGTGGATACTTGATCCAGCACTGGTGCATCTCCTGTAAACAGTTGAAAGAATGCGTTTAAGTCATACAGGCGATTTTTAAGGAATATTTGTAGTTTGTGTCAATAGACACTTGGAAACTTTTCTGGTGAACACCAGACAATGGATACCTATTGAAGGAAATACAAGTTACTTGTAAGTATGGTTAGAATTACTTTTCAGGGTCAGTGCTGGGCTAAAAGATGCAGCACTGAGTTCTCTCCTGATAACAGGTGAGTAAATCAGAATTTGTTGTTCAGATGATTTTAGGTGAATATTTAAAAGTTCCAAAACTCCACACTTAGAAGAATTTCCAAGTGAAACCAGTCAATGTTACCCTATGGAAGGAAATTGACTTAGCAGGTAAGTAGTGTTATTGTTACTTTTTCTTACTCAGTGGTTTACCAGGATCCAGCACTGGTGCATCTCCTGTAAACAGTTGAAAGAAAATGTTTAAGTCATACAGGCGATTTTTTAGGAATATTTATAGTTTATGAAAATAGACACTTCGAAACTTTTCTGGTGAAAACCAGACAATGGATTCCTATGGAAGGAAATACAAGTTACTGGTAAGTATGATTATAATTACTTTTCAGGGTCAGTGCTGGGCTAAAAGATGCAGCACTGGTTTATCTCCTAATAACAGGTGAGTAAATTGGAATTTGTTGTTCGGATGATTTTAGGTGAATATTTAAAAGTTGCAAAACTCCACACTTAGAAGAATTTCCAAGTGAAACCAGTCAATGTTAGCCTATGGAAGTAAATTCAAGTTACTGGTAAGTAAGGTTAGAATTACTTTTCAGGATCAGTACTAGGCTCAAAGATGCTGCACTGAGGTATCTTCTGATAACAGGTGAGTACATCAGAATTTGCAGTACATCCAGTAAGCGCCACAGAGCTGCGTACCGGAAAGATGTAAAAAGCGACACGGCCTGCACCACCTCTCTGCAACACAGCGCAGTGGCGCTTCTTGGAATCACCTGGTTGGCTACTTGGCCTCCATGGTCCCCTAGGTTTGAAGAGGAATTTTTTCCCCAACTTAAAATGTGCCACAGGGCGTGTTTGCACACATCACGTCAGGCCCCTCCCCTCCCTTCATCACTGTGTAAACGCAACGGACCCCCGAGCCCGGGGGACCGCCACCCCCTGGGCTTTTAAATGTTGGGAGGGGCAGCACGACCCCCCTCCTGGAGCCTTGTAGTGGCCCTGGGGACCACCACCCCCCAGGGCCTGCTCCTGCAGTCTCCCGGGGTGCCCACCTCTGGACACTGTAGTTTGCTATGGTAGGGCGGGAGCCACCATAGCAAACTGCTTTGGTTTTTGGAAGAGAGAGCAGGAAACCTGCTCTCTCTTACCAAAACCAAAGACTATTGCTTTTCTATTTGGGGAGCAGCATGTTAGCTGCTCCCCATGTAGAAATACGTTTATCAAGAGGTGAGCAACCCAATATACCCTTGCGGGCTTGGGCAGAGGAATGAATAGTAGGTTGGGCCAGCAAGGGGTTTTGTTTCTGTTATGAGAAATCAGCTAGTACGCGACGTAACCTAATTATGAACTCGTACTATTAGTGAATAATGGCTGAAGAACTGAATTAGCACTATGAGCAAATAATGATACCACACCAACATTATAGGAAATCAAGCTTTGGTATTATATATAATGATACAACAACCAGGTATATTAGAGTCAAAAAACGATTGTTATTTTATTTAGAGGCAAAGAGTTGATCATTTGATAAAAATAGGGTACAGAAAATGCTAATTAAGATATACTGTAATAATCTCCCAGTATATCTTAATTTGCATTTTCTGTACCCTATAATTAGGTTAAGTTGCGTACTAGCTGATTTCTCATAACAGAAACAAAACCCCTTGCTGGCCCAACCTACTATTCATTCCCCATGTAGAAAAGCAATGCCGGCTCCTGCAGGAGGGGTGAAAGGCCCCCCCTAGCCCCGGTGTCCGCCACCTCCCCGGGGCACTAAATATTAAAATTAAGGGTAGATTTTTCTTTTTTTATGGTAAAATTAGGATACGCGTACCGAGCGCGGCACTCAGCGTGACCTCTGGTGTCCACGCATTGGGTACGCGTATCGTACCACCTATGCTGCTAGATTTCTAAGGCGTCCCATACGCGTATCCAAGCAAGTAAAAAAATGTAAACAAATATTTTTTTCAGATATGTTTTAAGCTTATGTGTTTAGATGTTGGTTGGTTGTAAAAAGAGGTTTTGTGTTTGTTGGTACCTATAAGTAAGTAGCTATGCAGAGTCTAAAGTTATTGAGGAGGAGTGTTTTATAGTGTGCTGAACTTTGACCTATGTGGTCAGTTGAGTTTTGCATGATCCGTTACTATGTTAACAGCAGAAAGCAAATTGGGGGTAGGGTTCAAAGTTATGTGAGTTGGAAAGAGTTCAAATGTTTAACCAATAGAAATGTGTGTTTGCTTTTGAATTAATATGGTAAGCAATTTGATTTGTTATTTACATGTATATATGTGTAGATTGAGCGGGAAAGTTTGCCATTTTCTAGTTTTGCTAAGAACAGTGAAGTACATAGATTCTGTATAAGAATATCTGCTGTGTGAGTGACATTCTTCTTAATCTACACATCAATTTGAAAGGTGAGTTGTTAACTTGTAAGGGGATGTATGTGGTGCATTTTATTTTTAATAAGAGTAATGTGTTTTTCCTGCTAAAGTGCAAGGAATAGTTTAGTTGTGTAGAATCACATTCTGAGTTTGTCTGCATTTGGATAATCATTGTGAAAAAGCATTGGGTAAGTTAATGTGTTTGGTGAGTCAGCTTTGTACAGTAAAGTGCAGTGCTAAAAAATGTAGAATGTGTGCAGTCACTTTTCCAGTTCTAGAGTAGTTAATACTGTTGCTTATTTAGAATTTGAGTTGTGTTTCAAATCTCCAATTTTCCACTCAGTGTACATACACCACTGCAAATGTTCTGGGGCAGATTTACAAGCCCCTTGCGTCTCTTTGAGCTGCCATTGCCTAACTTTTTTGAGACTATGTTGGTGCAAATAATGCAGCAACTTGCTTATGTATTTGCAAAAGGAGTCAGGGTTGTGCACTGAAATGTAGTAGTTATATACATAGAATGTGTGCAGTCACTTTACCGTTTCTAGACTAGTAAATGTGTTTTTGTAAAATGCAAGGTCAAATATTTTTTGTCTAGAATCACACTGTGAGTCTGTGTGCATTTAGGAATCATTCTGAGAGAAGTATTTTTGTATGTTTTGTTTTTGCAGACACATAACTGCTTACAAATCTATCCTTTTTTCAACTTTTGATAGAATTAGAAACCAGTTATTGCTTTTGTATTTGCAAAATGACTCATGGCTGTACACTAAAATGCAGTATTTATATTTCTTGAATGTGTGCAGTCATATTAGCCCTTCAAAAGTAATTAATAATGTTGCTTGTCTAGAATCAGACTTGTTTTTCAAATCTACGATTTGCCAGTCAGTATACATACACTGTTGCATACACTCTGGGGGAGATTTACAAGCTCCGTGTGCCTCTTTGTTGTTCTATTGTGTCACTTTTTTGATGTAATGTTGGCACCAATAATGCAGCAAATTGCTTATGTATTTGCAAAATGAGTCAGGGTTGTATAGTAAATTGCAGCAGTCATATATATAGAATGTGTTTAGTCACCTTACCGTTTCTAGACTAGTAAATGGAACATTGCCGGGCTAAAAATCAAATTAACGTCACTAGACTGGCTCTCTTTTATTGACAATAATGACGTCATAATGTTTCATGAAACATGGTCAGTGGAGCCAGAGTTTAGACAAGGCTATCTAAACGTTTTTAAGCCTGCCATTCCGGGCCAGCGGGGCAGATCAATGGAGGGCCTAACTACTTGGGTAAGACAGGATGACCGGTACAAAGTCAAACAGATGAACTCAGAGAGCAGCGACATTTTAATATGCAAAATCCGAACACCGGAGCTTAAGGACCTCTTTATCTTTAATATCTAAGCAAGAGGGAAGCCTGGGGGCAAAGCTTTGGATACTGTCTCCCTGTTAGACTCCTATCTTGATCATTATAATAGATCGGGAACATTCTAGGAGCGGGAGACTTCAATTGCTGTTTCGAACCCTTAGACAGCAATGTTGTAGATCATGCCCTTTTGGAAGACCAATCTTGGGATATCCCGCAACTATCTTTACCTCCTATCAAAAAGTGGACGGAAGCTGCATTGCAACTTAGCCACTTCGACGCTATTGACGGAACCGTTCCGTCACGCCCCTCGGGTGTGGTGTGCTCATGACGGAATGGTTCAGTCACAGTCCGCTGGCCGCACCTGCGCAGCGCTGATTTCGCGCCTACGCGGCGCGTTTCATTAAGCGGGCGGGGCCGTGAAGGAACCGTTCCATCACATGCACAGCTCACCCGCGAGCCATGATGGAACGGTTCTGTCACCCGCACAGGTGAGCCGCGCGCCCCCCGCGACCGTTAGCGTTGCGGCGGAATAGCCGCCGCAGCGAAGGTGTTAAAGTACTATGTCTAGAACAAGGGCTAAGGGCAGCGAATGGGGGGATGAAATCTGACAAGCAGGGCGTCCCTACATTCAATAGTGGACTGAGAAGTAGTCGCATAGACTATATACTTTTTAGTAAGTAAAATGTGACTTTTCTCAAGATTATGGTCATCACGAAAAGGGTGGAGAGCGACCACAATCCCCTGGTATTGTCTCTTCATCTGCTAGGAAGTTACTCCCCAGAAGTCTGTCCAGTGGGCACGGAAATACACCTTAGCAATGATATGAGGAGAGTAAAATGGTCGAACTGCCATAATAAAGAGGATCATTTAGCTGCTATGAGAGAATTTTGTCTCCGAGTCTATGGTAGACCTCCAAAACTGTGTTACCCACCAGGATATGGAGTCTAAAGTTATCTCCATCCATACAAAAATTTTTAATAAGCTGAAGGGCTTTTTTTTATAACTAAAGTACAAAATCCCAAGAATAGAGCCAAACCAGGGGTGGAAACATGGTATGGGAAAACATGTAGGGAACCATATAAAGCATTGGCCAGGGCGACAAGAACTAAAAATAGGGACAACATCAAATAGGCATGGTGGGAATATAAGAAAGTGCAACACAAAGCAAAAAGGGAATGGGATGAGCAGTATTGGATTGAGCTGTACCATGCTAACAAAGGTAGGAACATGGTTCAATTTTGGAATCTGGTCAAACTGGGCAAGAGGAAGCCTAGTGAACCACCATGTAATCATGTAGCACCCGAGTTGTGGGTAGCGCACTTCACGAACCAGTTTGCTTCCCAGTTCAAGACCTTGAGCTGTCCCTTGGTCTCCCTAATATCCCTATAGACACTGCACCCTTCCACTTCACCAAGATGGAGGTTGAAAGAGCATTAAACACTGTCCAGAGGGGTAGAGCACCCGTGTTGGACTGTGTACCAGCTGAATTGTTTTTATATGATAAGGAAGTATGGGTGACTTATATTCAGTCCCTGGCTAATGCTATTGCAAAAGGTTCCCCTATACCCGACTCATTGAAGGGTGCTGAGATCATCCCGATTTTTAAAAAGGAGGATCGTTCAGACCCCAGAAATTACAGGCCCATCAGTCTAATTGATTGTATCCAGAAGGTGACTGCTAGGCTCTTGTTAAGCAGAATCCAAGGCTGGATTGAGGAGCTCGATATTTTGTCTCCTTTACAAGCTGGGATCCGATCACACACGAGCACAATTGATCAGGTTTTTAGATTTGTTTTAATTTACTGGCGTGTGGTAATCCTTAGAGGCGGCACCCTCTATGCCGCATTTGTAGACCTTAAGTCGGCCTTCGACTTAGTGCCGCGTGCAAAGATGTGGAGCGTTTTTGTTGAACAGAGCATGCCCCTTGATCTATTGGCCTTCCTAATTAAACTCCATGATGGCACCTTCGCACAAGTATGCTGGGGACAGCAAGAGAGAGTATCTGAGAGGTTTCCCATAGCTAGAGGGGTTTGTCAAGGGTGTATACTTGCACCAACACTCTTTTCTTTATATATCAATAGGGTGATTCAGTATGTCACGAATCACCCTACCGACGCCCCCACACTTGATGGTAGGAAGAGCCCTCTGCTAATGTTTGCAGATGACACCTTGTTAATTTCGAAAATGCAACAAGGTCTCCAGAAGGCTATTGGGAGATTCGAGGTGTTCTGCAAGGACCATGGGCTTAACATTAATGTGAACAAGACAAAGTTCATGGTCTTACATAAGCAAAAGTCAGTAAGAGGGAGGGTGGTCATGAATGAAGTCATGTTAGAGCAGACCCAAGTCTTTTCCTACCTCGGCATAATAATAGGCTCTAAATTAGATTGGAAACCTCATACTAATCAGTTGGCTGTCAAACATGCACAATTAGCTGGTGCCTTAATAAAGGAACAGCGCCTCTCACTCACAAAACCGATTGCTCCTGTGCTTAAAATTTACAATACGAAAATTAGTGTGTCGGTCCTGTATGGAGCTGAACTCTAGCGGTTTAGTAACTTAGCAGTACTCACGAGCTCCCGAAACAAGTTCAAGAGGGGAATTACCGGCCTCCCTCCATCTACGCCACTATTGCCCCTCTATTATGACTTGGGATGCCAAAGCATTGAGGATGTGGCACGTTATAGACCTGTGGCCTACTGGAGGAGGCTGTGGGTCACCCCTGAGCTCCCCCAGTATGCTCAGGCTTTTCTTGGGGTTAGAAATGCCGACAGCACAGGTAAAATTTCATGGATGAATGAGGCTAAGGCAACCTATAACGCAATTGGATTAAAATCTCTGTGGGAGAATCCCGCAGCTAATATTATCCCACCCAGAAAGGCCTTTAAGGAGCTATACTGGAATATGGTCTCCATGAAACGTTTTAGGATTTTAACCAGTCCCTCTTTAATAAGAGATTTCCTGGAGATCAAGCATGACAACGCTTACGAAGGGTACTGGGATTTTATCACGCTTTCCTGTGATAGGAAGAGGTACCACCAATTTAGGGTGGGTACCAGTTAATTAATTTACCGGTAAATGGCGCACCAAGGCTAGCATGCATTGTCCATTCTGTCCGTTACAGCCGGAAACCATAGCACACATTTTGTTCATATGCCCAGTGTACAAACACCTGAGGCACATCTGGTTGAAGCCCATTTGCCTGTCGAAGGGCATCAAAACAGGCAAAGAGGCTCTAAGGATGCTAAAAACAGATTGCGCAGAACCCACAGCCATTGCTGTTGCTAAATTTTTACACTGGATGTGGGTAATCCGTGCACATAAGCTTGGCATGTTATAAAAGTTTTTTATTAGCACAAATATTAATCTAGTCATATTAATTTTGTGATACACATTGCACTATGGGATGGGATTTTCTACGTTTTAAAGTTTTAATCTGCTTTTAGACTAAATTATTGTGTATGTGGATGGAGTAGCTTGTTGATTGTTTTTTTGCTGCATCAGTCCTGTCTTATGAGAACGAAATGTCCAATTTATTTATTTTAATGTATTGTCTTTTATAATATGTGAATCGAAATAAAGACTTTTTTAAATTGAATTGAGTCAGGTTTGTATAATAAATTGCAGCAGTCATATATATAGAATGTGTTTAGTCACCTTACCGTTTCTAGACTACTAAATGTGTTTTTGTAAAGTGCAAGGTTTAATAGTTTGGTGTCTAGAATCACATTGTGAGTCTGTGTGCATTTAGGAATGATTCTGAGAGATGGATATTTGCAATATGCAAGTAGTAGTGTAACCAAATTCACACTTGTGTTTCAGTCCTACATTTCCCCAGTCAGTATCTATGCACTCCATTTATAAAAAATACTGTTATTTGTCTAGAATCACAGTGTGAGTCAGTGTCCATTTGAGAACATTGAGAGAGAATGATTTGGTTGGTTGATGTGTTTGCAGATAATAAAGTATATGTACTGTTGCAGTGAGCCAGTCTTTAGAGCATGCAGTGCTTCAAACTCTTATTCACTATGTAAGTAGTAGTGTAACTATCTTCACATTTGTATTTCAGGCCTACATTTCCCCAGTCAGTATCTATACACTCCATTATAAGAAAAACTGTTATTTGTCTAGAATCACACTATGAGTCAGTGTCTATTTCGGAAAATTGAGAGAGAATGATTTGGTTGGTTGATTTTTTTGCAGACATATAAATATATGTACTGTTGCAGTGAGCCAGGCTTTAGGGCATGTAGTGTTTGAAACTCCTATGCACTATGCTTGTAGTAGTGTAACCATCTTCACACTTGTGTTTCAGGCCGACATATCCCCAGTCAGTATCTATACACTCTATTTATAAGTCATACTGTTATTTGTCTAGAATTGCACTGTGAGTCAGTTTCCATTTGAGAAAATTGAGAGAGAATGATTTGGTTGGCTGAAGTGTTTGCAGACATATAAGTATATGTACTGTTAAAGTGAGCCTGTCTTTAGGGCATGCAGCGCTTGAAACTCCTATGTAGTATGCAAATAGTAGTGTAACTAAATTCACACTTGTGTTTCAGGCCTATGTTTCCACAATCAGTATCTGTGCACTCCATTTATAAGAAATACTGTTATTTGTCTAGAATCACACTGTGAGTCAGTGTCCATTGGGGAAAATTGAGAGAGAATGATTTGGTCGGTTGATTTGTTTGCAGATATATAAGTACATGTACTGTTGCAGTGAGCCAGGCGTTAGGGCATGTAGTGCTTGAGATTCCTATACACTATGTAAGTAGTAGTGTAACCAAATTCACACTTGTGTTTCAGGCCTACATTTCCCCAGTCAGTATCTATGCACTCCATTTATAAGAAATACTGTTATTTGTATAGCATCACACTGTGAGTCAGTGTTGTTAGGGAAAACTGAGAGAGAATGTTTTGGTTGGTTGATGTGTTTGCAGACTTATAAGTACATGTACTGTTGCAGAGAGCCAGTCATTAGGGCATGCAGTGCTTGAAACTCTTACGCACTATGCAGGTGGTAGTGTAACCATCTTCACACTTGTGTTTCAGGCCTACATTTCCCCAGTCAGTATCTATACACTCCATTTATAAGAAATACTGTTATTTGTCTAGTATCAGAATGTGACTCAGTTTCCATTTGTGAAAATTGAAAGAGAATGATTTGGTTGTTTTTCACATCTTCAATATCCTTACAATTCCTCCAAATACTCTGTCACTATGGTTGCACTGTTGTAGTGACCCATTCAGCAGTATGTACTAATCCATTCACTGTGCTGAAACTGAAGCACTTATAAATTCAGTCAGGAACTCTCCTTGCAGAACTGTAATCATTCAGTCAGTACCCAAGCAGTCATACAGCGAAGTTGGCCTTAGGACAAGGACTGCTTCAAACCCCTATACAGTACACTATGCATGCAGTCTTCTATCCACCTTCACACTTGTCTTTCACATCTTCAATTGCCCAGACTGTAATTTAACACTTCTAGCAAACACTCTGTCATTGCCATTGCACTGTTGTAGTGATCCATTCAGCGATATGTACTAATTTATTTACTGCACTAAACCTCAAGCACTTATATATTCACTTAGACACTCTCCTTACAGTACTCTAATCATTCAGTCAGTACCCAAGTACTCATGCAGCGAAGCAGGCCTTAGGACATGGACTGCTTCAAACCCCTATGCACCATACATGCAGTCTTCTATCCACCAGCACACTTGCCTTTTACATCTTCAATTCTCCACTCTGTATCCTTACTCTTCCACCAAACACTCTGTCACTGCTATTGAACTATTGTAGTGATGTATTCAGCAGTATGCGCTAATGCAGTCACTGCGCGAAAACTCAGGCACTTATAAAGTCAGTCAGGCACTGTGCTTGCAGAACTGTAATCATTCAGTCAGTACCCACGTACTCATGCAGCAAAGTAGGCCTTAGAACATGGAGTGGTTCAAACCCCTATACACTATGCATGCAGTCTTCTATCCACCTTTCCAATTGTCTTTCACATCTTCAATTCTCCACTCTGTATCCTTACACTTCCACCAAACACTATGTCACTGCTGTTGCACTATTGTAGTGACCCATTCAGTAGTATGTGCTAATCCATTCACTGTGCTAAAACTCAAGCACGTATAAGTTCAGTGAGGCACTATCTTTGCAGAACTGTAATCATTCAGTCAGTACCCAAGTACTCATAGAGCGAAGTAGGCCTTAGAATATGCTCTATTCGCTCTATGAGTACCCAAGTGCTCATAGAGCGAAGAAGGCCTTAGAATATGAACTGCTTCAAACTCTTATACATTATACATGTAGTCTTTTATCCACCTTTATACTTGTCTTTTACATGTTCAATTCCCCAGTCTGTATCCTTACAGTTCCACCAAATACTCTGTCATTGCCCTTGCACTGTTGTAGTGACCCGTTCAGCAGTATCTACTAATCTATTTACTGCATTAAAAGTCAAGCACTGATATATTCACTCAGACAATCTCCTTACAGTACTCTAATCATTCAGTTAGTACCCAAGTACTCATTCAGCGAAGTAGGCCTTAGGACATGGACTGCTTCAAACCCCTATGCACTATACATGGAGTCTTCTATCTACCTGCACACTTGCCTTTCACATCTTCAATTCTCCACTCTGTATCCTTACACCTCCACCAAACACTCTCTCACTGCTGTTTCACTATTGTAGTGAACTATTCAGCAGTATGCGGTAATGCAGTCACTGCGCTAAAACTGAAGCACTTATAAATTCAGTCAGGCATTGTGCTTGCAGAACTGTAATCATTCAGTCAGTACCCAAGTACTCATATTGCGAAGTAGGCCTTAGAAAATAGACTGCTTCAACCCCCTAAACACTATGCATGCAGTCTTCTATCCACCTTTCCAATTGTCTTTCACATCATCAATTCTCCACTCTGTATCATTACACTTCCACCGAAAATTCTGTGACTGCTGTTGCACTATTGTAGTGACCCATTCAGTAGTATGTGCTAATCCATTCACTGTGCTAAAACTCAAGCACTTATAAATTCAGTGCGGCACTGTCTTTGCAGAACTGTAATCATTCAGTCAGTACCCAAGTACTCATATTGCGAAGTAGGCCTTAGAACAAGGACTGCTTCAAACCTTATATACTATACATGTAGTCTTCTATCCACCTGCACACGTGTCTTTCACATCTTAAAATCTCCACTCTGTACCTTTACACTTCCACCAAACACTCTGTCACTGCTGTTGCACTATTGTAGTGACCTATTCAGCAGTATGTGCTAATGCAGTCACTGCGCTAAAAATCAAGCACTTATAAATTCAATCAGGCACTGTAATTGCAGAACTGTAATCATTCAGTCAGTAACCAATTACTCATACAGCTAAGTAGGCCTTAGAACATGGACTGCTTCAAACCTCTATACACTATGCATGCAGTCTTCTATCCACCTTCACACTTGTCTTTCATATCTTCAATTCCCCAGTCTGTATCCTTACACTTTCAGCAAACACTCTGTCATTGCCCGTGGACTGTTGTAGGGACCCATTTAGCGGTATGTACTGATCATTCAGTGTGCTAAAACTCAAGCACTTATAGATTCACTCAGACACTCTCCTTACAGTACTGTAATCATTCACTCAGTACCCAAGTACTCATGTAGCGAAGTAGGCCTTAGGACAAGGACTGCTTCAAACCCGTATGCTGTATGCATGCAGTTTTCTATATACGTGCACACTTGTCTTTTACATCTTCAATTCTCCACTCTGTATCGTTACACATCCTCCAAATAGTCTGTTACTGTTGTTGCACTATTGTAGTGACCCATTCAGCAGTATGTGCTTATCCATTCACTGTGCTAAAACTCAAGCATTTATAAATTCAGTTAGGCACTGTGCGTGCAGAACTGTAATCATTCAGTCAGTGACTAAGTTCTCATACAGCAAAGGAGGCCTTAGAACATGGACTTCTTAAAACCCCTATAGACTATGTATGCAGTCGTCTATCCACCTGCACACTTGTCTTTCACATGTTTAATTCCCCAGTCTGTATCCTTACAGTTCCAGCAAATACTCTGTCATTGACCTTGCAGTGTTGTAGTGAACCATTCAGTGCTATGTACTAATCTATTTACTGCACTAAAACTCAAACACTTATATATTCACTTAGGCACTCTCCTTAGAGTACTCTAATCATTCAGTCAGTATCCAAGTACTCATGCAGCGAAGTAGGCCTTAGGATATGGACTGTTTTAAACCCCTATGCACTTTTCATGCAGTCTTCTATGCACCTGCACAGTTGTCTTTCACATATTGAATTCCCCAGTCTGTATCCTTACAGTTCCATCAAATACTCTGTCACTGCTGTTGCACTGTTGTAGTGACCCATTCAGCAGTATGTACTAATCATTTAGTGCACTAAAACTGAAGCACTTATGAATTCACTCAGACACTCTCCTTACAGTACTGTAATCATTCATTCAGCACCTAAGAACTCATGTTCCAAAATAGGCTTTAGGACAAGGACTGTTTCAAACCCCTTTGCTGTATGCATGCAGTCTTCTATCCCCGTGCACACTTGTCTTTCATACCTGCAATTCCCCAGTTAGTATCCATGATGTTGCAGCAAATACTCTGTCTCCCCTTGTACTGTTCTAGTGATGCATTCAGCACCATGTACTAATCCATTCACTGCTCCAAAATCCAACCACTAATAAATTCATTTAGGTACTCTTCTTGCAGATTTAGTCCTTCAAACTCCTATGCAGTATGCATGCACCTCTTTTATCACTTACACGCTTGTTTTTTATACTTAGTGATTGTAGATTGTATTTGTTTAGTAATACAATAGTATATTTTATAGATTTATTTTTATAACATTATATATATATTTTATAACAGATCCCATTTATCAACACTAAAAGGAATTAATCATGCCTTCAAAAAGTGAAAAGAGGAGACAACATAAAAAAGCTTATCATTTCAATAGAAGTCATCCACAAGATATACCTGAACAACAATGTGTGGTGAAAAAGAAAAAAACTCCTGGTAAGACAACAAAGGATTTTCTAAAAAAAAAACTATCAAACACTAGGAATAGTGTGGAGAATGTGAAAAATAAAAAGAATGTATCTGCAACTAAAAAGAAAAAGAAGAGAAAAAAGATAAATGGTGGGAAATCATGTTCTAAAGAAGCACTGTATAGTAAAAGGAGGAAGAATCCATTTCAGGAAATTAGAAAGAGAATGTTTTACAATAGAGTTGTCTTAAACTTATTAAAGAATATGAGGAAATATAAAAGCAAATCAGCATTTTATAAGTAGAAGAAACATATTGAAAGTATTGTTGAGAAGGCTTTTGAATTAAAAAAGAAAATATTAATTGTAATAATAAATAGAATTCGATCACTAGATAAACCAATCCATTTTATGAAGGCGAAAATTATGTGGAGAAGACTAATTAACAGAACTAATTTTTTTGATGTTTTTCTGGGTGAATGGAAACACAGTTCAAGTTCTGAGCCTTTTTTAATGAACAGAGTTATTTTCAGAGTAATGATTTGTTGCATGCAGGTGACACTAGTGGTCGAGCTTATGAGGTTAGAAATGGTTGTCCTATTGAGAAAGAGAAAATTGTTCCCAGAAATGCAGAAGAGGTGTTAGCTGATGAAGTTTTAGGGAGACGCCCTAAAGCTCCAGTGTACACTTGGAATTGCAGTAGTATTTGTAGTGTACGACAGGAATCTATTGATTTTTTATGCAATTTTTTACGTGTCTATACTAAGAAAAGTGTTAAGCAAAAGTTTAAGATGTTGCGAGGACTAGACCCTTGCAGAGTGAGAGAAAATACTGGTTTGCAAGGTCATTCTCTGGCTAGAAAAGTATCTCAAAGTGTTTTTCACCATCTGAGGATGTTAGCAGTACATCATACTCAAATGAGGAAATTAGCCAGAACACTGTACTATGCAAAAAGTCCAGCACTAATGTTAAAAAAGTTGAACAGTGCTCTTTTGCGTGGATCAGTGTCAGATGTAATGAAGGTTTGTGAAGAAATTGAGTTTGGTTACTTTGGTCCTGAAGAAGACAGTGCAGAAACTAATACATTAATAGAAGGAAATGTGGAAGAGAATGTACAACATTCTAGTACAAAACATTTTGAGCAAGACATTTCGACGTTTAAGGTGATTTTAGGTGAAAGGCCAAATTATTCTTGTATTTGTTGTCGACAAACTCATTATAAAAATCAGACTAGGACTGTTGACCTGTATTTAAAAAGTGAAAGAGAAAATAATGAGTGGAAGTAATTTGCAACTTATTTGTTGGTAGAGAATTGTTTTGATTTGGGTTCTGATTAAAGTGTTTGTAAATATTGTTATAACAAATTAGACGAGAACAAAATGCCTGCCAGAGCTGTGCATAATAATCTTGAGTTGGTAAATATTCCTTCTGAACTGACAGATTTAAATACCTATGAGTGTATTCTTATTCAATGTGTGCATCAATTTCAGGCTATTGTTCGTATGGAGCCTAAGACAGGAAAATTGCCTCCTTCAGATTTACAGAGAGGATTAAAGGGAAGAGTTGTACATTTGCCTCTAGATTTAAAGAAAAATATTGAAACAATTGGTGTAGAAAATGTAGAAGATGAACCTCTAGTTATTCTAGTTAATGGCGTTCCTACTAAGAGTAAGAAAATCTGGCAAGAATTAGTGGATGTTAGGAAAGTGAAAAAGCCAACGTTGTATCTGGTAAAAAATAATCAGTACTATAAAAATGTATATGTGGGAGAAGAAGAAATAACTGTAGAAGAAGATACTGACTCGTAAACTGGTCAAAATAAAAAAGTGGATATGTCCAGAACTGAAGAAATCTATGAACATTACAGTCTTCATCCACTTCATTCCAAAGAAGTGAAGGGGAATACTATTGAGTTATTCTAAATGAAGGAAGCAAAGGGAAGTCCCATGAGTGTATGGGAAGAAAGCTTGGAAGCTCGTTGTTTCCCTCAGTGGTTTCCAACAGGAAAAGGAGGAAGATATGATGAACGAGCTGTGAAGATTCCTGCATCTGAATACGGGACATCAAGATTGTATGCAGAAGATCCAAGATTTCGACAATGTATTCCGTTTTTGTCTCATCTTTTATTTGAGAGTGACTTGTCTGGACTTTCTTATGCAGTCAACCATATATTGAAAACAGGTGTACATCGGCAAAATGGTTTGGCAAAGGAATTTATGGATAAAGTACACCAGAAAGATAATGTTTTGGAAACTCAGCTGATTAATCTCATGGCATGTCAGCGTGGTACTAATGAGTACTAGTACTGTCGTCATGGAGAACCTAAATGTATGCTAAGGAACTTAGGAACTCCTACATGATTCCTTACTCTAAGCTGTGCAGAATATGCTTGGGATAATTTACTTCAATTTCTTCGAGAGGCAGATCCAAATATAGTAAATATTGAATACAAGACACCTAGAGAATTGTGCTCTTTGGATCCAGTTAATGTATGCAGATATTTCAATCATAGATTTGAAGCTATGATGTCTTTTATCACCAATAAAAAAAAATTCCTCTTAGAGAGGTTGTGGATTTCTTTTGGAGAAACGAGTATCAAGCAAAAGGTGCACCTCACATACATATGCTAATATGGATCAAAGATGCCCCCAAATTCAGAACAGATTCGGATGATACTGTGTTGTCTTTTATTGTAGAATATGCTACATCTGCTATACCCAAAAGCACAGAAGAAAAGAACTTAAGACAACAAGTCTTATGATTCCAAAGCCATCGTTGTGGGAAATACTGTTGTCGAAAGTACAAGTCAAAGGAAAAGTTTGATACCAAATGTCGTTTTGGTTTTCCACATCCAGTAATATCCAAAGGAGGAGTAAGCAGTTTTATGTCAGCTATGCGACATACCTTGACAAGAAAGTTTCCAAAGAATACCTATAATTTGAGAACAAGGGACAAATATATAAATGATTATAATCCAGGTATTCTGTCCATGTGGAATGCTAACATGGATATTCAATATGTTGCAGACAATTCCATTGCTGTTGCTCGATATGTAACATCGTACATACCAAAATCAGAAAAGACGGAATTGAAGGAATTGTGGGAAGAGATTTCCCACGAGAAGAGTCTAAGTAAGAAATTATACAGTTACAGTTTGAAGATGTTATCTCATCGAAAAATCGGAGTGTATGAATGCTCAGATCGCTTATCATCTGCAAGTCTATACTCCAAATCTAGAAGAATCATTTGGGTGAGTCTAGGTCTTGCTGCAACATGAAATCGAGTACTTAAATCTGTACAAGAAATTTAATATTTAGCTGAAAAAGAGCCAGAAAGAACAGATATTGTGAAAACAAATGTGTTGGATACATATTATCCAAATAGAAGTCATCATCTTGAGAACATTTGTCTCTATGAAGTGCTGCAAAACTATACTTTTTAAAGGAAAATTACAGAAAACATCA
Source organism: Lissotriton vulgaris (assembly GCF_964263255.1). NCBI lineage: Eukaryota > Metazoa > Chordata > Amphibia > Caudata > Salamandridae > Lissotriton > Lissotriton vulgaris. The sequence continues at coordinate 382,934,911 of NC_141696.1, forward strand.
ATAATGGAATATATGCTGTGATTGGTTCTGAAGGATGTTTGGTGAAACAAAGAAAAGGACATTTGATTAATCACCGAAAACTGAATTGTGATACTCCTGACAAAAGGGAATTTTACCATTTAGCTCTTTTGCAACTCTTCAAGCCGTGGCGTTCAGAATTGGAATTACTTGGAGATTTTCAGAGCTACAAAGATTCGTTCAACGCAACTAAAGATACTATAGAATGTCCTGTTTTTGCTAATTATGTGAAAATGTTGAACGACGAAATTGAGAAAGAAGCTACAATTGCAGCTGAGATTGCTAGAGACAGTTCTAAAGACAGTCAAACTTCTGCTCCATTGAGTCAGGATCCACTAGGAGAACCAATTGTTCAAAATGAAGCAGCAATTGCCATGGATGAGGTGGAAACAGCAATGTATCAAGCTCAATAAGGTATTATGGACTTAGCAAACTTGGAGGAGCAACTAAATCTCAAACAGAAAGAAATATATCAACAAGTGAAAGAACAGATTAACCATGGGTTACTTCATGAAATGAAAGAGTGCATATGTGCAACGTTTCAACCAATCCGAATGTATGTGAGTGGACAAGCTGGAACAGGAAAAAGTTTCTTAATTAAAATAATCACCAGTTACCTACAGAAAACAACTGAGTCTCATTTGTCTCGTGTTGTAACTGCTCCAACTGGGTTGGCAGCACACAACATTAAAGGAATTACATTGCATCGTTTACTTATGCTGCCTGTGGAGCATGAAATTAAATTGGAATACCACAAGCTACCTGTAGAAGCTTGTTGTGAAGTTTCAAGAGTGCTTAAGAGAATGAAACTTCTGATTATTGATGAGGTAAGCATGGTCTCAAACTTCATGCTTGCTTTTGTGCATTTACGAATGCAGCAAATTCTTAAAACAGACTATGATGTGTTGTTTGGAGGAAAACATGTCATAGTTTTTGGAGTTCGACTACAACTTACTCCTGTAAAAGGACAACCAGTTTTTAAAACACTTGCGCATGAAGATACCAGAAAGTCTTTGGGTACCATTGGAAATGTTAACATTTGGTCATATTTTGTATATAAGAAACATATTACAAATATGTGAAAGGCAAATGATGCTGATTATGGAACTATTCTTCAAGATATAAGAATTGGAAAAGTGACTGAACATGGCAAACAAGCTTTACAGAGACGATTACTTTCCAATTTGTTTCCAAATGAAAATATCATTCCTGAGAAAACATATATGAGAATAGCAGAAAACAAATCTGTAATCTGCGTGAATGTTCCATATTCAATGAAGAAATTATAAAATTAGAAGCTATTGATAAAATAGAACATGAAGGAATCACTATTATTTTGACAGAAAAGTTGAAGGGAAAATTGGATTCTTTAGAGAAATCGATATCTAAAACTGCTGGTTTAGAAAAGAATCTATATGCATGTATAAACTGTCGGGTAATTTTACGACGTAATTTGAATGTGGAAAAAGGTTTAGTAAATGGAGCAATGAGTAAAGTTGTTGATTTTGTTAATTATCTAAATAGAGATGGTATTGAATTTTTGAAAATTAAATTTGATCAGATTGGAGAAGTACAACAATTTAGTCATTGTTCAGCTCTTTTTTTGCTTGTAAATGATTTCTATGTTTGCAGAAAACAGTTTCCTGTTTCTTTGACGTATGCGGTGACCATTCAAAGATCTCAAGGTTTAAGTGTAGATAGTGCTTTGGTGAATATTGGAAGTACCGTGTTTAAAGAGGATATGGCATATGTTGCTTTGTCTCGGGTACTTGATTGATTTTGGTGAGAGAAAGATTAGTGCAGATGCAAATTGTGTGAAAGAGTATAATAGGTTAAGAAGAGAATATGCTCCCAATTTTTCATTATTTGAAAAGCGTGTGGTAGGCTGAAAAAGAAGATATGAGAATATCTGTAGTGAAGTTATAGAGAAAGAAAAAAAAACAAGATAAAGTTGATTGCAAGCAAAAAGAAAAAGGACACTGTTGAAGAGATTGTTGGTTATCAGTTTGAAAATTGTTCTGGTGTCAACTGCTATGCTAATGTTGTTGTCAATGTTGTTTATTTTTCTTGAAAGTTTGCAACAGCAAATTGTTGAGAATCGGGAAAAAAGATTTTGTTTGTTGTATTCTGTTTATGAGAAATGTAGTAGTGATAAAAGTAAAATACAAAGTGTTTCTGAAATTCGAAATGTATTGGACATATGTTCTGGTTGTACGTAATTTTCGCAGAATATTCAGCAAGATTGTCAGGAATTTCTTATGTATATGCTTGTTGTATTGGAACATGAAGGTATAGATATTGAAAATCTGTTTGGCCTTTCTTATAAATGGCAATATGAGTGTGAACATTGTTTGTTTACATGCAGCACTAACATAGACACCGAAAGATTTATATATGTGACTTAACCAGCTTGTGAATTAGTGTCTTTTAACAACCTAGATCAGAGGAGCAACTCAAAACATGGAGTGTAGCCAATGTAAATCAGAAATATCCTCAAGATTATTTATACAAAGATATGGACAGTATGTAATTTTAATGTTGCAATGTTGTACAGCTGATGGAAGAAAATTGGAAACTTTAATTAAAAATGTTGTAGCTACTCAAGTATCAATATCAGGAAGAACTTTTGTAGCTGTAGCAATTATTTTTCATGATGGTCCTTCTACAACATCTGGACATTATACTGCTTATTTAAAATGTGATAAAGGTTGGACACATTGCAATGATGCTCATTTGGTTTTAAAACAACGTTTGCCTAAAGAGTTACCAGATTCTTACCTAATTTTCTTAAAGCCAAAGTTTTAGGAACAAAATGTGGCCTTTTAGGATTACTATTGGACAACTTCAAAACAAAGGATTTCACGAATACGATTTGGCCTTGAGGAAAAGTATTTAAAACAATTAAGACATTTTTGTTGTATATTTTGTTAGCATATATTTCTAAACAATATTATTTACAGTGTTTGTGAAAATGAATAACAATGTTTTGTTATTTTATCATTGTTTGAGTTGTTTCATATTTAGGTAAGAAATTGCTCTTAGAAAAAAACATTTAACATATGTTTTATTTCTATTTTGTAGATTGTTATTGAGAATGTTGAATGTTTTTTTAAAGATAATCTTATTGATTGTCTTTTTTTTGCCCGCTGTTATGTGATGAGTACAATTGAAATCACTATTTCTAGTGAAATTCAATATATTCTGAGAACAGCAAAAAAGACATATGAAATGGTTTACAAATTATTCTGTGTTGTAAAATATATATTATAACTGTAATTTTTCTTGTCTTCCACAGATGCTAATTTTATAATGTATAGTTTTTTTTTACATTTATTACTTTTAAGGTAAGTATAAGTAACTATAAAAAATGGTCAATGGGCTGTGCTTCTACACAGCTGAAGAAACAAGAGATGGACTGAGTACATATGTGTGTGAAGATGGTTTGTATCTTTTAAAGATATATGATAAAGTTAATATGCAGACTGATTGTCCCTGGGGACCCACTATCTCAGAAGATATATTAAAAAAGTGCCAGGAGTTTTATTACTGAGATGTATAAAATGGGACATGGCTTCAGAACAGCTCTATGCAACCCACCTGTATGGTATTCAATAGAAAGACATGGTTGGCTAGTACAGACCAGGGACTTTCATGATTAAAAGAGACCAAATTGCTCAACATAAAATACATCACAGAGTGTGTTTTCAAATACTCTTTCATATTTACAAGGACAGGATAAGTTACTGTGTTCAGCTTTTCTTGTATGTAAATATGTCCTAACCATACACAATACTTTGTGTTGAAGGTGCATTCTATAGGTGTTGCTGTGAGTATTTTGGACATATATAAGCAATGACTAGTTTCTAATTCTTTTAAAAGTTGAGTACTGGATATGTCTTTAAGGATTGATGTGTGTGAAAACACATGAAGTATTCAAAAACTAGTGTCAGAATGGTACCTAAATACACACAGATTCACAGTGTTATTCTAGACAAGCAGCAGTATCCCTTGCATTTTACTAAAATACATTTACTAGTTTGGAAGGGGTAAGGTGAATAGAAATATTCTAAATAATTTAGTACTGCATTTTAGTATAAGAGCCTGAGTCATTTTCCATAGTCATAAGGAGTGACTGGTTTCGAATTCTACGAAAAGTTAAAAACAGGATATCTTTATAAGCAATTATATTTATATAACATTATGAACTACTAAAACTCTACTGGAGGAATGTTATTAGAAAACTGCATTTACATAATATTTTTTTGGGGTCAAAATAGTTGGTAAACCTACTTTTGTATTATGTACTAAGAAAACTGTTAAAGTGATGTGTTTATGTTTTTGTGCTAGGACCTAGAACATAACAGATTTGATATGGATAAAGAGGGCAATATTACAGAAGAGACATTAAAAATGAGCAACAGTTTAATTGAATTACAAAATCAATCTATAACAGACAACGAGACTGATTCAGAGGACATCAGTACTGCAAATGTCACCTGTGAATTTGAAAATGAAAGCCATGATGTGGATTTTTTTGAAGCACTGGATGATGTAGAGTTACTGGAAGCTATACTCTCTGAAATGGCACACCAACAGTATGATCTGGAAGAAGTACCATATGAAGTCATTTTAGAAGCTGTGCTAAAATATGAGATGTCTGAAGAATAATTTCACTGTTTAATACTATTAAATTCTGGACTATCTTTTTTATGTGGAAATGTGGAAATAAAATGTAGCTTAAGATCATTATAGTTTACATTTTAATTAATTAATTACTTTTAATTTAAATCTAAATTTAAAATCATCCTGTGGCAACAATATATCACTTTTTGTAATACAGTTATAGTACAAGATTGTGTTTTATATTTGCAATGACAGGAAAAGATACTCTGTATATGTTTTCTTCTCCCTTTAAATAGATCATTATACACACCACTATGCATTGAAGGGGCGTTCTGTATGTGTTGCTGTGTGTGTTTGCACATAACACTTATACAACAAGACACATTAGAAATAATAAATCTGAAAATGTGTGTGAATGCAGCACCATTCTGCAGTTAGTGTAGCAAGGTAGAACAGTGAACACTTATCCAGTATATATGCAGTTCTGCAACTATCTACACACTTGTGTTTCACACCTTCAATTTCCCAACTGGTATTAGTTTCTCCATTGTTTTAAACATTTTAGTTTCTATTTTTCAATGTGCGTATCAAAGGTTATATTAGGGTGAGAGGGGGTCTGCCACTCTTTCACAAGGATGATGTCATCAGTGATGTCATTTGAAATGTCATCAGTGATGTCATCAGTGATGTCACTGACCATGTCATAAGTGGGAATTTCAATGGTTTTGTATGAGTGAAATGTCCAGCTAACTATAACATGTGTGATCCCTATGTTTTTTTCAGTGAATTACTAAGGTTTTTTAAATGCTAATTCCTAACTATGATGTGGCTTAAACCTATGGTGTTCTTCAGTGAAAAAAAAATATATATATCTACATTCACTTAAAAAACCATAGGTTTCAGGCCTTATATAGTTAGGAATTAGCATTTGAAAAAACCATTGAAATTGCTCCTATATAGTTAGTTGTACTAACTATATTTCGCGCACCCGCAATCCACTGCTGATGATGTCACATATAACATCATTCATGACATGGTCAGTGACATCAATGATGACATCACTGATGACATCTCAAATGACATCACTGATGACATCTCATTTGGCATCACTGATGACATCACTGATGATATCATCCAGTGACTGTGTGTTTCTGTAAAGTTTAAATATGTTTTACATATTGAGTGGATGTATAAGTGTCTGGAGGAAGGATTTAGTAGGTGGGTGACTGACTGTATGAGTGAATGATTAAATGTGTCTTACTAAATGCATGGGTTAGTGACTAAACTGTCTGAATGTGTGCATCAGTATGTCTGTTGTTGTGTAAGCTGCTGCATGTGTTGATCAGTAGCTATATGAGTGGCAATATGGGTTATTGATTGGTTGCCCAAGTATTTGAATGGGAGTGTGTGTGTGGGTGGCTGAGAGGTGTGTGACTCTGTGCATAGATGTGTGAGCAGTTGATTCACTAGGTGTATGAGTTCAAGAGTGCATGTGGAAACAGCTATATGAGCGGTTGACTCTGTGCATGGGTGTGTTCGTGAGTGAATGGATATCTCAGTGCTACATGTGCAAGTAAGTACATATGTAAAACACAGTGCATGTGAGAGTTGGATATATATATATATATGACTATTCATGAGAGCCAGTGAATGTGCGAGTGGCTATATGGATCATTGTGTACTTGTATCAATGATTGTATAAGAGAGTAAGTATGTGTTAGTATATGTTCGAATAAGTAAGGTGTTGTGTGTATAACTGTATAGTTGAGGAAATGGAACTGTGATAGATTCTTTGCATGACTGACTAGGTGTGTGAGTAACTCCATGGATGAGTGGCAGTGTGTGAGTGTCTGTATAGGTGTATGAGTGCATATGATAGTGTTGTATTGATGAGTGATTGTATGTATGAGTGATTCTATGGGTGAATGAGTGAATGTGTGTATAGACCTAGGAATCAGTGAGTGTGTATGTAGTAACTGGTATTGGTGTGTCAATGGTTTCAAGAATGATAGTCTGTATTTAACACTGGGTGTATCAAAGGTTATATTAGAGTGTGAGGAGGTGCATCATATTATCACATGAATGATATCATCAGTGATGTGATCAGTGATGTCAAATGAGATGTCATCAGAGATGTCATTAGTGATGTCATTTGAGATGTCATCAGTGATGTCATCAGTGATGTCACTGACCATGTCATGAATGATGTAATATGTGACATCATCAGCAGTGGATTACGCGTGCGCGAAATATAGTTAGTACAACTAACTATATAGGAGCAATTTCAATGTTTTTTTAAATGCTAATTCCTAACTATATTAGGCCTGAAACCTATGGTTTTCTAAGTGAATTTGCAAGGTTTTTAAAATTGCTAATTCCTAACTATATAAGGCCTGAAACCTATGGTTTTTTAAGTGAATTTGCAAGGTTTTTTAAATGCTAATTTCTAACTATATAAGTCCTGAAACCTATGGTTTTTAAGTGAATTTGCAAGGTTTTTTAAATGCTAATTCCTAACTATATAAGGCTTGAAACCTATGGTTTTTTCAGTGAATTTGCAAGGTTTTTTAAATGCTAATTCCTAACTATATCAGGCGTGAAACCTATATTTTTTTTCAATAAATTTCAAATGTTTTGTAAATGCTAATTCTATTAGCGGATAATGTTTATATATGTTATTATCCTTCTGGGACCACCTGAGCAGCCATCTTGTTTCTCAGGAGAAGTGAGGCACAAGAGAGCACAAAACAAGAGTGGAAAATGCGAAAAGGGGGCAGAAGGACCACTAAGTGCAAAAAATGTTTTATTTTTTTTTTAAATCGCGGGGTACGCACACGGTACACGTACCCTACATTGTACGGTGCGCGTACCCCGCGATTTTTTTATTTGTTTTTGCCCTTGGGGGTCCTTTTGGGACCCCCTGAGAAGGGCTAGAGGGTTGGGGGGTCTCTACCCTGCCCCCTTTTCGTGTTTTCCACTCTTGTTTTGGGCTCTCTTGTGCCTCAGTTCTCCTGAAAAACAAGATGGTGTCCAACACTTCCTGGTTTGGACAGTTTGGAATGTTGACAGTCGACTGACAGCCAATCAGAAACTCGCTTGTGTATGGTACGCGTACCGTACCCGTACGGTGCGCGTACGGTGAGCACATATAGACATATAATTTGATCAAATTCAGTTTTCTCAACAACTACTGGAGGGATTTTCACCAAATATAGAAAAGGCACAACTGCATACCTGTCCCTACCATTTTGCCAAGTTTGGTGTAATTCCGTTCAGCCGTTCGGGCTGTAGCCGTGTCTAAAGGTCCCATAGAAAATGCCATTTGAAAATTTTCAAATTCAATTTTCTCAAGAACTACTGGAGGGATTTTCACCAAACATAGCAAAGGCACATCTGCATACCAGGCCCTACCATTTTGCCAAGTTTAGTGTAATTCCATTCAGCCGTTCGGGCTGTAGCCGTGTCTAAAGGTCCCTATGGAAATTAACATTGGGAAAACATGTTTTGGGACCACCCTTTCGGCCCCGCTTGACAAATCCCCCCGACACTTTCAGGGAAGGAGCGGAGCGGAGCTGCCACAATTCTGGAAAATTACACACAGATTCCTCAATCGGCGCCAAAGTTATCCCCAATAGAATGTTGAGCGCATATAGATATATAATTTGCTCAAATTCATTTTCTCAACAACTACTGGAGGGATTTTCACCAAATATAGAAAAGGCACTACTGCATACCTGTCCCTACCATTTTGTCAAGTTTGGTTTAATTCCGTTCAGCTGTTCGGGCTGTAGCCGTGTCTAAAGGTCCCATAGAAAATGCCATTTGAAAAATTTCAAATTCAATTTTCTCAAGAACTACTTGAGGGATTTACACCAAACATACAAAAGGCACTGCTGCATACCTGTCCCTACCATTTTGCCAAATCTGGTATAATTACGTTCAGCCGTTCGAGCTGTAGCCTTGTCAGAATGTCCCAATGGAAATTAACATGGGGAAAACACGTTTTGGGACCTCCCTTTTTTTTCGGCTCCCGCTTGACGAATCCCCCAGAAACTTACAGGGAAGGAGCGGAGCGCAGCGAGGCAAATTTGAGGAAAATTACAGGCAGACCCCTCAATCGGTGCCAAAGTTATTCTCAATAGAATGTTGGGAATTTCCTATGGTAACTAGGTCCTAACTATATATACCTACTGGCGACCGCCAGTAGGTATATATATATATATATATATATATATATATATATATATATATATATATATATATATATATATATATATATATATATATATATATATATATATATATATTTATATATATATATAGGCTGAGCCGAAACGTCTGTGACACTTTCTGCTTGAATAAAGTTTGAAGTACCTCGAGGTCCGTGTCCGGTATCCTGTTTTGCCGGCTGGAAAAGCAGCGTGTGCTGGAGTGATACGGAGTTCACGATATATATATATATATATATATATATATATATATATATATATATATATATATATATATATATATATATATATATATATATATATATATATATTTTTTTTTTTTTATATATATATATATATTTATTTATATATATATATATATATATATATATATATATATATATATATATATATATATATATATATATATATATACATATATATATATATATATATATATATATATATAAATGTAGTGGTTTTACTTTGATCTCAAACCATGATGATTTGATATACTGGATAACTACACCAGATTATCTAATGTAAAGCTCTACTATTTAGAGCAATATCATCAGAGAGTTTAGTGTGCCCTTATGATATGACAAGGTACACATAGGTCGGATCTTAATAGTCCTAAAGGACTATGGAATGGGTCTACCTCTCTCAATCTTGTTAGCCTGCACGTGCAAACTGCCCAGATGGTCACCAATCCTCACTACACCTCTCCTTCCATCACCACATTGCCCATTTCAGTTTAAGTTTGTAATGCTTGATGGTATTGGAGACACTTGATCCATTCTGGTTACATTTTGTCATTCTAGTGTAACAATAAAACCTGGCACACAACATTGACCAAGAGGGAAGTGGGCAGCACTCTGGAGTGACCGGTCCCCATACAACTAAAGGTTAATCTCTGCACAGGCATTATTAGATCTACCAAGCCTACAATGCAAAACATACCCTACTTAAAAACTGAGACATATACACCTTTTCTGTATAGATTATCCTTGGTCATTCATCTTATACAATACCCAGTGGTGGGATCCCACTGCAACTAGCTGCTTTTCAAAATACTCAGATTTTATTTCCACAGAGCCACCATGACCTCGTCTGGATGAATTGGACACTTCGATTACCTCAGAGTTGTAGTTCCTTCAAACTACAGGAGGACACATTATTTTGAATCATAGACAGAAAAGTAGGATATGCAAACCTTGAACAATGTCTCAATAGTCTCGCTCAACATAAACAGGCTGACCCACTTCATTAAAAGAAAGAACATCTTAACATATCTGTTAGACCTGTCAGCATTGGGGTGGTCTTCCCCCAAATATGTTTTACCTTCTTTCTCAATTTTTCTGAATTGCTTTCTTTTAGCCTTAAGACTCAGTGCACTTTACCGCTGCTAACTAGTGCTAAAGTGCTTCTGCTCACTCCCTAACACATGGTAGAATTATCTTAGACCTGCTTGGCATATTTAATTTATTTATATATCCCTAGTAAAGTGGCATGCCATATACCCAGGGCTAGTAAATGAAATGCTACTAGTGGGCCTGCAGCACTTATTGAACCACCCACTTCAGAAGCCCTTTAAAACATGTTGCAGGCCTTACTTGTGGATTCTGTCATGGCTGGGACTCAGAACAAAATTTCAAACTAAAATGAGGTGGCTATTGTTATAAATGGGGTCTCTAGTTGGCAGAGGTTCACACCCTGTCCAAGTAGGAACCACCGCCCTAGTCAGGGTAAGTAAGATACACACCATAAAAAACCTGTGCTCACCCTCTGGTAGCTTGGCACAGAGCACCCAGGCTTAACTTAGAAGGCAATGTGTAAAGTATTTGTGCAACACTAAATTACAGTGACAATGCAAATACTACAAAAAGATTTCACACAGGTTTAGAAAAATAGAGAATATTTACATGGACATCATTTGGGGTAGTCAGGTAGACTTACAGGTAAATCAAATATGCCAAAAAGGTGTGAACAAACTTTACCATTCTTAAAGGAGAGAGCACATGTACTTTAGCACTGGTTAGCAGTGGTAAAGTACCCAGAGTCCTGAAGTTAACAAAAAGAAGGTCAGAAAAAGAGGAGGAGGAAGGCAAAATGTTTGGGGTTAGCCTTCAGAGAGGGCCATTTTCCAACAGCTATATACCAACCTATCGGCTGCGCTAGACTGCAATAGCCACTTCTTCTCAGAGTTCGAACTCAAGAGAAGAACCAGGCAGCGATGCCCGCCATTCCCATTGCTGTGTATCTTGTCTCTGGAAACCCTGGCTATAGCGATTAGCCTTAATTGAGACATAGAAAGGATTAACACACTAGCAGGAGAACACATGGTTCTACTCTATGTGGACAATAAATTGTTCACTCTATCACACCCGTCACAATCTATAAAAAGTCTTTTTCAGAGAATCTCACACTGCTGGACGTTCTGGTGGTATAGAAGTAATTTTAAAAAGTGTGAGGTATTGCTTCTCACCAGGCACAGGATTGCAGCATCAATAGGAGGCTACCCTTCAATATAAAGACAGGTCACAACCGCATAGTGGAGGATAATTTAGGACCCTTGGTCTCTAAGATTAAATTTGATTTGATAAAATGATCAACACTTACCTTATCAATGTTGGGGAAAGTGGAAGCATTCAAACTAAACATGATGCCTGCTTAAAGTATATATTTGCTTACTTCCCATTCGCATCCTAGCTCCTTTGCAATGTGGGCTGGCTAAGCTAATGAACTTTCATATGGTTTGGGAGAAGACCTCATCTAAAATAGGAATAGTCTATGCAGCCACATTCTTGGTGGCCTGTGTTTACCCCACATAGACTTTTACTGCTTTGTATTTTAGGTAGCACAGATCGGATATATGATAAATGATGCATGATACACTGGACACCCAACGGAGGGTCTACATAAAGAAGTCCCTGCAGGGTGCCAAGGGATCCATCCATTCATTTTACAAAGGAGATGACAAGTGACTTATAGCCACCAATCCAATAATGCAAGCAATGACATACACTTGGGTCAGAGCACATGCCATATTAGGGGAGAATAGAAGATTACATAAAGGTGCCCCCTAATGGAGGAAAGGATCTATTAAAATAAGGTAATTTAACTTTTGAGGGAGGTCTTTATATCCAGTTGCCTACAAACTCAACACCAACTAATAGCAGAGTGTAGATTGAAAACCTCTGCAGAAGGCCAAATGGAGTTTGATGTCTCTAGCAGTGTCTCACCCACTGCCTCTACACACTCTAAGCCTCTTTCCACATTAACCTACAGGATACTTCTGTACTTAAGTGTATTCACACATGGATTACTTTCAAAGGAGTAGTTTCTAGACTCTATAAATCGTCATGGATCGCATGTTTTCAGGGACGATATCCAGACAGATGAAGGACTGATCGGCACACCATTTACAAATTGAATACAGAGATGGGATTGGTCCATAATCAGGTCCATACATGACAAATCCTTACGAGAGGCATGTTTGAAGCTGGGCTACTATAAAATCTTCCACAGATGGCAATGGCGTCCTAAGAGACTTGGCGGTATTGCAATATTCCCAGTAACCGCATCCTGGAGATGTAACCATTCACACAGTGATATTGTACCCTTAATATGGGAATACCCAACTCTATAGCACTACTGGTGGAGGGTTCTAGAGATGATGGGAAACTTGCCACAGACCACATGCACTCTAACAAGCCAAGCAGTTCTCTTACATGACCACACTCAGTGATCATACCCCAGTGACATATATGATTGCAATCACTCTGGTAGTGGCAAAGATATGCATTCTTAGGCTGTGCCGAACTAATCATAGCCAGACACAGATAACTGATTACAGGAGATGCATTAAAAAAGCAACATGTGAAAAGGTGATCTCCGACTTAAACAGCCAAATAGACAAATAAAACTTTTTGGGGCAAACTTATATCCAACCCAGAAAATTGGACTTGCTCGTCACCTCTTTCCATCCGGATAAAATGACTCACAGAAGTAACAGCGAGTAGATAAGTAATGCAGGAGAAGTCATGACCCTAAATAGGTTAAACCTAGATACTGTCATCCATTAATGGGTTTGAGAGGAAGTATAGGAATCACTCATAGACGGTGGACAACTTTGGTGATGGCAGATGAATGGAGAAGGCACATATAAACTATCTGTATGAACACTGCACTGTTTCAGGTATAAGTGTGGTGGAGACCATATAGATGATCAGTCATATACAACACCCCAAACCAAAAAAAGAGGTCAGTTGGTATTTTATGTTACAAGATTTAGAGAAACAGGTCAATTAGAATGTTCCGTTGCAAGATTCTATTTACAGGAGGGATAGTAGAACAGAAAGGGGTGTGGAACAAATTGCAGAACTAGACACTTAGGTTTTAATAATACATTAATTTAATGAAAGTTATACACACAACAATGCCATGAGGCCAAACAATAATTTCAATAAAGAATTGGTATAACATACGCAAACTGTGCTATTTCTGTGACAGTTTCATTCAATTAAGTAGGCCTCCATACACAGCCAATGCCTTAGCAGTTAAAACATTGAATAAAAATGGAACTGACGAGAATCATATAAATTATGTTTAACACCCTTATATATATAGACTACAGTGCTTGAACTGTGGCTCAAGAAGAGGATGAAAACTCCGATAAAACTGAGGACTCAGATATGGCTCTCCATCCAATTCCTAAAACGAAACTCACACAAGAGACTGGGTCTGATGCACAAAGGTATTTCTATCCAAAAACATACGTCCAGGTCCAAAAATACCTTCATTTATGCATGTCAGTAATCCACAAAGAGGTTCCTTGAGGACATTAATGGATTTCCTAATGCAAATTTCTCTGCCACAAGTGTGAAGAACATTGCAGTACTAAACCACATTGTAGGGGTGGGAAGTGTTTTTTTTTTCAAGGAATGGTTTGACTTGGAAGATTGGGAACACTGGCAACTGTACATTTGTGGGAATTCACAAACTGCAATCCAACCCCTTCTAAGTCCTTCTCCTTAGAAAATGGCTATAGACGTGTGCCAGTGCCAGGTGGGTATTATCCCCCTTCTAGGATGTGAAGGTGAATTGATTAATTTACCACCAGATTAGCTAGGGTTGTAGGGAATGGGATTTCTCCATGAAGATGTTTTTTTTATAATGTGCATTTGTAAATGTAAATGTAGAGTATTTATATAGCGCACTTCTACCCGGAGGCCTCGTAGCGCTGTATTCATACCGCTGTGGAACCCATCCTGGCCTTCCCGTGAAATGTCCACTCCTGGGCACCCCCAAGGTGAAGCCAGGCATCCACAGCGCTGCTGGGGCCGTTGTGGAGGTTAAGCAAGCTATTGCCCAGAGTCACAGAGTGGGACCCATGATTAGACTAGGCACCGAGGCGAGAATTATCAGGTCCGGGGAAATTGAGTCCAAGAGCCGCCGAGGCGGGAATTGAACCCTGGTCCCGGGCCAGACCTCTGCATCAGGGTCTGCCACTCTAACCATTGAGCCACGCTTCTCCACATTTGCACAGGACCCTCCATTCCCCTTGCGTGGAATTCTACGCAATGTAGATTTCTGCACAGTGAATGTATGATGCCATGGGACATGTCAAATGTGTTGGACTTGTCTGTCTCTGTAGGGTCATCCCTCTCATTTGTCTGACTTCATTTGTAGTGGCTTTAGAACTCTGGGCACTTTACCACTGCTAACCAGTACTAAAGTACTTGTTCTCAGTCCCTAAAACATGGTAACATTTTTGAACAAGCTGAACAAGACTCACATGGAAAGTGGTTACATCTAGCCTTCGTGTTAATTTTTATTCTCTCTGCTTGTTATTATCTCTGCCTTTACAAGCAGCACAGTGGTCTCTGCATAATACTGAGCAATACATATATTCATTGAGTCCCACTGTAGGCTTCAGAGATTTTTTGATATACATTGAGTGATGCTTTGTATGGTTCTAAGTAAATCTAATAGTACACCATATGATATATAGTTAGATACATTAGCCCCTCTTTAGTATAGCAGCAGTCTGTCCCCTATTGGGTTGACTCACAAATTTCCAGGCTATTTCTCAGTATCCAATCTGAGATGTCAACCATTTGAATAATTGATCCACTGACGCTATCTTCAGACACATTCAGTATACTGTCTAGTGAACTATTTCTGTTTTTAATAGTTAAATAGTACGGACAGACCTGAATATGTCAATGAGTCTGATCTATGTTAACCTTTTTTTCTCCTAGAGCGGTGCCTCACGTCCTAAGTGTGGCCAGGTGAGGTAAGGTCTGTGAGAAGTTGGCATGGTATATGCTGTACACTAATTAAAGTGGGCACCTTGTACCAGTCCAAACAACCCTTATTGATGATTAGGTTAAAGACAACCTTTATTGAAAGCTATCCTAGTGGTAGCTATGGAAAGCCGCCTTCAGACTAAGTCTCGAAGGAATGTAAAGCAGCTTGTTTTACCAGTCTATAAGCTCCTGAATGAACAAATGCCACATAAGGTATATATAAAATATATGTATTTATTACCAAACATTCTCTACTAAACTCTTTATGAGATTAGAGAACAAAGCACACAATATTACAGTACTAAAACAACAGTAAATAGTGCTATGCACAGCGAGCTCCAGGGGGAGACCAAACCATATACTAAGAAAGTGGTATAACAACCACGACCTGACTAGACACAGTGCCTAGAGCATGTACAATCACTGGGACCCCAAGAAACCACCTAAGGTAGTGACACAGGGGACCCAAGGGGGACCCGTGCAGTGTGAGAACACAGCTTCTAGCTCCGTACAACCCTATGGGAAAGTTGTGGTTGGAATTTTAAAGTTTAAGGACACTTAGGAGAGGACTTTGAGCAAACCCTTCCAGACTTAGATGGTTCTAAGCCCAGCACCCATGTGAGCACTGGAGTACTCGTGTTACCTAACCCAGGGAAGCTGGGTGCATAGGTGTCAAATGATGTTGGGAATCTTCGTTGTTTTCAATGGTGAAATGCTGCAAAGTGCTGCTTCCGTAAAGAGGAAAAGTGTCTGGTGTGATCCAAGCCTGGATCAAAGCTGAGAAGAACCTGAAAGCAGAGGGGACAGAGTCTGGGTCACTTGCCAGTGACCAGGGGCTCGGTAGACGAATGTCCACTGATGTCGGGCGTTTCAGGTGAGATGAGGTGAAGCTTGACTCAGCAGCCACGGCGACCTAGAGACGTCGACGATGACCACAGTCCGCAGGCGTGCTGTTCCACAAAGGATGTCAAGTGCTGGGGGTCAGTGTCTGGAGTGCACACCAACAAGCCTTGGCAACTGAAACCCAAGCAGTCAGAGAAAAGATGCTTCAGTGTTGACCAGCATGGTCCTGGGGACTCCCCAAGCAATGGAGAGTCAGGGCACATCTGGAGCAACCAGGTAAGCCCACTGAAAGTTAAAGTTTCCCTCACAGGGACCCACATGCCAACAGACCAGGGATTGCAAAAGGACTTCAAGAGGAATCACAAAATACCAGCCCACGGAACACTCGTGGAGTGTAGGCCAGTAATCTTCAGTGGAATCACTGCTCGGGGACTGGACTACAAGTAGCCCAAAGCACAGCTTCAGGGATTTCTGGAAAGAAGATGCTTCTGCAAATGGACACAGTACCCAGGTGTTCGAGTTGCACGGTCCGCACAAGGAATATGGGTCTCAGGTTTGCTGAGCATACTAGCTGACCTTGGGGACACTTGGAAACCAACCTTCTGTGTTGCAAAAATCTTCAGAGTCCTCAGGAGCATCAGAGTTGAAAAGTGGTCAGATGCGTCTTTGGTTAATGCTTAGTTGGGGACTAACTCCTTTACTCCAAGGGAGATCCTTCAGTCATCTAGCGCAGTATAGATCGTCGTAGTACTTGATTTCTGTAGCAGAGTTTCGTCCAGGTAAAATCTAAAGTCCTGTAGCCAGGGGTTCCTATTCTATACACAAAGAAGGGGTGGGGCAAACTCTTGGGACCCACCTATGGGATGGTCAGGACAGAGGGGTGGCTACAACCATATCTTTTGTCTAGTTTTGCACCAGAGCAGGGGCTGATAGCCCCTACAACAGGTTTGAGCTGGACTATGCACAGGGACACCAAATGTGCCCCCAGTGCAGACATCAAAGCACTCTTGGAGTGCACCCACCCAGCCCCAGTACACTAAACCCTGTCTTGGAGCTAGTTACAACTCCCTGTGACAGAACACCTATTGTCCACCCTTCCCCTGCCGGAGTTTAGTCCAGCACCAGGAGGGCTGTGGCTGGCAGCATCCATCTTGTGGTGACAGGGTCGAGAACGCTGGTACCAGATGTACCGATGCCATCATATTTCTCCCTCTAGGAGGGTGGAATCATACCTCCCATACCAGTTTCTGGTGTGGAGGTATGATTCCAAGGCGTTTGACACCAAACACAACGTTTTCTGTGCAGCCATTTTAAAGTTAGCATTTACTGCAAGGTTATAATGCACTTAAGAGTATATGGTATGGCTGCATCACAGAACAACCCCGGAGAATAGATTCCGAAGGCTGCAGAGCGGCCCTGCTCATGCATGGGCACCCTCTCACATAAAACCCAGCACCCTGCCTTCAGGATTGATAAGGCCTACCACAGGGGTGACTGATGGGTTTATATGTGCAGTGATAAGGTAGATATAGTGAACCTATATCTATGTAAGGGGTGCATGCACCACCTTACACAGGTTGCAGTAGCAGACCTGTGGTGTCAATTTGAGTGGCCTCTCAGGGGTGGCATAATACATGCTGCAGCCCCTGGGAGACCTTTGGGGTACCTATGCCCTAGGTACATAGTATACCATATACTAGGGACTTATAAGAATACCCCAGAATCCAAGTGTATCTGGAGTCTCTAAAGAATATGAACAACCAATTTAGGGAGAAAGCAGATAGACTGGGGTCCTGATTAGCAGGATCCCAGTCAGGATCCCAGTCACACTAAGTCGAGAACCAGCAAAAAACCAGGAAAAAATGGGGGTAACCATGCAGTCAGATTCCACCTTCCTATAAGATCCCCTACTCGTGGAATGCGGGTAAGTCACAAAAGGCTTTTACAACTGGCCTCATATGCTATATTGGAAACAGTTGGGATAATGAGTATCTTTTACTTTTTCTTTGTTACATATATTACACAAGTAGTAGACTGATCCATCTCCATTTTTGTACCCTCTCTCCACAAAGGTTTGAACACTACAACATGCTCCCCAAATAGATGTGATTGGTGTGATTGGTTAAATTTTTTTGCTTATCATGCAGTAGCTTAGACTTTTAGGTCCTGAGGAAGGCTAGACACTATATAGGTCACAATAGCTGAAACATGTAGACCAACCCTTTGCAGTTATGCTTTCAAAACTCCCTTAGCACTGTTTTTAATCCTGTCACCAAGAGATGCATATTAAAACTTTTTTCTCCTGGTAGTTAGTTTTACCACACATTCACTACACATTTTTTTCACTTGAGCACTGCGCCCATCACTCAGTAACAAATATCAGCTTATCATCTGGTGAGTTTTAGTATATCCTAGCAAACGTTAAAAACATCCCTGAGCTCCGCCCTCACAGTGAGGGGAATGTAGCCCTTGGCTGTTCTCTGAGTTACAGCCAGGAGGAAACCCAAGATGATGAAGCATGTCAACTTGGTGAGTGATGGGATCCCGTACCCTAATTAGGGCTCCCCTGTCTTAGAGTAGGTACTATCCACTTGTGTTAAGGACGCTTTAGGGTGCTGAGTAACACCCTCACATAATTTAGTTTGTTTCTGAGTCTTCTATGGAAAGTATCTGTGCTGTTCACTACATTTTCCCTTGGACCCCCTCCCCCCGATTTGTATCTTTGCCTTCAAGACAGCCCTCAACCTCTACCACAGACAGTTGAGAGAATCGAAGAAAAGGGCCTTAGCTTAACACATCACATCAACCTCTAATAACAGCAAAGAACATTTCAACATCAAAGAATTCTACAACTCCTCAGCTGCAATAAACAACATTAGCCACTCACAAGAACTCTGTGACAACATTGCAAACTTCTTCCACAACAAGATTGCCAATATCTACAAAAACTTCAAACCTCAGCCCAATGCCACCGACGTCTTCAATCAACTAAACGGCCCTGCTACCCCCACAGCCATCCAACTAATCACATGGAGCAAGCTCGCCCAAAAAGATACCGCCTCCATCATGAACTCGGTCCAATCAGGGGCCCAATCGATCCACGCCCTCACCACATCTTCAACCTAGGCAAAGCAAGAATCAGTCAGGTAGTCACCACCATGTTCAACACCTCAATTGCAACAGCAAATTCTCCAAGGATTGGAACATTCAGAAGTCAAATCCTACTAAAGAAACCATCAGCAGACCCCTGCTCCGGTTTCAGGCCAAAGTATTAGAAAAAGCCATCAACCCACAACTTTCCTCACATCTAAAACAGAACCTCATATTTGACTCCTCCTAATCTGGATTCCGCAGCAACCACAGTACTGAGACAACCCTCATCATGGCTACTGACCACATCCGAGCCCTCCTTGACTAAGGAGAGACTGGGGCTCTGCTTCTCCTGGACCTCTCGGCAGGCTTCGATACGGTCTCCCACCACACACTCATCACAAGACTGCACAACATAGGCATCCAAGGAGCCGCTCTCAGATCAATCACCTCTTTCCTCAAAAGAAAAATGCAAAAAATCCACCTTTCCCCCTTCACGCCTAACACAAGGAAATCATCTGTAGGGTTCCCAAAGGATCCTTGCTCAGCTCCACCCTCTTCAACACTTATATGGCATCTCTGGCCAGCATCACCAAAACCCACAGACTCAATATAAAATCCCATGCAGACGACACACAATTTATAATCTCTTTCTCCAAAGACACCAACAACATCAACATCTGCTAAGAATTGGGTTGACAACATCCTCTTTTATACACGCTATATAGATAACATCTTTTTGATATGGAAAGGGAGTTCTGTTGAACTCAATGATTAATTTCTCTATCTTAATGACAATATGCGGAACAACAAGCTTACTTTAAGTAGTTCAAGAGAGGAAATTACATTCCTGGACCTAAGGCTTTATGTGAAGGATCAGATGATCCACAGCGACCTGTACAGGAAACCAACTGCCTGTAATAGTGTGTTATATGCCGCTAGTTGTCACCCCAAAACAATGATTGCTGCGATACCATACGGTGAGATGGTGCGTATCCGTCGAAATTGTAGAGAGGATGACAATTTTGAGAATATTATTTGCAAGGTAAAACATGACTTTTAAGCTCGAGGCTATGATGTTAATTACCTCAAGAAAGCCGAAAATATGATTAGACAATGCAAAAGGAAGGACACCCTGACGCATTAGAGACACAATGCTGACAGTGCTACTAAAGGTCAGTGTGCATTTATAACAGAGTTTGGAGTATACAGTAATCACATCTTCAACATACTCAGAAAAAACTGACATCCACTTAAAACAGACACTCTTCCAGTTGACTTTGTTTCAAATAAACCCAAAATTGATTTATCGAAAAGGGTTTACGATTAAGAAAATCCTAAAGTGTTGTACCCAGGGAGTGCCGCAGGGCTCGTCCCTGAGTCCAACACTTTTCAACCTTTATGTTGCCCCGATCGCCACCTTAGTAGAGAGTTACGGCCTCCGACTGGTGTCGTATGCCGACGACACGCAGTTGGTTATCTCCCTGTCGCGTGCACCCGGTCTTTCAGCGGACATCTTCAGAGCTTGCATGCAAGATCTTGCAGCCTGGATGTCTGCCAATTGTCTCAAGCTCAACGGAGGCAAGACCGAGGTGCTGGTCGTGGGGGGATTCCAATCAGCGTGGACGTCGGCATGGTGGCTATCTTGTCTTGGTCCAACACCCATCCCGTGCCAGAAAGCTAAGAACCTGGGCATCTGGTTCGATACTGACCTTACTTTCGGCCCCCAGATCAACCAGGTGGTCGGATCATGTTTTGGGACCCTCAAAAGTCTCAGGAAGACTCTGAAGTTTTTACCTATGAAAGCCCGACAAACCTTGGTACATTCACTTGTTACATCAAAGATGGACTACGGCAATCTTCTCTATTTAGGGACCTTGGAGAAGAATCTTAGCCGCCTACAGGTCCTGCAGAATGCCGCCGCCCGATTGGTGCTCAAACTACTCAGAAGAGCCGCTTCTGCTGCTGCCCTCCGGTCGCTGCATTGGCTCCCGGTTAGAAGTAGGGTAGAATTCAAAGCACTATGCACGTGCCATCGGATCATCAACGGGCAGTCTCCTCTCCCTTTGCAGGGACTACTGACGTCTTATGAGCCGTCCCGTACTTTGAGATCCTCCGGCTCAGTACTCCTGGTCGTTCCTAAGGTGTCTAGAGCGCGGATGGGTGGAAGGTCCTTTAGGTACCTTGCAGCCTCTAAATGGAACAAATTACCGATGGCACTGCGATTAGAACCATCTGAACTAATCTTTAGAGCGAAGCTCAAAACTACACTATTCGCTCAGTAAGGTAGGCCATCTCTGTAGATCCCAGTAAATCTCTCTCCTTAGCGCGGGGACACGCCGTTGTGCGTCACCAAGCGCTTTACAAAACTCCCTAAATAGAAATAGAAATACCCAAGTCATGTAAAGGCACCTAAGACATCAGTATCAACCTGGTTGCCTGAGAAAACAAAAGGTTTCTACACTTGTGGAGGCTGCTCGATTTGCAAGTATGGACTAAAAAAAGAAATCTTTCCAATACAATGGCCCTAGGGAACATCAAGTAATGTCCTTCAATAACTGCAACACAACACATGCTGTATATACAATCATATGTGCATTTGATAAGATCCATGTGGGGAGTAGTATCAGGAGCCTTAAAACTCGGATTCAAGAACATGTAAGGTGTATAAAGAATGGGGAGGTGAGGAATCCGGAAGCACAACATATCGCTGATGTCCATCCTAACAACAGGAAGATCACATTTCATGCAATAGACTGCATTGATGTCAATGTCAGAGGGGGTGATCGGACGTTACAACTCAGGCAGATGGAGGCACGTGGATCTGCAGATTACGGTGTGTAAAACGAGGGCTGAATGTTAATAATGAACTTCATAACTTTTTTATAAGGTCCATCTGTAGAATCTTGGTCACTTAAAGTGTACGATTGATTAAACATCTAATAGTGCATTGAGAGTATAGCTAACGGGTCTGTCTGTAGAATCTTGGAACTTAAGTGTGTAACTGATAAAACATTTAAATATGGCATCAAGAGTATAGTGAAAAGGGAAACCCCTATTATTGCTATACAGGCTAACTGAATCTATGGGTTAAGTAATTCTTAGAAACCCGACTACTCCATATTGTTAGGAGACTTTTTACGTATGCCATGTCTAGGTTGAGGCCAGTATTGTATTTAGTATATGAGTGTGTGTTACATCTGGACACATTATATGTGAACGTAATGATCTAAATGTGACCGAAGCGCGTATAAAATCAATGAATGTTATGCGACTGAAACAACATGAGTAGAGGTCATATGCTCAGACTAAAATCTGTGAGCATTTTAAGGAAAACATTTTTAAAAAATTATTTATTGCAGTAGGATTGGATTCGCTATATATTACGCTTTCCCATGATCATGCTGAGAATGAAATAAGTAATGTCATAACATCGGATTATACATTAATTCTTGAAACACAGTATAAAAATATGACGCGTATCTTCTTCAATATGTTGATAAAATACACAGCATATTGTTGTAGGTTCAAATTGTATGTAGGACGCACAGTCTGTTTTGGTTGAAATGATGTTGTGACGTCTAAATATTTCTTTATAGAATGGCATCCAACATTACATGATGGCGAACTGAGTTAGCTTATGACCTATGTCTGAAATAATGAACTGATATGCCAAAAATATACTCATTGGTAAGCTAACTAAATGCTAAATCATAAATTAGGAATAATATATATGTTATATGATCATTGTGGTTACAGTTTTATTGACTTTATTTACAATATGGGCACCATTTATTATTTATCGTAAAAGAACATTAAGGTTCTTTGAAAACACATGATAAATGCGGTAGATATGCCGTGTGTTTTTGAATATTGCCGTGGGGGATTGATAGCCCATTTAAAGATGGAGCTTGTCTTTTTCGACATAGTATGGTGGTGACATCATTAATATTGTGACCTGTGGTGGAAAATCAGTATTTAAAAAAAACAAATCGAAATGGCAAAACTGTGATTATAGAAACACCTACAAATGCCTAAACACATTTATAGGAATGAGGTATATGTTAGATGAACGCGGTGCATATTGCCTGATTTTAATAAACAACATGATGTGTTCTGCGATTTTTTAGACTTCAGCATAAATTTGTCATGAACAAAACTGAGGGTTCTTTTTAAAATCACATATAAAATGTGGTGGATTAAGCACTTATATAGTGCGATTTCAAATATCTCTGTAAGCGACTGATAACCCATTCCAAGATGGTGCTTACCGTTTTTTCTATCTTATATTTACGCAATCCTTTTTGGCGCGAATCAGAACATTGATTTTATCAATTAAATCTTTCTAAATTGGCTCATTTACCAATTAAACAGAGTACAAAGGGACATGGTTTCTAGACTTTTTGTGAGAACTTCCTTTGAGCCAGATGATTGCGCTGAGACCGGTGCATTTACTCATCGTGAGTATGCGGGGTACTTTAAAACCAGTTTTGAATAGCTAGCATGGAGGCTTTGTAAGAGGGAACTTAACATTGTTTATTGAACCCTTTTTGGTTCATATTGAGGGTAATCCCATTTCATTGCGGGGTCTTTTAACTTCACAAAGATGGCGGACAAAACGGCATAAGTGAATATATTAAGGTGTGTCTATGTCCCGAAATTGCTGGGTGCTACAAATTAGTTGGGGCTCAGTACACGATTCTTCATTTATTTTTAGACTATGAGCCTGACTCGCCCAGTATTAAAATTATAATGCGTACTGCTATAACTACTTGAAGGGAGTGCAGGCGTTAAGAAGAGGATACTATTTTTGCTCCTTCGTTCTGTCTGACGATTGATATGGAATAAGATAGTTATCATACTGGTTATATGTTCTTTGATATCCGCTTGACCAGTATTGGGTCAAGCAGAGGCTACAGAACGATCCCTTGCGAATTTCACAAGAAAGTTATGCCCACCAACAGTTCACTGGCACTATTCAAATGTAACAGGCATTGCTACGGATCACTTAAGTGCTTGTTTTGTCAATAATAATGTAAGTGATATAGAATGTGTGCACACAAAGATTAATGACCATACATTTGGGTCTTCTAGAACAAATTATACCTGGTTAGAGCAGCCTTTTGACACATTGCTTGTTTGTAAACTTTTTTCTAGGACACACTTCTAACTGAGTCTTTTTTGAATCAGCACATATACAGTGTTTGAATAGGCAAATTTCTCAAGTAAGTTGTACAATGTTAAACTGCTATAAATGAAAAGTGGTCCAAATGAACTCTTCTTATTATAGAGTCAGTATCTTTGCTGTAGAATGGATTGAGGCTACTGCAATACTAAACTGCTATAAATGAAAAGTGGTCCAAATGAACTCACCCTATTATAGAGACAGTAATTTTTGCTGTACAATATATCAAGGCTACTGTTGTTCACATGTCTACAAAAAAAGTGTCTGTTTGCACAACTATAGTGTGTCCACACATAAGATTCGTAAACATGAATGTCCATATATCTTGGTTTTTACAGATCATTTGGTAAAACGCATTTGGCAACGGATATATAAAAAGTACACAAAGATTACATTGTGAGGTATGTGAATGTCTGTACAAGGTGAGGTCTATGATGATGCAATATTTTTTAAGCATTGGCCTGCTCCTTGCAATATGACGATGTTTGATATAATAATGAGAATCGAATGAAACGATAAACCTATAGTATCATCTTTTCTTCTCATATAGATTTCTCATCCACCCTCTAATCTAGAGAACGGAGTATTTGGACTGTATCTATTCCATGTACGCCCTCCACATACAAAATGTTTTCCTAATAAAATAACTAGCGATTAAATCATGTTGTTAGTGGTTCTAAAAAATGCAATTTGGTTTGTAAATTTTAAATGTATGTCTTCAATGTCGTAAATAGTGTTTTTATATATACTTTTGTAGCCCTGACCAAGTCCGATCGTGGACGAAATGCGTTGGCAGTTGCAAAAATGTGTGAACAAAGGATGAATTTCAAATATCGAAAGAACATATCATCTCTTCTTGGGAAAACAATTGTGATATAAATGTATCTTACTGTGGATTGTTGACATTTGATATCCATAAGTGTGCTGAGCTATCTTTGTTGTATGGTACTAGAGGAACCAGTAACGTTTCTTACGGTTTCTCTATATTCGGACCTAGGGGATTGTGTCCCAAGCTCTTTGCATCATGTTTTGTGTTTAAACTATCGGGATGTTGAGACTGGTGCGGGAATCTATGCTCTGATCCCCATTCGTTTGTGCCCAACATCAACATCAACTTCCACAACTTCATTACAGATGTTGCTCAACTGATGAAGGATAACTGCCTGGAGCTCAATACAGACAAAACAGTGGTACTGATTTTTGGAAGGAAATCTCCCAATGGGACGCATCCTGATGGTCCTCAGAACTCGGCCTTACTCCTACACCCACTGAACACATTAAGAACCTAGACATCATCCTGGACAACAAGTTAACTATGCTGATTCTGGTCAACTCCGTTTGCCCGCTTCTGCATCTTCATCCTCAGCATGATTCATAACATATTCAAATAGGTAACCCAAAGATCAAGGCGCATCTTCACCCAGGCCCTCGTCTCCAGCAAACTGGACTACAGCAACACTCTCTACAGAGGTATCGCAGCTCATCTCCTCTGACGACTACAGACTATACAGAACACTGCAAACAGGCTAATCCTGGATCTCCCTAAACAAACCCACATAACCCCCTACACCAAGGAACTCCACTGGCTCCCTCTACAGAAAAGATGCCACTTCAAGCTCCTGACCCATGCATACAAGGTCCTACACAACTGTGAGTGCCGCTTAATTGAACCTCCGCCTGAACTTCTATCAGACCACCAGACATCTCCACTCCACGACCCTTTTACTAAGCCTCACACCCTGCATCTGACATAGCAAATGGGAAGGGTGCTCCTTTTCCTACCTAGCAGCAAAGAAATAGAATGAGCTGCCCTTTCATCTACAGACCTCCCCATCTCTTCCAAAGTTCAGAAAGTCTTAGAAGACTTAACTATTCAGCTAATCAACTGGACCCTGCCTGTGACTGGAAGCCCTCAGGGGTGTCAAGAAGTGCTCTACAAACTCTACTAATTAATTGATTGATTGAGTAACATGACTAGGTGTAGTTGGCAGTTGGCTTTTGTGCATTCCTTCCAGACAGCATCACAGTAGAGGTTTTGGGGGTTAGCAGGATGGGCCATCTCTGACTTGATAGGGAGCAGAGCTATCACCTGTCACACTTGCACTTCTAAGGCACTGTCTCAGCACATACACAAAGGTAGAAACATTGAGACTAGACAGTGGAACCCTATCCCTATGTTATATCTATATATTCTGGTACTACCCAGAGATCTGTGCGCACACCGTAAAACACCCACTGTCACAATGTAATTCCAATCCAGGAATATCACAGTTTAAACAAAAGCAAGGGTGCACCACCAAGAAACCCAAACAAGGAAAAAAATTATCTTTAAATCTGTGTCCATAAGTATATTCTTCCTAGTTCTTGTTTTATTGTGAAACAGGTTTAAAACCCAGTCATGGTGATAAAAAAAGAGCTGACGCGTTTCGCCCTTACAAAGGACTTCTTCAGGGTGAGATAAATCTGTACACTATTTGGGGGGGGTGGATGATCCAATGGTAATAATGGCCGAGGATACAGTATACTTCCTTCAGCTTTTCTGTTTTGTAAAATAGGCAAATGGATCTTCACATATATTGAGCAAAGGAAGTGGCCCAAATAATCAAGGGGTTGGTGCCAATGGTAATATCAAAATGGTTAAAAGCTTTGATTTGTTTAGGCAGTGTCTTTTCTGCCAAGAAAGATATTTGTGTAGTCACTCCATGATGAAATAATCCATGGTCCAAAGTAAATAAGGGGGAACCAAAGTAGTTGGCCAGAGTGCCACGACCGGCCAGGATCCGTCGGTCGGTGGGTTCCTTACGTTTGTTCGTCATGAGTTTCAGTACAGAATCTCAGAATTAGAGAGAGGGACCCACCATCCAAAGGGAGAGGTACCACAAAGACCAAGGTCACAAAAGAACCCCTTTGGACAACTACGTACTTTCTACAACATTCATACAAATATTGCTTCTCAACCGTGGACAAGCTATGGACACCAGGGAAGCAGCAAAAAAAGAAGAAATCTAAAAAGATTTAAAAAAATAGACACATTTATTCATAATTAAAATACACGGTGTAATACACAATCTATCTCACAATGTAATCCTCATTAAAAACACAAATGCATCTCTACATCAAACACATAAATGTACATATAATATATTATGCATGAAAAGATATTTTTTCAGGACAGAATGGCATTGCCAACATCTTGGATGGTAAGTCTTCAGCATACCTAGAGAATACATTGAACTTTCTAGGTAAAGACAAAAATGCAATTAACAAAAAGACATGCTTGCTCTAGAGAACCCCAGGTTCAGCAAACAAATATTCAGGAAATCATTTTCTCTTATTCCTCCTTGAATATGGAATAGTGCTCCCCAGCACTTATAATGTCTTCTTACATTTCCTTTGAATAATGGGTGAAAGAATTCCCCATGACAGCCAACACAACTGCACCAGAAACAAATTGCTATCGTTAGCTCAACTTGATTTTGTTTGGATATTATTTCTGGTCATAAGCCTACTTTAACAGTGCAGACAGAAATTAAGAACAAATCCTAAGAACAACTCTTATCAATCAATATTTAGCTTTATTCGACCATAGTATTCACAGTCATAAAAGCACATAACACAATCAGTAAAATTGAAGTTAAAAAGAATTGTTACAATACATAGATTAAGAGGAATAAAATGCAAAGCTCACATATAAAAGGTTGCATCAATTAGAATCCAACGACATTCCAATCCCACTACTCCACCTAGAAAGGAGCCTTCAAGACCTCAAATAACCTGCTTTCCAATGCCTCAGGACCTTTTTTAAGAACTTGGAGACCCTCCAAGCCACATGCTCATTCTCTAGTAATTGTAAACGAACAAGACCTGGGCAGCATTGCCTAAGGCCTTTCTGTCTTAGAAGAGGTAGTAACCATACTTTCCTTAATTCATAAAACTGCTCTCAAAAAAAGAATAGGTGAATGGTGGACTGCTCTGAATGGGAGTCGCACAAACACAGGGGTAGAGGTCTTGACCAGTCAATCATCTTGGGTGTAGTCACTAGTCTGTGTACAGTGCTTAGTCTAAATCTGGTCAGAAGCTTTCTGTCATATCCACTAGGGAAAAGGCTTCAATATGGTCCCATAGCCAGAGAAGTGAGCCTTAATTGATGTGGTATAACAGTTAGTTTAACGGCTTCATCTGCTACTCCTAATAATACCAACCTAGCAAGGCCTTCTTTCTTCAAAGTTTTTCTCGAAATTCCGGCCATAGAGCTAGGGTTTGTGTAATTTTCTGGGTGTCGAAGATCTGTCATACACCTGTGTACAAACCTAAGCCAGAGGATCTTGTGCGCCCTGTCAAACCCAATACAATCACGCAGGATATCTCAATTTAAGTGGGTCTGTTCACTAACCCATATCCTGTGCCAGAGGAGAATAGGCTCCAGTTTAATGAGGTCCGTTATATAGGTTCGGCCCAGCTCCTCATGACACACAAATGAAGACGTGCCAGGAGGAACTGAAAGGATATACCTGAGGAAGGCGTTTTCCACGGTTTGTAAAGGGAAAGAATTAGCAAAAACCCAAAGCCCTGCCCCATAAATCGCCGCTGATATACACTGCGCCTTATATATTTGCAAAAATTCTCCTGGTGGCTTCCTGCCCAACTTCTTCGCAAAGATGGCAAGGGCATTAGTTGATCTACTGAAGCCAAGTTTTTTCGACTCCATTGAGCAGGTCCAAGTATCGGTCTGATTAAAAAGAACACCAAGGTACGGGAAAGTTCTTGTTGATGCTAACTTCCTACCATCCAGACAAATGTCCCTACCCTTATCTCTACGTGTCCCTATACCACAACTCATTATAAAGGTTTTTGAGAAATGAATACTTAAACCCAAATCAGGCATAAAAACATTTAAACTGTCCAAAACCCTATGCAAGCCATTTTGCGTGTACGCCATTAACAACGCATCATCGGCATATAGCAGGACCGGTAGTGGTAGCCCGCCTGCTTGAGGGAAATCTTGTCTGCTCTTTAGGAGTGCCTTGGCCAGCTCATTAGTGTATAGATTAAAAAGGAAGGGGGCCAGGCCACACCCCACAACTGTTATCTTGATGGATTCTTGAGACATAAAACTTTGAAAAACCTCACCCATCTAAATGATAATGTGTGCACATATTTTTTATCCCCGTACCTTTCTACAATGTATAAAGAGCTCTGACATTTATTAT
This sequence comes from Lissotriton vulgaris, assembly GCF_964263255.1. Classification (NCBI taxonomy): domain Eukaryota; kingdom Metazoa; phylum Chordata; class Amphibia; order Caudata; family Salamandridae; genus Lissotriton; species Lissotriton vulgaris. Next base: position 382,964,399 of record NC_141696.1, read on the forward strand.
GCAGTTGTCGATGATATCTGAATATTTGTATAATTAACGTTGTTTTACATAAAAACAGAAAAGGTAAAACTATGGATGAGACATTAACAGAGAAAACAACTGATAAAATTAGGAATGGGAAAAACAACAAGAAATAAATATAAGTGGAAAGTAAATAGGAAAGACACAAAGAGGAAATATAATGGGGAAGACAGATGAGTTCTGATTGAACCATTAAAAATGCCTGTAGTAGTGAAGAAATAGAACAATACAGGATTAGCACTAGTATTGAGTCCACGTATGACCTAAATATGTTTAGGCGTTATGATTCACAATACTTTTGAAATGTAAAATGGTCTCTCAATCATTGCAATTCAATCCTTTGGACGAGGCAGGGTGATACACCAACCAGTCAGTAAGATCTGGTAAGAGGATTATACTCCACTGAGAGGAGCCAAAGGACAATCTACATATATTTTAAAGAATTGAAAAAAATGCGCTGTCAAACCAGACCCAAAAAGTGAGATTCCGCAATGACATTGATAACCCACAGTGGGTGAGATATTGACCTATTTGTGCCACTACTTCCCAAATATCCTCTCCCAGCCCTAAACAAATCTACTTAAATGGAGATGCAAAAGAGGTTATTGAGGCAATGTAAGCCAAATCCCCTCCACTATCTGAAAGCATCAGTAAATCATAAATACCCAAGTCCGCCAGTTGAGAAAGAAGGAATGCCTTTGGCTCCTAACTCTCTATACCTAATGTCCTAAAAACCTTGCTAGATATGAACGAATTTGGCATTAACATAGTAATATGGTGTTGTTAAAATGGCTGAAATTACAGTCCCCTAGTTGAAATTCAATTATACTGATTCCGGCTGCAACCTATTGGTTTGCTGACATTGCACTTCTTTTATTGTCCAATGTTAACAATTCCTGTTGAATCCAACAGATATGGGTTGACACCAGTTGCCTCTTCAACAAAGCACACGGATTGCAAATAGATTGTCACTATATCAATTCATGATACTTCTACAGAACTGTTCGTAATCAACCACATAGAATAGAAACGGCTGCTCATCGAGGGTTTCCATCAAAGAAGATCTGATTTTCATCACTATTGATTCCTAATAGAGATGGTACTGAATCAGAGAGCAACCGGTGTTCAATTCAGCTGCATCATACTGAGGGCAAGATGGTTCATTTAAAAGAGAAATTGCACATTTCCATACTACTCAACTTACAGAGGATTATATTACACAGAGGTTATCTATTTGTACATAAGCATTGTAAATGTTTTACAACTCTATGAAGGAAATTGCAACATAATGACCAAATATGCATGCATGGTAATATTTTCTAATTTAAAAGCATTCCTAGTTTTTGGAGCCGCCTTGTTTGCCCTTAAAGTCAGAAGCAAGCGCTCCAAAAGAATAGCTTTCTACGATGAAGACAGACAATTTTTTTTGATGATTATTGTTGTTATTATTTTTGTTATTACTCTTCACTCTATAACTCTTTCTGTCACACTTAAAATATTTGCTTTCTTTATTGACCCAAAAGGAAAAAGCACATGAAAATATTACTAGCCAACTTGCCTTAATACAAATGTAACAAAGTGTTTTAAAATAATGTGTTTACCTTGTGGTGGAACGCTTCTTTTGTCAGCAATGAGTTGCAAACAAGCATGCATCACTGAAAAGAAAGATTAAAAGGAAAACGTTAAAGAACCGACACGCTGCAATTAGGACAGTTTCACAGTTAGAAAAATTCATGCTATTACAAATCTATGAATCATTTTGTCTGTGTAACTCATTTTTTCTGCACGACTCCTCAGATGATGAAATTAGGATCAACCAAGAAAGGGTATATGTGTAGACATTAAGCTCTATGTATAAAAATACCCAGAGGATCATAAGTAAAACACATTATGGGACGTATTACAATAAGTGCCTCAGGGACGCAACAGGCGTTTGCACCCACTTTGTGCGCCCCAGGGCACTTTTGGTATTACAGAAGGGGGTGCAGATGCTTGTGCGTTACCTTCAGTAATACTGATAGCGCTGTGCACTTAAAGCACCAGCGCTACCTTCAGGGGGCATACCCTCATTTGCATAGAGGTGTGCACTATGCGAATTAGGGAATTCCTTTGCCTCTGCAACTGTGCTATATTACAGATACCAAAGTGCCCTGGGGGTGTGCAAAGAGGGTGCAAACGCCCGTTGCACCCCCAGGTCACTTATTGTAATACATTCCACAATGCGCTACCTTCTAAGTGGTGCACTGTGAGTGTGCCCCGTCAGAGCAGTCCTCTGGAGGGGAGAAAGGGGGTCCTGGGGACCCCCGAGACATTCCCATGCAGGCGGATGCAGTCGCATGAAAACAGAATCACGTGTGTCAGCAAATTCTCTAATGTGAGTTCTCTTTTTAAAAAAGTCATAAAGAGACATTGGCAAATGTTAAAACTGGATATCGATCTCAAAGGAATATTTGACAAGGAACCACTGTTTGCCCATACAAGAGGCGGGAACTTAGGAGAAATGTTGAAATACACAAAAAAAAACAGAGACATTGAACTCTTACAGAGGAACCATCCCATGCATGAACTGCAGCAATTGCCATTATATAATAAAGGGAAGCACAATCCCTCATCCCATGAAGGGACAAAAAATTCCACTAAAAGTCAATGCCACATGCGACACAATGAACATTATCTACGTATTGAAGTGCCTGTGTGGGTCAGTGTACGTGGGCCAAACAGAGAGAAAGCTTAAAATCAGACTAAATGAGCATAAGAGCAACATAAGGACTGGCTCCCTTAAATCTACAGTGGCGACACATTTTATGGAAAAAAGACACCACATCAGCCAATTGCAAGCTTGTGTTCTAGAAAAGGTTCCAAAAACTGAGGGCTTTTTAAATCGAAAGAACTTGCTCAAGCGAGAAAACTATTGGATATACCACCTAAACAGCTATAAGCCCAACGTGCTCAATGATCGTGTTGATCTTACATGCTATTTATAATGTTTAAATGCAGTATATTGACACATTCTAATCATTACTAATGTTTAAATACATATTGAAATATTTCACACAGGTACAGACTGTAGCATTCACATGAAAGGTCCCGATGTTCACAATGTATATAGCAGTCCATCAATAAAGTTAGAACTGAGAAAAAACATTAGTCACTCCCAGAACCCAGGCGCGTAACGCGCGTAACATAAATACCCGACCAGAGCATATGGCTGTAACCCGCATTGACACGGAGAGGGAACGGTAGAATACGAACTACAAGCATGAGGTAAGAGCGAACACGGCAGAGATATATGCACAAACAGCACTAACTCGCAAGCACGCACGGCAGCGTATTGAACCATTTAAGAACTCCAGCAACATACCCGCCCACGCAACGCTTATACGCGACCTGTTTTTTAACATTGAGGCACTACACAAGAGTAGTGTACACTTACACGAGTCACCGGTTTAACCGCCGAGTGTAAACTTTCTCAGTAAAACACAAAGCTTAAACAGGGATTTACAAAGTATGGACATGAGTGTAACATGATTGCAATGTTGTAACATTGAAAGTGGCCACAATTATTTTTCTTTTTATACTGAAGTTTGCTTATTTGTATGTTCTAGATTTTGCCCTGATGAAGGTGCTGGATGCACCGAAATGCATTGGATTATTTGAAATTGGAATTGTTTAAATAAGGAATAGAAAGCATGATGAGAGCGCATATGGATTAAAAGCATGAAACTGAAATATGAATTAAAATGTGAATTGGACTAAGGAAATTATTCACGTGAATCTTTTGCTGAATGTGATTCAGCCACCACAGCAGTGCCGCGGGTGAGAGACCTATGACGCAATAGGTCTGCCACACTTAGATATATTCAGACACACTCCCGGAGGGAAGTGATGCCTTCGAGCACGCGTAAAAACATTTAAATTAAGGCTGTGCACATCCCCCAACCTAAAGCCGGTTTGTTCTGGTTGTGCCATGAAGGGAGAGGTGGTGAGTCTAATTATTCGCTGTATATTTCTTATTTTTGAATTGCTAAGTATCTAAAGTTTAGAATGTTTGGGTATAAGTGTTCTGGACAGGTAGTTGTGGTCACTGAGTTAAAACAAATGAGGCAGCACATTATCTTGACTCTCACCAAATAGGTTTGGATTAAACATCATTTGAGCATTTCCTTTTTGTTTTAGTCTGAAAGCTTACCAGCTTTTGGTCAATGTGTTGTTCATTACTAAACTCTACCTAGTTTGTGGCTCCATGCTTTATGGTTCCGCCTACATTCCTGCGTTGCTGTTTGCAAAGTTATATGTCAAAAAATATACTCTTTTGATTATAAAACATACAAAGATGCCTGCATACCTTCTTTTTTCATATAGATTGCTTTTAAATTGAAAAAGGCTAAATAAAAAGTTACAATGAATGAAAAAACATAAATTTGGACTTCGCTTTTGATGAATAGACTATCAAGGCTAGATCATAACAATCAAGCTCCCTGAATACAGAAAAAATGTTTTTTTTTTTTTATGTTTTTTTTTTTTTTTTTTTTTTTGTCCTCATTAGCCCTTGGCTCGGTCCAATTGTGCTCCTGACCATATAGTCATCGGGGCAGCTCTCTACTCAACACCGCGAAGCCCATCAGTGAACTCCCAGTACACAGAAAGTCCGCCCCGATGTCGCCCGCAGAGCTTGGACGTACCTTCTCCCTTCAGGCCAGTTTGACCAGTTGTCCAAAATCTGTACTGTGTCTCCCTTTGGACAAGGAGATTTTAGGCCTAATCATCGGACCCGGGGAAAAAAAAAAAAAAAAAAAAAAAAAAACCCGGGTTGACTAACTGTCCCTTTTCCAATTGACCAAAAAATCCCAAAATCTCACCGATCGGGGGCTACATGTTCTGGATAAGTCCTGCTTTGATATTACATATAATGAAGACAGCCACTCTGCATGTGTTGGGGGGTTTATGCTTATCCAATTTTTGCAGATCTCCCTTCTTGCCAATAAGATGGCGTAAAACTGAAATTCTCTTTCTAGTCCCTTGATGTTATCGTTGGTTCCAAAAATGATCAGCAGCCATGAGCACCGGATGGATAAGCCAAGAATAGACTCAAGTGTTGCTCTAACTTTGTTCCAGAAAGTAGCAATGTTCGGGCATTCCCAAAACATGTGGAGGTCTGAGGCAGCTGGAAGAGAGCATTTGGGACAGCACTTCCCTGGTTGAAATTTTGACAGGCGTTTAGGAGAATAATATGCTCTATGAAGTGTATAAAAATGGTTACGCCGCAACCATGCAGGCTTGATAATTTTATAAAGAAGGAGAAAAGATTCCTCCCATGTGTCCTCCATATGTGCTTCCCCCTCCGCACCCCAGAGTTTTTCCGGTAAGTTGAGGTCCCTCTCTCCATCCTCTATGATATGCCAATAAAAAAGTGCTACTTCCTTTTTCCCAGGAGGTCTTTCAACTAGGGTGTTTTCTAGCAAACTCTCCTCGCCCATCATTGCTTTCTTCTTGGTTTGAGCCCGAAGCCAGCTACTTAATTGCCAATATACTAACCAAGAGAGTGTTGATGTTACCTTATGCTTGAAAATATCCCAGCTTATGATTGATCTTTCCACCAGTATATCGCCCCACTGTGTGCTATCCGCATCTAACAAAACTCTTTTAACTGTGTTGGCTTCTTGTGATGTTAATCCCGGTAAATCCCAAATCGGGGCATGTTTGGATAGGTAGCCTTTCCCAATTTTAGATTTTATTCGAAACCATTCTTTTACAGTGCCTGATAATGTTTTTAATCTAATTTTTTTGAAGAACTTCTGGTGCCCCAACTTGAAAAGGAATCCGTTCACAGGAAGGTCCGAACCTATTAGCATATCCTTATACATAAGCCCATTTGCATTTTCCCAAGGGATCTTAAGCAGCATCCTAGAGTGGGTCAGATGGAATGCCCAGGAGTAGTATTCTAGGTCTAGCAATGCGAGCCCCCCTTTTTCTCTTCTCCTTCTCAGTTTTTTCCAGGATAATCTGCTGGATTTATACCCCCAGACAAATGAATTTATGTTTTGCTGACATTTTACAAGCTGTTTAGTATCAAAAGATAACGGGATAGAATTAAAAATAAAAGTAAATTTCGGAAGGATACTCATTTTTATCAGGCTGGTTCTCCCATAGATGGTAAGCGGGAGAAAGGACCAAGCTTTTATCAAGGTTTGAGATTCTCGAGAAATACGAGCTAAATTGTTTTGGGCCAAATGTTGTAACTCTTTAGTGATTGTAATTCCCAGATATCTCAACGAAGATTTTATCGGAAGCTGAAGATTTTGAATGTTCCAGACCATGATTTCGGTTTTCCCTGTGTTAATTTCATATCCTGAAAATCTACCGAAGTCCTCCGCTCTCTTTATAATAATTGGATATGCCAACGCAGGATCAGTTGTGTAAATGATTATATCATCGGCGTACAAACCAATCTTTTTTTCCCAACCCGAAAAATTAAAATGTGGTATGTTAGTATCCTCCCTAATAGACTGAGCAAAAGGTTCTACATACAAATTAAAAAGAAGTGGGGATAAGGGACAGCCCTGCCTTGTTCCTCGACTAATTTTAAAAGGAGTGGTCCGTGTACCATTAATTAATAGGGAAGCTCTGGGATTATTATATAATAAACTTATAGCCCTGCAAATGGTATTTTTTCATAATTAAGTTTAAATATTCCCAGTTTACCCTATCAAATGCTTTAGTAGCATCTAGGGTCATGATAGCCAGGGGTAGACCAAAAGTTGAGGCAATATCCACAGCTCCCACCAAGTCATAGGTTAAGTCGGCCAGTTGCCGGCCCCTAATAAATCCCTTTTGATCAGGGTGGATAATTGTGCCTATCTCGCTTCCCAATCTCTCGGCCAAGATTGAAGTAAAGATTTTGTAATCGTTATTGAGAAGCGAGATTGGGCGGTATGATCCACACTCAGCTGGGTCTTTGCCTGTTTTCAATATTAAAGCTATATTGGCTTCTCCCCAGGAGCTTGGTGGTGTATCTCCCCTAATCATTATGTTGTTAAAAAGATTTGTAAGGACAGGAGTAAGAGTAGAATTAAGTACCCTATATAATTCTCCTGGGAGGCCATCTGGGCCCGCCGCTTTGCCCTGAGCTAGTAGCTTAATGGTGTTAGAAACTTCCAACTCTGTTATGGCTTTATCTATTTTTTCCATTTGGTGATTTTCCAATTCTGGGAGAGTTATATTACTCAACCATTCGTTCCTTTCGTTCAGGTTGACATTGAGCTCCTCTGTGTAGATATTCTGAAAGAACTCATTAAAAGCTTCGCCAATAGCTGTGTCTGTAGACCTACTATTGGCTTCCCCAGCAACCCTCACTTCCTTAATATGGTTCCTGGACTGATCAGCTTTGATTTTCCAAGCCAACACCTTGCCAGCCGATTCACCATATTCAAAATGGGCAATTTTGCTTGCCTGCCATCTTTTATTTATCCTTTCCTGCAATATTGTATCCAACTTGGCCTTTAATTCCATTTTCTTCTCCTGGTTATCGAATGAAAACTGGTCTGATGATTCTAATTGTGACAATTCTTGCTCTATTTGACTAATCCCCTCTTCATATTTCTTTCTCCTGAAAGAAGCCCTACTTGTAATACAACCCCTAATAAAGGCCTTCCAAGCCTCCCATACGTTGACCAGAGAGGCAGAACCTATGTTTTGCTCTAAAAAGAAAACCGTTTCCTGCATCAAATATTCTTTTTCCTCATCATCCAATAGAATTGTTCTATCAAAAGACCAGGATCGATGAGCAACTTTCTGCTCTAATTTTAGCGAAAAGATAATGGCAGAGTGATCTGACATATGTAGAGGCAGATATGTTATGTTTTTAACCAGATCCTTAATTGAAAGACTGAATAGGGCATAGTCAATACGCGATTTGTGTCTATATTTATAATTGTGATATGAGACGCCCATAGCGCTCCCAGCTCTTTGTCTCCATAAATCTATCAACCCAAGATTTGACATAGATCTAAGCAATGTCTCCCTCATATTACTATGTACTATGGCCCTAGAAGTTGCCGATTTATCTAATTTTGGATCTAAAACGAGATTGAAGTCTCCTACCCATATTATAGGGTCAGGGCAAGAGATCAGTTGGTTTTGTAAAATATTTAAATAAGAAGGATCATCCTGGTTAGGCCCATAATAACTGATGATAGTAACAGGCCTTGAATATAGTTGAGCATTGGCTATCAGCCATCTACCGCTAGCATCTGTTTTCCAGTTCATAATCTGGGCTTTCGCTGTTTTTTTAAAAATAATGGCGTTGCCACGAATACTAGCATTGTGGTCCGTAGTTATAAATTTATCGACCCATTTGAGCTTCTTAAATATATCAGTTATTTCCTGTTTATTCAGATGTGTTTCTTGGATCACAATTATCTGCGCGGGTGAATCTCGTAAGTATTGTTAAATTCTATTCCTTCTAGTCCTAACACGCAGACCATTTACATTCCAAGATAAAAATTTAATGTCTGGCATTAATTTTGAAGCTCTTTAGCACTATATCCCTGTCCTTGATTCTCTTAATTATCTTAACAGATATTTTATCCTGAACTATATCACTACTAGTTTTGGCCAAACAATATCTTTGAGGCACAATTGGATCTATTTTGTTCGTTATTGTAAACTTCGTTTTATGAGGACTTTTATTCTTTGCCTTCCCTCCCCCCTCCCTCCCACCCCTGGAAACCCCCCCCCCGACTTACTCTGGCATGCTGGTTTGCCAGCTTGTCATCTCTGACATGTTCCCGCTCCATACCCAGATGTCTACCTTTTACATTTTCTTTCCTGGTCACTATAATTACGGTGTAAGTAATGGTGGTTCGTAGGTGGAATCATATATCTTTTATCTATTAACGCTTCCATGACGTATTATTACTAATCATAATACTCTAATACGGAGAACAGTAGATTAGGGTAGATTGGGGTAGTAATGTGGGAATCATGAATAGACATCATTACAACCTATAGGTTCAGAAATTTTAACGTGAATATATTGTGTTGAAGGTCCATAGTAAAATTTCCGATTGATACTCCTTTATAGTGAATCCCCCAATGGTGTATTAGTGGGAAGATTGTGAACCCTCACCCATGTGCTGAATACTTAAGTGTTAGTTATTCATTTATTTATTCCTTTTATTTTTATTTTTATTATTTTTTTTTTTTTTGGTTAATATTTTTTTCTTTTTTTTTCCCCCCCCCTTTTTATCATTACTTTCCCCCTCTTTCCCCCTCTTTTTTTTCCCTCTTGTTTGTTTTGTTTTTGTATTTTCCCACAATCTGCTTTTTTTTTTTTTAAGTCATTCTTTTCCGCCATTTATTATTTATATTATTTTTATTATTTTTTCCATTTTCCCATTTTCATTTAAAATCTGATTACAGAAGCTCACAAAAATGTCATCCCCAGTCCGGGGGGGTTGCGTGTTCGCTAATCTCATCAAGCAGCTCGTCTGCCTCCAGGGGGGACTTAGCATTGTACATTTTATTATTGTACATTATCCTTAGAAAGGCAGGAAATCTTAATTGCACTGTGGCTCCCAGGCTTCTGAACTTCTCCATCCGTTGACCCAATTCCCACTGCCTATCCAGCGTTGTTCTAGAGAGATCCGATCTCACTTCAAAAGAAAAATCAGATACTTTCACAGTCTTGGCTTTCAACGCTGCGGTCAAGATCTTCTCTTTCATGGAATATGTTAAGAAGTTTACTAAGATCTTCCTAGGCTTGTCTCTGCCCTGTTTAATGCGGAACGGATCCCGATGTACCCTCTGAATATCTAGCTCTATCTCGGTCAAAGATTCGTCCAAACTCAGTGACTCTTTTAGTAGAGCTGCGACAAACTTTTTTAAATCTCCTCCTTCCTTTCCCTCCGGTATTTTTAGAAGTCTTAGGTTGTTCCTTCTGGAAAAAATTTCGAGAGACTCTACCCTCTCTTTGACTGAGTTCCCTTCTCATCGTAGAGACTGGATCTTCCCTTCTGCGGCCTCCAATTTAGCCTTTAGCTCATCAGCGCAATTCTCTAGTCCCCCGGTTCTTAGTGTAAGACCATCTACTTTAGATTCTAGATTTTCACACATTGTGCGGATCTCTGATTGAGTGTGTCTGGACTCTTCAAAAGATCTCTTTGACTCTTCAAACCCATTTCTGATCTCTTCTCTCATACTAAGAAGTATGGCTTGAATAGTATCGTCACTGCCGGAGTTTTCACTTCCTCCACTGTCTTGTTCCAGCCCTTTATTCTCACTCGCTGTTCCTGAGATCATTACTTGCTGTTCAGGCAAAGAAACTGCATTAATATCACCCTCTGCTGGGTCTCCCATCCCTGTGCCGCAAGTTCGCACACCAACCTCTACTGCTTCTCCTTCTTTCTCTTTCAATTGGAGTGTGGAAATGTCACCTGCTGATGGGGGTGCAAGTAAAGTAGAGTGTGGGTTTTGGGGCTCTTGATTTATATTTAAGACCTGAGGGAGAACCTTAAAATACGACTTCAACGAAGGTGTAATTCGGGAGGTTTTACTAGCTTTTGTTATAGATCTCCCCTTACTCAAGCTAGCCTTATGTGGCAGCTCCTTCGGAGCAGTATACCGCAGCTGGCGTTCTTTTCCCCTTTTTGATACCCTTAACTCAGGAGGTTGAAAAATGTCGCCTGTTAACTCCCGCTCGAGTTCAGACCCGGACTCTATGGAGGGCTGCTCTTCTAGGGCTCCCTCTGCAGCTAGTGTTTGCCCAGTATCATTGGGGTCTATAGGGACAGTTAATTCTTTGTCCTTTTTGCAGCCCTTTCCTTTCCCCTTAGCCTTCCGCTTCCCCAGGGTTCTCTCAGTAGTTAAACACAGAGATTGTGCATTAAATCTAAAAAGACCAGTTGTTGCCAGCTTTTTTGGTGAAGCGCTGTACACTGCAGCTCTTCTGCTTCTTCGAAGCTCCACAGCTGCGTTGCTCCAGCGATGGAGTGCAGGGAGGAGAACCTGTTCCAAACACATTGACAGTGTTTCTCCCTTTTACTAGAACGCAGTCAGTCTTTGCTGATTTTCAATGTTCAGTCTTTGCTGATTTTCAATGTTCTACAGCCTGCAGTTCTACAAGGAATGGCTCTTGTTCTGCTGACTGTTCTGGTTCTTTGAAGTTTCTGGAGCTTCATAGGCTTCAAAGGCATTGGGTGCACCGTTTTTTTTTTTTTTTTTTTTACCCTTACCGTAAGCCGACCTGTGAGCACCTGCTAAACAAATCCGTTAACAGGTAATCTAAGGTGTTGGTGTTTCTAATATGTAGCGCCAATTCAATGCGGGCTAGCGGAGCTCCGCCAGCCCGCCTGCCTGCACCTGCTCTCCTCTCCCCTCCTCCCCGGAGATCCGAGTCCGCTGCAGTCCGCAGCTCAGCGCCGTCAACACAGAACACCGCAGCTCACCTCGTCTCACCCCGCTGCTCGGCTCGGCTCTCCTCCCCCCTCCTCACCGGAGATCCGAGTCCGCTGCAGTCTGCAGCTCAGCGCCGTCGGCCAAACGCCGAAACACCGCAGCTGCAACGCCTCACCTCGCTGCTCGGCTGCCTTGACTTTCCACACCTGGGCCAGTAACTGCTTCTGCTTCACCTTCTGGTGCGAAAATCACCACTCACGCCATGTTGATCGCCGTAATGACCGTCTCAGCTACCTCTCAGCTACCTCTGGGTATGTCAGTGGGAACTGCGAGAGACGAGCGCGCCGCCCTAGCTAGCGGCCGCCATGTTTCCCCGTGTACTGTGTCTTAATTGGCTAAGTGTCAATACAGAAAAAATGTTGTGACTATATTTATAAAAGTCGTGTTTTACAGAATGCCACCTGTGATTTTGCATTTCATTCTTTGCTTTTTTATTCTCCCCTCTGATGTTATTCTAATGTTCCATTATGGATTACTTCTTCCCTCATTTTCTTGTTACTGAAGAATTTTCCTTTCCAGTTCCACAGGCCTTCTAATTGGCAGGTGAGAAATGTTTTGACCGCCATAATTTCATCCCGAATATAATCCCTCAGTTTGATACATTTACAGATAGCACTCTGTTTTCAAATAACTTTTGATTAATTGCTACACATGGATTCATTATCAATGAGTTTTTGTACTTATATTTTCCTCATTGCCCTCTTTTTTTGTCTCTTGAGAGAGCTATAACTGTACACTGTAATGAAACGACCTTATTAAAGTTAGACAACAGAAAAGGACAAAATCCCTACAATAGAATCTTACAGCCACACAAAGGAAAGTGAATACATCTTTAGCAGATAACAACAACATTGTAATACGTCGGTGGATAAAGACGGTAATATTGTGTTGTGGGAACAGAAGTTGTACATAAAAGAGGTGTTAAGACAATTGGAGGACATAAGATGTTATGCTCAAGTCCATATACAGCAGTACAATGAAAGTACCATTTATATATGGGATATTTTGAATGACTGGAAAGATAGTGGTATGTTACAATGGGAGGAATTCTGCTATCTCAAATGAGATCATCCCGAGTTACCTATTTTTACCTCCTCCCCAAAATCCACAAAACTCCTACTGTACCACCAGGGAGACTGAGTGTTTCATCAATAGGCAGTGTATCAGAGAATATCTCAAAATATGTAGATCCCTTCCTTCGTCAATATGTCATGGCTCTTCCTTCGTATGCTAAAGATACTAAGGAATTTTTAGGAAAAATTGAAAGAATAGAATGGGAAGAAAATTTTCTTCTCATCACAATGGATGTGAACTCACTGTTCAACAATTATTGGCCACCATTTGGGCATCAGAGCTTGCCTACATTTCCTACAGAACAGACAGATTCACTACCTTGAGAATAAAAATATGTTGGAGGAGATGATGAAATGTTGCCTCTCCAACAACATTTTTTTTGTTCAATGGCAAGATATACAAGCAGATCCTGGGAACAGCAATAAGAACTTGCTTTGCTCCTAGTTTTGCTAACCTGTTCTTTGGGGCATGGGAGGCGTACATCCTCAAAGACCATACTCTGCTACTGTAGATGAGGAAGTTGTTACATTGTTACTTTACATAGACAACTTGTTCGTCAAATTGAGAGGCATTTAGACCAGCATTGGAAAATTCATGAGAAAATTGAATGATAATTAATATAATTTGAAATTGACATATACCATGAGAAGGAAATCCATAGAATTCCTAGATGTCCTAGCGGAAGTAGCTGACAACAAGTTCCACACAAAACTGTATTGGAAAATTACAGCTGGGAATAACTTTCTTCATGCTCTCAGCAGTCAGCCTTAAATTTTAAAATGGAGTATTCCATACAGTGAATTTCTGAGTGCCAGGAGAAACTGCAGTACAGAGGAGGCCATGCCAATATGCTAGTATGATTGGAAGGTTCAGAGAACGGGGCTACCCCATGCAGGTCTTGAAGAGAGCAGTTAATAAAGCAAACATAATCACAAGAGACCAGATTTTTAAAACAAATGACAACTGAGAAAGAACATGAGGAAAACACCACAAGAGTGATTCTCACATACAACACAGAATCTGAAAAAAATCTGCAAAATACTGACCCAAAACTGGGATATCTTAGCTAGTGACCCTGTTATTGGACGTAGTTTACCAACACATCCCATGGTCACTTACAGGAAAGGGAGAAGTCTGAAGGACATTCTAGTGAAGGGTGATATCACCAACAGGCAATCAGAAACACAACATAGCCTACAGGGTTTTTTTCCATGTGCCCATTGCAAAATGTGCATGAAAAAAACATACGATACCCAAGAAACAAGACAACCATTAGCAAGTTTTTTACATGTAGCTCCACCTTTTGTGATTTACGTACTAGAGTGTCCATGTAACCTTTGATACGTAGGCAGCACCACATTGACAACTAAGAAGAGAGTGCTCGAACACATGAGAGCCGTCAACAACAAAGATAAACACTACCCTGTGGCCAGGCATTTTGAAGAATACCATCTGTCTAATAGCTCACTGCTGAAATGCTTTGCAATAGAGCAAGTAAAACTGAACCCAAGGGGTGGCAATCGGGTCCTTCAATTGAGAAAGCGGGAATCATGGCACATCCTGGACTTGCAGAAAAAATATCCAGGAGGCCATAACTTGGATGAGGAATTAGAAATTCACCTACATGAGGATTAACTCTGAGTTTAGTCTATCGAAGATTTTTTGCCCAAGAAGACATATGAAAAAATGTATATATAAAAATAGTTGTGTAAGAAGCAGGTAGTTGGTATGTTCATCTTGATTAAATACTAAGTCGATGATTTTAATCTAATACTGTCCATAATTTGATTTTCACATAACAGGAGGAAAGGAAGGGGCTTCCTCTTGGATGGAGATGCTGACAAAGGTTCCTAACCTTTTCTTCAATATCACTTCTCTATGGTAGAAAACACATCACAGATAAGAATTCTTTGATTATTTTGTGTTAATTCTTGATGTATAGTTTTGTTATTATGTGGTATGTGTGTCACAAGGTGAACCCAAACAATATTGTGGAATTTGGGGCTGGTAAATAGAATTCACAAATACAGGGGAATTCTCACATAGTTAGATGTTGTTAACAATACGACATATTGAAGTCCTTTTGAGGTGCAGGATGTCGGCCTCATCCCACACTCTTGTACCACTTGGTGCGCAAACACAGGCATTAATACCATCAGGATGTGGAAAGACATGATCATGTTCCTTCCTCCCCTTTCTTCTCTCTTTTTTCATCCTGGACCTAAGGTGCTGGCTGTATCAGCAAGATGGGCTGAATTATTGGTAACATCCAGAGTTTTTCAGGAAACAAAACACCTGATTTTCCTGATCATATTTATTTTCACTGCTTACAGGAAGACAGTATGACACTATGTCATGTATGACCATGCAATGTACTTCTTTTGTGACCCCAGCAGCAAATATTTGTGGTTTTGCTGCGTATTGAAACATATATGACTGCAAGTGACATGTGGAACTTCACCTTTGATATTTGGCCACTTGGGTTACACATTACAAAATGGACACTATAGTTAAGCTGACATTGAGTATTCAAACACAAATTGTCCTTTCTCCATGTTGAATCCTTTGTATGTAACTGTGATTTTCAGAAATTCAGTGTGTGAACAAGACTGCTTAGCAGTCAAAACGTGTTACTGGAAATAAAGTTTGGGCTTAAGCAACAAGACCCTGAGTGTGCGCTTACTTGGTTTAAACTTGGAAGGTTTTTGTCTGATGGGCTCCACAAGTGCAGCGCACCAAC